>NW_017729024.1:129345548-129358335 GCF_001723915.1 Gavialis gangeticus
CGCATGATCAGAGGTCAGGAAAGCAGACCTTACAAGGACAGGCTGAGAGCCATGGGGCTCTTTAGCCTGGAAAAGTGCATGCTCAGGGGTGATCTGATGGCCACTTATAAGTTTATCAGGGGTGTCCACCAGTATCTGGGGGAATGTTTGTTCACCAGAGCGCCCCAAGTGTTGGTGAGGTTGAACAGTCATAAACTACAAGGCCGTTTCAGGCTAGACATAAGGAAGAATTTCTTTACTGTCCGAGCCCCCAAGGTCTGGAACAGCCTGCCATCGGAGGTGGTTCAAGCACCTGCATTGAACACCTTCAAGAGCAAATTGGATGCTTATCTTGCTGGGAACCTATGACGCCAGCTGACTTCCTGCCCTTTGGATGGGGGGCTGGGCTCTGATCTTCCGAGGTCCCTTGCAGCCTTAATGTCTATGAAATGGCCTTGTAGCATGTTCCCCTTTGCTAAAGTTTGTCTCCTAACCTTCCCGCCTAAGGTAAGATTGGGTGAGTTAAAGGAATGTACTATAGCTGAACACCATTTACTCTGGCAGGATATCTCAAGTGCCTTAGGATGCTTGCTTACCCAACTCTTTTTTTCTATCTATACCCCTGAGTCAGTGCTTCTCAACCTTATTAGACTCAAGGCACCCCTTGAGCTCTCAGTTTTTTCAACTATGGAAAAAAGTCTTTTTTCTGTTGCAAAGAGCTTGGAAAGATCACAACAGGTCAATGTTTATGATACTCTGGATTCCTAGTTGAAACCTCTGCCCATGTCCAGATGAGCATGGACGTTTTGGTTACCTGGGGACAAAAAGTAGCAGCACAAGGTGTGCTGCTGCTGCTTGTCCCCAGGGAATGTCTGTGCCACATGTGCTCTAGTGCATGGTAGATTATCCTTGGTGAGGTAGGGGAGACTGAGGCCAGCAAACTTACCTGGAGTCCTGGGGGTTGGAGAAGATGCAGTCACGGCATTGCTGCAGTTTGGAGCCTGGCCAGCAGCTAGAGCATGGCTTTGGGCCAGGCTCTGGTTTTGGACAGCCATTTGCACTGCCCCACTTTTTTTTCGCATAGTTTTGACCCCGGGATCTCCTGAGTTCAAACCCCCTCCCCCCACACTGCAGAGTAGCAGTGCAGGAAACACCAGAATGAGCAATATGTAGCACTGCACAGCCACAGTAGTCCAGATGCAGCCCCTGGGTTTGCCTTCTGAATTACGTTTGCATATCTACCAGTGCTAGCATTGTATGGCACCCTTGAAATTATCTTACGACACCCTGGTTGAGCATCACTGTCCTACACCAAGCAGACTTTACAGCCTTCCCCCTTTGGGATTTTAGCCTCGTCTTACATATATTTAAAAAAACCCATAAGGCTGAAATGATTTGTGTATAATTTCCTTGGGTGCTGTCTAGAGCAGTGAAGCTCAGCCATAGTGTTGCAGCACCTTGATGTGCTTTGAAATCCTTTCAGGGGTACCACGGGGTGACATGCAATGTTATCACTTCTAGGTGTGCAACTATAATTCACAAGATAAGCCCAAAGATTTCAAATAGGACCCCATAGTGTAACAAACATTCTGGCCTGTTGTGGTGTTTTTGTATTCTTTTCAATAGAAGAATTATTTTATTTTCTGTAGTCAAAATACAAGTGAAAGCTAAGGGGTGGCATTTTCCAGGGACGCCTTGAGTTTGAGGGGTGCCTTGAATTTAAAACTGAGAATCACTGATCAGAGAATTTTCTTCAAGATGGTATCAAGTAGGTTTGTGATGACTGCTTCTCTTGTAGCGCTGTCTCTGGTGCCAATAGGATGAAGTTGTAGTAAGTACAATTTCTTTGGCCTGCAAAATGTAAAAGCTAGTGTTCCTGAGCGTCTTCTGTTTTGATTATCTAGATGTGTATTTGTACCCATGAGGCATGTTACGTGGGAGGTGAATTCTGAGCTACCCACAAGGATACTATCCCTGTAGTGGTGCAGAGGATGCAAATTATAATTTAATGTCATTCTAATAGTTTTTCTTGCTTTACATATTGAAGGAATTTGGGGTAGAAATGAAGGTTTAGTTTCAGGTAGTGACACTTAAGTGGCTGAAGCCTAGTCCTAATTCAGACTTACTCAGGAAAAAGGGAGTTGGAGGGTAAGGGAAAATAGGAAAAAAGTGGCAAAAATGCAGCCTGCATGTCATCCCACCCTTTAAGCATAGCTGTTAAAAGTCTAGAAGCATGAGAGCAGCCTGGCAAATAGTTTTCCTTTTGGTCGTATTGGTACTAAAAGGGTAATTTGTCTGTGCTAGCTGACTTGGTTTTTAACTAGAATCGACAGTAGGTGGACTTGGAGGGGAGATGGATGTGATCATCAGAAGATGATGATGGATGCAACAGAAATAAGAGAGAAGGAAATGCCATATAGGAACAAAGTAAAGTTGGATATTTAAGTTGATGCTTCAAGTGTCACTTAATTGTTCAATAAATGCCATTAGATCCCTGTCCTTACCAGGGCTTGTGAGGGCAGACTTCAAGATAAGGAGGTCAGCATAATTTAACTTGTAGAAGCTGACTTCAGGAGTTTGTCAAGGACTTGATATATCCAGTTTGGATAGCAATTACTTTTTGGAAGAATATGGATCAGTTATTCTCAATTTACTTCAGCTAAAATTTTTTCCTTAAGAAAGAGAATAAATTAAAACAAATAAATAAGTTACATCTGTAGTTTGTCTTCAGTGTGTGATGGAATTTTGGATATCCTAATTGTCTATATAATATTAAAAAACCTATGACACGCAGAAATTAATAGGGCTTTTCCTGCTATTTCCCAGAACTTATAGCAGTTGACAATATCAATACTGCGATTCGTAATTGTGAACCTAGTAAGACACTGGTTGCACTGATGAAACCGGAGGCTCAGTTACCTGTTGTGCACTCATTTGCTGCTGCTGTCTATCAGGCTGAACTGTTCAACCTTCAACAACAGAATGCTGTGGTAAGCGTGAAAAGCTTGTGCAGTTCTTTCATGTTATGTAATTAAGCCATGAAAATCACAAATACTGGTGCATGAACACACTTTTTGGTACTTGATAAATGTTAGGATAATTAAAATACCAGGCCATTTAACTGCTGTCCTGGGTATTGCATAAATATTTTCTGACAGCATGATTGTATGGGGGCAAATTAAGTGCTCCATAAGTGAAATTCAACTTGCTTTATGACGAGAGGGTTTTGGGGTTTTTTTGGCTTTTTTAAGAGGGGCAGAGGTCACCAAGTAAACCAGTCTGTGGATAGGCAAATACTTGGTGCATGTTTGCATTGCAGCCAATGGTGTGTTCCAGCCAGGACAGGTGTGAGCCATAGCCCTGATCCTGCTCACAGGCTTCAAATGTGGAAATACATGGGTGAAGATGCTTTGAAGTATATTTTGGTGGATGTTGCTGAGCATACTGGAGACCAGAGCTCTTGAGACAGGGAAGCCAGAGGGGGCCGCTCTTATGTCTTGCTGTTGTATTTCCAACTTTGCAATGTGTTAGTGGGACCAGGTGCACAGGACATGCTTGGGAATGTCCAGACTGGGGCACACCTTGGTCACCATGTAGGGATACCTTAGCGTTTTGTCCGTCCAGAGATTTTGTTTTTTCTTGACAGACTTCGGCTCCGATTTTTAAATTCTTGTTATAAGACATTCACTTTTACTTATCCTTTGAGGTCCTGCCATACATCTTTCCTTGTGTGGGAAGTATTGTACTGATATAAATGAAAGGTCACCTTTTTGTCTCCATAATTTTTAATCATTAGTTTGTTATATTTCTGATGAGTCAGCTCTTTGTCCTACACAGTCCCAACTCATTTAACACCTATAGTACAGTAAACTGATATTTCTGTAACTGAGGAATTCCTCCTTGCACTTCATTTTTAAAGCAAATCTATATGGTGCTCTGACTTGATTGTGTCAGTAACACTGGTTTACCTTCTTGGCTGAGGTGTTGTATTGTCCTACAGAATTACCTGGCACATGATGAACTGTCAATTGCTGTAGATATGTTGTCAGCTGTTGTGTTGCTAAACCAGGCCTTGGAGAACAAGGACATCCTGGCAATAAAGACTCATCTTGAATACCCATCTATTGGCTTCAATAACCTGGAGGAGGAAAACCTTCAACGGTAAAAAATACATAGTTCTTTTGTCCAAATGAAAGCAGCTTCTACAAAGGGAATATAGTGGGCATATATTCAGTTACATTTTACATCTGTAGTGATGGTGAAGCTGAAAGGTTGCTAGGTAAACTCTTGTGCAGTGTACTTATTGACAGGAGGAAACTGTTAAAGCAACTGAACTAGATTGCTCCATCTGTTGAATCATGGACAATAAAAAAAAACTCTTAAATTGTTTGAGAGGTAAAGAATATGGGGAAGGAGGGAGATATTCTCAGAAATTAAACTTGACCTGACAAGTATGTTGTTTGGCACTAGGCATCTGAACTAGTTTTCTTGAAAGCTATTGATCAGTAGTCTCTTACTGAAGTTCTGAGAGAATCTTAGAAATGGGTATTTTTGTGTAATGTAGTAGAGATCAGGAGTCCCCTAAAAACAGGTTGTCCTCTGCCTCCTTTCTGTGAGCCATACTATTGAGAGAGAATGAAATGCTGCTTTCTGCCTCATGGCCAGGGCTGCCATTACATGTTGCCTCGCAACTGTTAAACTGCTGCTTGTAGTTGTTATGCAGCAGATTGGGTATGCCAATCTCTCAGCTTCTATTTCCTTGCTAGCCTTTAGGAGGAGTGGTGTGGAGTCCTTACTGGCAGCCCATGAGCCAGCCCTCCACATAGAACTGCTGCCTTTCAGGGTCAGGGGTAGGAGAGAACATCTCAGTATGGCCAAAAATGAGACCAATTCATGTGAAGTCATGACAGAAACAAGCCTTGGTTTTGTTCTCCCATTTTTAAGGCTCTGAATAAGAGAGAAGAAACTTGTAAATGGATGCAGAGTGGAAGAATGAGACTCGTAGGTAGGGCCCCAAATAAGAGGGTCATCTAGAAATGGCCCTGGCAAGAGTTAGAGGGGTTAGTCTTGGTAGAATACCTATCTCTGGCAATTGCTTTCTCTTTACCTTCAGTCTGTGGCTGGTCAAAGTGGCATACACTTCTAATTCTAAGCTGTCTTCTGGTATTGCTGTGAACTGGTTCAGAGTCAACATCACGTAATTTCATGGTTGGATTAAGTGCTTTGGTTTGAGGAATTATGGAAATGTTTTACAGTGGTTAGCTGCAACTTAACCACTTTTTTAGATCATTTAAAAACAAAAAAAAGGATGTATGGGGGCGGGGAGGGAGGGAGAAGAGTCATCGTACCCGATATGAAATGCACTTCACCATAGGCTACAATTAAGTTCTTTGAAATATTAAGATATTTCAGTTGATATTAAAATCAGTATTTCCTTGGCTACATCTCTTTTGGAATGCAGATATACATGTTAATGAGGTGCAGTTCATAACTATATGGTAGGTGTCTTGGGATGAGATGATGGAAATATTGCACAACTGAAGATGCACGTGTGGAGCTAAGGCAACTTGCATGTTTTTGCTCACATTGTGCCTGGCTGCAGATGTTTGCAATCATGTTTTTCACTTTCATGTGACTTCAGTTCATTCCATAAGAAACATTTTTAGATGTAATCAATGAAGGACAGTGCATCTAACTGACTCTTTATGGGAACTTATTGATATATTTTATATCTTCCCATAGTTATGCTGACACGTTATTGTCTATTAAGTCAGAAGCTTCATCTCAAGGACAAGATTATTTAAGTTGGAATGATATACAGAACTGCATTGACATGGTTAATATGCAAATTCAGGAAGAAAATGAAAGTAAGTAGTTCTGGTTTTTAGTTGTAGGCAGAGGTTAATGTATTTTCAAAGCATAAATTCTGTACTACACGGCCTTGGCAGGGCATTGCTTAGAGAGAAAAGAGAAGGAACGTTTACATTGCATGTTCCAACAACCCTTTTCTTTATTTCTTTGAAAATACTCTTGGTGTATCCTTTGTCATTGAAAGGTATCCCAAAATGCATTACTCCTATGACATCACAGATGCCATGGTCTGTCATAAAAACCAATATTTACCAGAATTGGGACAATAATTCTGGCATTTAGTCTCATTTAGAGATTTGACTGAGTCAGTAAGTACAAGCACAGTTTTGGGTGGGTGATACTACCTCATAAGTAGTATCCTATTTTCAAGGCATTCTATGGTAAATGTCCCTTAGATCATTGTCTAGTGGGGAAGGAAGGCATTCAGTGCACATTTGCAGTCTAGTTGTCTGTTCCCTGCTCCCTCATAAAAACAGTGTGGTTTCCTGTGCTAGTACAGCTGTGTGCTCACTATTCTTTTACCATAAGTTAGTGTTGGAAGTTGCTTCATAGCTTTTCTTTTCCAGGTTGAACAATAGCACTGTTGTCTTAATGAGGGTTCTTTAAATCAAATTTGGGGGTTTCTTGTATTTGAGCAATTGAATCCCAATACATTTGGTTCCAAAAAACATATCACAAAGTCTTGCTTCTCGTATATTTCCAGGACCATCACAGCTACCACAACACTCCAACACCACTGCAGTTTTTGTTGCTAGACATTTGTTTTTCTTTATTGCATTTTGATAGAACATCAGGAGATGCTATATCATACATGCTTGAGCCAAAGAAGCTATTAAGTAAATGGAACAATTTTCAATGACTACAGTATTTTCTCTCTTGTCATAGCATTTTTTTGCAGACTTTTTAGAACTTGCAGTGTTGCTTTAAATAAATAAGAGTTGCAGGTGCTCATTAACTCAGGGAAACTAGACCACATGTTAGCAAGAACCAAAGTTGTTAGGAAGGCACACTTCTAGGGCCACTGCCTGGAAGAGAACCGCTCTGATCAAAACTGTCTGCAGGACGTGAAAAGCCTTTTGGAACTCGATTTACTTTTTAAATAAACTCATATCCTTTGTACCCAGAAATTCCCACTCCTTGCTGGTAGTGCCCCAGGATTGCCATACAGAACCATGGTTATCTCAGCTTGGACAGTAGTCAAGGGTCTGTTACAGACCACCTTTTTAAAACATTTTTTAAAATATCTGTGGAATGTTATGTGGTCATAACTGCTCTGAAACTGTTCTAACTTTAAGGCTTAATGACATCTTAGACCTACACAACTGTGACTTGCCAATAGAGGACTGGTGAGCAGGGGTGTGACAGAAGTCTGGACTCTTCCTCTGATCTGGTGGGGAGGGGTGACGTGGCTCAGAGGTGGAGAAGAGGGAGGTGAAGGGAGCAGGAAGACTCAAAAGACTTTTTTTCTCTGATTTGATTTGGTGCTGGTTAAAGGTGCCCTAGACTGAGAATAAAATCCTGAATTTATCCATGCAGTAGGTATAACAGAGGCAAAATAGGGGCAGACCTCCACCCATGTGCCTCAGCTGTGGCCTGAAGGGAATGAAAGAGGTCCCCAGGCCATCATCCTGTTGATATTGTTCATGTGGTGACAGGGCCCAACCAGGCAAAAAAGTGTCTAGCACATGCTCTGATCCATCAGTCAGGAGAGCTTGTTCTGGCCCTGGTTCTGCTTCTTAAGTACTCTGGTGTTGGGAAGCCTCAGCCTGTTTCCCAATGTGAGAGATGAGTTTGAGCTTCCTTTGCAACGTATTTTGAAATACATGGATGATGAATTCCACATATGTTTAAGTATGGCTTTGGTAGGTGCTTGCTGTCTGTCTGGGCTATCCTTACTCTGTCTGGGCAGTACCTGGCTATGCCTTTCCTGCAGCTGCTTGTCTCTTCCCTCCCTAGCATCCTGTGAACTACACGCATTTAAATACCTTTGACAAGGTGCTACATGAGGCAGCCCTCAATAGATTTGAGGCACCCCTCAGTAAATGCCAGCTCTTACTTTTTCACTTTTTTTGTTCCTACTATAGAAAAATAATAGAGCAATTCTTCCATTGCAATCAACTCAAAAAAGGATTCTACTCTGTTGGAGCCGTGGCACTCTGGTTGAGAATCACCGGGCTAGATCACTTAATCCAGCGGCTCCTTGCTGAGTGTGGAGAAGCTGGGGGTGAACCCCTGGCAGCTCTGTGCCTTGTATGGAACCGTTGTGTGACAAGACCAGCAAGGTTTGAATTGCACTCCAGCTCATGGTGGGGTCTGTGGTGGTGGCAGCCAGAAGTCAGAAGGAGCTGCCACTGCCTGAGCTTCTTAGAAAGGTGTGAGGCAGGCTGGGGGATCTCATCTTTTATACAGGGGCTCATTGCTCCTCCCCCTGCCCCTCCCCCCAGTATTTTGAACCCTGAAGGCCAGGGAGCTATTCTCCCCTCAGCTCCCTGGAATCCCTGATCTTGCTACAATTTAATACAGTGGCTGCATGCTGAGAGTGGAGTTGCTGGGTGGCTAGAGCCATGGTCTTCCCTGCACTAGTTGAGACCCTGTCAGCTCTGCTCAGTGTAGAGCCTCTGGATAATGAAGCCATGGAGCTGTGGGAAACACACTTCCCTGAGCTCTATGATGTTATTACAGTTAGGCCCCTGCCACACACAATGCTTAAGACATGATTAAACAGTTAATCGCATCCTAAATTGTAATCCAGCCACACATTAAAACAGTTGACGGGTGCCGTAAAACAAGGAATAAGCCAAAGTTATTCCACAACAAATGTGTAATAACTTTGTGGCTGGTTCCTGTGATGCCATTAAACATGTGGCCAGATGTGCCCCAAGGCTGGAATCCTGAAGCTGATCTAAGCTCCCAGCCTTGGGTGTGCATGGTACACCCCTGTGCCTGGGAGCCCTGTCAGGCTGTGGCTGGGAGATGGCTCCGGCAGTAAGGAGTGATGGGATCTGATGTTCAATGCCACAGTTATGTCCTCTGGCATGAACATGTGGCAGGGTGGGAAGTGCAGTTTTGTGGATTGCACATCGGATCCCATTTTGCTTTTACCTGTGTGTCTGCCAGGGACCTTAAGCTGCTCAAAGTGACTGCACTTGGTGTGGAGGGAAGAGAAGAATAGAGGTTTGGAGGGTGGAAATGGGTAGAGAGGCTGGAAGCTGCACATTCTGGGAATCTGGAAGACTGCAAATTAAGCTGCTATTATTATTATTATTATTATTATTATTATTATTATTATCATTATTATTATTATAATATCCCTGGAGCTGTCCTAACAATGACCTGGGTAAGACTGATCAAAGCTAACCTTCACTTCAATTGGCTTATCTTTAAAATGTTTAGAAGGTACTTAGTATGGGTTATAACACCCTTCAGTGGGTAAATGCTCCCATTTTAAGTGCCTTTATAATAGTTTAAATACAACTATAACACTCCTCCTAGCCCCCTAAGAGTTAAGCCCTTGTGAGGTCATAGGACTGTGACCTCGCCAGTTAAGTGAATGTATATACATTTGAGGAAAAAAATCAACAGATCCCAGGCAGCCATCAACTGGAATGCACTCTGTCACAGGTGATGGCAAACTGGAGGGATCCATGGTTTTTATTTGCAAGACTGGTATAGCAAAATCCTATGAAAATCACTCGATACCATGCTTCAGCGCTTCTTTTTTAAAACAAAAATGAGGGTCAAAACTTAATTGCAGCTCTTTAAAACTATGTGCCTTTGAGACCTGCTGGACACCCTGTTTTCTCACTGTCTTCACTGGGAGTTATAGCTGCTCGGCAGTTCTGAGATTCAGGGTGTTTTGTTTTTTTTTTAGGCCACCGAGTTAGAGAAACCTAACCTGAATATACTCGGGGAGAATTAGGTGAAATAGAGGTAGAGATAGTGTTTGAAGATACTGTTTATATATATATATATAAAAAAACAGTATCTTCAAACACTGTCTCTATCTCTATTTCACCTAATTCTCCCTGAGTATATTCAGGTTAGGTTTCTCTAACTCGGTGGCCTGAAATGTAATATCTACATGTATATGCTTGTTTGAGAAAATGAATGTGCTGAAAACTATTTTGAATAGTCTAATATAAAAAATTCTGAGAGTCCTTTTAGGGCAGGTATTTATTCTGGAATTGGATTTTTTTTCTTATCTTCTTTCTTACTTTTGAATAATGTTTTTGGTCACCCTGTTCTGGAACAAAATGAAAGAAGTCTTCTTTTATCCTTTTTTTGAGAGAAATAAATCTGATATCTTAAAATAAGTTAGATTTAGTTAAACACTTAGTTGTGGGAGCAGGAAAAAATCCTTGCTTACTATTTGTTGCTTGTTGTCTGTTTGAGAGAACTTAAGTTAAAATTACCATACTGGGGTTTAAACCTCTTTATGGCACCAGTCTTTTTGATTGAACTTGGTGTGAGATTTAGTGCATTTTTAAATACTAACATGTTCCCTTTCTTAGGAATTGTTGCAATTGGCCACATTAATGAAGCTATTGATCAGGGGGATCCTGAGAAAACTGTAGAAACATTGCTGCTGCCTACAGCCAAACTGCAAGATGTGAAACCAACAAATGCGAGGCATTATCAGGATGTGCTTTACCATGCCAAAGCACAGAAATGCAAGGTAAGGTATCAGGGAACTAGCTACTGTTTGTCACATTTATTAAATGCCAGATCTTTCTACCAGGGTTTTTAGTTTCTACCTGAATGCACTCTTCTCGTGGCATCTGCAGTGCTTATGGTGTTTGACTTTACTGTGCCCATTGCAGTTGCATCCAAGTGGTAAGTAACTTTAATTTTGCAGAACTTTTTATTGCATATAGGAGCCTGGGAGAATACTTAAATTTGTACAGGCTTATCTGTGTTCACTGATTCGTTTCTTCACTGATAATAACTTGCCACGCTTACTTAAAGAATTGCTGAACTTTGTTTTTGTGTCAAGACTGCACTGAAGCAGTTGATTTATTGGATCTGGTCCCTTGTAAAGATTAGGGGCAGATGGATATTTTATAACTAGAAGACGGGTTGAGCTTTTGCTGCTAGGTGGAGGGTTGAAGCACTTATAATCCTAAGGAAAGCGTGGAATTGACTTCAATGGAGGGCCATAATTTTAAGTTTGGGTTTTTATAATAACTTTAGTGCCCCCTTTTAACTCTGACATCTGCTTTAGTCATTACAGCATGCTGATTGTTTTTCTAATACGCCATTTAAGATTAAACCAACTCAGCATGATCCCAATGTCTACTTCCTCATAGTTATTCCCTGGTTAGTATCAGTTTTAGGGAATATAAACAAAGATGGACATAACCACTTTCGTGGTGTAATTGAACACAAGATTAACTATACAGCTGTTTGCGAATTGCTTTAATGTTTAGTACTTAGACTATAAGTCTTAAAATCATAAAATAATTCTGAAGAAAAATTAAGGGAAGTTACTCATTACATTTGAAGAATATGTCTGTGTTGCTATAAATTGTCTGGTAGATCTTGCTGTATTATGGAAGCCCTTGTAAACTTACACTTGTTTGTCCAGATGGCACTTCTGATTTATAAACTTAATGGTAGTTCAGGATAGGAAATTTCAGGAAAAATTAATTTGAAGTTTAGTCAGTTTTTTAAACGGGCATCTAAACGGACAGTTTAAACAGTCTTAAAAGCCATTCTCAACTGACTAAATTTTCTAATGTGGAGAAGTTGTAAGGCTGGTACGTCTACTAGATATATGATTTAATATGTGAGATCTACAATTTTTTTTTAACAAATCAATTTATTTAACTGTCATCTTTGCCAAGCATTAATGCATCGTTAAAAGAAATGATCTGGATAAATTCTTCTGTGGAAGCATTACTAGATCTGAAGTTTCTTGAATTATTCCCCCCCAAGCATTTTTTTCAGCATATTTTTCAAATTAAAATGAAAAGTAGGTGTTTGCTTAACTAGATGCTTCTTAAAATGGCATTAGCAGTATAGGTGAACAAAAAGTATTCTTCCTTACACTCTAACCAGTGTGCAGTAAGAAATATACGCACATACCATTAATGTAGGTATTTCACGAGGTGGATGTAGTTATATTTAATAAATTTTTTTAACTTCTATAAATGTATACCCTCCATTGCTCCTGGACTGGGCCTGCGGTTGTGTCCCTTCCCCCCCTCTCCCCAACAACACCCCAAATCTGTGAGGATCAAATTGTAGTTGGTCACTAGAGAAGGGCTTATAAGAGTCTTGAATGCAGTAGGATTGCCATGTCAAACTAAATGGAAAAACATGTATGCATAGGGAAATGAGCCTCTAATACACAGTCAGACAGTAATAATGATGTGCTAGATGCCATATATGAATTTTATTAACTTTAGGTGTTATGTTGTCCTTGGAATGGTTATGTTTGTATTGTATTAAAGGCAGGCAGAACAGAAAACTATTTTACATAATTATCCACATGTTGGTCACAAACAGAAGCATTGAGTATTTCCAAAAATCATCAGATTTTACTTTAAAATATTACCAAGCTTATCTGGTTTTCTGACACTTGTGGCCTTTAGTGTTTACACTTGGGATTCTCTTCTAAAGTGAAAGCTGAGTCTCACTTTAATCCACCAAACTGTAAGACTTTTTGATAATATTGCAAGAGTTGGCAAAACTATATTTTAAGTAGTCTGTACACAAAGATTGGAAACAAGTAATTTTTCTTTCAGGAAGGTACTTTTGAATACAGGCTGCTTTTTCATTAAAGACTATCCATAAGTACTTCATTTATCATTAAGTGTCTCATCACTGTTTAAAAACAAAAACCCCTCAAACCCCAAAATGTTTGCATGCACACGTACGTGTGTGTGTGTGTGTGTGTGTGTGTGTGTGTGTGTGTGTGTGTGTGTGTGTGTGTGTG
>NW_017729024.1:129358399-129374308 GCF_001723915.1 Gavialis gangeticus
ACACACACACACACACACACACACACACACACACACACACACACAAAAATAGTGTGTATATATAATAATATATAGCTTTTTCAAATGTATGTGTATCAATAAATATAGGACATTACACTTATGTCATTCTTCCCTAGATATTTTGACCATTGTGAGATAAATATTTGATTTATCCTTGACTTTGGACATCAAAAAGTAAAGGAATGGATCAAGGCAACTACTTAAACTGCTTAGACATAAAGCAATAAGATAACAAAAATATAAGTCATCTCTCTTGTTGTAATAGTAGTTAACTTGGTGAGCGATAAGTATGATATTGCTTGGTGTGAAGCAAATAGCAAAAATTGTAAGGATTAAAAGACTTATTTTAATATACCATAGCCACTTCTGCTCATAAATGTTTAGTGTTTGAATAATAGCAATATAACAGAAAAAAATTATGGTCAGTGGGATTACAAATCCAAAGAATGCTAAACAAATAAAATAATAAAATTGGAATGATAAACTCTCCATGGCATTTTGTACATCATGGCAGGTACAAATATTTAATTGTTCCAAGCAGTAGCTCTGCTTAGTTATGTAGAATGGTAGCATGTACAGAAAAACAATTGCCCATACTGTGCAGCAAACTAGGATTGCATAGGTTCGTTTTGGTAGACTCCTGTAGGTGAAAGGGTGAATGATGGCTACATAACGACTGATGCTGATACATGAGAGAAGTAGAATGGAGCAATACATATTGCCATAGAAAATGGCAGTCATAGTTCGACACATGACTTCTCCAAAAATCCAGTTGTTTCCATTGAAGTGGTATGCTATCTTGAATGGCAGCATGATACAGAACAGAAGATCTGAAATTGCTAAATTTGTGTAGAATATGGCAGTACAAACAGATCTTATTCTGAAAAATAGCATCCATAGAGTGATGGTGTTTGATGGTATGCCTAATAAAACTACAATTAGATACACTGCAGGTATTAGTCTGGTGCTCAAAGAGCTGCTCAGGTACTCCATTGTGGTATTATTCACTTTCAGTGTTGAATCATTTGACTTTCCCAAAGAGCATTTGTATTCTCCGACAGTAGGTGTTGCTGAATCTTCTGTACCAGGTTGGGGAAAGCACTCATAAATTCCTTGTTGAATTCCATGAAAGGTTCTGATAGGTGTGTTTTGACTTGCGGAGCTGTTCTTATGTTGATGTTCTAGAATTTTAAAAGAACAAGTTAAAATTGTGAAAAGATAAACTTATTCTGTAGAGAGAGCTAATATGCACCTTTTCCTGGTATAAATCATTGTATCTTTAATGTGAAGAATGATTTTGTTTTAAAGAAAAAAAAATAATTACCTGTGGTTTCTATATAAACTGTGCTCAGGGAAAACCTCATTTTACTTCTAAGCTGGCTTCCAGCCTGGAAAGCTCAGCTTGGAATTAGGGTCAAGCTGAGTTCTTCACATCCAGTGTATTACTGGTAATCTTTGCTGGCAGGTGCTTATGGTAGAGAGAGGTCATTAACTGCATTAGCATGATGTTAGCAGAAGGCACCTTAGGCCACTGACGGATATTAAAAAGAAAGCGCAAGGGGATTTGGTGCATGATCTCAACAGGTTGCACTACCTGCTGTCACACATGCATGGTAGGAGGTACAATTATGAGATTGTGTGCGATTGCATTGCACCACACTGGTGGTGCAGGAGGAGCTCAGGGTCCTGAACCTGGGCTCTCCCTGCAATAGCAGTTCTCTGCTTCCATGGCTGGGAGCCCCATCAGTTGATCTCAGCTCCCAGCCCTGGAGGCATACCAGGTGCTCCTGTGGTTGAAAGCTTTAACCAGCTGATGGAGCTCCTAGACACAATTGCATGGTGCGCTTCTGCAGCTGGGAGCTCCAATAACTGATGAGGTTCCCAGTGGCTGGAGGAAGGAAGGAGAGGGGCATCCTGTGCTCTTGTGGCTGGGAGCTGTCCATGATCAGAGCTCCCAGCTGTGGGCTAGGATGAGGGGGGTGCACCCTGCACTCCCCTGGCTGGGAACTTCATCAGCTGATTTGGGAAGTTGGCAGTGCTCCCCAGCTGGGAGCTGTGCTCAGTTGACCAGTGCTCCCAGCCTCTGGAGCATAGGAATTTTCTGAAGGCTGGGAGCACTGGTAACTTGTTCAGTTAGATGTGATAGGAACCAGCCATAGTTACTGCACACATTTTGGTGCAATAACTGTCACCTTGTTTCTGGTTTTATTATGCAGTTACTTGAAAGAACATGTCACCTACTAAAGACCAGATTAATTAGTTAATCACATTTTCAGTGTATTGTGAATCAGACTACATCAGAACTTTTACTTGGAGATCCTGGCTTTTTGTCTTTTAAAAATCCCAAATTCTCTTATTAAACCCCCAAATCTGTATTTTTCTGTGTTCTTTTTTTAAATGAAATGTCGTGTGTGTATGTGTCAGTTGAACACAATGTCTTATTGATATATTTACTATTTTTAAAGCAGTTTGGAAGCGTACCTGTGCCTCAATCACTATAATAAAATAAATTCTAAATACTTATATGTTGGTATTTGATTTTGGTTTTTTTATTATGGGGAAAATCAGGGCTCCTCTGTCCCCTTCGCTTACCAGGACATAGGCCCAGTTGCCGCTGGTGTGTGCGTGTGAGAGTCCCCACTTCTCTGTGGCTCTGAACAGCACTGATATGCTGGTGCCCTGTCCCTGCCCATGCTGTTGCCTCTCACTCCCAAACCACAGCCCTGACGGTGCTCCTCACTTCTAGCCCACAGCCCTCTGCCCCCAGCCTGTACAGAATGGGGTGGATGTGTGGGGAAGCGCAGGTGTGGGCACAGGCAAAGCATGGGGGTGGGCCACAGGCAACGCAACATGGGGATCATGTGCCTCTGACATTTCTGTGCCCACGGTGGGGTGTGACATGCAGGGTTGCAGCTGGGCTGGACCAGCTCCAGAGGAGCTGTTCTGTGGCCCAGAAAACTGCCTTGGGCTTTTTGAATGTCTGTACCTACCCACAGGGGAGGGCAGCTGTCTGGAAAATTGCTATTAATCAGCTTCCCCAGTTTAAAACTAGGATGATGGAACTCTATCTCCTTTAATAAAAGGTTTTGATAGGTCATAATATCCGTTCATCTGTAGATATAGGAAAAATGAGAGTAATTGATTTGCTTACCTGTAATTCATTAGTGTCTATAGAACTATGAACAAGTCACAAAGTAAATATTCTCTTATTACTTAGACAAAACGTAACTACCGTGTTTGATATGTTCTCTATTGTCAATGTTTCTGATAATGTCTAGGGTAGAAATTTCTAAAGATGTTGTAATAGATAATCTAAAAATGGTTTGTGCTTGTGCTTGGCCTGAATTCGTTAATAACATACAATGATTTTTTTTATGGTATTAGATGTAATACAACTTCAAACTTATGTAACCTTTTAAATTTTTTTGAGAATCTTTTTAGGTACAATAATCTCAAAAGCTTTTAAGTTGTACTTAGAGTCTGGATCTTGAAATTGCAGTCATACCTTCAGAGTACATTTGCTCTGAACTCTTTAAGAGGTAGCAGGATTTAACAGGATGAGTGTGAAACACCTACTCATTTGCCCTGCAGTGACAATTCATCTTTGATAAAAGTACAGAAAATAACACTTGTGTCCACACTTAACTGACCACTAAAATGGGCTCCTTCCACTGTAGGTGTATGCTCTGCAGTAGAGTTGTTTTGAATCACTCAGATAAGCTTCCTGGGTGTAGACAATGTCAGTTTCCATTCCCTGTGGGCATGACTGCCCTTTAAAGGGGGTGTGTGTGTGTGTGTGTGTGTGTGTGTGTGTTTAAATAAATGCATGAGTGTTTTATCTTCATCTAAAATGTCCAGTTTTGCTCTCACTAAAACTTAGTCCCCCCCAGTTAAGATGACAATTTTGTTAGACCCAGACTTTGTAAACAACCTCTTTCCCCAAGCATTTGTCTTGTGATGCAAGCAAGCATTCTCACTCAGCCAAGACTTTTCTACTACTGGTGTTCCTCGTTTTAAGTGATAATTCTGTGTCTGATACTCTCTACATAGAGGGTATATTCCTGCAAAATCACTACTACATCTGCAAGTAGTGGTAGTGTTGGATGTGTTGTGTTGTGCAGGGGATGGAAGTGTCAATAAACAGAAATACAGTTGCTCTCTTCCCTTCCCCACTTCCCTCTAATTTTGCTAACTGATACGTAACACAGTTGCCTTGGATTCTTTCTCTAACAGAAATGAAGAAATCAACATTTTACTGGAGATGTTGTACACTATATCAGCTGACTTAATCATCTAAAATACAAATAAATATAATGCAGATGGCATCACATAAAATATAAAACACAGAAAATGAAACTTACCGGTTAGGCTAGAAGGAAGAAAAAGCAATCCAGTTATTAAAATAAATGCTTTCATTTTCATTATAGGGAGTTAAATCTAGTTGGTAAAGTAGTGCTACTTTAACTCATCTGGAGGCTTTTATCTACGTTTTTTGTGCAAAAGTCTACAGACCTTTACTCCTCGAAGCCAACTGTAGATATGAGATTTATGGTAACGAGCTTGTTTGTCCTTTGTCTACTAGAGCAACAGGGCGTGAGGTATTTGAACATGTAAATACACATGACTCAGTTTCAGCCATTTCCCAATGCAGGAGGGGATTAAACTTTTTACAATAGTTTAACTCCTAATTTGCCATAAGCATGAATTCTTAGGGATTTGTGTATATTTCTACTGTACTTTTAATATGACTGCAATACAAGTATTTTTTGTCTAACACCTTTCTGTTCTCTCCCACTCCAGTTCTTCGTATAACATAGATTAAATACACATGGCTGCATGATGCATGTAAATTTTGATTTAAAAAACCTGTGGAGATGCTTAGTCTGACTGTGTCTAAAGATTTATATATTCTTTTATGGTGGAAGAACTTTGACACTTATTTCTCCGCCCCTCTCCCATATTGACTAGCACTGATTTATTGTTTGGAATTCAGTAATATAGATTAAATCACAGATTCAGTCAAACTGGTTGCTCACCTGAACTGGCCAACCCAGGATTTCATCACTACAGACCTCATTAAAAAAAATTAGCAAAAGTATTTTGAATAATTTTCTTTTTGCAAAACTAATAAATGCTACTGCATGGTTCTGCGTGCTTTATGGTCCTGAATCAGTCTTCCACATAGGGTGCTGACAGATGTGAAATAAAAAAAAAAAACGTGCTTTAGCAGAAGAGGCAGTGCATTAGTTCGACCCTGCTCTACAGACTCCATATAGATTCCCCACTTTAGCAGAGCTTTTTGGTGCTTCTATCTAAGCTGATTCAGTCAGCTATTAGATAAAAGCACCAAAAAAGCCCCACTGAAGCATCTGATCTATACAGATGTTGGATGAGCTGGTTCTAACTAACCGGATACCTCTTCTGGGCATGCACTGAGTTTAAAGCGCCGTTTTTTGCAGTTTTTTACTTCTGTATGCAGGTATAATGTCTAATGCTGTTGGAGTGCTCTTGACAGCAGTGTCAACATAAAGTTTACATACTAGAAATTGTCATTCTTTGGATTTTAAGACTTCTACCGTGAATCTACTGGGAACATCTGGATAGAGTATTACTGAAGCCTGACCTCACTAGAGTCTCTCCTCTTGTACCCACACTGGCACATGCGTCTCACTTATTTAAGCAGGCAAGGTTCTTTGAATAGATGTGATAGCTTTTATTAGACCAACTAAGTAGTTTGAAAAAAGTTCTTAGCAAACTTTTGGGCACAATCACCCTTCAGACATAGGGAGTTTCTGCTGTTCTGAGACTCCAAGGAATGAGAGAAGCTAAAAGTGTGACAGGATGTCAGTGAGAATGTAAATAAGTAGAAATGAGGAAGACAAAAGGTAGAGCAGGTGAGGAGGGAAGAAAATGGGGGGAGGGGGAATGCCAAAGGTGAGTCAGAGACTAAAGTGGTGATAAATAATACAAGGTAAAAAAGAGGCTGTCTGTGAAAAAGGAAAAGGCTGGAAGTTAGGAAGATAAAGGGCAAAAAAGTAGGGGAGGGGAGAAAAGGGGGGGGCAGAGGAAACAACAAAGTAAGAGGTCAGGTCTGGCAGGTTCCTGGTAAATTGGATGTCAGGCAAGTTTGTTCTAATGTCATAATTCCAATGTCTATATTGAGTCCATGATTTTTTGTATCCAGTAGATTTATGAAGTAGAGTTCATAGGCTCGTCTATGAAAGGTGTTTTGTAAGTTCCCTTTGAGGATTAGAACTGAGAGATCAGAAAGGGAGTGATTGCTTGTGCGAAGTGTGCCCCCACAGGTAGTTGTGTGTTCTTGTCTTTGATAGATTTTCAGTATGCGTTCGTTCTGGTGCTCAGCTTTTGTTTGGTTTCTCCTCTGTATTTTTCCATCGGGGCATTTGGTCAGTTGGATGAGATGTATAACATTTCTGGAGATGCAGGCATAAGATCCAGGAATGGTGATGGTTCTGTTGTGGGGTGTGGTTATTGTGAGGATGATGGAGATGTGTTGGCAGGTTTTGCATTTCTTATTCTGGCATGGGCCGTGGTTTGGGTCATAGGGAACTTGCATCTGGTGATGAGGTTAGTGAGGTTTGGTGCTTGTTTAAAAGCTAAAATGGGTGGTTCTGGAAAGATCTCTTTTAAGAATCGGGTCGTATTCTAGTATGGATTGCAGCTGTTTGAGGATTTTCCATGTAGGTTCCAGGGAAGGGTGACATGTCACAACTAATGGTGTGCAATTTGAGGGGGGTTCTTCTTGTACTGCAGCAAATTTTCTCATGGTATCCGGGTTGCTCTTTCAAAAGTGCAGTCTATCGGTCTGTTGGTTGAAGGCCCTTTTTAGATTTGTGAGGTGGTGATCATGGGTATTCTCAGTGCAAATTTGGTAGTACTGGAAAATTACAGCTTTCTTGGTGTGTTTAGGGTGATTGCTGGTTCTGTGTACGTTGGTCTGTGGGTTTCTTATATATGGTGGTTTGAACTTTTACAATTTTGGATATTGATCATGGTGTCCAAAAAGGAAATGCTGGTATTAGAGTATTCAAGTGATAGTCTGATGGAGAGGTGATGATTGTTGATTTCCGCCAAAAAATCAAACTGCAGGGTTTCGGTCCAAATGATGAAGATGTCATCTATGTGTCTCAGGTCTAGTAAGGGTTTGATGGTGCTGTTCTTGAGGAATTCTAGGTGGACCATAAGAAGGTTGGTATACTGTGGGGCCACTTTGGTGCCCATAGCTGTGTCCAGGGTGTGGAGGAATTGTTGGTTGTTGAAACTGAAGCTGCTGTGTGTCAGGATGAAGTATATGAGTTCAGTGATAACCTGAGGTCTGTACTCTTAGTTGTAATCGTGTTCTTGTAGATGTGAGAGGCAGGCTTGGATGCCATCCTGGTGTAGGATTTTGGTGTGTAAGCTAATCACATCCATGATGGCTAGGAGGGTATTGCTGGGAAAGGTGGTCTATGTTTTTGAGTTTTTGCAGGAAGTCTGTTGTGTCTGAGATGAAACTTGGTCTTTGGGTGACGAGCGGTTTTAAGATGGATTCAGTGAAACCTGATATTTCTTCCATTTAGGGTTCCATGGTTTGAAAGGATAGGTCTGCCAGGGTTTCCTTGTTTGTGGATTTTAGGAAGCAGGTGTAAAGTCCCTGGGTTGAGTAGTGGAGGGATCAGGGTCTGAAGTTTTTCTTGCATTTCAGATGGAAATGTAATGGTGGTTTTGAGGTGAAAAGGGGAAATGGATCTTCCTCTACTTTTTTAGTGGTGTCAGAGTTCTCTGTTGGCAAGTGGCCAAGATGGGCAGGGGGGAGTATCAGTGGCGGGCTGCGGGGCATGGTGGTAGCACTGGCTGTAGCCACGCCCCCCCAAGATTTCACGGCACACCTGGATGTGGCCGGAACTGTGCAGGTGGGGTGGGCTGTTCCTGCGGTCTGAGACAGGGGCTGCACCAGGCTCTTTTGCATGTTAGGTAGAACTGTTACGCATTTGGTGAACTGAAAAAGCAGTTCACCAAATGTGTACAATACATCTTTGCTTTTTGGCTTTAGGTCTAGGTTTCTGTAGTCAAATTTAGCTTTAGGCTAGGAACAGCTGTTGCATTTGTTCCTGAAGAAGTTGCACTTTTGTGTTCCTAGACCGAAATATCCCAGTATTAGAAGAGTGGTTATATGTACATGACAATCAGGTTTAGTAAATGGCTGACTGCATTGCTGCTTTTCTGCCATTGATTCAATGAAACAATCCTGGGATAGCAAAATGCATCTGAATGGTTATGTCCTGGGATAAACTGCTAGTATTTCATATTCTGCAAACCTCTTTAGGATTAATTTCAAGACGTGGATGTCTGAATCTGTGTAGGGAATGTCTGAATGATTGCAGCTTGTTCCAGGATAAAATGGTTTACCCCAGGACAAATGCAGTATCTGTTTGTAGTCTTCAGTTGCTTGCAGATGTTTTTAAAAAAAAAAAAAAAAGCAGCACTTTAAACAGAGAGAGCTCATGTGCTGAGCCCAGCATATGCTCAGTAGAGGCAGCACCTTAGTTGGACCCGGCTCTGTAGTATCTGTATAGCTTGAGCACTTGTGGAGCTTTTTTGGGACTTTTATCCAATAGCTGATTGAATCAGCTTTAGCCAAAAGTGCCAAAAATCCCCACGGAAGTGCCTGATCTATACAGATACTGCAGAGCTGGTTGAAGGCTGATTTAAACTAGACATAAGGAAAAACTTTACAGTCCAAGTGTTCAGGGTCTGGAACAGACTCCTTCCAGAGGTGGTGTGAGAACCTACTCTGGACTTTTGAAAAAGGCATTTGGATGATTATTCTGCTGGGATCGCTTGACCCCAGCAGACTTCTTTCCTATAGTGGGGGGCTGGAATTGATAGTCTCGCAAAGGCCCTTCTAGCCCCTAATGTCTATGAAAGTAACACGCTGCTTCTTTTGGTAAAGCGTGTTTAGGGAGGTGGGGAATGGGGCAGGAGACAAAACATTAATGTCTGCAAGCAACCTCTGTGTCCTGAGGTTTCCAAAAGGCTTTTTTCTTTCAAAGCTTTAACGTTGTTTTTTGAGTATATTTGACTTTTTATATTCAAATACTTCTCCTCCCTCTTTTCCAGGAAACCCATGATGAATCAGCAGTTCTCTGGCTAGATGAAATACAAAAAGGAATCGATGATGCTAATAGGAATATAGAAGAAGCAGAAAACTGTAAGTAACAACCTGAATCTGAATTAAACTTGACTTCTTTTTATCCTGAAAAAAAGCAAGGATTTCTCATTTTGATTCATGTTCATGTGAATTCTAGCCAGGTTAATTTAATGGCTCTCTTAAATGTATTTGGTTAAAGACAAAACATATTTTATTTCAGGATGGTTGAAAGTGAATGAAATAAGATTTAAAAGCCAGATTAGTGTTCAATATGTCCAGAATATCATGGATATGTCTTAGTTGATGTGATCTTTTACTGCTTAAATGTAATAAAACTGCAGGTTTCTAACACCACTGTTTTCACAGAGCTGATGAAGTCATAAAAATGTTTCTTATAGCATGAAAACAAATGAGGGGATGAGAAAAGGAAACTACAGATTAGTTGAAAAGTTAAGCAGTTACAATAAAAACTTGAGAGACGTCTTGTATGCAAGACTTTATCTATGTTGCAAGACCAGAATTCCTTACATGGTCACAACTTTGGTTAGTCGATCCTTATTCCTCAGTAAATGTCAGTAATTTCTCTAACTTACAAGCTTGCCTTTTAATGATCAATAGTACTCTGAAAAATATTTATTTTGTGTAGAAGCAGAAGGTATTCCAGTCCATATTGAACCTGACCTTATTCTATGAAAACAGCAGTCTGGAAAATGTCAGAGTAGACCTGTCCTGGTTGTATAGCCTATGCATACCAATTTATAATGTTGTCTTCTTTCCCGGAAGTTTTGACTTAAGTATAAGGCATTTGTAAAAGCAATTTTATATAAGCAAACTGTAAAAGAATTCTAAATAAAAAACACTAAATAGTTCGTAGTAGAAGAAAAATTTGACTAGAAACCATTGCATCGGTTTTTTTAACATAGATGCATAGCTCACGAAAAATACTGTGTTAATGTCTCAAGGGAACTTCTGTACATCTACATATTTAAAAGGAAAATGCCAAATGTGCCAAAGTTCTTTTGAAATATCTCTGATCACTGTTTGTCAATATCAAAGTACTTCTTTTTGTAGGCTGGATGATGTTTTTAAGTGGCTCTTGAGTTTTACAAAAAACTTTTTAAAATTTTGAATGTCTAGTTAATATTTTTTGCTTAATTGTTGTGATGTTTTATTTCATACAGAGTTGTAACTTATTTTGTGTTTTTGTGGTTAATAAGTACTGTATATAAAACTTTCTTTTCCTGGCTCAGTGTAGCCAAGGAATATTTGTTATGAATGAATATGTATCTAAAGTAACATACTAGTACTCTTAAATACTTACCTTGGCAACAAAAGCATGATTATCTCTCAAAAACCATTTTCTGCCTGTTATGGAAAGCTCAAGTGTTTATAATGCAAATTACAAGTTTCAGGTTCATGTCATAGTATTTCTCATTCTAAATCAGTTGACTACAATTTGTGTAAGATTTATTTTCCTGTGTGTCAAATTTGGGACTAGTTAATCCCAAATTTGGAATTGTTTGAACACACAGACAGGCACAAAGCCAATGCACCTCTCATTTGGTTGACTAATATTGAGTAATTTTGTATTGGAACCTGTTACTCTCCTTCTGCATTGTTGCTGACTAATCTTAAATAAAACAGTCTTCACCAGAGGTGGGTAAAAGATTTTAAACAACAACTTAGATGTATACATAGAATAGTGGAATGTGGCAAAAATAAGCCCTGGCTCTCTTAGGACTGGATGTGTTCCCCTCAACTTCATTTCTTCACTGACTGCAGTATGAGCCATCTGATTCTGTAGCTCTGAGTGGGAAGGTCTCGAGGGAACTTCGCCGAAAAATTCTGGTCACTCCAGTGGTTGACTAATTACAAAAATCAAAGGGGCTCTGGGTCCACTAGCAAAGTAGGCCCCTTGCTAGGGACAGACATTCAAAAAGCTGGAGCCTGGATTGATTCAACGTTTGCAGGTTAGTTTAACCTGCCTAAGTTAAACCAGTTTGTAACAGTCCAAAGAGATTGTCTGTGCTGGGAAACTATGAGCACATGCCTACAGTTGCTTGGGCCAGGCCCCGGGAGGCACTAGAGCAGTCCTTGGCTTCAGGGAAGCTGTGCAGGGGAATGGGGGAGGTGTGGCCAGCTGGGGCTGAACTGGCCAGAGGGGTTTAATTCCCCCCCTCACTGTCCCATGGCAGGGACCTGAGCTAGGTCTGCCAAAAGCTTCTCCCTCACTGCTGCACCCACAGGCCACCATGGTCACTGAGGTAGAGTGGGCAGGAAGGAGGGTTATTCTCCCCTCTACTCCCACTGCCTCCTGGGGACCACAGCCAGGTCTGCCTGCCCTGCCCGCCACCACCAAGCAGCAGAAAAAGCCCCCTTCTGTCACCTCTGCCGAATGCTGGAGGGAAGGGGAATAACCTCCAGTCCTGCCCCCTCCCTGTCATGGTGTCAGGGAGTACGAGCCCCTTCCCGGCAGGGTGTTGCACTGCAGGGTGGGCAGAGCTGCAGTGAACTGCGCATGGCAGCACCAGGGCCCAGAGGAGCCAGGGCCTTCCAAGGCCCCCCAGTGCTACAGTCCATAGCATCTTTCCTTGCCTTGCAGTATAGCCCATACCCCACTGGGAAGGGGATTGCGCTGCGGGAAACTGTGACAAGGGTGCTGCCCCATCACAGTCACTCCTCCCCTCTCGCCACTTCAGTGACCAGGTGGGGGCACGGCTGGATGCCGCTGGCAGGGCCCTTTGTGAGGGGCAGGGAGAGGAGTTATTCCCCCCTTAACTCCCAGGACACTGCAGTGGGATCTGCCCACTGAGTAGTGGGATAAACCCCCTCTTGTCCCCTCTGCCAGACACTGGAAAGAGGGGAAATAACTTCTGCCTCCTCCCTCCCCACCAGGGTCCCAGAAAAGGAGGAAGATTGTGATGAGCACTGGTATGCTAATACTGGTGACTATAAAGATGCTCAGATAGATGTATAATCAGTGCTGACACTTCCATAGTCCAGAAGTCAGTAGTAGCTGCATCAGTACTAGCTACAGCAGGCTGGTGCTGCTGATACTCTAATGCTGTGCACTGATTATTGCAGTCGTTTTCAGTGCATCACAAGAGCAGAGTTCAATTTCTTTTAAGCCTGGATAAATAACAGATGTGGTGAAGAGGCAGGCTGTCTCATTCTGTTTCTAATATCTGGAGCAGGATGTAAACTTTCCTTAAAAATCAGCTATTGATATCAGCCGCAAAAATCTCTATCAGTGCACCCCTATATACTTTGTCTGCTTTTGTGATCAGACTGTCATCTTGTTTGCAGATTTAATGTTTCTAACCTGGCAACATTTTGGAGGGGGGTTCTTTCCCATATTCACTTTTAACTCTGATACCAGTTTGCGAAGACTTTTCTAAAACTTAAGGGACAGTTCCTGCAGGGTCAGTTCTGCTAGAGGTAGAAATATGTACAGGGGAAGCAGTGGGAATTGCTTCTGCATTAAACTTTCTGCTCATGTGCACAGAGTTGTTTTGAGGGTTTTTTTTAATATACCTCCCATACACACTTCGGTATAACAAACAAGCTGTGGGAGACTGTTTCAGTGGCTCGTTCCAGTTTCCTCATAGCCTAGGAAATTTGATAGTATGCCGGGGTATGACCATAAATTGGTTTGTCGTCTTTTTTGCCTGTGCCTGAATTTTTCTATAAAGGAATACTGTTATAACATTGAAGCGTGGAGGGCTGGTATTGCATTATGCCTGTGTGTATGTAGCTTCTAAACATTCTAGTGGGGAAGCACATTCTCTAGATATGTGCACATCTTTCAGCTATATAACATTCCTAATTTTCAATGTAATTTTGTTTAGTGGCTCTTGGAACTTCAATGATTAACAAGTGTTTGGAAAAAGGTGATTCAGAACCCCTCCTAGCTATATTGCAGTCTCCTAAATATGGCTTAAGAGTTGTTCCAGAGTGTGCTGAAGCCTATTACCAGAACCTTTTGGAAGCCAAGAATTTAAAAACCAAAAAAGGTAAAAACTAAAAATCCTTTGAGTGGGGGGACCCATATATGTAGGGGGGATGAAGGCCTTGTGAAAAATGTAAGCTAAGCCACAGTGTTACTGGGGAACCTGGAATGTTTTTCCTTTTTCCATTGGATTATTCAAAGGGCTTTGTGTGTTTTCACTTAACTCCTTTTAGACCTTGACTATATTGAGTAAATTCATCACAACGTGTATTCATCGTTTGGTTCTGAATTCTTTGCTCTGCCTTGCCCATGTGGAAGGGAGGGATAGTTGTGTCTGAAGCTTCCTGGGGGCTGAAGTGCGTCTAAGTAACTTACTGCACCATGGTACAGAGCCTCACAGCCATTCTTTCCCACTGCCCTACACTAACCAGTACACTGGAGAGGCTTTGGCTGTATATGTCTGCCCATTGCTCTTTCTGCATTTGGGAAGCTCCCCAGAGCTGTCAGAGCCCATTCAGGGCCTCTAGCAATGCAAGAGCAATTTCACATGGTGCAGCTGGAGCCAGAATCTGGCCCTCTTTTCTTTGAACAGGACTTTCGTGTGTAAAATTGTCAGCTAGTTCTGGATAACCCAGTAAGCTGAAACTTTTAAATACAGCAGTCCCGGTTTACAGTGTCTAGTACCTCATATTTAATATATTAATACAAAGCCATTTCCCGGTATAAAGTAGTAGTTTCTGCATATAGCAAGAATTGAGAGACTGGGAAGCTTTGTGATCAGGCTTACCTTGGAACCTTTTATCCATGAAGAAACTTACTCAAGACATTTAAGATATAGACTTGTTTTTGTTTCCCAAAAGCTGATAGTGGTGATCTGGGTAATAACATGAATATGGCCAGTCTGTAATATGCACCCATAGTTAACCAGGCCCAGCCTGTAGCAGATACTGCAAAAACAAATCTTACCTTTTTTTCCTAACACTTGTCTTGGCTCTATTTGCATTAGTAACAGTAAAAGTCTTGGGATAGATTGGTGGCTGCCAGGATCTGGGTAGAGTTAAATAGCACGTACTTTACATATTGGTGGCAGCTGGTGGTCAGTCGGTCTAATAGGTAGAACCTGGAGCATTCATAGCTGGGTGGTTTGTAGGCTGCTTAGTTTGTAGCACATTGCTGAATTAAACATGATTCACTTAGCTGTTTACTGTGGCTTTTGTTTCAAAGAGCTCCACTTCTCTGATTTAGGTGGAGCTCATCAGCTTTCCCTTGTTTAGAAAAATGCCACCCTTTTGCAACTAAAATTGAAGAACCTGGTGGTTCTCTGTACACCCACAGGCACTTTGCAAACCTGTGTCTTTGCAGGGGAGTTCACAAAGTATCTGGGTCATGCTGTATACTGCCTTCAGGCTACTGAGTGTCCTGCAGCAGAAGAATTGATCAGTGTTAACACAACAGGATATTTTTACAAATAGTCCCTAAAATTGACTTGTGTTGACATTCATACATGAGTAATCATGGAAAGCTTTTTTTGTAGAGAAAGTCAGGTGTAGGGAGGAGGAGAAACTGTAATAGTGTTCTGATTGTATGTATTAACAGTAATCCCTACTGCTTTTTAGATATTAATGAAAGCCCATGGATCAAACAAGTAATGAATGATATGTATGATTATTATTACAATGTGGAAACTGGAGAAGGTACCTGTGTTCCACCTGAAGGAATTGTACCAAAAACTTCTTGGCTGACCAGTGATGAAATCCAGGTAGGATGCAAAAATGTTCAAAATGATTGCACGCTAATGTGGCACAGAGTGGGTAAAAATATGGTTATTTCATAGTTTTGAAGCACTCAAAAACCACTTAAAATAGAAAGGAGAAAGGAGGAATCCTCTAACTGTATTTTATTGCAGGCTGTTCATTCCCCAAGTACAGTAGAATTTAATTATCTAATCAAATCCTTTAAAAGGTGGTTAATACCCCATGTGCAGTCCAAGAGGATCTTACCTTGGCTCATGTCCCATAAGTTGTAAGTTCCCTTAAAACTGCTTTTAAATCTTCCAAGTCCATCTAATCCTGGTTACTATCACTTATTGAACTCCTCTACACAGTATAGGTTTTATACAGTCATCAATTTAGGAAAACCATTGACCATGTGCACAACTGCTTTCCTGAATCAGGGGCTATATTGAGGTCTAACTACATTGTGCGATTCAGAAACTGAGGCAAGATACAGACATTCAAAAAGCCCCAGGCAAAATCACTCTAACTTGTGTGGTTTTCTGTAAGCAGCATAGTTTTAGATCAGTAGCAAACAGAATGCACATTCACCCTTGGGTTCTGCCATCTTTAAATCAGTCGGCGTGTGCACCGAACTTCTGTTCCATTGCAAGTATAGATCTGTTTCCAATTACTTCTACCAACAAAAGTGCAATGTCTGTACCTGGCCTGAAATCCCTATATGGATAAATCCTGTTTAAACATATGACTAGACTGCATTTAACTAGGCCATTGCCAATTTCTGCTGCATAGTACTACAACATTGAGGAAAAAATTTATGTATACTTATATAATTTTATCCCATTTCTAACACAAACTGCTTTTTATACTGATGCAGTGCATCTGCAGTAGATTTGAACTGTTGGAGCTGCATCAATAATTACAATCCCAAAACAGATAAATGTTGCCAGTTCCAGGTTCTTCAGTAAGACTCCTCATATGCATGAGTATTTATACATAAACACATGGGTTAACTTTGTAGACTCTTTGGCTTCTTGGGAGAGGCTGGAAGTGTT
>NW_017729024.1:129379308-129383672 GCF_001723915.1 Gavialis gangeticus
TCATCAATAATTACAATCCCAAAACAGATAAATGTTGCCAGTTCCAGGTTCTTCAGTAAGACTCCTCATATGCATGAGTATTTATACATAAACACATGGGTTAACTTTGTAGACTCTTTGGCTTCTTGGGAGAGGCTGGAAGTGTTGCAAAACCAGAGTTTTCAAACTTTAATATGTGATGTGCTGGGTTGTTTAAAATTAATCTTTTCAGCTGCTGTCATCTGAAGGGAGTTCAGTCCTCCCTTTTAAAGTTTTAAACAGATTCATAACGGTAGCAAATTGGCTGTCAATTCTCAACAGCCAACTACTGTTAAACTGGGCTGGTAAATTGGAGGGATTTTCATAATGCATGCTGGGGATCTAGATGAGCTTTGGAAATTTTATTTGAGGTTTGCTTAATTGTTTATTAAATGCCTGACCTTTTACATGATCTCTTACCAGAAAATTGTTGGGCAAGTTACAGCAGATTACAATCGAGAGCAGCTGTGGTTTGCTAATGAAAACTTGATTGTTCAGCTACAAGCCCAAGCAAGGGGATTCCTCATTAGAAAAAGTTATAAGGAGAGAAAAACTTACCTCCAAAACCAGGAACCATCTGTCATCAAAATACAGGTACTGCTGTGCACTAATAGAAATCAGTTACTTTCTTTACCGTGCTGCTAGCTTTTTACATGACAAACTAAATGCCTGTCATTGTCTGATGCTAATGCAGAACAAATACCTTCATGTTCTTGATTGGCAAAACTGAATTATTGGGTAAATATGTCCCTGTCTTCTCTGAAAGAAAGAAATATTGTTTTTAAAATGGCAAAACTCC
Source organism: Gavialis gangeticus (assembly GCF_001723915.1). NCBI lineage: Eukaryota > Metazoa > Chordata > Crocodylia > Gavialidae > Gavialis > Gavialis gangeticus. The sequence continues at coordinate 129,380,126 of NW_017729024.1, forward strand.
AAATTTTTATAGTGACTATAGGTTGTGTACAGTTCTAGCATATAATCTAATTGGAGATGCCCAGTAACACCTGTAACTAGCTGCTTTCTCTGTTCTGCTTTGAGCTATTGTAGTACTAGGGATTTGGGGCAAGTTGGAAGATGCTAGTTAATATTTAAGCATTAGTGTTCTGCCAAGGAATGGTTCACTCAGGAAATACATTCTTTTCTCTGCTCTCCCCAGGTCCAAAGCTCTCTGCTTACTCTTTGTGAAGTTGTTGGTCATAGGGAGTGGCTGTGTTAACAATATTGCCTGATTCCCAAGAATATTAGCTGGATTTTTGCATGTGTGTGCTCTGAAAGGGGTTCAAAGGAAGCTTCTGGTTTTGTTTTCTTTTACTGAGCAAATTATGAGCTTGGATGACTTGCAGTTTTTTATAAATATTTTGCAGTGTCCCTGTATATATTGAACTTGGAAAATTATTTACGTAGTAAAGTGTAGGGTTTTTTGGTTGTGATTGGTAGGTTGCTTTTTTTAAGTCACTTTCTAAATATGCATGCCTTTAGCAGGGAATTAAAGCTTACTTTTTGTGTTACTCTGGCCACTATAAGCAATGTGTTATGGTGAATTCTACAGCTATTTGAATTAATTGCACTAGGTGACCTAGTAAAAGATTTGTATTCAGTTTTGAGTGGCTTATCAAAACATGGTTTTACAGGTGCTATAATCAGGAAAAAAAACAGAGGGAAAGAATGAGGGAAATAGCTGTGAAAATTCCACTTTCATGAGATGGATATTAGCACTTACTGGCCAGAACCCTCACCATGCTTAGTTGATGGTCTCCAACAGGTAACCCAAGCTCAAGTAGACAGGAGATGCATCTACATGTGCGTTTGATTCAGGATCAGTTTACTTGTGAGTAAACACTCCTGGGCAGGCATCTACACATGCAGGGAAGCAGGAGAAGATGGCAGCAAACTGGGCCCCTGCCGCCACCATGGGGAGCTCTAGGTTCTCCCTGGGTGCTAGCCCAGGGGCTGGCAGGGAGCATTGGGCCAGGAGACAGCTGTCTCCTGGCCAGGGCTGGGACATTACAATCTGCCCCCAGGGATTGCCTGCTGCTGGAGCAGAGACAGTGTCCCCCTGTCCTGGCAACGGAGCTCCTGGCTCTAGCTCCTCTATCAGGGGCAGGGGACTTGGAAACTGCTGTAGGGGAGGAGTAGGTCCCAGCCCCCCTGTCCTAATCTGTTGGTGCGGCTGCTAGCTCGCTGCTAGCTGCCCCCAGCAGATTGGGGCAGGGGGCTGGGACCTACCCCTCCCCTGCAGCTCTTTTCAAGCCCCATGCCTTGATCACTTGATCTGGGACAGTTCCCAGCACCCAGTCTGGTCTGCGAGCATGGAGCTGTGTGGGAAACAGGATGGGGAACAAGCTGGGGAGCTCGTTCCTTGCTATCTGAGCATGGAGCTGGGTAGGCAACAAGCTGGGGAGCTTGTTCCCCGGTCGGCTCTGCAAGCCCAGAGCTGGCTGGGGAACAGGCTGGGGAGTTTGTTTCCCTAGCTTGCTCATCACCCAGCTCTGTGCTCATGGAGCTGAGTGAAGAAGAAGCTTCTTCCTCACCCAGCCTGTTTCCCACCTAGCTTTGCACTCATGGAGCTGGGCAGGGAGCAGGCACCCCAGCCACACCATCAGGGAGCTCTCGGTGCCAGCTCCGGACCACAGGGCAGGCTCTGGAAGACCCTTATATCCCAGTGCCAGCACCATGGTTGCGGAGATTAAGGTTCTCCCAGTGCCCCACTTCCCAATTTGTGATCTTGAAGTTGCGGGGGCTTGGAGATCCCAGCTGCTGGGGCAGAAGGATGTAATGCCTGCCCGGGCTCTGGTGGCAGAGCCTGCCTCTAGCAGCTGGTAGCTCCCAGGGGCAGGGAGCAATCTCTTGCCCCCCATGTACAGCTGACTGGGATCAGATTTGCTCCCACTCAAGTGTCTACATAAGCCCTATTGTGCCATTACCAATTGAAGGTAAATTTGCTACTTGCATTTGCAGGTAGCAAACTTACTTGTGATTAGTGAGGTTTACTTCATAGTAAAAGTGCACGTGTAGATGCACATGCTGACTGCATGGTAAACTATGCTACTGTGCAATTAAGCATCTCATGTAGACATGCCCAGGGAGATGGTAGATGATGATATCATAAGGTAGAGCAGAAGTAAGAGCAAGCTGAGATGAAAAAAATAAGTTGGTATGTAGGAGGTCAATTGGCAAGGGCTTTAAAGGCAAGAATAAGACTTCATGTATGCGGGAGAGAAGGGGGAGCCAAGTGAAAGAATTTCAAAGGGTGCTGCAGTCAGAGTTGGACAGAACAATAGTCTATCTAGAGCCACTAATGAGAGCCTTAAATGAGGTGTTAGGAAAGCAGGAAAAGGGAGTAGTAGTCGCAACCAGTGCTGAAGAAGAATCTGCCATATTTACTTGACTCTAAGACAGCCCCCCAGTAATTAAATTGTATACATGGAATTTGTTATAATGCTTCATGTATAGAATCTAATTATTGGGGGGTCATCTTGAATTCATCCTCCACACTGCTGCAAGGGGGTAGGCAGTGAGGGGGGGCTTCAGTTCCCCCACTGCCCCCCCTCATCCCATCCCCCACTTACTTTGGTCTGTGCTGGCAGGCTCTGTCCCCATTCTAGCCTGAGCCATTGAGCACAGCCCCAGCCCAGCTCCCATAACAGCCATGTGTGGGCTGTGCACTGCTGCCATCAGGTCATGCCCAGTGCCGTGGGCTGCAGTGTGCATTGAACCTGCCAGCGCAGAGCAAAAGTGTGGAGGAAGAGGGACAGGCTGAGAAATCGAGGTTGTGTGGGGAGAGGGAGACGATTGGGGGAGGAGAGGGTGATGCAGGAGGAGGGGGTGATGCAGGGAGGAACGATAGGGTGCAGAGGTGGTAGGGAGTGGGGGACAGGCAGGAACTACAGCTATGGCCCCGATCCTGGGTAGGGGCTGGAGATGCAGGTGCTTGCTTCCCCACCATTCATACTCCATTCTAAGACAAGGGGCTTTTTCCTCCATGGTAAATGGTATGGGGAACCCTTGTCTTTAGTATCGAGTTGGTGCAGTAGCTGAGCTACAGCAGTGCAGAGAACAGTGTCTTGGAAGAGAAGACAAGATTAGGAATCAGCATGGTCACATGGGCCCATAGAATATATAGTCAACTATGACATAGGTGTTACAGGCCTGAGTGACAAAGTGTTGGCAATGTCACCAGTGGCAGAGAACAGAGTTGGGATGCTGTGGGAGAGAAGGAAGTTATTGCACCATTAAGTTGATGGCCAGCAAAGCTGAGCTTCCTCAGAACAGGGAGATAGATGTAGGTCATCACTCAGCCAAAAGGACAAAAGTTTGATGCCATAGAACAGATGTGGGCACTAAAGGCATGTAAAGGGATGCATGCCTGCCTTCTTTCCTTTCCTTTTCATGTTAACAGCAGTGTTTGTGTAGAACCATATGTTGGTTATGTTAATATATGCAGATTTAGATTGGTGGTCATAATAAGCATCCTGCCTCCT
>NW_017729024.1:129388672-129392659 GCF_001723915.1 Gavialis gangeticus
TCAGCAAAGCTGAGCTTCCTCAGAACAGGGAGATAGATGTAGGTCATCACTCAGCCAAAAGGACAAAAGTTTGATGCCATAGAACAGATGTGGGCACTAAAGGCATGTAAAGGGATGCATGCCTGCCTTCTTTCCTTTCCTTTTCATGTTAACAGCAGTGTTTGTGTAGAACCATATGTTGGTTATGTTAATATATGCAGATTTAGATTGGTGGTCATAATAAGCATCCTGCCTCCTAAAAATAGGCTTTCTGGAAGGGACACAAGCAAAGGAAGAGCTACACCAACAGATTACAGGTGCTTAAAGGAGACATTGCTGCTATTGTCAAGGTAAGCTATTTGTTCGTGAACAGTGAGAAAGGGGTCAGTGCTATGGATGATGCTTCCTCATAACGTGGGTCCCCCAATTCTTGTAAGTCATGCGAGTCCAGGGGGAAGTTCTGCAGTGGTGTAAGCTCTTCATTCTAGTGAGGTTTCTGGTAGGCCTAGAGCAATGGTTCTCAACACTCTTAGACTTGAAGCATCCCTGGATAGAGTCAAGGTACGCCTGAATAGATCTGAGGCACCTCTCAAGAATTGCCAGCTCTTAGTTTTCACTTTTTTTTTTTTTCTTGACTACAGAAAAATAACAGAGAAATTCTTCTGTTGCAGAGAACTCAGACCACAACAGTCACAGTATTTAAAACACTATTGATTCCTGTTTGGAATCTCTGGATTTATCTTGTGATCCGTGTTTCCACACCTAACAGTGTGAACATTGTGTGGCACCTTGGTTGAGAGCCACTGGCTTAGAGCATCTCTTTTTTCTAATGACAGCAACTTAAAATCCATGAAGATTGCCCACTGGATGTTTACACATTCCATTCCATAGCAAATTCTGTTCTTGTGTGCTCGTAGAGGGGAGCTGCTTCTTGAGACAGGAAATGAAAGAACATAATACTGTGAGATTTTTCTTAATTGAGAAACTGAGCCAGTCTCAGTTTAAAAATGTCCCTTTGCAAAATGTCTTATAACAGTTGGTGGTGATTAATGTGTCTAGTGATTTTATTGTTAGATCGTAATGACTACCTTTTGTAAAGAACAACATTGTTATACCTCATGGTATCTCTGCTGAGACTGATAGGTAAAAATGTCTTGCCCATTGTCACAGTCCCGCAGGCTCCTGGTAGAGCTGGAAATAGACCCAGTTTCTTGACAACCAGTCTCTAGTGTGATGTCAGTAGACTACATGGGAGTTGTGTGCATATGCCATTGATAGGAAAGTCAGGCTTTTGTTCACTATTATGGATTTCCTAATAAAAGCTCAAGCAGTGCCACCTCTTGGTTTTTGTGACTTGCAGATTCAGTCTTGGCTAAAAATGTGCCTGGCAAGGAAAGCTTATAGGAAACGGCTGCAGTATTTCAAGGATCATGTAAGTCTCTTCCTCCTCTTTTTCTGAATCAAGAGTACTAATGTAGTAATAGTATAACTGATCATATTGGATTCTCTGATGTCTTTCTGAATGAAACATTTTTAATGCAAGTTATTAAAAGTTCTTCTACTTATACCTATGCTGGAAAAATCTGTCCTCCCAACAGAGATCATGAATCAGCATTAGAGAATTCTTGTTTGATGTTTTCTAACTATTTTAGTCTGTGTCTTCCAGAATGAAGAAATTGTAAAAATACAAGCGTTTCTTAGAGCAAATAAAGCTAGGGAAGACTACAGAACACTAAGTAAGTGCTGATTTACCTAAAGTTTTTAAAATGTAAATGTGAGGGAAGCATTTTCGTGTAACTTATGAACTTGTGGCTTGTATCCTTAAGTTTTCTCCATTGTTTCTTCAGAAGCATGCAGCTGCAATTCCCAAGTATAGCATTTATTAACAATGCAATTTTAACTTTACACTGAAGTATGAACAGTAGTTCTAGCTATTTACACGCAAGTTGAATTACAAGTTATTCTTGCCCTTAATAGCATAAGCGTATCTTCATATTTTAAAATTTTGTACAATTCCTACAGTGGCATCAGTGGTCAGAATACCACACTGGTATTTTTGCAGTGTTACATTTTTACACATTTGGCAAGTAAATAATGAACTCATTTACTTGCCTACAGTTGGTGCTGAAAATCCACCCCTCAATGTCGTACGCAAATTTGCCTACCTCCTGGACCAAAGTGACTTAGACTTCCAAGAAGAACTGGAAGTAACGAGGTTAAGGGAAGAGGTTGTTACAAAAATCCGATCCAATCAACAGCTGGAAAAAGACTTGAACTTGATGGATATAAAAATTGGACTGCTGGTGAAAAACAGGATTACTCTGCAGGTCAGCAAGCTTTATTCAAACTGTTTTCATAGCGTGCATTGAAGGTAGTGGAGTTCTGAACTCCCAAAGAATGCAGGATCAGTTAAGATATTCCTGGGAAGTGGGAAGCCTCTTTTTTTTTTTTTTTCCTCTGCTTTTTTTATAGTGTGCAATCTTTGCTATCAAAAATTACTGCATACAATTAGCTGGAATTCTACGTTAGTACAAGTGCTATGAAGTCCTTTTGCTGAATACCAGTTTTTTATCTTAAATGTGGGTATGGTTTTGTTAGGTTTTAAGCTCCTTTCCCACAAGAGAACAGATCTGATGTTCCAGTTTTCAAACTCATTGTGAGAAGTTTTTCTTTTATTTTTTTTAGGTAGAGCCCAGAGCTGAGCTGAAATGTCCTTGACAGTCGTCAGGGATCCTGGTGTTCTATGATTAAAAATTGCAAATTCTCTTTTTTTAAGAACTCCAAAATCCATGATTAAAACAAAATGAAAAGCTGTCGCTCCCCCCCCACTCCCAAGCCCTGCTGGAGGGGGGCCCCCAGCTGCCAAGGCTATGGGGCCAGGGACCTGGGTCCACAGCCCCCTGCCCCAGACCAGAGCCTGGCTCTTCCCTCTTCCCCATCACTACCTGCCTTCTGTGGATTTGGGCACAGCTGAGGACCAGCTACATGAACTCCTGGGAGGGATGGGGAGGCAGAGGAGATATGTGCCCCCCCAATCTATGCCTTTGGGCTTGGGCTCCTGCCCTGCTACCCTCCCTTAGGGCCTTTATAGCCCAGTGGGTGTGAACTGGCGTTGCAGGGAACAGTGGGCCTTCATGGGGAAGTTCACTGTCACTGTGACCTCCATGTGGCAGCAGTGAGGGGCACAACCCCACACTGCCACACGTGCAGGGGACACCTTGCCAGGGCAGTGCGGAGCTTGCAGTGGCAAGCAGCTTCTCCACATGGCCCCACTGTGCTCTGCAGTGTCAGGTCACGCTACTGAGCTATGGAGGTCCCATGGGAGGGCAGTAGGGTGGGGAGCCTGGGTGGTCCTGGCATGGTCCTGTCCCCGCCATGCGCACAAATCTAGAGAGCACAGATTTTTCCCCTGCCTCCACGATTTTTTGTGCACGCAGTGCCAGGTAGCTGGCCTTACCGGCCCCCGGACAAGATGCCTGCAGCCCCATCCCACCCCCTGCTAGGTCCCTGCAACCGCACATTACGGCCCCAAATCCCATGCACAGCCCAGCTAGCCAGCAGCCCCAGCCCTGCCCAACTCCCTCCCTGCCTATCGGGGTCCAATCCCACCCCCACTTACCTGTAGGAGCTGCTCTCCAGGCTTCCTGGCATCCATGTGCATATATGTGCACATGGTGCCCCCTGCCTAACCATCTTCTTCCTGCTTCCTCCCACCTTGTTGCAGGGTACAACTCTGCCAGCCTGCAGAGAGCTATTTGCAAAACTGCAAAATCCACAGGTTTCTCCGTTTAAAATGAGAAATCCGCCTTTTCCTCAGGTAAAGGGGAAAAGCCATGTTTTTCTCCGTTTTCCCATGGGAAATGGAAAACCTGGATCCCTAGTTATCATTCTCAATCCACATAGCCATTCTACTCAACAAAATACAATACCAAAAGCTTAAAATACTAGCTAATATCTAGAGCAGCAAAAGATGCTAAATTCTGCTCCACCCAGTAACTTGCCTGTACA
>NW_017729024.1:129397659-129399785 GCF_001723915.1 Gavialis gangeticus
TAGTTATCATTCTCAATCCACATAGCCATTCTACTCAACAAAATACAATACCAAAAGCTTAAAATACTAGCTAATATCTAGAGCAGCAAAAGATGCTAAATTCTGCTCCACCCAGTAACTTGCCTGTACACAAGCACAGAGGCTGGTCTGATTTTTTTGGTCTGCTGGAGTATGGTAATTACAAAAAAAATTACCCCCCTACACCCTTCAGATAAGCTGCCCACAACTCTATCCCACTCTCAGTGGGATTGCATTCACCACTTTGGCTGGGCAGTGCCTGCCCCTGCCCCACTCCCTCCTTTGCCATGGGGGCATTGATCTGCCCCCCCCCCACTTATGAGTCAGATGCTTCTCTTCACATTACTAGGCTGCATTCCTGGCCACATGCGTGCTATGGCTGCATGCAGCATTTATCAGTGATGTTATTAGCTACACCAGCCAAAAAGTGGTGCAAGCAACAGTGGCACTAGGAGGGGTGATTCATGGGGAATTTTCAGGTGGTTGTAACCCACCCTGTAGCCACCCCTCCCAGCACCACTGCTGCTGCCCACCTCGAGCACAGCCCCAGCCCAGCCCCCCAGCTGGAAAGAGGCTGCTGCAGTCCCTGCGCCAAGCCCACAGTGGGTGGCCCACCCTCTCACCCCATGCACAAATCCAAAGGGGCATATGTCACCCATGCCTCTCTTGGGGGTGCATGCAGTGGTGGGGAGCTGCCCCCACTCTCCCACAGATGAGCTGCGGGCGGCTCCATCCCACTTCTGGCAGAGTCGCCTTCACCACCGTGGCTGGGCAGTGCCTGGCCCTGCCCCACTCCCTCCCCTCACCATGGGGATCTTTCCCTCCACAGACTTACCAGCCAGGCACTGCTCTTTACACTGCTGGGCTGGCTGTGTGCAGGCTGCAGCTGCACACATGCTCTTGACACTTATTGGTGATGTTACTACTCATCTACACCGGCCAAAAAAAGCTGATTGCCAACTTAACTTTCCTTTTATCAGTGCCAATCAGATACGTGACCGAAATATCAGTGCACCTCTGGTGTGTGCTTGTCGTCTTAACATACTACATTGTGTAAATATAAAAAATATTGTTCAAGTAGGAGATTTCAACATATGAGTGAGAAGCTATGCGTAAATACATTTAGCTTTTGTGTAAATACAATTTCTGTACATTTATTTATGTCTGCAGGATGTCGTGTTGCACAGTAAGAAGTTAAACAAAAAAAGCAAAAATCAGGTAGAAGAGATGGTGACGGGTGACAAACAGGGTATCAAAGGCTTGAACAAAGAAAGGAGAAAAAAGCTGGAGGCCTATCAACACTTGTTTTATCTTCTACAGGTAAGTCTCAATGTGGACATTAACCTGTCCACAAATGGCACATGCCAATAAAGCTTTAAAGGATGTTCGTAGCTTGTTGGTGCCAACATTTCTGTGTGATGTAGAGTACCATACAAACCAGATACGAACCCTGCCAGCCAACTTTTTTCGTTGGATGATTATTGTTTTAAGTGGGCTTTACCACTGAATGCTGCATAATTTAAATTTGATCCCCTAATAAAAAAGTCACCCCCCTATCAGTCCACTTTCTAGGAAATAATATTGCTGTTATGTTCCTTTAAATTGTTGAAATTCCCAACTCTTACATTTATGTAAATGTCTGTTTGTCTGTCCTTGTTTGGTTTTGTTTCCCTTCCTGATGTTTCCTTTCCCTTCCCACCTCCACCTAGTCAATTCAGTTTGCAAGCATAATTTAGCTTCTAGCTGGAAAATATTCCTGTCTTCTACTGCAATAGCCTTTTCAACTGGCTTAAGTGAATTTATGATTCCCAAGTGAATTTGGTTAAATCTTAAATGAAACTACTCTGTGCAGTGAATAGTAGGGTAAGATTTTAACCACACAACATGTGAATGTCATCTTAATGCCCAGTACGTATTTGCTGTCTGTGGCCGCATCCAGATGAGTGTGGCTGTGTGGTACCTGCTGCTACCAACCTGTCTGCAGCGCCACACACTGAACATTCAGGTGTTCCCTGTATGCTGCAATCTAGCAGCATGGGCGTGTTGTTTTAACCCTGGAAGATCCTGAAGTCTGGGTGAGGGAGATCCCCTGCCCTTCATTAATGCTG
>NW_017729024.1:129399796-129400019 GCF_001723915.1 Gavialis gangeticus
TCCTGCTCTTTGGGCGGGGGGCTGGACTCGATCTTCTGAGGTCCCTATGAGCCCTAATGTCTATGGAAATCTATGGAAAAATACCTGCATGAAAAAAGGTGGGGTGGCACACACCACCCAAAACCAGAGCCTGGCTGGCTGGAGCCTTGCCCCAACTGCCCACCAGTTTCCAAGTGGCAAGAGCGCCATGGCGGCAGCTCCCCAAGGCCCCCAGAATCCCCTG
>NW_017729024.1:129405019-129418695 GCF_001723915.1 Gavialis gangeticus
CCAACTGCCCACCAGTTTCCAAGTGGCAAGAGCGCCATGGCGGCAGCTCCCCAAGGCCCCCAGAATCCCCTGGTAAGGCTGCTGGAGCCAGCACAGTTGCTGGCCCCAGCCTCCCCTACCCCACCTGGGGTATCCTGCCACATGCCAGGGGGCGTGTGGCACAGGCATTCTTTGGGGACATTTTATTCTAAGGAATTTCAACTGATAGCTTAGTAACACTACAGTACATCCAAACCTCTGAACTCACATTTCCATTTTGTGAAAGATTTGTGTGTTATGTTAGAAAAAAGTACTTTACTAGACTTGACTTCTGTCTAGAGAACTGAAAAGTGAGTAGATTCAGCATGGCTGCTGCAAGTAATAGGGAAGAACTGTTTTAGAAATATACAAATGACTCTCAAATATTTCTCTCCTAGACTAATCCCACATATCTGGCTAAGCTGATTTTCCAGATGCCTCAGAACAAGTCAACCAAGTTTATGGATACAGTCATTTTTACTCTGTACAATTATGCCTCTAATCAGCGAGAAGAATACTTGCTTCTCAAGCTCTTTAAAACTGCTCTAGAAGAAGAGATCAAGTATGTGTATTGCTTAGGAGATTTCACTTAGCCTATCTTGAGAGGAATGTAGTTTGTGCTCTGTATTTGGGGGGGGGGAAAAAAAAAAGGAACTTTAAAAAAAAAAAAAAAAAAAATTGAAGCCAAATCTTGTATTTTTGTTTGTTGGAGAATTTTGGGATTTGTTTGTAAAATGAGAAGTCTATAAATGGCACTATTAGTGATTCTGTAACCATGATAGTTCACAAAGTATACACAAGACGAGGATTTTTGGGGGTTGATATCTTTTGTTGGACCAGCTGTGTGGTTGGAATATTTAGACAAGCTTTCAAATGTAAGACACTCTTCATCAGGTCTGCAGATGGAAGCAAGCATAGTGAATGTTAAGAATGCTAATACCTACAGCATGTGGGAAGAAATTTGGAATTGGGGAGATTATGGTGCATCAAAAATCAATAGTGTTGTTCAGTCCTTGATTCTTAGTGTCCAGCCAGGTTATGAATTGTTTCCAAACGCTCCTTTTAAAGGTGTTTGGTATCTGAGGGCTGGACGGTAGATTATAAATTGCCATGCCTTAAACTCAAGATATTTTTTAGTAGAGAAACAAATCTGTATAACAATTGAGAAATAGTATTTATATTTTCTAAAGGCAGTTTCACTGCTTTTTCTACTTGAAAACAGTTGAGTTTAACAAATGGTTTGTCTGCTTGCTGTTTTTTCACACGCATGTAATTTAAATACCTCAAAAGTAGAGGGTAACAGCTCATTCTATAATAAGTTGAAATTACTTTTGTATGCTGAAATGTATGCCGTTTGAGTTTTATAAATGCATTTCAGGAATAGTTCTATGTTTTGATCTTTAACGCAGTTCATAGGCTGATGCATAACATCTATACATTGAGTTTTAATATGGAAAAAAATGGAACCAATTTAGGCCTCTGATTTAATCCATTAAGAACAAATTTAAGGAAAAAAAACATTAAGAACCTGACAGATTTCTTTTGTTTTTGTTTTTAGTCTTATTTAAGTTTAAGCACTGGATAATTATTTACACAGTTTACAAATGGGTATTGTTTTGTTGTTAATGCAGTTCCAAAGTAGACCAGATACAGGATATAGTCACTGGTAATCCTACGGTCATTAAGATGGTTGTCAGCTTTAACAGAGGTGCTCGTGGACAGAATACTCTGCGTCAGCTTTTGGCCCCAGTGGTAAAGGAAATCATGGATGATAAATCTCTCGTCATCAATACCAGCCCTGTGGAAGTATACAAGGCTTGGGTAAACCAGTTAGAAATGCAGACAGGGGAGGCCAGGTACTATATCATCTTTTATTCTGTTGAATATCTGAGGGATTCTGATCGATCTCTCTCGCTCTCGCTCTCTCCCCTACTACCTTTCTCACAAGCAACCAAGGAAGCATAGGTGGCAGTATGCTTGTCAGATTTCACTTTAGACTAATATTGGGAAGTCTAAATAAATTACTTTGCTCTGACTTATTAATTTAATATCACTTATTTTGTAGCACTCTCAAGAATAATAATCTTGGGCCCCAGAGTCTGCAATCAAATCCGTTAGTGTGGACTCGGCATTGCACCCATGGCCCTTGTTGACTTTACAAAGCTCTCTTAAGATGCAGAAATCCATGGGAATGATTGAAAATGCTTTCTTCTTGTCTGAAAGAGAACAGATGACGTCATGGGGGGGAGGAGGATGTTCCACAAAACATGACATTAATCTGTATTTTTTTAAATTTAAAAGCACTGGTGCTTTACAAATGAATTGGAATTACTTGTTCACTTGACATTTTTCTTAAGACTGTACTGTATTAATCTGAGCGCTGTTGTTTTTCAGAGGTTTTATGAATTTCATTTGCAGTCTCAATAGCTTGCTTTTAGCCTAGTTGATGCTACTTTTGTATTTGCAGCAAGCTGCCATATGATGTAACAACAGAACAAGCATTAACACACCCAGAAGTTATAAACAGACTGGAATCATCCATTCAGAGTTTGAGAGCAGTTACTGATAAAGTCCTTGTATCCATATTCTCATCTCTCAGTCTGATGCCGTAAGTGCTGAGTTGTGAGTCCTGTAACTTCAGTTCATTTCTACAGTAATAGAATGTCAGGATTCAGTGAAAATAATCCTTCCAAGTCATCTATACTGCTTTGTGTAACTGTCCTTTTCTTGCCTTTTCTAATACAATTCTCCAGCAGATGGAGCAATTTCTCTGCATCACAAAATCCAAATAGCATGGGATCTAGTGAGCCTATGTGATGTAAATTGTTTTATTTTCCGTTATCATCTCATTTTGTGTTTGTGGTTAATGTCTCCAAGTCATTAAAACAGTAGCTTTGTTGACTGGAACGATATATTTGTTTTATTTAAATCTTACCCTTATTTTCCTTTCTTATCTCTTTTGTATATAGTTATGGAATGAGGTATATAGCCAAAGTTCTGAAGAATTCACTCCATGAGAGGTTCCCAGATGCAACAGAAGATGAGCTATTAAAGGTAGATGAATGAGGGTGGATCTACTGGTAGTTTACTTTTGTCTGTACCAAAAGGGAGATTTATTTGCATATTAGCTTTGTGAGGAGTTGTGAACAATTTTATAGTTGTAAAATGAGGATTTTTGGAAGGAGATGAGAGAGAATCATCTGTTAATATGCTCTGAAGTTTTGATAAGTGATTCTGATCACATGCAATTGCAGTAAAGTCAGTGGCATAGCTACATTAAAATTGTCACTGGTACTTTGTTGAAAGCTATAAGCCATTGCTTCAGTAGCAGTCTTTTCACAAAGAATGTAATGCTAGTTTCATAACTATTATGAAAAGCCATTTAAAATAATGTTGTATTAATATTGCATTTTAAATACAATGGATAGGTTTGTAAGAGCAGTGAGCTGATTCTTCCAATACACTTATTTAAGATGCGTGTAAGTTGTGAGAATATTAGACTTCTAGAATGAAAAATTAGCTGTGGCATAAGAACATTTCTGGTAGTGTCCTTCGTTTAGTCTCTCACAGCCACTATTTCCTTGAACAACAATCTGAAGTTACTCCAAGTGCCTGCTGCACACCTACAGGATTTCCTATTGCTTGAGTTGGAACCCTCTCAATATCAGAATTACACTTTAAAAATTAAAACTTTGAAATGCAATAGACCTAGAACTCCAAGGTATTCACTTAATTAAGATTTTTGTTTGGTGCCTTTCAAAAAAACATTCAGGGTTATAGCTTTTGTGTGGAGCCATTGTGAAGATTGAGCTCCTCAGCTCTAAAGTGCATTACTTATATTAGCATATTGTTTAAATAATTTTATTAACACTATTTACAAAGATGTCTCCGGTCATTACTCCACTCCAGTGCCTGGCCATCATGAGGAAGGAACACAATTTTTGAAAGTCTCTTAAAATTGCCTTTAAATGGGTGGTAAAGCAATGCTGCCATAAGGCTCCACACCTTCCCCACTGACCAAGAGACTGCCTAATTATATTCAAAAGCCAAATGTTTCAGAAGTGACTGCAGATGAACTGTGGTAGACTGCCAAAGCAGATGAGCTCCAAAGATCAGGAGTCTCTCACTTCCGGTTCCCTAATTCAGAATTTTAACTCTTGGAACTGCTATTTAGTGACTAAAAGGAGCTTCCAAAATCTTATTAAAATATCCAGAGCTAAATCCAGCAGTTGGAGGCAAATAAAGATTCAGCGTAAATTGGCTGAGACCTGAGCTCTTTTGAGAGAACTCAGAAACAAACCTAGTTGAGCAAAGAAAATCAGTTGTATGCTTAAGTGACATTTTATGGTAATGGGAGGCTCCTCCCTAGCTTGCTTCTGTGGCCATATGGCTGAGGGCAAGTGAAACTCTGAACCCCAAGCCTCTGGGCTTGGCTCTGCATGTAGGATCCCTGCCAAAAGACTTTGGAAATATCTTTAACCCCACCAGGGGCTTCAGATGCTTGCCAGTTGTAGGGCTGCTTATGGTTCTGGATTGACTCGCGGATATGGACTTGATTTGGCTGGCTTGGCTTGGAACATGAAAATTTTTTTTCAAAACAAAAACCCTGTAGCTTACCCAAGATAGACGGCTTTATTTGGAAACTGACCCTCCAAGGTAAACCTGAGAACTCTACACAACTCTGACCTGACAGCAAAAGTACCACAATTGCCCTTCATATTGGTACTTTCAAGGGCAAGATTTGCAAGCCCTGAGAAATGGAGGAGCTGCTTATTGAAAATGCTCTGCATTTAGAGAAGCTGTGAGACTTTGGAATGTGCAAGATTACTCAGTTGCTCTTCCTGTTTGTGGAGGAGGGGAGGCATAATTGATCCCCTTAGAAAAAAACAGAACCATCCCAAGTAGAATAGAACCTCTATTTTGGAGTTCAAAAATTAGATAAACTTGCACTTTCATCTGCGTTTTTTTTCCTTCAGTTGGGATATCAAGTAGGAATTCCATAAACGTGTCCTTACAGTATTTGACTAGAGTGAAAACCAGAATGTACTAGAATTGTATCTCTCTTTCTCACTCGTAACTCCTTTGCAACAACTTTTTGGGGGGTGGAGGGTGCAGAAGGAAGTATACTTGGGGAAAAGAAGTCCCTAAAATATTTTTCCTGTAGATTGTTGGAAACCTCTTGTACTATCGCTACATGAACCCAGCCATTGTTGCCCCTGATGGTTTTGATATCATTGACATGACTGCTGGAGGCCAAATACATTCCGACCAGAGGAGAAATTTAGGTTGTGTGGCAAAAGTCCTTCAGCATGCTGCTTCTAACAAACTCTTTGAAGGAGAGAGTGCCCATCTTTCATCTATGAATGCTTACCTGTCACAGACTTACCAGAAGTTCAGGTACGCAAAATTCATACAGATATTTGTACAGACAAAAGTTGGTCTGCTGTACCCACCAGTTTGCATTGAAGAGGATTGAACAGATTAAAAAAGATTGTGTTTGTAACCTAAACATCCAGAGGTATATTCTACTCTGCCTTATTCTGCAATGGGAAATAATATAACATATTGTTTTGGTACTGGATAGTATTCTTCAGCATTCAGGTTTTCACAATAGATTCTCTTTATGCCAATGAATTTCATGAGCCAGATTAAGCTATTTCTTACATAAGACAAGATAATCACATAAACAACTTTGGGCCTTTTTTTCTGTCTGGTGGCTGAGAAAAGACAGTGTTTCCCAGCCCCAGGGAACTGGGTTTTTTTTAACCTCTGCCATTTCAGTTGATGGAAACAATTGTAGGATATAGACATTTTTTCCACAAAAATACTGAGCTGCTAGGTAAAGTGCAAAATCTCTACGTGGAAGTTCTTTGTTTGGAATTCTTGTTCTTCACTTCTAATCTTTTTTGGGCAACTATAATAAGGAAATTGAAGAGGTCTGTTGTCCTATGATTAAATTCCCATTTATTCTTTTTTATGAGGGCTGCTTTTTATGAAAATCTTTTCATGAACTGTTAATGTGCTATACTTCATTTAGACATCAGCCATGAACAAAGAAACTAAATCAATTGTTAACCATTCAGTCCACTTCCTGCATTATTAAAGTAATGGTGGGGGGACAGACATTTGTATATACAAGAGAGAACAGAGCTGAGAAGAAGTTTAATAGTGGGGAGAAAAGCAAAGGCAGATAAAACGCAGCTTAATTTCTGTTTTTTCATTACAAAAAGAATCTCAAATTGACTCTCAGGATACCTCCTTGATTTAAAATTATTCTGTTTATGAGAACATTAAATGATTTTCATTGTTAAATTAAGGTTTGCACAAACAATAAACAGAGTAGTGGTTTTCAACCTTTTTTTTTTTTGTCTTGAAGTACCCCTTCTGGAACTTGAGGCACCCCTCAGAAAATACTTGTTCTTAGTTTTTCACTCATTTTGACCACAGAAAGTTAATAGAGCAGGTTTTCTGTTGCAAATAACTTTGTTTTTAACACTCTGCATCCCTAACTGAAATGTCTGGGTCTATCTTCTGAACCATTTGCCCCCTAACAATGCTAATGTGACACCCTGTAGCACCCTTGAAAGGAACTCGCAGCACCTGACTTGAGAATCACTGATCTAGAGGCACTGTTTCTTCCTTTGGAAATTCTAGATGTCTCTTGTTCACATACATATCAACATTGTAATGTACTTTATTTCCTTCAACATTCCTACACCTATGAACAATCCAGCTCTGATGTATTCTAAACAAGCACAATTTTTGAGCCATTCAAACATTTCAGGGGTCTGGTGGAGTCGTGCAGAGATTTAATGTACAATTCTTTATTCTTCTAATTTTTTAATTAATAGGCCTCAAGTAGCCACTTTACAAAGCCTGTTGTTCTTCATATCTTCTGAAAGATTATTTTTAATTCACTTTCTAGGTTGGATTCTTTAGAACATCTCAATGAGCTGGCAAATAATTCTTGCTCTCTGTCATAATTTAAATTTTTTTTAAATCTTTAGAAGGTGACAGTTCTGCTGTTCACTCTGGGAGGGTGGTTGCAATTTAGCTATTTGTACATGCTCATGCTGCTTCTGACTCTTTTGTGTCCTGCAACCTCATTGTAGATTTCAAATTAATGTACAATCTAAGGTGTTATTTCTACAAACAAAAATTTGACTTAGACTCACTAAGTTTATGTAACTTATTTAATGTTTCTTTCTCACTTTTTCTTAGAAACTTTTTTCAGGCAGCTTGTGAGGTCCCTGAGCCAGAAGAGAAATTCAATGTTGATGAGTACTCTGACATGGTGACATTGAGCAAACCTGTCATATACATTTCCATTGAAGAAATTATCAATACCCATTCTGTAAGTGATTATGAGTAAATTTGCCCACTGATGTACTGTGTGAAAATAATTACAGGAGCACCCGTTTATAGTGAAATATTTGAGCAATTTTCCATTCAGTCTGGCACTTCCTGTTAACTTTCCCAACATTCTGGGAGGGAATTACTTATTATTTCACTAGCAGAGCATCTTAGTTTTCAAATGTATGCTTTAGAAGCTCAGAACCAAATGTCTGAAGCTTTATTTAAATATATACTATACATCATGAAGGGAAGAGGGCTTTTTCTCAAGGTGGAAAAAAGGAGTAATTTTAAGTAGTTTATGTGGCTTTTTGGAAGAAAAAATCCTTATGTTTTATGACTTTGCATTTCTTAATGCTATGTTGGAAGCAAATACAAGAGCTTGATTTAGGAGGACAGTAGTATCCTGTGAATAGTATGTTCTGGATAAGGAACAGATGAATTACAGAAACTTCCATTTATACCATGATTCATCAAGACATAATATAGATGTAGACCATATGGCCCTGTCAAACTTCATATACTATCAGCTAAACATTAGCTTACAAAAATCCTAAAATGTTCAGTAATTTATCTTAAATACAAAAGCAAACGTGCCCAAAAAGGGGAGGGGCAAACATGGAAAAGGGGTAGGGGGGGCTTCAACTCCCAAACTAGCAGATTTTAAAATTGAATTTTTTTCCCATATGGAAACTGTTTAGTCTACCCTAAAACAGTTTCTGCTAGTTAAGTAATGTTTATCTCTCCATTTGAATTTTAAGGCATAGGGTTTCCATTTTTCTCATCTGTTCTTCTCTCCAAATTTGTGTCCTTGACTGAATTCTTCTCGCTCCTTCAGCCTCCTCCCACCCCAGCTTTCTTCAGGGGTTCGTGTGGCTTTGTTCTTGACAACCCTTCTCCCTCTCCAGCATATCCTTGTGTAACCTTATCTACAAATACACATTTAGTTGACCTCTCAATGCTAGCAACTTGCAGATTGTCTATCTTCGCATCTGACCATGACCCATCAGGATAACTAGTATAGCTTCCTTGAATTTTTTGGACTGTCTCTTGTCTTACATGTAGCTCTTTGTGGACAAGGCAACACAACACATAGGTATGGTCGAGGGCCTCATATGCTAGGCCTCCAAGGCAGTAGGATAGCACACCTGGTAAATATTGCACATTAGATAATTCAAAAGCACTTATGCACATAAGACTGAAGGAAAGTTTTAAGAAAAGGAAGTTGCAATTATGCACCCAACTGCCATTTATGTTTTTAAACATTTCAAATCTTACTGTGGCCTGACTGCCTAGATACAAAAGCTACCTTTACATTTCCAAGGAACTGTGACCTTTTTTTTGGTTGAATGAACTATGATTGGTACTTAGAGCTGGCATTTCTAGGATATTGTCAAGTAGAGTGTGTGTTTGTTATAGTTAAATATCAGTGAATTGTGTGACTTCAGTCATCTTCATCATCTTTACTTGGAAATCTCTTCTGTGGAAAATAGGCCATAGGAGCTAACAAATATGAACAGACATATCTTCATTGTTATCAAACTGTCTGCATAATGTCACTTATTTCCTGAAGCAAAGGCGGGTGGTGAGTGTAGAAAATGATCAGTCTAGTTACAGGAAATGCATACTTCTGGTCCCACCATTCATGCATCTTTTATAAATCAGTGTATATTTACAAGCTTGTTCTCAAGCTCTTTATGGCCTGTGAAACCATTCCTCCTTTGACCTAGTCAGCTGAAGTAAATGTTATGATATAAAGAAGATCCTGTGTGCTTCCTATGACTTGAGTGTTACTAAAATCCCTAAGTTTAGCAAGACAAATATGACTAGTTGCTTCTGAAAGCTTCCAGTGATACCGTCTGTCTGCTGTTCAAAGGAAGTACAGTAATAAATAATAGCAGTGCCTGAAATGTCACTCTGCATGGCATAATATGCCTTAACCCTACCCTGAAAAGTCCCCAAACAGTACAGTCTCCTTGTACATTAAGGAGACAGAATGCCAAGAAATGCCAATGGCTGAGGAAGGGTTTGTGCCCAAAAGCTTGCAAAAAAACTTTTTTTCCAACTATTTAGTTAGTCTAGTAAAAAAAAAAATATCACATCTACCCAAAGAACCTTGTCTGACCACGTAAGAGGTGTGGTTTTTTTTAGTGATATTCCTTACTGGTCCAACTATACAGTAAAAGATCTCACCAAAAAGCCTTTACTTTTCACATTTCATGGGTCTTAGTGGTTAAACAACACTCCAACCCTACAGTAAACCTACTGCCAGTCCAAGTATTTAACAGAGAGTGGGGCAAACTTTTTGCTGAATAGAAATAATACATCTAAATGTAGCCTGGAAGTTAAAACCATATTTTTTTTCTTCTGTCCTCTATAGCACTTATTCATACAATGAATCCATTGTGGCTCTGTTGGCATTATATCTGTGAGTACATATTAGTTTCTGGGAAATGGTGTGTTGGAGATGATGATTTTCTGATTTGCATTTGTTCACAGCTACTGTTAGAACACCAGGATGCCATTGCTTCTGACCAGAATGACCTACTAAATGAGTTGTTGGAGGGGCTGGGACCAGTTCCTGATGTAGAGTCTTTTCTTGGTAAGATCTTGCTCTTCCCCCTCTTCCTTTTTAGGGTGCATTCAGAAGTGCAGCTCTAGAAGCATCAGAACAACAATCCCCCCAGACCAAACAGAAGTTCAATGATGGTTCCAGGCGGAAGGGAAACCCTAGTTGCTGGCTGGAGCCTGCAGCTGGATTCTCCTAGCAACAGCCCTTCCTCCCCCTCCCAGCCTGTCCCTGATTTCAGAGTGGGGAGGAAGGAGAGAGCAGAGAGAACTTGTTCTAGGGTTCCCCACCTTCCAGCAGTGGCTGGAAAAAAAACCCCAGACTGAACTCCCTTCATTCCCCCCAGAAAACAGCTCGGAGGTTGGGAGGCAGCTCAGACACAAGTTACGGAAAATACTGTTTTGAAACATCTTCATCTGACCCCTTCATGCAATGAGGGTTCAGATTTTTGCCCGATTGGCAATTTTTGAAGTGATCTGAAGCTATGCATTTGTTTGGTCATGGCTATAGACCACTTTCTGGGGCCAGTTCGGGTGAAAATTATCACTTCTGTCTGAACCCTTAGTAGGTTGTGGTTCGCAACCTTGTTAGACTCCAGGGATCCCTCAGAACACGCCTGCTTGAGAATTAGTTATCTAAATAACAATGAACTAGGAAAAAGATGGCATGCATGTGCACATGGAAATTGTGAAGAGCAAATCTATGGACATGTGCTTTGAAGAGAGAATCTGCGCTGGAAATCTCTTAGTACTTGGGGGTGTACTTGGTGGCAGTGTTGGTCTGAGATGAGAAGACATATTAAAAAACTAGAACTCTTGGTTCCAAAATGATACCTTTTATTAGACCAACTGGAAAATGGCAAGAAAATTGTCCTTTTTCTGCAAGCTTTCGGGATCAAAGTCTCTTCGTCAGGCTTTGGGAAAAGTGTAGATGGTACAAGATGGTAGAAAGTCCCTATAGGTAGGAAATAAACTTCATTTTTGTACGGAGGGAGCTGAAGTCTGTCCCTCTGGGTCCATGAGAGTGTCTTTGAGCTGTGTTGAGTAGTTCTTTGATCACCACCTTTCGCTGGAGGTGTCAGATGGCAGGCAGGGAGGCAAAAAAACTTCCTTGTTGTTCTGCAATGAAGTTTAAAATCCAAAATCAGCTAAAATTCGTACTTAGTCTCCCACCAAGGTACATAAATAGACTGTTTGTACTGAAGTTATGTGTGTAGATCACATGCTGTGAAATACCGTTTGTTTTTTTCCAGTGTTTTGGTTTGTGAAACAATTTATCACAAATAACCAAACTGACAGGAAGAACCTTAAAACCTCTTTGTTTCTTTTTTTTTCCCTCCACCCTCCAGGAGAAGGCACTGTTGATCCCAATGATCTTAACAAGGAAAATGCTTTGAGTCAGCTTGCAAAGACAGAAATTTCACTTTCTCTAACCAGTAAATATGAATTACGGGAAGGAGAAGACCAAGATCTCAAAAGTCTGATGATAAAGTATGTGTTTCTCAAAATGTGTATCCTGGGCAATGTTTTTGTTAAATTACTGCACTTACTTGTTCTAATGTTCACAGTGGTCTTTAAAAACGTAAAGTATATCTTGTTTAGATGAGTAATCCTTTCTTTGGACTGCCTGCCAAATTTTGTAGTGTGTGCACCAGTGGCTCCAGCCAGAGCCCATGCTGACATAACAGTGAGTTCAGAGTTTTATTGGAGCCCGAGCCTAGGAGCTGAGCACTGCCCCTGCTCATGGCCTCCTTTTTTTTTCCTGCTGCTGAATTTAGTGGGAGAGGCAAATGGCAGCAGTGCTTAGCTCCTGCATTCTGGAGTTGCATAAAAGCACTAGTATGCCAGCAGGGGTTCTGGTTAGAGCCACAGCTTTCCTGCAGCTGGAGCTGCTGCTTGTCATGTTGTTTTTTTTTTTCCCCTGCAGCTGAATTCAGCAGGGGAGAAAGGGGAGGGGGCAATCAGCAGCCACAGCTCAGCTTCTGCACTCCAGCCCCATGAAAACTTTGTAAGTGGAAGGAAAAAGATAGTGAAGACATGCGCTTGGTGACTACATGCAGACACTACACAAAGCTGGTGACAGTGCCTTAAAAAAAAATTAAAGCAAGCCCCACTGCTCAGGGGCAGAGCATAGTCCCACTCCCTCTGTGATACTGGTAGGGCACTGGGAACTGCAGGGAGCTGAGGTAAAGTACAGTGCTGCCAGCTAGGCAGTCCTGTTGTCCTCTCCCATAGGTCTGAGACCCCCTTAATTTCCCCCACCAACACTAGGAACCTGGAAGTCAGCCAGTTTCTTACAGGTCAGTGCAAACTGGTGGCTCATCAACCTCAATTCCTGCTGCTAAGGCACCAAGCCGAGCACCTTATCACTTGACCTCAGTCCAGCCCAGTCCAGATCGTTTCAGTACCTCTTCTGCCATGCACAGCAGGCCCTTTGACAAGTTCACCTTTCTAATATTATTTCAACTACTTTGAATATTAGGGTATGCCCAAGTATAGTACTATACAATGCTTTCTTATGGAGCCCTCAGCCCATTTCTGATTTTAGGATTTGGCCCACTTTAAAAACAAAAAAAACAAACAACAAGAAAAAGTTGAAAACCAGTGCTTTAGACCAGTGGTTTTCAACTTTTTTCATTTGTGGACCTCTTAATTTCAAGTGGAGGTGTGGACCGCTTTGAATTGTAAGTGTGGGTATTGACATACTTTTGATCATAGTCATCTTTCACAGACTCCTTAAACAGTCTGTGGACCCCAGGTTGAAAACCACTACTTTAGACTATTACTGAGATTTTCACAAACAGGTATGTGCTAAAAAAAAAAAAAAAATAGCATCCATTTGGTCACGGACTCTGTGTTCAAATGTGGATACATATTGTTCAAGCTTGCTCCCCTAGAGAATTAGTGCAGTGTAGTTTTAAAGACTAGTTTAAAGGTTTTATAGAAAAATCTTGAGGTCTCTTTCAGCCTTATTTTTCCATAAGAGTTTGTAGCTCAAATCCCACCTTGTAGCTTAAGGCAGAATCATTCTTGTACAAGCTATACCAGACAAATGGTTTTCTAACCTGTACTTAAACTTACAAGGTTGGAAATTTTACATCCTCTACATTTTGTGTTCCAGTGCTTAAATCCTTCCCCTCTCTCTTACTACGGGATCGAGGTGGGAGGTAGACAGAAAGTTCTTCCTAAGGCTTTCTGTTGAAGACCAGAAGAGACTGGTGAAGACCTGCTTTAGAGGCACTAATCCAGAAGAAAATATAGGTAGAATGCACTTGTCTTTGGCTTAATGTAATGAATTCCAGAGCAGATCCCAGGGAAAGCAAGTAACAGAAGAAATCCCTGAGAAACTGCTCCATGTGTATGAGCAGTCACGTGCAGTGTGCACAAGCTGTAGACTGAGGGAACAAACTGCTAGCAGGTTCACAGATCCCTAGTTTGCTTATGGGTCAGAATGTGACACGCTAATCATTTTTCCTACATCAGGAGTAATTTTTAACACTTTTATTCTTCCACGTGAAAACTTGATTCTGACTCGAACAATTTGTTCCAAGCAGGAAGTTGTGATTAAACACCTCTTATCAAGACCATTTACATTTGACAAGACATTGTGACATCAATTTTTTTCTTAATTTTTAAAGTAAAAGTTAAAATGTTTTACATAGGTGGTGATTTATTTCTGAGGACCTATCACAGAAGTTTTACTGCTTGTACTTCTATGTGTGCATCCCCCCCCCCCC
>NW_017729024.1:129418719-129441415 GCF_001723915.1 Gavialis gangeticus
CCTATCCCAAAATTTTTTCTTTTTTTCTTTTTTGGTGTGCCACCCCCCCCCCCCCAAAACAAACCAAAAAACAACCCCAAAACCCAGCTTGTGGCATTCATTTGAAGTCTGGTGTATATTTCGCATGTAATAGACTAATCTATTTACTGTGCTGGGGGAAGGGTTGATGGTAATTTGTTACAATGTACTGTGCTGCAGAGCTGCAGGACAGAGTGTTCTTGGAAGAAGTATAGAATGAATAGGCAGCAGGAACTCAGATAAATGTTACCAAAAAAGAAACCATTTAAATATCAGGCCAAAACAGTTTCCTTTTGCTTAGGATACATCTTTGCTAATAAGCACAGTAATATGCTTTATCAATTGTATGTTCTTTCTGAAATTCAGCAATTTGTTTCCTTTGTTTCTGTAAATCCAGATGGCTCTTAAAATTGTATATTTATCAGGCTCAGAAAAAGATCTGTGTAACCATGTCTGTCATCTTGTCAGAGTCCTAAACTGCATAATCCATATGCATCTAGCTATGTGAATTCTTATTGTGGCATCCATTACCATCACAAGACATGCAAGTTGACTTGGCTACAAATCTATATATTGAAATTGTTATTTTCCTACTACTACTAACATCTTTGAAATCATGAAGTAGTAGGAAAGGTAAATGATATCCTTGAAAAATACTAAAATGAAGTGTGTGTGTGTGTGTGTGTGTGTGTGTGTGTGAGAATTTTGAATAAACTATTTTAAGAAACAAAATGCAGCAGCCTTAAACTATTCATCCTTTATTTATCTGTAAAGGACAAAGAGACTTATAGTTGATGTGATACGAGCCCAACCTGGGGATACACTCTTAGAAATCCTAGAAACGCCCGCATCTGGACAGCAGGTAAATGTCATTCTGTATGCTAATCAATAAGAAAGATACCCATCTCATGGCTCAGGATTTGAAACAAGTAACAAACTTCCTTGATACCCATTGCTAAATAAACACTTTCAAGCTAGACGGTCATGAAATGAAATGCTGCTTTTTAAGCAAATAACTGGTAACAAAAACAAAAGTTGATATGAAATCCTTAAAGTAGGTAGGACTCTAGCTAAGTAACTTCAGGTATGGACAATGGGACTATTTTTAAAAAGACTGTTATTTAAGGGATATACATAAAAGGGAACTGATACTGAGGATCTCTTACTATGAAAAGAAGACACCAAAAAGTAACATCAAAATGAAAGAATGTTATTCTTGAAATTTTGAACACAGACTTTTAAACAAGATCCTTTTTGTTGCTTTCATACTATCAAGCAAACCATCACTTCTCATGAAATCTCAAGCGTCTTTCTACTTAATTTATTTGCTTATGCTTATTGCAAACAGCTGGATAGGAAACTGCGTGTCACGTTTTCCTATTATGGGAATTGTGTAGGAATTGCTGCTTATCTGGGAGACTATCAATGTATGCAACAGCAAATCTTTTATTTTGTCAGAGATATAACAAACCCTCTTTGGTTTGTTTGTACCTTTTAAAGAACTACTTCCCTCACTGTTCTTAAAGTTCTGGAAGCCCTGTTCTAGAACTGATGAAGCAAATGGGAATCTATTTGCTTCGATACAGTTTAGATCAGGCAATGGTAACACAATTCAAACACACTCCCATATGTCCACCAAAATACTTACTAATGAGGACTGACTTTTAAGATGCCTTCAAGATGCAGAATAATAAATGAACTCCGTAAAAATAGTCAATGTGAATAGATTATAAATATACCGTTGAATTAATAATCCATTTTCTTTCTACAGAAGTGGGAACATCTGGACACTTTCATGTTTCTTGTAAGTTAGAGATTGTTTCTTTTAATATTTTTTCCAGGAATCCGAGCACTCAAAAATTGTGAAGCAACGTGCCATCTTGGATTCCAAAACACCAGAGAAAATGAAGCATAGTCAGTCTGTTTTTGAGGATGGACAGTTACCTTTGGAGCAAAAGAAAAGGAAAATTCAGAGAAATCTTCGGACATTAGAACAGGCTGGATTGGTGTCTTCAGCAACTAAATACCAGGAAATCGTTAATGATATTGCTAAGGTGATTGCACTTCTTGGGAATATGTATCTGGTAAACTTTTTCTAATTTGGAATACTGAACAGGGTCCACTGAAGCATCCAAATAACAGATTTGTGTCAATTTGGAAGTGCATTTGCTGCCAAATTCATCTTAATTGCCAAAATATACAGTTGCTTAAATTGAGTACCATGCAAAGATGGGCAGTTTATGGAAGTGAAGATTAACTGAATTTCTAGTATGGTGGATACTTTTATGTTGTTTTTATTGGATCCAGAAAGACATTACTGGCTTTAGAAATGTGCCAGGATCCAAAATATGTAAGGCAGCCATATGAAATAATCCACTGACCTCTTATCATACACTACCAAGCTCTGAACTCAGTTGTTCAGACACTAGGTCATGGGGAGCTGTGTATTAGGACTGCTGTTTACTAACACAGCTGAAACGCTCGATTCCAACAGTATATAGGGACTACTGCTTTACCAGTTGTATCCAGTGGGATCCACACTGACACCTACCCAGAGCCAGCAGTTTTCCTACAGAAACTTTAGTTATTTGAGATGTCTGCAAGCATACCATAACCTATCATGGGTCTCTGCTTTGAATCATCAAAAAACACAGACAGATTTTGGGAGAAATAATGGGCAGTTACAGCTGCTAAGTTCTTCAGGGCATTTTATAGGAACGTGAGGAGGTAGAGGTGCATGAGTGTTCCTGATGCACAATACTATTTAAGAGACTGCTCTTGCATACATAAAATGCATACAGTGAGATCCATAGCAACTAGTGGGTAAGTAACAGTTTTGGATAAATAAGCCCTTTATATTGCTCTGGCTCAGTTTTCTGTGGTGTTGCACTACTGGAGTGACTTCATGCTACTCTAGCTCTGATCTTGGGGTGTGGATAGATGAACACATAGCAAGTTAAATACTTGTCTTTATTTAATTTATGTATTTACTGCTCAGCAGTATTGGTAAACATCAGTGAAAACCAACCCATGGAACCTTTGCCCTGATGGCTAAGTTGCCCCAGTTTAGCTTTTACTTAATGGTGGATGGGGTGGAGTAGAAGGCAGACCAAGTATACAGAGGTACTATGCAACATCTCCTAAATAGTAACTCTACTTTTTAACTTGCTGTAACTTGTTTGTCTGTCCATATCTGAGTCTGTTAACATCTGCCTTACCTACTTGGTCTTCATTATAAATTCTGTGTGCTGCAGTAAAGATTACAGTAATGATCACATTGTCCTCAGCAGTAGCATGAGTGTACCACAAGAAATAACCATGTGCCATAAAAAGAGCTTATGGGGTCCTTTTAACTGGTTCTAATGGACTTCTCTAGGAGAAGTTAGTGGTCCTCGAGTAAGCATATACTGAAACATGGATATTTCTTTTCAATCTAACTTTAAATATTAAAGAAATCCCCCTTTTTAAGCAGTTGAGTGAATTGCTTACAAATGGCTCTTACATCTCATGATTGACTTTTTTAATGCCATTCTTTGCACAGTAGTAGGATTCTGGTCTACAATTCCTATCTAAGGAGCCACTTCTGGAAATGAAGATGAATGGCTAGCCTAAACAAGTGCAGTGTTTCATATTTTTCCCAATAAAAGACATGTGCAGTGCTGCTGTTCTGTTGTGAAAGCACTGTACAACTTTTGGTGATGGGATTCTGTGAGAATGTAACATCCAAGTGACCTAAATATTCAGTAAAGCAATTAGAATCCAAACCTTTCTTCCTTTAGGATATACGAAATCAAAGAAGATACCGACATCACAGAAAAGCTGAATTGATGAAACTCCAACAGACTCTGAATGCACTTAACTCCAAGACAGCATTTTATGAAGAACAAATCAATTATTACAACACCTATATAAAAACCTGTTTAGACAACTTAACACGAAAGTGAGTTAAAGGACTTTATTTCTTTCTAATGTTTTATGGGATCCATTAACATGAGAAGGGTTTTATTCTCTGTTGCAAACTTGAATGCTACCAAGGTAAAACGTTACAGGAAAAGTGAATTGGAACTGTCCCTGTTGTGAGTGACTGACACTGGAAGGAGCTGAAGTGATAAATTTTATTTGAATAACTTTTTGAAAAGCCTGTGGTCAATGTACATTGTTTTTATTTTCTTCCCCCCCCCCCCTTCTTTCTAGGTTTAAACTTAAAAGTTTTAATAGGGGCTTCTCAGTGAGGCTGCTTGGCCATCTAATGTCAGGGGCAGAATGAGAGAATATTTATAATTTTACCTCTTCCTTAAAGGCCTCTACTAATCATAATTGAGGCAACTTTGTATTTAGAGTGGAAGATCTTGGCACTAACTGTGGTGCTCTCTCAAATGTGCTATGTAGCTTATCCTAACCGAGTATCAAACATCTGCTACATAACTGTGTCACTATATTATACTTGTAAATTGCTATATTTAAAATAGCAGTGTAAGAAGTTATATATAAGTTAGATTTAATGAAGACAAAGAAGCTTATTTTTAAATGTGGGTTAAGAAAATTTCTTGTCGCTTACCACTTTGCATCTTATTATTGATATAAACCTAGCTACTAAAACAAGTGTTTGGTAGCTGAAAGTTATTATACAAGTATGTAGAACATTTGTCATCTTCTGATCATTATGTAGCACTTGTTTATAATGCTAATTTTATTGTATATTTAAAAGTTAGTTTAGTTATCAATAAGAGCTTGCTTTTCAGTCAAGTAAAAGGTCTGTCATTGGCAGGTCCTTTGGAAATCAGAGGGGGGAAAAAAGTGAAAGAGAAGTAGGTATTTTGAATTGATCCAGATTTTTTTTAATAGAAATTCACGCAGGTCAATTAAAATAGATGGAAAAGAAGAGGATAAAGCAAGCAGAAAACTTAAGCACACATCACTAAAATACACAGCAGCAAGACTTCATGAAAAGGGGGTCATCCTAGAAATTGAAGATCTTCAGACTAACCAGTGAGTGTGGCATTTAAATCTGCATCATCGAATAGACCAGAGCTGCAAGGAGCTAACATTGGGCCGTGGGCTCCTGGGCAGCTGCTACTCCCCTCATTACTTTTGAAGCAGCAGCAGCTTGGGTTTCTTGACTTCCCCTTCCATTCCTGGCTTCTACCTCCTGTCCCTGGGGTGGGTTGGTGCAGCTGGAGGGGGCCAGGGTGCCTGTGTTTCATGGGTGGGGGGGGTTAGCTGAGCTACTTGCAGTGCACACACAGCAGGGGGGAGGTGGGCACCTGTGTAGTGGCAGTTGGGAGAGCTGGCCATGCAGCAAGGGAGCCAGGGTTCCTGTGTTGTGCATGCATTGTGGGAGGGGACCAGGGTACTTACACTGGGCATGCAGTGAGGGAGGGAGCCAGGCAAGCTCCCTGTACTGCATGCAGTAGCAGCAAAAGAGAGGGCTCTCCATGTGGTGGAGGGGGCACCCCTGCAGCATGCTCACCAGTATACACTCCCCACAGACCACATTGCCTATTTCAGGGCTGTCCAACTTCTCTGCTGTTTCCAGCATTGGTGTTTGAAAGACCTCCTGCATTCTTTCTAATGGTACCTTAGGGGGTGTCTCTTACATTGTAAGTAGGGGTACACCGGTAAAGATTTTCTTGGCCGACTTTACCAATGGCAGACCTGGACAGGCTCGAGAGTTGGGCATACCCAGATGAAGTTTAACACTGTTTTTTCAAGTGTAAGGTGTTCCATCTAGGGGCCAACAACCCTTAATGGACATACAGGCTCAGTAGTGACAGCTTGACTTGCACCACAGGTGAAAGGGACCTAGGAATAATGATTGACCATTGCATGAATATGAGCCATCAGTGTGAAGCGGTGGTCAGCAGGGCAAATGACACTCTGGCATGCATCAACCAATGCATCTTGTGTAAAACTAAGGAAGTGAGAATCCCACTGTACTCAGCACTAGTGAGACTGCAGTTGGAGTACTGTGTCCAGTTCTGGGTGCTGCACTTCAATAAGGACATGGAAAAGCTTGAGAGGGTCTAGAGAAGAGCCACCTGTATGATCAGGGACTTGCAAAGTAAGCCATACGAGGAAAGGCTGAAGGACCTGGGCCTCTAGCCTGAAGGAGAGAAAGTTGAAAAGGGAGTTGATAGTGGCTTACCACTATATCAGAGGAGCTTGGTGAACAACTGGTTACTAGGGCACCCCGGGAAAGACCAGGACCAGTGGATACAAACTTCTGGAAGGTCGCTTTGGGCTTAATACCAGGAAAAACTCCTTCACAGTTACGGTGTCCGGACTGGAATAAACTCCTTTTGAAGGTCGTGCAGTCACCTACCCTGGAAGCTTTCAAGAGGAGACTGGACAGTCACCTCACTGGGGTCACCAACTGGGGTGACCCAGTTGTCTTCCTGCCTAGAGTGGTGGGGCCTGGACTTGATGATCTGCAAGGTCCCTTCCAGACCCTAACAATCTATGAATTAACTAGCCTTATCAGCTGATGCCAATCTGGTAGCTGATTTACAGGAATACAGGCCGGGAGTGTGGAGAACAGCCTGCTGCCAGTAAGTCTGTTGTGGGAGGGTGGGGGGCAGGTAGATCAAGGCCCCCACAGTGAGGGAGGGAATGGGACAGGGGCAGGCACTGCCCAGCCAGGGCAGTGAATGCAAGCTCAGGAGCAGGACAGAGCTGCAGGGGATGGGAAGGGGTAGCAGCTCCCCACCACTGAATGCACCCCTGGGGCAGATTTGTGTGCAGGGTGAGAGTGGACTACCTGCTGCAGGCTTGGGGCCAGGGGCTGCTCCAGCCTCTTCCCAGGGTGGGGGGAGAGAGGAGGAGTGTGGTGGGGAGGGGTAGCAGCACTGGGGAGGGGTAGCTACAGGGGATTTTTGAGTGACTATAGCCCATCCCATAGCCACACTTTTTCCAGCGCCACCACTGTCCACCCTAAGTGCAGCCCTGGCCTGAAGCCTGCAGCAGGCAGCCCATCCTTGCCCCATGCACAAATCTGGGGGGGCACATGCCTCTCCCCATGTCTCCCCCAGGGGTGCACATAGTGGTAGGGAGCTGACTGCAACTCTGTCTCACTCCTGGTGGTTACTTTCAGCACCCTGGCTGAGCAGCATCTGTCCCTGCCCCGCTCCCTCCCTCACCGTGGGGGCCTCCATCTACCCCCCACCCCTCCCCCCATGCTGCTTCTTCCTCACAAACTTACTGGTCAGCTGCTGCTCTTCAAGCTGCTGGGCTGCATTCCTGGCCATGTGCATGCTGGGACTGCACACATGCCCTTGGCATTTATCAGTGATGTTATCAGCTACACCAGCTGAAAAAACCTGGTTGCTGTGATAATGTTAATTTTCCTTTTATCAGCACCAATCCGATATGTGACCGATTTTATATTGGTGCACCTCTAAGTTTAAGGAGATTAAAACTGTGTATCCTAAGTTTCTCTCGCTGGTAGTTGGCTTGATAGTTTAATTTATTTGGTTAAGATACCATGATCAACAGACGTGTTCCAACATTGTATCTAAATTCTAGAAATTCCATCTTTATATAACTTAACAAGCACAAATCAACTGATTTGCTGAGCAGCTGTTTGGTTTTCAGCTACCAAACAATCACTTGCATTAACTTTTAAGTAAAGTTCTCAGGTAGCTGTTGTAGTTGCCAGCAAGGGAAAATTTTAGACTTTGCCTCAAGTAAGAAATTCAGTTTTGAAATGTCTGGATCAAGGCCTCTACCTCACTAAGACACTTTAGGATCGATCTTCTCCTAGACGTGTTAAAAACTTGGCCTGACTAGCCCCATCCACTCTCTACATAGATTTCTGTCTCCAGCAATGCAAACAGTTTGTACTATCAACTCCTCTTCCATTATTCATAATATCCTAGGTTTTATACGTCACTTTGGGTTAGTGGCAAACAAACTTCCTTCCATTTCTCCCCACCCTCTCTCTTAGACGACAGCACTGTTCAGGGTGCTCTTTCACAAACAAGATCCCCTTCTGAGATTGTACAAAGCAGCCAAACACACAATAATCTTGAAAGTAATTGCATCTGAGGAGAACCTTAATCAAGAGTTACAGTGTGACAGGGTTGTTTTCTTGCTCATCATGAATGGGCTTTTCCAAGGAATATGACTCAAATCTGGTGTGTTTTGAGGCCTCTTTGTTTTCACTCACCCGCATCCGTGTACCAGTCAAGATTCAACAAGGGCACATGTATGCTGTCTCTGAAGACCTCTTGAGTGAGTGATCAGAAAAAATGGAGTACATCTAATCAGATAAGGGACCCATTAAATTGCTTGTAGCACTGATTTATGACCTGCCCCACCCTTGCCCTCAGAAGTTTCAGCATATCTTTACTGCCTACACAGCACTCTTGAGTGCCACCAAAACCTAAGACGTGTCCAAACGGTCCAAGCCTGGAACAAAAGTAGTTAGAATTGTTCAGGGAAGACACTTCTCCCCTGCCCCAAGCCCCACTGCTCTCAAGGTTGCCAGAGACGGATCATGAAAGCAGTAGTCCTCAGGTCTTGGTTTGGATCCTTTGGGCTTAGTTTCTGACAGCAATTCCAAAAGTGCAGTGTAGGCAGTGAAAATATGCTGGAAGTTCTCTGAGTGCAAGGGTGAAGCAGTTCATGTCGGTGCTATATGGAATTCAGCAGGTCTTGTATTTGATCAGATACGGTCTCTTTAGTGGTTCAGAAAACTGCTCAAGTTAACATCTCTCTTCTTATCCCTGGCAATCTACTAATCCAGTCTACCTTAAAATTGAACCTCTGGTGGTGATAAGCAGTTGAACATACTTTCTAACTTTCTTTACAAGAGAGAGACTTGTGCTTTTAGATTAGGGGTGTCAAACATCCAACCTGTGGCCAGAGCCAGGACTCTGATTGGTGTCCAGCCTGCAGTGTCACTGGCTGCCACACCAGGAAATCCTAATGCTGTGGCCAGAGATCTGGCTGCAGCAGCAGGGCTTCTCCCTATGGTGCTACTAGGTCTGCCAGCGTAAGAGATGGGGTGAGGCCTGTGGGTACCTGAAAAGCAGGGAATGCAGCCCTGCAACATCTTGAGTTTGACTTCCCTGTTCTAGTTGCTCTGTTCTGTTCCTTTTATTACTTTTTTTTTCAATTGCCTATTGCATAGTGAACAGGACAGTGATTGAACTCTCCTTCCTTCTTTGGCACCCAATAGCAATGAAACTTCATTCCTACAATTTAGAATCTTTTTAGAAAGTTGGAGACTGGAAAATGCAGCAAACAAAAATGCCCTACATCCTTGTCTTTCATGAGCTTCACCACTACCACCTACTTCTCCATTTTGGGGAACTTTTTGATGTTAAACACAAGTTGGAGAAACAAGAGGGTTGTTTTGCCTTCTTGATTATATTTGAACCCCTGGGAAAGAAGGCAGTCTCTACTGTCAAGAATCATCCAGAGAAAGAGGATTACTAAATTTTAAAACAAGGACTAGCATACATCATCTAAACAGAGGTGGAATTTTTCATGTCCATATATTCTTTGATATGCAGTTCATAGGAAAAAGAATCCTAGGAAATAAGCATGGGAGGGACTTTGAAATCCTCTAGTGTCCATCCTGTCCCAGGGCAGGATCAACTATATTTGTTGAGAAAATCTTAACAAGGAATGGAAAGCTCATTAAAAGCTCTGAAATTGCAGAAGGCCCTGGGGTGTTTTCTAGCCTCCTTAATAACATTTTATAATAAAGAACATAGTAGGAAGGAGGAGGATTTCTCTCCAAAAGCTCAGAAGGAAAGAAGGGGCCTAAAAGCCTCAAGTCTTCAGACACTCCTTAGCAACCTCCTTTTGGTCAGGGCCACAGTGTCCTGGATGGAATTTTATTTCCAAGTTATTTGCACCAGAATGATAGGTTTATATTTGTCAAAAATGCATCTAACCACTAGCTAGAGAGATTCCTGAATTTCCATGGATGTTATTTGATGGTAAGAAATGATAAAAACTGTTGAAATACCAACATTGGATTGAGCCCTGAACAGTCGGTAATACTTTGAAGCAAATCTTAAGTGTGCATCCTTTCTAATGAGTCCTGTTCTTAGAAAACTGCTGGGGGCCTAGCCAAAATGTTTGCTGCCTACTTCATTAAAACCCATGAATACTTCAGGCCTTCAACAGTGGGAGAAACTTCTTCATTATTATCCTTTGCCAAACTACTTGCCCAGAAACTTATTTCAAGAGGAAAGCCAAAAACCACCTCTTCATAGATTTCATAGATGTTAAGGCTGGAAGGGGCCTCGCAAGATCATCGGGTCCAGCTCCCTGCCCAGGGGGCAGGAAGTCAGCTAGGGTCAGATCACCCCAGCAAGATAAGCATCCAAGCATTTCTTAAATGTATCCAGAGTAGGTGCTTGTACCGCTTCTGCGGGGGGAGTCTATTTCATACTGTGGAGACTCAGACCTCTTGCTGAGTCTGCCTCATCCAGAAATAGGCATATGAGAGGGGGGAATATCTGTTGCTCAGACAGGCTAATCTTCTTAATTTATGACTGATACCTACTGGAATTAGTGCAGGACAGATATTCTGGAGTTTTAGACTCTATCATTCCTGCATTTTCTTTGAGATTTTTAACAGATCAAACCATCCTAAAAGAGATTTGACATCAGCTAGAACTAAGGGCAGCTTAACTTGTTCCCTAAAATAAAATCTGCTTTTGGCTCTGTTTCATAGTTGTCAGACCAACTCCATTGTCAGGTGCTCATTTCTAGCACTAAGAATTTGCTCTGAAACTCTTAGCAATAGAAACATAGCCTGGGAGTTGGAGCATACATGTGTTTCAGACACTAGAGGTGTGTCCCCACAAGCACACGTGTGGTTTGTGGCACCTCAAAGCCATCTGAGGCACCACAAGCTGCATGCAGTGCACATGCACCCACGTACCATGCTAGCAATTTACAGTGTAGCATTTTTTATACTCGGAGATCCCAGTGTCAAAAAAAAAACAAACAAAAACCTGCCGCTAAAAAAAAATGGCACGGCACAGATGACGGCAGCAGCATGTGCCACCAGAAGTTGAAGCCTGGCTGGCCAGGACCATGCTCTAGCTGTCAGCCAGGCTCTGTGCAGCAGGATCGTGCTGCTGCTGCCCCAGGAGGCCCCCCAGAACCCCAGGTAAGACACTGGGGCCAGCATAGGTGCTAGCCTTAACCTTCTCTACCCCACTCAGGTCCCCTTGCCATGCAGCAGAGCACACGTGCAGGGGCATGCCTAGGGATGAATAGCAGCGGCATAAATATGTGCCACTACTATTTGTCCCATGGGAAACACACCCCTATACATGCACATACATGAGGATGTGCCCTAGAAGGCTATTCCCCTAGGGGAGCCCATTGGTTGACACTGTCCTCTCCCCAGCATGGGAAGGGGAAAGGCTGTCAGTGGGCAGGTGGCAGGTGCTGAAAACAGCTCTGGGAGGGTTCCACCCTGAGGAAATGGCCCCTGATACCCTGCACAAGGTGGGAGCCATGTGCACCTGGGGTTGGAGCCCTCTTGGAGTCCCAGGGGGTTTCATCCTCAGGACACGGTTTTTTCCCACCACGGCCAATCGGGAGTGCTCCTGGGGGGTTGTTGCCTCAGATGTTTTCCAGGTTGGAAATAATCATCTACTTTATTCTGGAAGAGCCAGTTTTCTTCTGCAAGAAAATCTTTGCCTGGCTGTTCAGCTCTCTCTGTCAGGAAAAATCAGAAGTGGTCACACTATTCCAGATCTTGAGTCTGAACAGCTCAGAGAAGAAAGTCCAATTTGGGACTGCTCCGTTTACTCAGTGTTGCTGCAGTGTACTCATGGTGCTGGATCCAACAGAAGTTAATCTTGCAAATTCTATCAGGTCATGTTGTCATGTAGAGACACACTAATGGCTTGACCACTGATGTCACTGCTACATTAACATTCAGTGGGAACCTCCTTGGTGTTATGATGCAATGTAGAAAATGCACCCAGTCATGAAGGGTGTCTTGTTTGCACTTGAAGGGTTTTGTAGCGGGTTTTGAGTTGTTGTATTACAAAGCAGCTGTATCCAAACAGGAAGGTGAACTTTCTGGTTTACATTGCCAGGACACAGTCTCTGTAAACTGGCTTGGAATTAAGGATTTGCTCAGATAACTGTGTATGCTACAAGTTTCTGACTATTTGTGCCCAAGTACCTCAATTAAGTATTTTTGAGCATGTGATGTTGTGGCATATTATAAATCCAGGTATCTTTTTGTTTTTTAAGGTTTAAGAATGTTATGTTTGATATCACACCTGGTGAAGAAGTTGGTGATTTTGAAATCAAAGCAAAATTCTTGGGGGTTGAGATGGAGAAAGTGCAACTGCATTTCCAGGTAGAGTTTGAATTTATTTGCCTTTGCTGGACTGTAAATAGACTGCCATTTAAATCTTTAAAAAGTATTAACTTTTCTGATTTTATTTTTTCATAAACTATTGGATTAGCATAAAGGATATATAGGGTAACAATTATGCGGGTGAAATATATTAGGTGAATTTTAGGTGCTGTGTGGAGAACACAAGTATGTTTAAAACTGGCAAAGAATTAGCTAAAATGTGTAAGGCCCAGACTTTGAAGGATTGAGATTATAATAATGCACCTACAATGTTATCTTAATATCTGTGGATATTGTAAAATGTTAACTCAAATAAAGAATAAATCTTATTTCTAATTGCAGGATTTGCTTCAGATGCAGTATGAAGGTGTGGCTGTAATGAAAATGTTTGATAAAGCTAAAGTGAATGTAAACTTGCTCATATTCCTGTTAAATAAGAAATTCTATGGAAAATGAGCACTTCAGATTTCATGGACTGTGCATCTAATCAATGGGAGGTCTTTTCAGTATTTTTGCTTTTAAACATGTTTGACGTTACTATCATTGGACATTCTTTTTGACATCAAGAAGACTAAAATGTTCGAAGGAATATGCTGATGTGCCTTTTTCATCATTTGTAATGAAGTAGTAAAGTAGAAATCAGATTAATGTAAACACTTTTTCAAATTTTACTCGTCTTGGTCCTTTCAAATCAAAGTATATCTGCTTAGAGACACTCAGTTAATGGGGGTGAATGAATTTTTGCGGTAGGCAAAAGATAAATTTAGCTGAATGGAATAAATATATAAACCTCTTCCTATTAAAACCTATATTTTTAAAATGACTTCAGATACATAATATAGTTCTTATTAGACTTGTGAAGTATTCACTGAAAGAAATCCTAATTATTTGTTTTTATGGGATAGTTTGGGAAAATATTTAGTTACAATGCTAAGCCTATTTTCTGGCAATTGTCAATTGTAAAGCAAACTTGTGCAATTAAGAAGTTTTTATAGGTAATTATAAAGTTACAATAACAGTTTACTGTACAAAAGTATATTTTGATTAATTCCTACTAAATAAAAATGCACTACTGCCTCATGGTAAATTAAACTTTCTATTCATAGCCTTTTAAACGTGGCAAAGGGGCAATCTGAATAGTGATCAGTTGTTATTCAGTTTGAGGCATTTGCTTAATTCAGTTGTGCCTGTCTGTCTTTTTTGTAAGAAAAATAAAATGCAATAAATCAGTACTTAGTTTTTAAATATATTCTTTGGAGATTGTTCTATGTAAAATAAATGTTACTTAATTACCCTGGTTTTGTTTCTAAATCATTTAACCTTTTATCATTGTAACAGTTCAAATAGTGTCTTCTATGGCTTTACAAACTGTAATTCTAGTCAGTGGGATGCCTTCTGTTTATCATGCTCACCAAAACATCACAATACCTTTCAATGTTTTACATCATTAAATATGTTTATTGGTACTCCTACCAATTCCAGCTAAAGAGTGAGAGGATTCACTAAGTGGATTGTTTCAAACACACTGAAGAAAATTTAGAGAACAGTGGTTGTCACTCTGTTAGTCAGAGCACCCTTCCCCAACACTTTTTTTTTTTGAATTTGGCAGTATCCCCAGTTGGGAGCTGCTCAGTTTACCGCAGTAGTTCTCAAGTGGTTATCACAATCAGGGCACAGCTTGTGCATTGCACAACCAGTAACGGCTGTGAGATGCATGTGCTGCCCTGCCTCATTTGTAAGGACCTACTTAATTCACACTTTTGCAGATTTTACAGAAACTACAAAATCAACAGCAACAAAAAAACTTAATAAAATGCTGGTTTCCGAGCAGGAGCCAGTGGGTCCTCACTGCTGGGAGGAGAAGGCTGCAGCTGGTGGGGCAGCAGCAAAGATGGCTACTGTCCCATCATGCCTCTCCACCACCTGACCCCACAGTGCCTCTGCCAATCAGCACTGGGGGGCAGGGCCACACAAAGGGCAGCCAGCAATCAAGATGGTGGCCACTCCCTCATTCCTCTTCCCCCAGGGGCTCTCCACGAATCAGTGCCAAGGGGCAGGGCCACATGATGGGCAGCCAGCCATCAAGATGGTGACTGCCCCATCGTCCCTCCTCTCCCCTGGGCCTCTCTACCAGTCAGTGCCGAGGGACAGGGGCAGGGCCACTGCACAATGACCACAGAATTAGAACTTTACCCTGTGATCAACCCATGAACATAGCTAGGTATCCCCGTGACTTAGGTTAACCTCTGCTCGTTGGAGTTCTCTGAGTCTAAAACAGGCAGGAGAGCTGACTTGTGCAGCAGCCATTTCTGATCCAACCTTCAGGGCATCTACTGTAAACAGGCATGCGGGGCAAGTGCCAGATTTGAACATTGGCAGGAATGCATGCTTGTGCCACAGCTCTTCACAGTCTGGCTGTGCATCAGGAATGTGGGGCACTTTTAGCTGGCTGCCCATAACGCAGCACCCTATTTGAAAACTATTATCCCAGAACAATTAGACTCCTGGAAAGTGTTATTTTTTTAATCATGTAAAAAAATATAACATGCTATACACATTCAATCAATTTATCATGCGATAGATATGGCGAGCCAGCCACAAAGACGTTCCATGTGTAATTTGAATGTGTGGCACGTTTAAAGGGTATCTGGAGAGTCCAGTCCTACCCGTTACTTCTGGCCGGCTCACAAAACTATAAATTTCCTGGTTCATGGGAAACCTGGCACTAAGGAGCCTTTAAAGCTGTGCTAGGCAGCCCAACTTTGGGGACTGGTATCTGATGTCAGGCTGCCCAGTGCAGCTTTAAACTTAGCAGCACCCAGGGTGTCTCGGATTGAAAACTGCATCCCTGTTGCTGGGATGCGCAGCGCAGCTTTAAAGGTCTTGGTACAAAATGGCATCTGAGGAATTGTATCCTGTATCCCAATAAGTGCACATCATGCACATCTTGAATATCTGGCATAACAAGACGCATGGTTTTTTGAGATCCAGGATAAAATTCTCAGATCCCGTCATACAGATTAACATTTCCCAGGGGCATTAGTCTGCATATGACAGCCTTAAATGGATAGGTAGAAAATAGTTTGTTGTAATCGATTAGATCATCAGCAGGTATGAGGAAGAGGAAATGGAACAGAACTATAATGCAAATTGTGGGTAATTTGACTAGTAGATAACAAGTTCTGTTGGTGCTTTATTTTCTGAAACAGGTTAAAACTAAAATGTACTGGATAAATTACAGTATTGTAAAATCGACTTACCATTGATATTTGACTTTTTTTTTCCCCCTCCATTCAAATGAGAGACCCTGGTGCTTATAAAATAGCAAGTTTCCCAAAATTTAAAGTATTTGCTGGGGGCAAAAATTCAAAACACATGTATGAGGTGGGAGAAACAACTGGCAGTTCTAGAGCACCTTCTTTTATATTCAAAATTACTTTTTAAATTGCATATATATTATTTCACTTGGGAAAAAATCATAGTTTTAAAAGGAGTGTGAAAGCAGCAATTTTAAAGAATGAACAATATCAGCTGGAGAAAGGTTGCTTGTATTTGAATATAAATTGGAAGTTGAATGTAGACAACTGAAAACGGAAGCTAAAGGTATTGAAAACACCTTTGGCCAATAAGATTAAGGCCTTTTCTTACATGCGATGGAAAACCTGCCGAAGTAAAAGTGTTCAATATTGCTGTTCTGTATTTGGGGGCGGGGGATGGCCATGAAATGCTCTTTATTTCAACAATATCAACATATCAAAAAAGAATCTGTTGGTTAAACATTTAAGTTCATGGATCCAAACAATTTGCAGTAAGGAGTTCTTGAACAGTTGGCTCAACAGTACTGTGGACAGGTGATGGATTTCGGATACATTTTGAAAAACTGAGGAAGTGACAGAAGTCTGAAGGATTATCGTGCCTATGTTTTATAGTGGAAGCTGTGATGTGACCCAGGGAATTATACATCAGTTATCTTGTCATGGGTCCTACAAGAAATAAGTGAATAAATATCAGTAAAGAATAGAGGATGGAAGATGACCAACATCAGTTAATAGAATTTTATGGAAAATGGCTCTTTTCAGACTAAGGTAAATTTAATGTACTTGGATATTTATAAGGTATCTTAACTTAATATTATACTGCTTTATCTCTTAAATAGCATTAAGCAAAATCAATATGGCTTAGCAAGTAAATTTTCAACTTTTTTTAAATTTTTTTATACTTTCATTTTAATATATGACCAAGGATAAAAATAATATGGGCTGTCTGGTTACAAATTAATATTTGCTAAATGGGAGATGGATTGTTCTTAAAAGCAGTGACTCTGGAAAAGGCTTAAAAGTTATTGTCAATGATAATCTAGGAAAGGTTTGGATATATGAACAAAATATTTTCCACTCATGACGCTCTTACTTGTTCTCTGTATGGTGTCAGCGCTCTGTCCTGGATTACTGCCTCAGAAATCAGCATGTTGGCACTTAAAGTACTCCTGCAGGAATTGTGCAGGCACATTCTCACTATGTACCTGCATACTTCATGCACTCTTGCCCAGCAGTACCAAGATGAGGGATAGGATGGCAGTGAAGGCTGTGGGGAGTGAGGATGCCCCTGAGGCTCTTCATGCTTGGAACCGGAGGGGGGCATGGAGGGAAGGCGGTGTACAGTGTCCACTTCCCCAAATGTCAGTTCCTTTCAAAGGCCCCTCAGCTTGAGATAGAACTGCTTGCTGTGTCACAACCACAAGAAAGCCCCTTGCCATTTAAACTCCTTTTTCAGATGAAAATATCTGATTAACACTTTATTGATTTTAAAAATATAGAAACTGAACTCTTAACTTTAAATAACTACCTTTAGTTTGCCTTGATAAAGCTACTGTTCATTATGTGAAGGGGCTGACTTGCTAATGAGGAACACACTTTTTTTGAAGTGCCTTTTTCCCCCCTCTGTCTCTAATGCCTGTGTGTTTTGTATCCCAAGAAGATGCTTCATCTGCAAGGCTATCTCATCAACCTGCAAGAATATGGAGGCTAGGCTGTGGATTAATCTTTTGAGCAAGTCCATAGGGGCAGCTTTAGCCCCTCCCCAGCTCCCTGCATACATCTCCTAGGAGTACAGGAGGATGAATATGGCGGGTGCCCTAACCTATGGATCATTTGCATTGGTTCCAGGAAAAACTAACGGTAAACCTCTTCAGATAATGTAAATAAGTTAAGAAAACTCTGGGTGTGTTTACATGAAATGGTTACTGCCACCTAGGCTAATTAGCTGTGCAGTCTCATCCCATTAGGCTGGATTAAACTAATTTACTCTGCAGCAGCGCACATATAGCTACTGCCCCAGGTGGCTGGGGCATGGGGGTGCTGCCTACTGGCACCCCACACTAAAGCACCCTTGTGCCTTAGTCAATCCCTCTGCAACATGTTGAGCTAGGGGAGCTGCTGCTGGCTGGCAGGCTGACCCCCTGGGCACCCTGCTAGCTGAGGCTGCTCCAATGCATCTCAATGTGTTGTGCTCCCAGTTGCATGTTCAAATGGCAATAAACTCCAGGGAAATGAATGCCAGAGTTTTTTGCTCTGCATTAATTGCACATGTTGCTACACCATATTTTTTTTTTTTTTTTTTTTTAAGGAACACCCTAGGCTGTTATAATGAACACCCTCTTGCTTATAAAAGATAAAGTAATTCAGATTGTCATCTTGGTTCTCCATGGCTTTAATGGAAAGGATGAAGTTGCAAAGAAATCTCCACTTGAGACTGCAAATTTTGGACTATTTGAAAACATGCCATGAGATGATCAAAGTGGACTTGTGTATTACTAGAGTACAGTTCAGCAACGTTTGAGCAATATCAGCAGCACTGTGGCCACCTGAAGTGCTTTTCAGTCTCCAAAGTCTCCAGACCTGATACTGCATTTAGCAAAGTAGTGATCCAGCCGCTGTTCTCCTAAGATCTCACCTCTAACAAAAGTGGTTATGGCTTTGGAGTCATCCACAGTATAATATAAATACTCAATTCACAATTCTGCAGATTTTGCAGAAAATATGAAATCCAGGATCGTCCATGAAAACCGTGAAACCCAGGCTTGTCTGCAAAATCAACTTAAATGCTGGCTTCCAGTGGGAGCCAGCAGTCCTTGCTGCTACTGTGGCCCAGTGTCACAGCCTGCCCTAGAGGAGGCCGGCAAGGTGCGCTGGTGGGACAGCATGAAGGGCAGCAGACAAGATGGTGGCTTCCCCCTCATCCTCCCTCCTCCCGCCAGGGCCTCTCCACCAATCAGTGCCAAGGGGAGGGACCACATGAAGGGCAGCTAGCAGACCAAATGATTGCCACCCCCTCATTTCTTCTCCCCTGCTAGAGCCTCCCTGCCAATCAGTGCTGAGGGGTGGGGCCAGCAGAGCACAGCTGGGAGATCTGAAGAATTTGCTCTTTATGCCATGACCAACCCACAAAAATTGTTTAGTCTTACTGCTAGTTAAATAGGTGCCTAACTATAAATATGGAGAAGTCATTCAAAGACCTGGAAAGTTACTTACCTTACAGTAATTAAAGGTTTTAAGGGTTGTCTACATACATAGTCCACAACCCATCTTTCAACCTCCACTTGCTTAAAGACCTGCATACTTTAAAATTCTGCAGTTGAAAGGAAACTGAAGAGTGGTAGGTGCTTTCATGCCCTTTGCATGGAGCACAAGAAGCTGGAGGATGGATGTGTTCAGGTAATGCAAGCACTTGAGCCAAGAGTTAAGATTAGCCAGATGAGTAAATGTAAAAATTAAAAACATTATAGAAGAAAAGGGAGGCAGTGTGACCAACCATATTTTCTGTGGATGCCCTAAGAAATTAGATGATGGAGTTAATCTGTCCAGAGTAGATTTGGTTTCTTGCTGAGTTTTAGACTGGTTAGAGAAGCTTTGTTGTTTCGCTGGGTAGAGTAGGAGCTGCATTACAGCTAGTATCTATTGCTTTCTGTGTTAGTTGTATGCACATACTAGAGTGATACCCAAGTATAAGGCTACAGGATGCAGTGAACAGTAGGATTGTAGGAAGGACTTTTTACAATAAGCAGGGATGGGAGGCAATGTTGTTGGTATCCAAGTGTGCTGCACCCCTCCTATACCTGAAGTTAGGTATGCTTTGTTCCACCTTAACACTAGCACTGCCTGAACGCATACCAGCAGTGCCTTAAGTGGCATGATTAAATTCTGTTGTGTGGTTTGTATTCTGTTTCTCTGGAGGGGAAAATCTGCATAGGCAGCGTAGCATTTTTAGTTGTCGTCTTAAATGTATGTGCCGCTATGTAAGTACATTAGAACACATCAAAGAACTCCACCTTTTACACTTAGAGCAAAAGTTGGTGAGATTTATGGTGCTGCTTAGCCTGGTGGTTCCTCGGTTGTTGACTGCCCTTCAAGAAGATTGTGTTGTGCACAGATTGGCTTCCCCCTGATGCTGGAAAGTTCTGTCCTGCAGGGCCCAAGTCAGTAACCATGTCTTCATTACAGAACTTCAGTCAGGGATGTTCGACTTTCCTGCAGCTGGGAGTCGCATG
Organism: Gavialis gangeticus; assembly: GCF_001723915.1. NCBI lineage: Eukaryota > Metazoa > Chordata > Crocodylia > Gavialidae > Gavialis > Gavialis gangeticus. The sequence goes on from NW_017729024.1 coordinate 129,438,627, forward strand.
TGGCCTGCAGGCTGCACATCATGTCAGCCCCAAGCTGCAGGGGTGGAACACTGCAATCCCCTACCCTGCACTGTGTGGGCAATGGCAGAGGTGGCTGCGGGGGCCAGCAAGCTGCATGCTGGTTCCTCACAGGCTGCCAGTTGGACAGCCCTGCTATAGGCAATTTACTGAACCCAGATCATTCTGCACCTTCAAGGTGCTCAAACTTGATTAACGTGTTTATGCAGGAAGTCAGATATTTAAAGATGGCTGCTTTGTGCTTGCAAGAGAGTGTGCTGTGTCAGCAGTATAAACTACATTTTGTATTAATTGGTTTCATGATGACTGAGGGCTTTGTTTTCATGGGAACTGTGTTTTTGTCACCAGATAAAGAGGTGACAAAACATTGGACAGTGTATCTTGGCCAACCAGAGAGAATGTTGGCGATTTTGTTCTTTGCTACGTCAGAACGTAGCAGCAATAAAGAACCCAGAGGTCTCCTAAACTACAGACTGAACTATGAATACATCTAACTAAAGGTCTGCCCTATGGTTGCAAACTTCAGTCTTGCTCAGGTTCAGCTTTTACTCGCTGCTGTTCATCCGTGACCTGTTCTCATTCAACTATTGCACTATCCTGGTAAGCCATATCATAAATAATCTCACGTGGTTCTGCCTTTTTGTCCACTGGTAGCCATGCTGTATTACCAGATCACCTCAACAGCGTGAAGCTCTCAGAACTGAAGAGAGAACTGTTCCTTGTGAGTCTCCCTAAACTAAGGGGTTAGTACTAGAGGTACAGATTTCTACTACTGTCTGTAGGGCACATTCCTACATGAAACACCTTTCCCTGAATGCTGTGATACTGGGTCATCATTGGCTAAAGCCAATGTATTAGATCCTTTCTAGAGCAGTGTTTATCAGCCTATGGGTCGTGACCCAAAAGTGGGTTGCAAAAATATATTAAAGGGTCATGAACAAACTTTAAAAATGGAACAGCAAACTTTAAAAATGGATTCTCCTTTAAAGAAGGAAACTCTCTGGCTTTTCCCTTGCAGACTGGCAGAGTTCCAGCCTGCAAGGGGCTTGTTGCAGGGGGCCCATGCCCCACATACCCACCTCCTGCTCCCTACACTGGGGGGCTTGGACCCAAGGGCCATGACGTTGATGTTTACAAATGGGTCCTGGTACAAAAAAGTTGAGAACCACTACTCTAAAGGATTTCCTTAGTATTGCATCCTTCCCTAAACAGAGTATTGGCAGTAGCATAACTAAGATGGGTGACTGGGCAGCAGCCTTAGGCCACTCCCTCAGGGTGGTGAGGGGTTTTGTGCAAAAACAGCTGCTGTGGTGGTGGCTGGATGCTCTGCCATCATCGGCAGCATAGCAAGTGGTGCTGCCCTGTGCACTAATGGCTGCCTAGGACGTGGAGCTGCCTTGGTGCTGCACCTCTGGGCAGGGTCGTCCCTGGGGGGGCAAATTGGGGCGAGTGCCCTGTGCTTTGGGGGGCCCTACAGAGCAGTGGTGGCGCAGAGCAGTGGCTCCGCATCTAGCCACTTAATTCCCCCTCCACCCCCAGCCCCCACAGCAGCAGCTTCTTGGGGTCTGGGGATCAGAGCAGGGATGGGGCCTCACATGGGCTGATTTGCCCCAGGCCTCACACCCTGCTCAGGTTGGTTCTGCCTTTGGATAGTGGATATTAAATTAGGAGTGACACCAGTTGTTTACAACTCTCTCACTAGCCCAGAAAAGAAAGGGTCTAAAGCATAGGCTTTAGGTTGAGGTAAAGCATCTATCTAAGCAGAGGCAAAAGAAGGAAAAGGAGAAGCCTACTCTTCCCTGCAGAAAAATCAGCAACTTCTGCAGGCGGATCTTTGCCTCGAGGAGTGTTGGACTCTTAAATCATGTCCAGCCCCTTCAATGAGCTATGGTAGAGATTGTCCTCAGGTGGAGGAGTTGCCAACGATGACTTCTCAAAGAGTGAATATACTAAACTTAAGGACTGTAAACACGCTATTTGTTGACTGCTTTAGGGGATATTGGATCCATGCTGTTTGAGAAGTCTCCCTGGATGTGTGACCTTTTCAGTGAAAAAAATAATAGCATTGAGCAGCCAAAGACTGGTTTCTGTGGTGTTAAACTACTTGGCTGAAAGCAGTGGTTTACCACCACTCTTGTTAGTTTCTTTAATATAGGGGGCAGGTTTCTAAGGAGTCAAGGGGAACAGTCTGCTAGCCTGTAATCTCTGATCAGGGTGGAGAAATCTTACTTCATGCTTCATTTCTCATCAAGGGCATACAAGCTTCTCACCTTGATCTCATCTCTCTAACAAGAAGAAGGAAGGTAAGGAGCTATGTATAGCAGTGAGAAGGAAAGAGCCGTACCAGGGCTGGCAAACACAATGCTTATACAGATCCTTTGTGGCCTGGTGGTACCGTACTGCTGCCCTTTAGCTAGCTTTGGCATGTGCCAACATCTAAGACTCCTGCTACACGTTACATCTATTACACAATTAGCTGGTTAACCGTGCATTAAATTTAGTTACTATACGTGCTGGATAGAAATGACTATCAAGCTGTGGGGGGAAAAAACAAACGCCCAAACCCAACCAGCTATAAAGACAGGCCTTGACACTGTACAACACCGCTACAGCTGCTCTCTCCAGCTTTCATTTGAACATGTGGCAGGGCCCTCAGCCTGCAACGAGACGAAGTGCGATGGCTCAGGGGCGATGCGCACACCCGTGTTCCCGGGCTGGCCCCAACAGGGCCTGCCCCGGACCGCTGCGGAGCGGCAGACGCCGGGGCCGGC
>NW_017729024.1:129441609-129453811 GCF_001723915.1 Gavialis gangeticus
GCGCTGGTGCTGGCGCTCGTCTGCCCGCCGCCGCCCGCCGCCGCCCGCCCGGGCACAGGTGAGTGCTCAGCTCTGCCCCGGGTTTTAGCCTGGAGCCCTCCCCGGGGACAGAGAACAAAGGACTTTCCCGTTGCCACAGACGCGAGCTGCTTTGCTTGGATGCCACCGGCTCCTGGTTGTGGCCCTTGTGGGGTGGATGCAGTCCCGCGGGGCTCCCAGAAAGGGCGCACCAGGGCCCCGGTCGAGGATCGGCGCTCTCCTGTCCAGCGAGGCTGGGGCCATGCCTGGCATAGGCAGCTGAGTGGCAGGGTCGCATGGTTTTTCCAGGGGACGAAGCTCTTTGCTGCTTTCGTCTGAGGCCCTGACAGCTCAGGAAGTGAAAATGGGGCCTCAAAGCTATTCAGAGGGCAGCAGGAAAGGGTGGCATTTGGAGCCCCTGGCAGGATGCCAGCGCCTTGTTTACACGCCTGCCTGCACAATTCTGAAGTCCGGGGATGGAAGAGAAAGGGAGAGGGAGCAAGTGAGTTGGCCAAGGGCACACCACCAGCCTGCGATGAAGCTGAGAACTGAATGTGCATCTCCTGAGTCACAGGGCCGTGCGGGAAGCATAGGACCATCCCTCTTTCCGGGAAGATTTCCACAGCGTGCAAATGTCGTGACTGCTAATTTTCATATTCTGCATTTTTTTCAGGCATCCTGTTTGGCAATGATAGTGCCGGGGCACGAACCTTTGTACGCTATAACAAATATATCACATATGAACCTATACCTGAGCCCACCTTTGACTACAACCACAATAATGGAAATGATTCAGAAGTTGGATCAATCTCCATCAATAAGACCAAAGTGCCAGCGAGATCCATCTCAGAAGATGCTGAAAGATACCTGGCTAGTCGATGGCTGACTCTTTTGGTTCCTTCAGTTTACACGTTTGTGGTTCTGACAAGCCTCCCTCTGAACATTGTGGCAATTCTTGTGTTCCTGATAAAAATTAAAATGAAAAAGCCAGCAGTGGTGTATATGCTGAATCTGGCCTCTGCAGATGTCCTATTTGTAAGTGTGCTTCCCTTTAGGATTGTCTACCACTTTTCTGGAAACAACTGGGTGTTTGGACCAGAAATATGCCGTTTTGTTACTGCTGCCTTCTACTGTAACATGTACTGTTCAATATTGCTGATGACTGTTATAAGCATAGATCGTTTCTGCGCTGTAGTGTATCCCATGGAGTCTCTCACATGGCGTACGTTAACACGTGCCTGGATAATCTGTTTTGCCATATGGGTTATAGCAGTAGTTGGTGTTGTACCCCTTCTCATCACACAGCAAACTATGGAAGTCTCTACCTTAAATATTACAACTTGCCATGATGTGTTGGACGAACGTCAACTTAAAGGCTTCTATTCTATATTCTTCCTCATTTTCTCTTCCATTTTCTTTTTTGTGCCATTAATAATTACCACCATCTGTTATGTATCTATCATCTGGTGCCTTAGTTCTTCTGACATCATTGCAAAGCAAAGTAAGAAAATGCGAGCCTTACTTCTGTCTGCAGCTGTTTTCTGCATTTTTATTGTTTGTTTTGGACCAACAAATGTCCTTTTATTAATCCATTATGCATATTTTTCTTATGACATCAGTTTAGAATCTATCTATTTTGCCTATCTCCTCTGTGCTTGTATTAGCAGTATCAGTTGTTGCATTGATCCTTTAATTTACTATTATGCTTCTTCTGAGTGTCAGAAACAGCTTGGTAACCTTCTGTGCTGTAAACAGACTTCTGAACCTAGCAGCAGTAGCAGTAATGGGCAGTTAATGACTAAGACCAGTAGAAGTAATACCTGCTCCAGTACTATGAATAATAGTGTTTACAGAAAACTGCTAACCTAAAGTTTTAAAAATAAATATATGTATTTAAGGTTGCATTCTGCTTCAGTAATAATATTGAATGCCTGCTTTTAAACTCAGTGGTCACATCTACACAAGATACTGACTTTGCAGTATCTTGTTACTACTGTGCAGTAGCATCCCATGGAAAGAAGTGTGATGCGACGCTGCTGCTCAGTAGTAATGAGCTCCTGCACAATCAGCATCACCTAAAGGCCATTTGGTGGTGCTACTGCTCAGTTACTCCAGTTACTGTGCAGTCATTTAGTACTTGTTTATACAACTATTAAATGCTTGGGCACTAATGATTGCACAGTCAGCGTCTCATGTAGATGCAGCCAGTTTCATTCAAAACACAAAGGCAATGTCTATACCTAGCCTGCCAACTAACAAACCCATTCTCCATCCCACACCATGTCCTTTGGACCACCTTAAAGCTATCTTCACTGCCTAACTGCCTAGTTTGGATGGACTAGGGGAATGGGAAGGAAAAGCTTGTTTCTTGGTAATGGTTTTGGGCTCAACAGAGAACAGTGTTAACATGGCCATTGTAGAACAGAGTCATTACAGTAATTGACAGATCAACCCATACTACAGAAAGCATGTGTATATGTATTGTATATAGGTGAACAGAGAGAAAGAAATAAAGAACTTTGCAAAGGCTTTTGGAGATTTTCAGGTAAATTCAGATCAATTCTCTTAAGACTTACAGTTCATTCTGTTGTAGGACCAGTGAAAGATTTCCTGTCTTAAGAATTTACCATCTTAAATCATATAACATTGTTAAGTAAAATATAATCAGTCCATCTACCTATTATCTCTTCAAATTAAAACGGTATTCCAGCTAACCTGTTTTTAATGTGTCATTATTTCTAATGCCTACATAATTAAAGTTTCTGACCATTATACTCTACCTTTGAACCCTTAACTTGTAGATTCCGTATCTTGGTTATCCTATTTTATAAACTTCTATATACATTTTTGAATTTGAACAGATAAAAGCAAGTTGAGGAAAACTCAGCTTTTCTTGTGGCAGAATTGGTGACAGCCAAAACTAGGTTTATTTACTTAACATCAAATAACTTGGCACAATAAAGAACTCTTGCTGGGCCTGTGATTTAAACAAAGCGTTGCCAGCTTGTGGCACAAGTGGCACAGGTAGTCTCTGCGTGGCACACGCCACATCAGAGAGGGGGCAGACAGCACAGCAGTAGATAGTGCAGGGAGCAGAAAGCAGAATGGCAGCTTGGGCACAGAGCACAATGTAGCGAGCAAAGTGAGAGGAGCAGATCAGGGAGAGGAGTAGCTGATAGGGAGCACAAAGCAGAGCAGCAGATCAGGCAGGAGGTGGGAAATGGAGTGGCATTCGGGGAAGGCATGTGGCTTAATGTGGCACATCTGCCTAAAAAGTTGTCACCCCATTGATTTAAAACATGTTTCCTTTACAGCCAAATTTTGCCAAAGTTCAATACTGAAATGTCTTCACAAGAACACATACTGAAAAAAGCATTAATGTTTGTTGCCTAGACTGCATGCTGTCAGGCGGTTATTCAGTTAACAGTTATTTAACATATACCATTACACACCTCACAAATGTGTTTTTTCTGGCCTAGGGCTCAACACTCAAGAGATTTATCCCCTATCTCCTATAATAGCAATTCTAATAAATTATTTTTTCAATATTTTAACTTCTGAGACAGGTCATTTTTAGTAGAAATGTTTTTGCTGAACTTTGTGGCTAAATTCATCCTATACAGTATCATTTTATTTTGAAGTGTCATTGTGTGTTTATAATAGGAAATCTGTTATGTGAATGAGATATATAGATAAAATGACCTAATTTGATTTGTTATCCAATAAACTGACAGGGAGATTACTGTAATTTTTGTAACAGCAGGCTCTTCAAGAAAGAAGCTTAGTTTGTCAGATGCAGAGCGAATAATAGCTGTTTACAGTCCACCACAGAAGAGACACGGAAACCTCATCATCCTGCAACTACCGTGAAAACAGTAAATGGCCACAGTATTCATCATCCAAAGAGAATCTTTCAGGGATTTATTTTCATTTTGCTTCTATTTTATGACAGTTAAACTTCACTGCTGCAAATACTGCTTAAGGTACAGACAGAAGTTACAGTGTATTAGTAGAGAGCAGGGACTTGTTCCACATGCATCTTCCTTCTGTAAGCGGAACACTAAATTGGTTTGTTTTCTTGGGATGAAAAAAGAGAACATCCTTGCAGATTTAGCTTCCCCTTATTAAGTGGTAAGAAGGCACACAGTTCTCTTAACTCACTTTAACTTATTTGTCTATATCCCTAGTACACTCAAATTTATTTTCATTGGGATAACGTGTGAATACATCTACATGGTGGGAAAGGGAAAAAAGCAAAATACTCTCTGAAAAATTTGTGTACCTAGGAAACATAAATGAATAAGAAACATATTTCACCATTTTAAGCATACTAATATGTTAAGCATATTACGTATAAGCAAATATATGTAAATGCTTACACATAATATGCTTAATATATTAGTATGCTTAAAATGGTGAAATATTCACTATATGTTTCACCATTTTATCACATATTAATGTTAAGCATATGCTTGTATTAATATGTTTAACATAATGCTGTAAAATGGTGAAAATATATTTCTTATTTACTATATAATTCATTTTTGCTCATATTTGCATCAAGCTGCATTCAGATGGAAACTTGAATTTAATTAAATACACAAAAACAGCACTTCAAATTTATTAAATAATACTTTAATGGCTGGATACAGAACTTTTCTTATCAAAACATGGTACACATTTACAACTAACTAATTTATTAACACCAGTATTAACTGCTATAGTATTAGTACGAACTGTTCGATAAGCATGAACTGTGGTTAGTGAATTAAACCAATTATTTCAGGTCAGCTTGAGAAAAAAAATTCTAAAATGCCTAGGTGAAAGTGATTTGAGCTTAAGTTCTCATTTGCCTAATTCTCCTTAAAACCAGACAGTCATTTTTTTAACCTAGAATTGTTTTACCCTATTCTTTCAAGTTTTTTTTAACTCATATGTCTCAAAGGGACCAAGAAGTACCAAGAAGTCTGTACTGAAGTATCAAGAACCACTCAGGAGCAAGGGATTGGCAGTTACTGAGCAGATGGTTGTTTTTCCGTGACCTGGAGAATATGCCTCCATTATGGGGACAGAATCATGAATATTCATAATTTGAGAGCTGAGCTAATCCAAGATCAGTTAGAGAAAATAAAACAGGATTGATACCATACAGTTGGGCTCAGTGGATAATCCTGATCAAGGATTTCACATGATGGTGTGTGCTGGGAGTCCGAGATTGGGTTCCAACACCTGTGATGGCCTTGCAGATCCCTTGCATCCAGCAGTATAGATCCTACATCCCTTGCAGGGTCGCGCCCCTACTAATTATGCGAAATATTGTGCCATATTTTTTAGGCTTGACCTCAAAAGTTAGATATTCCTACCCCTCCCTCTCTCCCATTCTTATATAGAAGAAAATCATTCTTTAAGTCCAGAGTTTTTAGTAGAAGCTCACTGAGTCAATATATTATTTTATTTAAATTATTTTAATAAGATTATACATTTATACATAAATTTATACTTTATCTTATGCTGTGCTAAATTCAAATTTTATTTCATCTGGTTTATTTTTAAATAGGAAAATATAATTTAAATAAAAAATAAAATCCAATTAATTTTTTAATCTGATTTTTTTTATATATATATCATTGATTTTTATCCACCCTGGTCTGAATGGATCATAAACAAGTGAACTTTCTCTGGATGTTTGGTCAACTCACAATGTAATTATGACTTTTATATGCAATCCAACTAGGATCTCCTTAAACACTAATGCCAGCTCTGAGGTTTTGGGGTGCACAAGGGTATACTGACTTATTTAAATATAGGCATTACAGAACAAGTCTTTCCATTTTCAACAGACATGCTTTTACATAATTTAGATTTACAATAAGAATATTATTTCCTTCATTCAGATACTGAGGAGATATGTGGCCTGCCACTTTAAGGCACTGTGTGTGCCTGCCACTTTAAGGGCCTGGAGCTGGCAGCTGCCACGTGCCTGATGAGGGCAGCCATTTTGAACCAGGGGCTGCCCATATAAACTGGGCAGCTCTGCTGCTGGAAGCCAGGCAACAACATCGCCTGGCCGGAGGGCTGCTGGTATCATCTGGAGGTAAGGGAGGAACTGTAGGGGATGGATAGGAAGCTCCTGGTCCTAGGTATGACCTAAAACTGCACCCTGCTGGGAGTAGGTAGCCTAGTGGGGCTCCCAGTGGCGCGGGAGCCCCCAGGAAATGCCAGGCCAGCTACCACCCTGGTGAAAGGCGGGTTGGGGTGCCTTAACCCCTAGCCCCAACAACTGGGTGGGTTACCCCTTGTTCAGAGGGTCTGGAAGGTGGACCCCATGGAGAAAGAGTGAGGCCATAGACTCATGCCTGTCTGACATTTCTCCCGACTAGTCAATGCTGGGGCCAGGACTGGAAGGGTCAAAGGGCTGGGGGCCCACTGCGAGGAACACCCAAGAGCTGAGGGCCTGGGGTTCCAACTGGCCTGGAGGTGAGCCAGGGCTAGTGAGCTGAAGGTCCTGGGAGGGGGACCACACCCAAAGGGGGAAGCAGTTCAGGGAACTATGAAGGTGAAATAGGCTGCCTGAGGAGAGGAATCCAGGCGGGGTTCAATTAAAAGGATTCTGGGGCCCAGTGTGGGGGCCAGTGATAATGATAACATTGAGGTGCCATCTGCAAGGCTTGGGCTGTGGTGTAGGGAAGGAATGGAGCTGCAGATAGCGCCCTCTGGCATCAGGGAAGGAAATGGGCAGCCTCCTGCTTAATTACATCATTAACTAATTAATTCCAACAAGGCGTGGTGGGCAAGAAGGCAGGCGGTTAGCCCAGAAACAGGTGGATGGGCTACAATGAGATTGGCCCCAAGAAGACCCCCTGTTTCAAGATACAACTTCTCTCCATGACCAAGAAGAGCTGCTAGAAAGAACTTAGATATTTTTATAGAGAGTCCCATACTAGCACAGCCTACTACATGCACTGCTGGTAGCTCACAACAGGAAAGCTGGTGGTATATAGGTCAATGAACAATCAACAGAAACTTCCTGTCACCATTTGCAGACCTAAAACAGAATATTCAAGTCACACGTTTCTAAGGGCCCCTCTACAAGCTATAGGTATCATGCAATTAACTGGTTAATTGCACAGTTACCTGGAGACCAGCTGCATATGCAAAGTAGCTATCACACAGTAAAAAGCTCCAAACAGCTATAAAATTAGACCTTGAAAATGTGTACTAACTTTATAGGTGGTTGCTATCAAGCTTTAATTTGCACGTAATGGTTGCTATTAAGCTTTAATGTATCAGAGTCTAACCTGTGGTTGGGAGCCCTGTTCATCTGTCAGATGTGGTATGGCAGGAAACATGACTGTGTGAATTGTACATTAGATCCCATTGCACCTTTATGTGCATGTGTAGTAGAATCAGCCTAAGCGACAGACAATTAAGAGACTAAATCTTATTGACTTTCAGTAGGCATATCTACACATGCAAATGATGTAGGATCAGTTTACTCTAGAGTAAATTACTCTAGAGCAAACTGACGTGGGCACGTGTCTACACATGCAAGTGACTTGAGAGAAGATTTGCTGCTCATGGCAACAACCTGCTCCTACCCCCACTGGCAGTACACCGGCACCCTGCAGCTGGATTCTAGCCCAGGGGCTGTCAGAGAGCATGGGGCCAGGAGACAGTGGTCTCCTGCCAGGACTAGGACATTGCTCCCTGCCCCCAGGAGCTGTCTGCTGCTGGGGTGGGCTCTGCCACTAGTGCTCAGGTTGGGACAGTGTCCCCCTGCTCTGTGATCATGATTGTGGAGCTGGGAGATCCTTATCTCCCAGCCTGAGCTCCATGGTCAGGGAGCCAGGGCTGGGAGATCCTCATCTCCCAGCCCAAGCTCCACAGTCAACGGGCGCAGACTGAGAGATCCTTATCTCCCAGCCCTAACCCTGCAGTCATGGGGCCTGAGCTGGGAGATCCTGGGAGCTGGCACTGGGAAACTGCAAGCTGGTGCTGGGAGACAAGAATCTCCCAGTGCTGGCACTGCAACTGCAGAGGTTAGGCTGGGAGATAAGGATCTCCTAGCCTCAGCCCTGGGATAATGGAGCAGGGGCTCAGAGCTCCCTGCTGCTGAGGCAGGAGGACATTGTCCCTGCCCAGGCTCCAGTGGCAGAGCCTACCCTGACAGCAGGCAATCTCCAATCCCCTGCTGCCCAGCTGACCAGGAGCAAATGTGCTCCTAGTCAGGTGTCTACACATGTGCAACTGCATAGTAAGTAATCGGAGTTAATTTGCTATTTGTATTTACAGATAGCAAATTTACTTGCAATTAGAGCAAGTTACTATGCAGTAAGCGCATGCATGTGTAGACTGATATTTGCTGCACAGTAATTAGATCTAATCTCGAGAAAAGCATCTCATATAGACTCCTCCAGTGAGGCTTCGGTTTTCAAGTGCCTAAGTTTCATTTTGAAAATGACACCTAAGTGCTTTGCAAAGTATTGCCCTCTGCAATTTTTCCTTACTCTGTCCCATCCGCACAGTTCACCTTTGCATCTAGTTCTGGGAAATCCTCTAATGATTATCAGTTTTATACCACAGTTCATTCAGCTACCACATAACACATTAAGACTAAAGACTACAGCAAAATATAATGTACTTGCATGGCAAATTCAATATAAGTAGTTTTATCAGTACTGTAAACATAGCCTTTAATAACCTTTTAATAACACACAACTACCTTGAACCTAAATTTTCTCTCTCTGAATTCATGTTTTGTTAGGACAATATATTTATTTACATTTCAAATGTATTCAAAATTTAGCAAATCCCATCTATATCACAATAATTGCTGCCATGGGAACACTTTCAGGGAATTTGAGCATGGCTGGTGAGTCCTGACAAACAGATCACTTCACCTGTGTTTGTACAATTTGTTTTGTGATGATAACTATGCTCATTAAATCTTGGCCCTGCCACTATAGTTTATGGTGATCACACCTAAGTCATTTAAAAAAAGCAGAGTATTAGTGACAGTCCCTCAGTTTTTTCTAGTTTACTATCACAGATACCACCCCATTACTTGCATATTTTATTTCTGACATCATTCCTTGCCAGCCCAGTGGATTTGACATAATTACTGTAAAAGTTAATTCACAGTATGTTCAGTCTGGATTTAGTAGCCAAAGATACGTGTACACAGCAAGTTTTCAAAGAATGGCCAACAGTAATATGTTGGGACTGGCACCAGCATTGGGTCTGTTTAGAACATGGATGGGGCATGACCAAGGAAACACAGAACTGCTGCAAAGGCATCTCGATCAGTTTCCCAAACCGTAGAGAGCATGTGTTTGATGCCCACAGCTCATTCTCCTTTTGCTTTTAGACGTTAAAACATCTTTTTAAAAAGCTTTGTTCACTCCTTTTCAAAATATTGACATCTTTCCACATACTATATTTTCACGTAGACACTTACTGCAGATGCCACAGAATTATTATTCAGGCACAGTGGGGAACAGTTGAGAGTCTATGCTATTGTAAAGGATTTTATACTATCATGAATGGGGGAGGAGGGAAGTAGTTCATGAAGTAATCTTTCTCTCCAGGTGCACTCTGTGATCATATTTGAGAACCCCTGGAGTAGGGGAGACTTTTCCTTAGTGTCAGTATGGAGGTACCACCAGGCCTCGTATGTAGGAGAGACTGAGGCTGAAGGTGCTAGGTATTATTTGTAGTGTAAAAATATTGGAACTATTTATCAGGGGGCATCCAGACAATTTACCAGAGCTCAGGGCTAGCAGCATGCCATAACTGAAGCATCTTGACAGACATATGTATGAAAGTTTGTTCACCACCTTCTCATGCTTTGATTTTAGTTGGTACCTTGCAACAACAGGCTTCTGCTTGCACTGAATTTCCTTTCATGTGCTTGTGTCCAGTTTTTGAATACCTTAATACTTTGGTTATGTGTTGAAGTAAATTAAGCAACACACCAATTAATAACATGGCCTAACTGGTGGGGCTGTGTGAAATGACATTGTTCCTTTTCGACTTGAGTTTCGAAGTTTGGATGGAACAGTGTTTTGTTTTCAATTTCATCTCAAGTCAAAACAGCTGGTCTTTTCACTTTGTCAAAACAGTGAGGCTGTTTTGACGGTGTTTTGCCGTTTTGCCCGTTAGTTATCATGGGGAAGCTCAAAACAGCCTCTCTCATCCGGCAGACAGATTGGGGCCCAGCCCTCCTGGGGCTGAGGGCCCCCAAGTGCCTGCTAGATGAGGGAGGGAAGCTGTTGCTGCTGCCTGGGACCAGGGAAGGGAACTGAGCCCAATTGCTCAGTTCCCCTCCCCAGCGCTAGATTGGGCTTGGGAAAGGAAGTCAACCCAGCTGGGCTGAGTTCATTTCCCCAGCACATGGTCATGCTGGGGTTGGGAATTCAGCCCAACTGGGCTGAGTTGGATCGTAGGTCTGGGAAGGGAAACTGAGTGATCCCTTCTCCAGCCCGATTGCAGTGCTGGGGAGGGGAACTGAGCTAGGGCTCAGTTCCCTTCATCTGCACTGTGATCAGCTTCCCACACCCCAGCCATGGGAGGCAGGAGGAACCAGGGCTGTGCTCCCCACCTGGCTGAGCCTGGAGCCGCTGGGAGCGCAGCCCTGGTTCTCCCCTGTCTCCCACCACCTGCCTGCTGGCTGCTTTGAAACTCAAAACATTTTGAAACTTTTGAAACGTTTCGACTAGCCTCATTGTCTCAAGGCTGTTTCAAAGCCCTTCGTTTCATTTCCATTTAACTATTTCAAGCTCAAAATGAGTTGAAACAGTGTCAAAATGAAACAGCCAGCAAAATTTTGCACAGCCCTACTAACTGGCTTTCCTAATCACCTAGAAAACCTAAAAAACCCAATGTAAATGCTCAAAGTGTTAAATGTTTGACAGGAAAAATCAAATCCAATTACACTTTTGCACTTTCTACTCTTATTTATGGTGCTGACAAAGCTCTCTGGGAAAGGAAATGAGTGGGTCTGGCATGGGTGCAGAAAGAAAGAGGAAGACTTTCATATTCAGTCAAAAGGAAGGAGTAGAACACACTTGTCTGCAGATCTGCTACTACTTCCTTACTCTTATCTTTTCTGTGCGGTGTGGAATGCTTCTTTGTTTGTGTCACTGAGTCTGGCATTAATTTAAAGTAAACCTAAAATTCTAATGCTGAACTGCATTTGGGGATGGGTGGGGGAGTTAAAATTTTCTGAAGCCTATTGAATTTTCTGAAGTGGATATGTGGTTTGCTAGCAGACTAAAGATAGATCTACACTGAACTGCTGGCATAGTTGTTAGGCAGCAGTGTGCAGAAACATGTCCTCTAATCAATGCAGCTAATGCAGGCAAAATCTCCTAGAATGGATGCAAAACTGGGCTGTTGCTGCACTCCCATGATTTTCAATCCAGGTGCTGCAAGATCCTTTCAGGAGTGTTGTGAGTGCCACACAATATAAGCACTGTTAGTTGTGCAAACACTTACATGTGATTCACAAGATTTCAAATAGAAATCTAATGTCAAAAAACATCCTGACATGTTATGGTCTTTGAGTCCTTTGCAATAGAAGAATTGCTCTAGTATTTTTTCATAGTAAAAAAAGCAAGGAGTGAAAGCTAAGAACTGCAATTTTCTGAGGATTTTCTTGAGTCTAACAAGGGATACCTGGAGTCTACAAAGGTTGAGAATCACTTCCGTACAGGTTTATTCACCTACAGAGATTGGCTTAACTTATGCTGATAGAGGTAGCTGGAGTTTGTCTGAAGTTAGGCAGTAGGCAGTGTAGATGTGTACATTATAGACTAACTAGATCACAGAAGCTTACTTTTTCAGATGCTGACAAACTGTAACCACACTCATGGCACTTGGCTAGTAAAGCCTTTCAAGTGTCAGCCTGATTCTGCACTTGACCTAATGATTCTGCCTCCTGAAACTTGGATGCAGAAGGTGAGACATTGGAACCAAGGAAACAATGTGGAACTCCATCAGCTGGCGCTGTATTCTGTACTTGGTATAAGCTGTCTTACCAGTAATGTAAGAACAAATGTCAACATGAATGATGTTTAACACTAGTAGTTGTAAGCCCACCCGTGCCTCAGCCCTGGTATAATCTGTGGGCAAGGCAAGAGCCCCCAAGGGGACACTTGCCTGCCTGTACTCAAATGCCAGGAGC
>NW_017729024.1:129454761-129461799 GCF_001723915.1 Gavialis gangeticus
GCAGCTGGAGTACTGAGTCCAGTTTTGGGCTTCGCAATTCAAAAAGGATGTGGAGAAGCTTGAGAGAGTCCAGAGAAGAGCCATGTGCATGATCAGAGGTCAGGAAAACAGATCTTACGATGACAGGCTGAGAGCCATGGGGCTCTTCAGCCTGGAAAAGCGCAGGCTCAGGGGTGATCTGATGGCCACCTATAAGTTTATCAGGGGTGACCACCAGTATCTGGGGGAACATTTGTTCACCAGAGCGCCCCAAGGGATGACAAGGTCAAACGGTCATAAACTACTACAAGACCGTTTCAGGCTGGACATAAGGAAGAATTTCTTTACTGTCCAAGCCCCCAAGGTCTGGAACAGCCTGCCATCGGAGGTGGTTCAATCACCTACATGGAACACCTTCAAAAGCAAATTGGATGCTTATCTTGCTGGGAACCTATGACCCCAGCTGACTTCCTGCCCTTTCGGCGGGGGGGCTGGACTTCATGATCTTCCGAGGTCCCTTCCAGCCCTAATGTCTATGAAATCTATGAAGTCAGTCTGTTCTACCTCACATGATGAAACTGCTTCCCAGCCCCCTTGCAATAATAGAAAATGAGTTAGAACTAACTGTCAGATCACAAGCTATTAAGAAATAGGATTTTGGAGGGAACGGAGAAGGGATGGAGGAGAAGAGGTCAATAATGTATGAAATAATGTTTGTACACTGCGTCAGGAACTTTTAGCATTGTTCTGATTGTTTCCATCTTGTACAATGCACCTAGAACTTCAACCTGCTCAGTAGTGAGCACTCAGGTCTTAATCTAGCAGGTTGCACATTAAATGGTCTATTCACTTGTTTATGGGCATTTCTGGGTGATTGTTTTGCCAAATTACTTAGCATTTTGCAGGACTGAGGCTGTAGAAAAGGTGTAGAGACTATAAATGGAAATAATCTTTAAAAAATAGAGTACTGTACTCGGAGCCACCACTAGAGAGCATTAACAATACTGCACTGTAACAACATGGTTATGAGACTGACTGCCTAGTATACAGGGCAGCAATTCCTAGAAAACTAGCTGTTCAATAACAGCACACATCTGGAAAAACTGGATGTCTTCCTACTACTTCAATTAACTTATGTTTAAAGCAGAATCAAAGTTGTTTAGCAAAATTGCTAGGTAAGTAAGATTTCTATTAATCATGCTACTTTTCACTTGTATCAGAACTTCCAGATCTAATTGGAAACATCCCACAAAGCTTTCTGCCCTCAAAAACAAATCTCAGAACGTATAATGTTGTATTAACCTTGAATGTATCATATCATATCAGTGAAGTCAGAATAACAAGAAAGATTTCTACACTTCCCTCCTGCCATCTTACACCACCAGGGAAGAAATCCTGCTTGATCTACACAACAAAGAGCAAGCTCACAAAGAGACTCTCATGGACCTAGAGGGATAGTTTTCCAGCTTCTGCTTCGTCTGTGCAAAAATGAAGCTTATTTCCTACGTATGGGGTCTTTTTACCCTCTTGAACTTTCCCTGAACCTGATGAAGAGCTCATGAGCCCAGAAGCTTGCAGAAAAAGATTTTTTTTCTTTGCAATTTCTCAGTTGGTCTAATAAAAGATATCATTTTGGAACCAAGAGTTCTAGATTTTTGCATGTCAAAATAACAATGACTTTCATTTGCTAAAGGTCTGGCTCCCTGGTCTTTCACCAATATCAAACCAACATATTTAGAGCTAAAGTTGTTCCTCACCCTTGTGTAAACCCAGGGAAAACAGTGTGTGCTTAGCTGGAGTAGAGGGATTATCGGTGAGGTATTTTCCCTTCACAAGCACTTTGTGAAATGGAACTTCATTAAGAGGGAAAGAAACAGCAGTCAATCAACTGCATGTGTATATGAATGGTAAGTAAAGCAATCACCCCCTCAGTGTCTTGGGCAGTAGTCCATTGCTTCAGTTTTCCCACCTGCTGCTTCTCCCCAGTGTACAAATGTTCCTTGTACATCTCAATTCTCATCTGCTTTTGACCTGTTTTTCCTGCTAGTACCAGGTGCTCACACTTTGCTGTCAATAGTGAGTCCCAGAGCCCAGGAGCACACTTGGGTGAGTCCGTCACCCGCCAAAAAGGGAAAGGAATAGGGCTGTGCGAAATGGCAGGGCTCCATTTCAACCAGCGTTTTGAAGTTTCGGCAGAACAGCGTTCCGTTTCAAATTTTGTTTCGATTCGAAACGGCTGTTCTGTTCTGTTCTGTCAAAACAGTTTCTCCTTTTCAAGCCTGTTTTGACGTTTCACCCATAGGATATAATGCGGAAGGTTGAAACAGCCTATCACTTTGTCATTTCTGGCCTGATTTGGATGAAACTTGCAGGAATGGTAGCCTGAGGGCATGAAGCCTGCCAGTTTCAAGGAGATGGAGGTGCAGTTTCCCTGAACCCCCTGCACCTAAGTCTTGAGAGCAAAACTCCTGTCATTTGTATGTGTGTGTTAAGCCACAGTGGGGTCAAAACTGCAGGCCTGCAAGCCCCCACTAAGGCCACAAAGCCTGCCAGGTTTCAAGGAGATAGGTACAGGGGGATCAGGGAAACTGTACCTCAAGCTGCAGACAAGCAAACCTCGTGACATGGGTGACACTGTGTGTGTTAAGGTGCAGCAGGGTGAAAGCTGCAGGCCTGCTAGGCCCTGCTGTAGCCACAAAGCCTGCCAGCTTTCAAGGAAATAGGTGCAGGGGGAGTCTGGGTTCTGGGGCCCTGCACCTCTGGCCACAGGCAGGCAAAACTCGTGACATGGGTGGGTGACACTGTGTGTGTGTTCAGATGTGCCCTTCCTGGCTCTGGGGCCTCTGCACAACACGGCAATGTGCCCCAGTGAGGTCTCCTCCTCCCCTACAACCTCATCTCAGTCCACCACTGTAAACGTGGCAGGTGAAAATAACTTAGCTGGCTCAACACCAATAGCACCAGTAGCACCAGCATCATCTAAGGTAGCCAAATGGAACTGTCACAGAGCCTTTCTTGTTATAAAGGAATTGACAGGAAGAAGTAAAGATGTTGTGTTGGATAGGGTGTGTGTTACTTGTGGCGTGTATGATGGCTTATGCTGTGTTTTTATGTTTATATGTTTATTATGAAAAAAACCGGAATGGTTAGAGAGATATCTTGGCAAACTTTCAGGTTGAAAAACCCTGTCAGGCTGAGGAAGTATCTACAGTTGGTGTCTCCTGGTTCTGGATGGAAATAATAGGAAAGAAGCCACAAGACAGGCTCATGGATGGCATGCTAGCATGAGACAGTGGATCTCCCTGTTCCACATCCCCCTGCCTCCGCCATTCTGTCTCCCTTACTTTCTTTACCAGCACCTCCGTCCACTGATTCAGCATTTGGCTGCTGCATATGGTGCTCTACACCCTTGGGTTACGTGGCCAGCACTGTATTGGACTGCAAGGGATTAAGCCATTTCTTGATGCCTTCCTTGAGCCGCTTCACCAGTGCCTGTACATCTGGTGACAGTGGCCTGCCCCAGCTAGGAACATTGATCCCCTGGAAGCTCTCCATTTGGCTCTGAAGTTTCCTCACTACGGGGATCATCTGGCTAAGGAGGGCATAAGCAGCACTGAGGCTCTTGGTGACCTTGAGGAAGGGCTTGAGGACCACCAAGATCTGGGAGATGGCATCCCACTCAGCTCTGTTCAGGGGGCTGCTGATCCCAATCTCCCCAAGCAAGGTCATCTCATGGGTGGCCTTCTGTTTCTCCACCAGCCTCTCAAGCATCAGGTATGTGGAGTTTCGCTAAGTCTCCACATCCTGCATGATTTGTGCTGTGGGATGTTCAGCTCTTTTTGTTTATCCCACAGCATCTTGCCCCCCTTGATGCTCTGGTGGAAGTAGCCTGCCACCTTCCTGCATTTTGATATTAGCTTGCTGGTTCTGATGGCACAATCACCAGCAGCCCTGTCCCCCTCCAAGGTGTCCCTGGCAACAAGGTGCAACTCGCATGCCACACCACAGATGCCAGCAAACTTGGCATCAGGAACCACCTTGACCATATTGGCCCCATTGTCAATGACCATGAACCTGTGGGTGAGTTCACCCTGCCACCAAGTGGCTCATGGCCCCCATGATTTCTGTTGCTGTCTGGGACTCATCCATCACCTCTGCTTCAAGGAGAGCCCACCGACGGCCTGACTGGTCACACCAGTGCCCTGTGAGGGAGAGGTAGGCATGATCTCCACCCCAGCTGCTCCAGATGTCTGAGGTGAAGTGTAAGGTCACCTGCAGACCTGCCTTGCACAGCTCCTCCCTCAAGTATTCCATGCATGCCTCATACAGGGATGGTACCACTGTCCTACTGAAGGTGGTACATGTGGGCACTTGGTATGATAGGATTGCGAGCGCCATGAGCTGCCTGAACCCTGGTCGCTCAACTAGGAAGAATGGCTGGCCATGGATAGCAAGCATCTCCCCAGTGCTGTGGGTGAGCTTGCTCATGTTTGGAACGCACCCCCCTTTCTGTCTGCCTTTCTCTCACTGTTCCAGGGTGGCCTGCCTCTGCTTTGGGAGGACAGGGGCTTTGGAGTGAGCGGGGGACTTCCCTTTGGGCATGCTCCCGCTGGTACCAGGCTGAGGAGGAGCAAGGGGGTGGTGCCTGCAGCGATACATCATCATCCCCGTGGTGCTCATATGTTTTGTTTCCTTGCCCCAGCTGGCTTTGGCTCGGCAGTGCAGGCAGGTAGCATATGTGGGATCATCTGCCAGCTCAAAATGATCCCAGACCACACTACACACTTGCTTCTGGGGTATGGGTGCATGTGTAGATGCTGCTGCACTTTCCCCCTCCTCAGCAGGCAGAGGCACAGCAAGAGGAGGAGCGGATTCAGCTGAGCTGCTTGCTTCCACCTCTACATCAACCTCCTCTGAAGTGCCTTCTGGGGAAGGAGACCTGGCTCCAAGGGAAACTTGAGGGGTTTCAAACACAAACTCAGGTGATTCCTACTCCTTCCCCAGAATTTCCCTTGCTAGGGCACTGAGATCCAGATCTAGCATCAGCTCTTCTTCTGGCACTGGAAGGCTCAGCATGGGAAGTGAAATAGGGGTGGAGTAGGCTGCTGTGCTGGTGCTGGTGCTGCTGGCTGTGGTGGGGGTGAGGGGGGTTATGGCTGCTCTACGTGGAGGGGATGCAGTCTCGGGCACAGCCAGTGGCAGTGGCACTGCACCCTTCTTCTTGCTGCTTGTAGCAGTCTCATCTGTTTTAGCTGGAGGAAAGAGGGGGGAAACTTACTGTTCTCCCTCTACCCCCTCTTCCGCCTCTCCCTGAAGGCTGGCCAGTCTGGCCACCTGCCTTTCCACCATGCTTCATGGTGTGTTTCATGTCTTCCTTTTCAACAATATATAACTGTATTTGTGTTCCTATATAAATTAAAAAATTGTAGGTGTGGTGCAGTGAAGAAATGTATGAAAACTGATAGAAATATATCTGTCTCTGTATATAAATTAAAGAGCATAGGCATATGTGTGGTGCAGTGAAGAAATTTGTGAAACCGATAGAAATATATCTGTCTCCCTATATAAATTCAAGAGCATAGGTGTGATGCAAAGAATCAATGTATGAAAAGAAATATAAATATATCTTTCTTTCTATATAAATTCTATAATGTACAATGTATGGTTTGCTGCAAAGCTTTAAATATATAGAAATAAAATAGAAATATATTTCCCTTCCTATGTAAAGTCAATTCTATAGTAATCCTATACAATATAAGTATAACATTCAAAAGAATAAATCAATGAATATAATAATAAAATAAAAGTACCTACAAGAAAAAGGTATTATGAAATCCCTCTTGCTAGGGTAGCAAGCAGGGAATCCTTTAGAAAATCAGTGCTGCTAGCTGTAGTGGTCTGACAGTGAGCTGCTAGAACAGACGGCTCAGTAAGTGACCCCAAAGCAGAAAGCAGGGCAGTTCAAAAAATGCTGGCTTTTATGCAGTTTTGCTCTCCCTGCCCCAGAGCACTGGGGTTGGAAGGGACCTCAGGGAAGGGTGAGAGTCACTGGCTAGGTAAACAGTCAATAATAAGAGCACTCCTTCCTGCACCTTCCCCCTCCTCCCCCTGCCTACCCTTACTTTACTTCCCTGCAGGGAAGCCATTGAAGGTAAGTCCCAGCTTCAAAACTTGAAACGTTTCGCGTTTTTTCTAAACTTTTTGACCTGCACTGTCTTGTTTCAACCCTGTTTTGAGGCTGCCTGTTTTGTTTCGACTTCGCTGTTTTGAGGTCAAAACAGCTCAAAACAGCAACAAAACAAAACGCGCAGTGAAATTTTACACAGCCCTAGAAAGGAAGCCTGCTGTCATGAAAAGATGCCTTACAGCTAGCTGCCTGTTATTTTTCAGTGCATTGACACTTCTTTCTATACTGTTGCCTCTAGATAGGATGCTGTCTCTGCACCTCCCAACCCAGGGATTACTACTCTGCACAGTCAAATGGGTTGCCAGCTGGCTGGAGGGCCGCACCCAGAAAGTGGCGGTGGATGGGTCATTTTCAACCTGGAGGGACATGGGCAGTGGAGTTCTGCAGGGCTTGGTCCTCAGGCCTGCACTGTTCAACATCTTCATCAGTGACCTGGACGAGGGGGTAAAAAACACCCTGTTCAAATTTGCTGATGACACTAAGATGTGGGGGGAAGTGGGCACGCTAGAAGGAAGGAATAGGCTACAATTGGACCTAGACAGGTTACAGGGGTGGGCGGATGAGAAGAGGATGGGTTTCAACACTGATAAGTGCAAGGTGATGCACCTGGGGAGGAAGAACCAGCAGCATACCTACAGGCTGGGGAACTCCCTTCTCGTCAGTGCAGAGGCAGAAAAGGATCTTGGAGTCGTCATTGACTCCAAGATGAACATGGGCTGGCAGTGTAGGGATGCAGTCAGGAAGGCCAACCGCACCTTGTCATGCATCCACAGATGCATCTCAAGCAGGTCCAAGGAGGTGATCCTCCCCCTCTATGTGGCAGTGGTCAGGCCGCAGCTGGAGTACTGCGTCCAGTTCTGGGCACCGCATTT
>NW_017729024.1:129466799-129470666 GCF_001723915.1 Gavialis gangeticus
TGACCCCAGTACTCTTTCCTGCCATGGCAGGGGGTCGGACTTGATGATCTGCTCAGGTCCCTTCCAACCCTAGAAACTATGAAACTATGTGCTGGTAAAGCGGGTTGTCACTGAAGTTCACCCAGCTCTGTGGCTGTACTGTGAAGCTTCAGTGAAAAGTCACCACCATTTTCAATTTCTTGCTTCAAGTCCCAAAGGCCCCTAGCTATAGCGATTTCTGATCTGTGGCTTACTGGAATTCACTCCTCTCTGTTACTCTCCTCTATAGCTTCAGTGAATAGCTCCCATAATCTCTCACCAAGGTCCTGGATCCAGATTTTGCCTGCCACTGCACCATGGAGTGGGTTCAGTAGTGTATGGGACACTTGATAACAGCCCATGGCACCGATGTTTGGCACCACCTTATGAGGTGGGTGTGACAGGGGGCCCTCTTGCATTGACCAGCCCAGACGAGAGTCTGAGGATCAGTCTGGCAGGAGCTGAACTTCCTACTCAGCAGAGGTCCCCCCTGGGCCCCATCATACAGCATACATCTCATACTGGGCTTGCTTAGAGCCCCAGAGATCTTATGCCCAGGAGCCCGTTACTCCACTGGGCTCATCTGAGCCCCTGGCCTGAGTCACCACCAGTTCTATTCAGGGGCTGGCCTAGCCTCTCAGTAGGCCCACACTCTCTAAGCCCCCTTCCTAGGCTGGCCTAGCCCTTCCTTGGGTCCATAGCCATTTCCTCAGGGCTTGGGACCTGCCTGGGTCCCTAGGAACCTCTTTCACCCCTGTAGTCCCTTCCCTTGACCTTCACAACATTCTTGGGAGCAGCAGATCTCCAGCAGGGTGATGCTATCTCTGCAGCTACTGCCAACTCTGCTCCTTAGGGCCTGCTCTTATGCTCAACCCTGCTTCAATCAGGCAGCCTTCTGGCTTTCATGTTACTGCCTGGTTGGCTCTGCAGTCACCTGCAGGCTGCCTCATAGCCTGCTCAAGCCCTTAAAGTGGCAAGCCCCAAAAGGTGCACTGCCACAGTAGGTATCCACTCCTCCTTCCCCTCCTGTGGTGTGTGTCCCTTTTACTGCCCACTTGTTCAGGACCAAGGTTTTGATTATAGTGACTTCTCACACACAACCAGCTCAGTGCAGTTCTATCCTCTTTCTGTCACTACCAGAATAACAACATTTAAGGCGCAGACAGAAGTGACTCAACCTGGCCACAGAAAGTGGTCTATAGCTGTGACCAAACACAAGTGCATGGCTGCAGACAGCTTCTAAAATGGCCAATCGGATGAAAAATCTGAACTCTCATTGCATGATGGGCCAGATAAAGACATTTCAAGACAGCACATCTTCTGTAACTTCTGTCTGTGCTGTAGGCTAGCCTCTTGGTGTGTTCAAATTAGAAGCAGGGAAGGGAGCAGAGGGAGTTTGGTCTGGAGGGTTTTAGTCCCCACTGGAGAGTGGGGCAGGTGTACTGGAAACCCCCTGAAGGTGGGGCCTCCAATTCACCTGCCCCGCTCTCCATAGCCAGCTGGGGAACCCCCAGAATGAGCTCCCTCTGCTCCCTTCCCCACCTCCCATTGTGAAATTTTTACAGCCTCACAGAGCTGCTGGCAGCCAGTAACTACATTCCCCTTCCCCTGGAACCATCAGTGAGCTTCCGTTTGTTCCAGGGGAACCTTGTAACTCAGAATGCTTCCTGCAATGTGTTCTCAGTTACAGCAGTACTTCTGTTTGCACCCCTAATTACCATGTTCAGGTTATATCTATCTGAAATAGATACATTGTGGCTTTTGGTCCACTATGATCCACTGGCTGGGAAACTGGCTCCGTAGTCAGACCCAGAGGGTGGTGGTTGATGGAAGTCAATCATCATGGTGTCCTGTGACCACTGAGGTCCCTCAAGGCTCTGTCCTTGGACCTATATTGTTCAACATCTTCATTAATGATGTGGACATGGGAGTCAGAAGTGGACTGGCCAAGTTCTCTGATGACACCAAACTCTGGGGTAAAGCATCCACACCAGAAGACAGGGAGGCAATCCAGGCTGACCTTGACAGGCTCAGGAAATGGGCAAAAAAAAACATGATGGTGTTTCACACTGAAAAATGCAAGGTTCTCCACCCTGAGAAGAAAAACCTGCAGCATGCTTATAGGCTCGGCACTGCTATTCTGGCTAGCACTATGGACGAGAGGGACTTGGGGGTTGTGATTGGCCACAAGATGAACATGAGCCTGCAATGTGATGCTGCGGCTAGTAAAGCAAGCAAAATGCTGGCTTGCATCCATAGAAGCTTCTCAAGCAAATCCCAGGACGTCATTCTCCCCTTGTACTCGGCCTTGGTGAGGCCGCAGCTGGAGTACTACGTCCAGTTTTGGGCTCCACAATTCAAAAAGGATGTGGAGAAGCTTGAGAGAGTCTGGAGAAGAGCCACGTGCATAAGCAGAGGTCAAGAAAACAGAAGTTATAACGAGAGGCTGAGAGCCATAGGAAAAACCTGGAAAAGCACAGACTCGGGGCAATCTGATGGCCACCTATAAATTTATCAGGGGTGTTCACCAGGATCTGGGGGAACATTTGTTCACCAGAGCACCCCAAGGAATGACAAGGTCAAATGGTTATAAACTCCTGCAAGACCATTTCAGGCTGGACATAAGGAAGAATTTCTTTACTGTCCGAGCCCCCAAGGTCTAGAATAGCCTGCCATCAGAGGTGGTTCAAGCACCTACTCTGAATGCCTTCAAGAGAAAATTGGATGTTTTTCTTGCTGGGATCCTATGACCCCAGCTGACTTCCTGCCCCTGGGGCAGGGGGGCTGGACTCGATGGTCTTCTGAGGTCCCTTCCAGTCCTAATGTCTATGAAATCTATGAAATATCCCTGCTCAGAGGAAATAAATGCATTGTCTGCTTTTTTCTCTTTAGGCATGTCTATGCACCAGTCACAGAAGTAACCACAGCTTATGTAGACATACCCAAACTAATTTAAAAACTACCTAGCTCAAATACTGGTCACCACATAGTCATAGCAAGATGGAGCTCAGGTCACATACCCTTTTCCCCAGGGCAATGGGCCAAAAGCATGCGGTCATAGGCAAGGGGAAACAGCAGCTGGGTGACCTGAAGCAATCTGACTGTTCTTGCCCTCACCAGAGCACTCGGGGAAGAGCCCCTTGGCTCTCCCCACTGCAAGGGAAGCCAAGGAGACACAGGGCATGTAACCCACAGTGGCTGGGCAGCCAGCTGCTCCCCACGTGGCAGGTGGGGAACCAGCTACATCCCTCTCAACAGAGACTCATGGGGAAGCTGTGAGTGTGGTGCCTGTGAGTACTAGAGAGATACTGCCAGCAGGCCCCTCAGTAGGCAGAACCAAGCTGGATCCTACCCATGGCACAACAAGGGCTGGGCATGCACCCAGAGACCTCCATGCTGGAGGACCCTAGCCCAGCAGGTCCTGGAACAGGTACCCAGGGGCCACCCACAGGGAGTAACTGGGGAAGAGCTCCCAAAAGCAATACCTAAACTGCACAGGCCTACCAAAGATGCCCATGGACTAGTGACTTCACAGCAGGTGGCTGGGAGGGAGCACAGGCCTTGTGGGGGCCCGGATGATCTTCACCCTAGAGTCCTGAAGAAACTCGCTGGGGTCATTGCAAGTCCCCTGGCACGGCTTTACGAACACTCGTGGTGCTCTGGAGACGTGCCGGAGGACTGGAAGAGGGCCAATGTGGTTCCCATCTACAAAAACGGGAGAAAAGAGGACCCGGGGAACTACAGGCCAGTCAGCCTTACCTCGATCCTGGGCAAGCTGTTCGAGAAAATTATTCTGGCACGCACCCAGGAGGGGCCAGGAGGGAGCTGCATGCTCAGGGGCAACCAGCA
>NW_017729024.1:129471450-129492913 GCF_001723915.1 Gavialis gangeticus
CCGAGCGCCGCGAGGAGTGACCAGGAACAATGGTCACAAGCTGGCGGAGGGAAGGTTTAAGTTGGACATCAGGAGGAATGAGAGAAGGTAAAAGTGTGACAGGGTGTCAGTGAAAATGTAAATACTGTAGGTAGAAATTAGGAAAACAAAAGGTAGAGCAGGGAAAGGAGGGAGGGGAGGGAAGAAGCAGTGGCTGGGGTGGAGCCAAAAGTGAGTAAGGGAGATTCTACAGTAGTAGTAATTCAAGGTAGAAAAGAGGCTGTCTGTGAAAAAGGAAATAGCTGCAAATTAGGAAGACAAAAGACAGAAAAGGAGGGGAGGGGAGAAATGGAGGGGGAAGAAAAATGTAAGAGTTCAGGTCCAGCAGGTACCCAGTGAATCAGATGTCAGGGTGGTTGTAATGTCTCATAAATCCAATGTCTATATTGAGGCCATGATTTTTTATATCCAATAGATTTATGAAGTGAAGTTTGTAAGCTCATCTACAAAAGGTATTTTGTAAATTCCCTTTGAGAATTAGAACTGAGAGGTCGGAGAGGGAGTGATTGTTTTCTGAGAAGTGTGTACCCACAGGTAATTGGCAGACAAGGTTCTTTGGGTGAATCTGATATCTTTTATTAGCCCAACTAAATAGTTGGATAACAATTATTAAGCAAGCTTTCGGGTTCAAAAACCCTTCATCAGGCTAAGGAAGTTTCAGCAGTTGGTGTGTGCTCTTCTTGGATGGAATGAAAAGTAAAGAAGCCAGAGGCTGGGCTGGTATGCATACAAGACAGGCAGTCAGTGAAAATATAGATTGAGGAGTCAGTGGGTGAGAGACAGGCTGGGGGAGGAGGGGGGAGGGAAGGGGGATGAATAGTGGAAAAGTACCTGGGAAGTCAGCTGTCAGGCAGGTCATAAATCCAATGTCTATATTTAGTCCATGATTTTTAATATCCAGGAGGCTGATGAAGTGGAGTTCATAGGCTCATCTCTGGGAAGTGTTTTGTAAGTTGCCTTTGAGGATCAGGACTGAGAGATTGGAGAGAGTGGTTTTCTTGTGAGAAGTGTGCCCCCACAGGTACCTGGGTATTCCTGTCTGATAGATTTCTGGTGTGCATCATTCTGGTGCGCAGTTGTTGTTTGGTCTCACCTACGTATTTTCCATCAGGGCATTTGGTGCATTGGATGAGATATATTACATTTCTGGAGGTGCAGCTGTAAGATCTGGGAATGCTGAAGGCTCTGCTGTGGGGTGTAGTGATTGTGGGGGTGGTGGAGATGTGTTGGCAGGTTTTGCATTTCTTGTCATGGCATGGTCTGGATCCATTAAATGTGTTCTGGGTCTGAGGAAGTTTGCTTCTGGTGCTGAGGTTGGCAAAGTGCAGTGCTTGTTTAAGGGCTAGGGTGGGTGGTTCTGGGAAGATCTCTTTACGAACTGGGTCTTCTGGTATGGGTTGCAATTGTTTGAGGGTTTTCCATGTGGGTTTCAGGGAAGGGTGATATGTCATAACTAATGTTGTGCGATTTGTGTAGATTTTATTTTTGTACTGCAGCAAATTTTTATGTGGCATCCAGGTGGCTCTTTCAAAAGTGTGAATTTATAACTTGCCATTGTTTCATTTTCCAGGTACAGTTTCAGATAATTTCAGACAGACTGGATTTGTGACACTGAGCACAAACACTGAAAATGGATTAGGAGTCTGGAAGCAAACTATACAAATCTCAAAATATGTTAAAGTTTCCTTAATTAGTCAAGGATCAACTTGTTGTTTCAGTTTATGCTTTATTGTTTATGTTGCATTTCCATGAATGCTCCTGCATTCCTCTTGTTTTTGAGAAGAATGATAATTAAGCCAGTTGTAGTACAGGTGTTGAATCTGGCCTCTCTAAACATACAGTTTTTTTGTATGTGTACTTCCTTTTAAGGCAGGATACACTTTTTCTGGAAACAACAAGATTTGGAGTGGGGAGATGTTATCTTATTATTGCTGCCTTCTGTAACATTATGTTGCAGGTTCTATAGCTTGAGGTCACTGTGAGATTAGGGGGTCTCTTGAGGTCCCTTCCAAGCCTTATTTCTCTATGTGTTGCTGATGACTATTAAAAGCATTGGCTATTTCTTGGCTATGCTATATCCTAGGCAATCCTTCTTATTGTGTACACTAAAATGTGTCATACTGATTTGCTTTATCATGGATTTCAGCTACAGCTAGTGGTATAGTAGTACTTATCACAATATAAAAAACACACTTGGTTAAAATTTACAACTTGCTCTGGTACATTAAATATATCTGCTCACATAGGGTCTCATCATTTTTATTTCTCTGTTTTCTATTTCCTTTTTTCTATTGCCACTAATAATGTTTGCTGCCTTTTATCTATACATCATCTGATGTCTGAGCTCATCTAGTATTATTGCAAAAGCAGGTAAAAACAAGAGATATTTTATTTACTCTTGTCTGCAGGAGTTTTATTTGGTGCAGTAAATCTTACTATGTCAGCAATATACATTGTTGCATTAATACCTTTGTATGTTATTGTTTCTAAGAATCCCAAACAGCTTCACAATCCCTTTTACTATAACCTTTGGAATCTGGGAAAAGTAGCTGAATTAGGACTAGCAAACTGAATACCTTTTCTAATAGTCTGAACTATCTATCAGAATAGTTTCAGACTTGCTTCTTTCTTAATATACCAAAATAATATTAAAGCCTTCTAAACACCAGCATGCGTTTGTGATCTTAAATGTCTCTCTCTGTATGTGATGCATTTGGATTCATTGTCTGCATATGTAAATAAGTAGCACAAAAACATTTTTACATGCTTCTGGTATCCCAAAACAAAATACTTTTAATTCAGTTTTATTTGTATTCTGTGTCAATAAGGTCTGAAAGATAGTGTAGAAATGACTGGATAATATTTATACAGAAAGATCTATACAAGCAAGTATGCAACATCATAATTCTTTTAATCTATATACATTTATGTATTTTTCTGCATAGCTTTAGCCTGGGGGTAGCTGCTTTGTTTAAAAAGAGACAAAAGAGAGTTGTGTTATTAGTAAGAAATTTGCCACACAGACTCTTTTTAACTTTCTCCCCTGGTTCTCAGTTAATAAGTATCCTTCTTTCACATTTATAATGATAATCCTCTCTTAAATTGTATTACTTGAGGACATGTGGCAGATAAACCTCAGTACAAAATTTGTGATTAGGTTGTTACAATTTATTCTTATCATGGGGGATTATTGGAAACATACCTTTGTCTTAAAAGTGATTTTAAGAAACACTTACAATTTGACACATAATGCTTAGGAAATATAACAAGCATACTGTTTTTATTGTTTATTTTATTAAATGAAATGTTTGAGGTAGTTAAAGAAATTCCAGGCAGTTTCTGTTCTCTCTCAAGCAGACACAAGCTTCAAGTGTCAAAGGAGCTAATAACTTCAACCCTAAAACACCCAAGCATGTTTACAGAGGCTCTGAAATTCAGCCTGTATCTTCTATTTTGATTTATCATTTCATATTTATTTTCTTTTTATAATGTTTTGAATGATGTATATAGGTGACAGCTCTAACTGCACATTTTAAGTATATCCTAAATGGCAGATTGCCATTCAGTGCTAGAGATGTTCTCTAGTCTTAGATAAGAAAATTCTGTTGTCTGTTGGCCTTAACAAAAAAATGCCATTAGAATTACAATGTCATGTAAATAGGTTTTTAATCAAGAAAAAACAAGGTGTTCAAGATGTTTATGTGCTTTATTTTTTGTAAATCTTGGTTTTAAATGAATGTAGCAGTATTCTCTTCAGGATCAAAAAGCATTAACCCTGTGACTATTATCAGGAACCAAGAAGTACCTTGTAAAATAGGCTGCTCTCTCTCCCTCCTTTTGCAAGAAAAGCCTCATTTTAAAACTGTATCGAATATTACCATATCTCTTTTAGAAGTGTTATAAAGTTGTTGTTGTTGAAACAAAAAAAAAAAATCAATGGTTGGAAAATGTTTCATTTTGGGGACGTATGTGGTAGCCATGTTGGTCTGAGACAAAAAAATGCAAAAATCTAGAACTCTTGGTTCCAAGAGTTTTTGGTTCATTTTGTTAAACTCATTTCTTCTCAGTTTGAGCACATCAGCAATTTTTGGCTGAAATGTTGATCCTCAAGTGCTGCTTTAGATCAGAGGATTCTGGCCATTCATTTCAAGTTGAAGCTTCAACATTTTATCAACAGTATTTTTAGGGATATAATTAGACCTGTTTGTAGCAGTAGATCTGGATAACTGTTATTTTTTTCAGAAACAACCAAGCAACACATCCACCTTACCCTGGAACACTTCTGCCAGAAAAATCTGCCTGCTAAACTAGAAAAATGTGGGTTTCTATAAACTACAGTGAAAGTTCTACATTTTCTAATTTTTCCAGAAGGGCTGTGTTTGAATACCCAAAAGATTATTGTTATGATTGACTGGGATCCTCCCCAAAAATGTGGAAGGGATCCAGTATTTCCTTAGCTGGAGAAATGTCTGATGAATCTGATGAAAGCTCACTAAGCTGAAGAGCCCTGTAACTCCTCAAAAAGTGGGTTTATTTTGAATGATCTACAGGAACTGAGTCTGCTTTTGATTGTCACAATACCCATACAGTCTTGCTGATGCCTTGTGGAAGGTGTCAAAGTGTTTTTCATCACTAGCTCCTTTGGCCAATAAATTGTTACCTTTTTTGATCCAAGCAGTTAGCCAAAAAATTCTAGGTGTGGCAAGTGGTGTTCATTAGAAGAACAAAACAGTCTCCAGTTGGTGGAACCTTGTTATATTTGAGAGAGACTGTCCCATTCTACTGAACACAGCAGGAATCAACCAGCAGGGGGCAGATCCAGGCCACAAGGGCTGTGCGAAATTTCGGCAACTGTTTCATTTCGGAGGTGCCTGTGCCTGTGCCAGTGCCCAAAACACTGAATCTGAAATGAAACAGAAGGCTCTGAAACATCTCCAAAATGAAACAAAACCATCCAAAACATTTCTGAAATGTTTTGGGTGTTTTGGAATATTTTGGAGGCAGGCTTGCGGGGAAATAGAAACTCAGAAGAGGGAGGGGAAAGTCGAGGGGAGGGAAGGGACTGCTCTGATATTGACATCTGTAGCTGGCCAGTGTCTGCAATCTGTCCCTGAGGTCCCTTCCAATCCCAGTGCTCTGGGGGAAGGATGACAGCTTGCTATCATCCTGCATGCAGATCCAGGGGCCTATGCCCGCCGGGAAGAGTCCAGCACAGTCCCGGAGCCCTCCTTTTAAAAGTGCTGGGAGGCTGGGACCAGGCGGTGGATGGGGTCAGGGAGGGCAGCCATGGGGGCTTCTCCTTCAGCTCCCCCACCAGGGCAGAGGCAGACACAGCCAGAAGAGCTGCAGGAGAAGCCCCCATGGCTGCTCTGCCCAGCTCCATCCCCAGCCTGGCCCCAGCCTCCCGGCACTTAAAAAAAAAATAAATAAATAAGCCCCACACCCACCAGCTGCAGCAGCAGCAACTGGGGCCTCTGGGCACTCATGGCAGAGGCCCCCCTCCTCCCCATGCTATGCAGGGCAGTGGGGGACATCAGGGATTGTCCCCCACCCCTTGGCACCTGTGTAGTAGCTGTTGCATCGCATGGGTCCAGTGTGGCTCAGGAGGGCACCACACACTGTCTGGAAGCTGGGGTGGCTCCACCTGTCAGCCAGAGCCCAGCACTGCTCAGCACCAGTGGTTCCAGCTCCCAGACAGCATGCAACACCCTGCCAAGCCATGCTGCACCTATGCCATGGGGCAGCTGCTGTACGAGTGCCAGGTGGGGGGAGGGGATCACCACTGCCCCCCCCCCAGTGCCCTGCGTTGCATGGGGGGTGCTCTGCCATGAGGCCTTAGTGGTCTTGATCACTGCTGCTACAGCTGGTGAGTTCAGGGCTTTTTTTTTTTTTTTTTTTTTAAAGTGCCAGGGGGCTGGGGCTGGGGCTGAGTGAGGGATGGCATTAGGCAGGGCAGCCTTGGGGGCTTCTCCCATGGCTCCCCCCACCCAGGGAGAGGCAGGCACAGCCAGAGTAGCCATGGGAGAACCTGCAGCTGCCTGGCTGTGTCTGCCTCTCCCCACCCAATTCGAATCTCCGAATTAGTGCCGAAACAGATTCGGCCAAAACAAAACGGAAGAGTGATCCGAAACACCAACAAGAATCTTTGTCCCTCTGAAATGGTCAAATCCAAAATGGAAATGAAGCATAGCTGTTTCACACAGCCCTACAAGCCACTCTCAGCTAGCTCAGCCCTCAAAAGACCTCTGTCCCTAGGCTATTTTCTCAAGGTCCTACACCCACTGCTTCTGTCCTGTACTGTATTGTGTCCCATGCTTCCTTCCCACCTTTTCTCACCACCTCTGGCCTCCCTCACAGACACACCCATTCAGAGACATTGGCCAACTAAGCTCTGCCACCCACATGTTCTAGGCATGTGCCTTTGTTTTGGGTGGTGACATGTGCCTGTATTTGAGGTGGAGACTGCTGTTGTTTCAGTTGGTTGGTTACATAAAGAAAAGTGACTGTTACTTAAACCTACCTTTAATGAAGGGAGGTGGTTACACCTTGTAGTTTCAGTTAAGTTTAGACTAATCCATAAGAGCAGTGTCCAGGTAACAATGTAGGCTAGTATACCTGGCCATATCTGCACATGGCCACTGCTAAGTAACATGTGTGGTATTATTCCAAACACAAAGTTATTATATAGACACAATCCTTTGTACATTATTTGTACAATTAATGTCACTTTCTTCAGTCTTCATGAGCAGGTTGGCTTGGTTTGATTGATCTTGGAGAAATGCTTACTGTTAGCAAATAAAAAAACATGGGGTCCTAACCAGAGGATTGACACCTTGTTCAATAAGTGACAGAAAGGCTTTATTTACTACAAGTATTCAAAGTTAAATGAGCCCAAACCAAAGCAAAGCCCAGTAATTAGCTATAAGTTGATGATTTCTCACCAAACAACAAAGGTGGTCTGTTTCTCTCCAGCTTCTCGAGTAAGCTGACTGCAACAGTAGTTTGTTAGAGAGAGAGTTCTCACTCTTGAAGAGTGTGCTGTTAGCTGTCTCACTTCTTTCTTATACCTTTAGTCCAGTATCTTCAAACCATTCTTATAGTTGTGTAAATCAAGAGAGAGTCCCAAGCAGTAATTGACAGGAAATTCCTGTTAATCAAACTGCTTGTTACTGGTTATCAGAAGGTTGCAATTTGAGTGAATTACCTTCCTCAGTGACAAGAGGTTTTCCATATCTGCTAAGCTTGGAACGTATCAAGAAACTGATTAACAACCAGGAAAAACACACTTTTTTGATGAGTGTCCTTGGAAGATCAAGGGAACCACTAGGCAAAACAAGGTAAATCAGGAGGAAACAGCAAAACAAAAGCAAATCAGGAGGAGACGCTTATCACATACGGAGAAAGTCTCTTCCTGCACATAAACATGAGTTAATTTTAAAATAAATATTTACCATACTAATTACTCAAGGATAGACATTTCACATGGTTACATACCAGACAACTTAAAATCATCATGAATATAGTAATGTAAACTGGAAGTGATACCTTGTTATTTCTTCTCAGATGACCTAGCCATGAACTCACATCCTCTTGCATTATGCAGTTAACATCCGTATTTTGTATTTTAACTTTTGTGTGTAGGCCACTGCTTAGCATGAGCTTCAGAGTCATCAATTACCACCATCTAATGAAGAATATATTCTGAATTCTAGTTTTAAAAAATGATCTGCGCATGACAGTGTATAATGTTGAAATCACCATTGATATGGGCATCCTCAATCTCATTCATAACTATACTCAGAGGCCACATCTACATGTGCTGATTTAAGGTACTTTACCCAATTTAAGGGGCATTAAGGGAGCGTGTCTATACATACATGCTCATAATACACCTTAAAGTGGTGATTTTAGGCTATTCACACCTACATTTGATACTTGCAAAAGCAGGTATCAAATTTAGGTGCAAATAGCTGAAGTGCATTAACGCACATGTAGACACATTAAGGTTCATTAACACTGTGTATGGACTGACCTGGGACTAACTTTAGTCCCACATCAGTCCATGCACATGGCGTCAATGTGTTTCAATGTGAGCGTGTGTAGACACAAAACTAAATCGCTTTAATGCACATTAAGATAATGCACATTAAATTTAGGAGCACCTA
The DNA here is from genome assembly GCF_001723915.1 of Gavialis gangeticus. Taxonomy (NCBI): domain Eukaryota; kingdom Metazoa; phylum Chordata; order Crocodylia; family Gavialidae; genus Gavialis; species Gavialis gangeticus. The sequence goes on from NW_017729024.1 coordinate 129,479,655, forward strand.
AAAGCATGTGTAGATACACCCAAAGGGTCCTCCATTTATTTCAGCTGATTTTGGATACAACTCCACAGTCACGTCAGTGCTGAAGTTCTGGGTCTACTTTTGGCTGTATCGTAAAAGGTATGATAAAAAAAAACTAGAATTGCTGCTCTGGCAGATTTCTAAATCAGCACTACTAGAGGACTCGCACACAAACTCTTTAGAGGGATACTACCCAATTTTTGCAGATGACAGCCACTGAGAGGCATAAGACTAATCTAGAGTATGGTCCACAACTTTATACAAACACCAGTTGAGTCTTCCTAGAGTCAACATGAGTTTAGGTGCGAGTGAAATGCAGGTGTGTACCACTAATACATACAGTTTAATGTTTCAGGTCCAGATCCACAAAAGAATGTAGGTGGAATATAGGTGTTCAAGTCCAAGAGTACAATTGTCAAAATGACCACCTAATCCCAAAAATTCTTACGTTCCCATGTTTTTGCAAATTCTCTAGACACTTAAAGTTCTGTTTCTGCATCTTGGCAAAAAGAAGTAATGTCTGTTCTGTTTCTGTGACCCCTCTACACATACAGGTATTGTGCAATTAGCTGGTTAATTGGGCAGTTACCTTAAGACCAGCTACACATGCAAAATAGCTATTACATGATAAAAAGATCCAGCCAGCTATAAAGTTAGTGCACATTTTTTAGGTCTAAGTTTACAGCTGGTTGCTATAGAGCTTTAATTTGCATGTTGTGACAGGGGGCCATCCTGAGGCTGCCCTCTACATTGGCCTACCCACCTGTCTTGGATAGTCTGCCCACCTATCTCACCTGCCATGCCTTGTTAGTTTATTAGGCAGGAAGCTGCCCTTCGTGTGCTCAGCTATACCAAGTGGTACATACACACTCCGACCTTCCCTACATGTGTCCCATGCCTTGCAGGCATTACTACCATTGTGAACTCTATATGCCTCTGGTGTTGAACCATCTGGCTCCTGTCTCTGCAACGCACGGTCACTGGCTTTCTGCACCTTTACCTCAGAAGCCTGGCTCTCTCCTGGGCACCTGGCCCTGTACCCCCTTAGCTGTGCCCCTCTGGCTGTTGCACCCCTTTGGTGCTATGGACTAGCCCTGACCCTGTACCTGCTCCTCTCTGGTGCTCTGGGCTCACTGTGCCTGATGCTGGGCTCTACCAAATCATATGCCTTCTCTCTCCAGGCACTAATGAGGCCTCCAAACCTCCCCTTCTAGCCTCATCCCGATCCTCCAGGGCAAACATGAACACAAACACAAGCCCCTAGACTATAACTTGAATTCTAGTAAGAACAGCAGTTAAACAACAGTCTCTTTAAGGGGACAAACTTCTACTCAGAGTAACGTGCCCCTGTTCTAGGTACCTGGGAGACTCCCTGTAGTCATGAACACCGTGTACCTCCGGAGGCTGGGGGAGGGCACAGTGAGCTCCTGCAGGCAGTGGTGATACTGTCAACAGCAGGAGCGTGGCGGCGGTAAGTGGGAGCTCCCACAAACAGCCACAGCACTGTTGGTGGCCGGGGGGAGGAAGGGTGGTGAGCACCGACCAGTGGTTGGCGACCACCCGCAGACACTGCCGAAACTGCTGGCGGTGCCTTTTTGCAGGGGGTGCACATACACCCATGTGCACCCCCTATGCATTGCCAATGCCTGCAGTCATATAGCACCTAGATAGCAGAGCAGGCAGTACCGGGAGAGCTAGGCAGGCAGCACCAGGTCTCAAGGAGCTTCAGCAGGCAGGAGCTTCCTCCCTGTCAGTTGCCAGAGAGAGAGTATGTGTCTGCTAGCTACAGCCTGGGTCTATAACCCAGACCCCTGCCTCCTGCCCGTCAGGTGTTGTCAGCAGGTGTGGCCCATTACTCCCTTAGGCTGTTATCCCAGCAACCTGCAGCTGGGGAGCTCTGCTTAGTCTGCCGAGCTCCCTGGCCAGGCTTCTTCAGCCTTAAGGAGCAGGCACATCTTAGTGCCCTACTACACGTGTAGCAAGGTCTCCCCTGTGTCTGGGAGCCCTGTCAGCTGATGAGGCTCCCAGTCACAGAGGTGCACCTTGCTCATTGTGAAACTCCCAGGGCCTGGGGATCACAGCTGCTGTGATCTCTAAAGCTCAAGGCTGTGTGAAACCCACAGCTCATGTGGGGCTTTTGGCCCTGGCTCCACCTCATGCACAGCTGGGACTGAGAGACCCTGCAACTGATGGGGTTGCTGGTCCCAGCTGTGCCTCATGTAAGGCTCAGCTGGGACCAAGAGCTCTGGCAGTTGCAGGGTCCTGGCTGAGCACGAGGCACAGCAGGGCCTGGGAGTTCCAGCACTTGCGGGGCTTTTGGCCTCAGCTGCGTGTGGCCCCAGTGGCTGGCAGCGCCCTCAGAAAAGAGCACCAGCAATAGGGCACAACTGGACCTAATGTGCAATCCTACAATTGCACCTCCTGCCATGCACATGTGGACTCTGACCAACTTGGACAGCTAACTCTTGGAGAGATGATTTTGGGTTGTGACATAGGTGCCACCCTATCCCAAAAGAGGCAGGATTAGGACACATACTTTTATCAGCACTTTCTGTTGGTTTCCCACTTGCTGTGCCCACTGTGGTGCATTCATTCCTGAAACACCCAACTCCCCCCATAAATGACATAGTTCATAACCCAGCACATTAACATGAGCACATAACCCAAGTCTGTGGATTCCACCCTGGGACATTAAGTAGCATGGCAGGTTTCAGCATTAAAAGACATAGGCCCCTTTCCCAGTAGCAAATGACACCAATAAAGAAGGTTAAAGTAGTGAGGATGAACATGCACTGCTCCTTACCTGGCTGTGCTTGTTCTGTGGGTAAGTAAGACTCTAGTCCCCGGGGCTTAATTCAACACTGCTCACAAACTGTAATATTTGATGTGTGATACACAGGTGTCCTGGTGCAGCCAAAGAATGAGCAGAAGCTACTGTTCATGCTTTTCCTTTTATGATACTCTGAACAAACAGATTTGAGAGAGGAATTTAGTTTTAAGTTCCTTAAATCAGCTGTTGAAACTATTTGCTCCCTAAACAAAAATTGTACTCTGACTGCAGCCAGTCATCTGTACTGAGCATGTGATAGAATTTTGCCTCCTTTTATCCTGCAGAATAACACCCGGTTATTTATCTTACCATCTCTTAGACTGTTTACCTTTGCATGATGTAAGTAATACTTTAAATAACAATATTAACATTACTGCAAAGCATTTTCCCTATCCAGGTGGTCCTAGCACTGTTAAAAAAATGTTCAAATGTCAAAAAATATTTTTTCAGATCTTTTAAAATTATTAGTGATCTTAGCCTGTGCCACCCAAACCTACAGACTTGAAATCCACAGGGGTTCTTGCTAGGACAGCAAGTGTTTCAGAACAGGGGGAAATTCAGGCCACATTAAAGCCAAGTCTCCCATTGACTGTAGTGGGGCCAATATTTTTTCCCTGCTTGCCATTCCATATATAATGAATTTAAGGCATTTGAATTTGTGGACCTCAAGTGATGGTGCCTCTGCATTAATATGTATGGGACTCTTACTTTATTTAAGACTCAAGTATTATAATTATAGGCCTTCTAATGTGAGTTATGAAAAATGAAAAGCCTAACATCTAGAAAGCAGGCATATGAAGTAGGACTACTGATCAAACATGGGATGTATTTACTTAACTGTTGGAAATGTAAGAAGGACCAGGTGCTAGTATTGTTAGGTGAAAGAATACATGTTTACCCTATACCAGAAACTGTCTTTATATTTATATTGCATGGGGTGCAGCGCACAATATAGAAGAATGCATCCAGTAACATATTTCCGCCTTTTCTTGTGTGCAACAGCCTTTCTGCCCTGTATCTGTCAGGTGGTTCCAGTGTTAAATACAAAGCTATCAGCTTTCCAGTCTGCCTTCCTTATTTGTTGGCTGCAGGCTATTTTATTATTAGCATATATTTTGGTAGCACCCAGAAACCTCTACCAGGGTTTGTGTTAGGTACTGTACAAATATCTAAAGACAAGGTCCTTGCCACAAGAACTACAGTCTATTTGCAGTATAGCCAACTTTAGTGACATTTGTCTGAATCTTATCTGGTACATTTCTGAAAGTTGCAACTCTTGGAGTTAGGCGATTACATGAGACTCTTTACATAACTGAGGTGATTATATGAGGCTCTGGCTTGTAGGAGGTGCTGGAGTGAATTTTCTTGGGGACTCTTAGTGATAGATATTTGCACAGTTGCCTGCCATGACAAGAGACTGTGCTTGGGAAGCCCCTTCATTAAGAAACAAAAACAAAATCTAATCTTCATGCAGGGGAAAGCTTGTAAATGTGGCCTGAGTATGTCCGAATGGCTCAAAAATGAGAAAGTAAATGCAAGTAGCCTGAAGTTTACTGTTTTTAAGAGTGAAGATTGTTTATGCTTGTACATTGAATGTTTGGACTGGAAATCATTTACATGTTCCTAATTTGGGATGGAAGAGAGTTTGGATTTTTGTTGTTGTTGTTTGTTTTGGGTTTTTTTTGCTCATACCGTATTTGTTGTTATTTTGAGTAAGGAGAGAAGACAGGGGTTTCAAAAAAGGAAGAATATATCCCAGACAAAAAGCCGCAACTGTTCTCAAACCAAAGCCAGTAACCAAAACTGCATTACAGATGAATTTAAACAAAATGTTCTGCTTTAGAAAGAGCAGATAAACAAATAATGACACAGAAATTCATGGAAACTTAGGCCATGTCTAGTCTAGACTAGAAAGTTTTGCTGGCACTCTCCTTTCTTCCAGAAGTTATGCAAATTGTGCCATAGAGACAGACCTGTAATGCTTTAACTGAGTCCTGCACTACCACGGCTATTCTGCTTCCAGTTCCTAAGCCAGCAATTCTTAACCTTTTAAGACTCAAGGCATCCCTCTTTAGACACAAGGCACCTCTCAGAGAATACCAGCTCTTCATTTTCACTCATTTTTTGACTACAGGGAAACAGTAGAGCAGTTCTTCTGTTGGCAAACCACCAGTCATAATGTTTTTAACACTATAGGTGCTGCAGCACCCTGGCTGAGAATCACTGACATGGGCATGCTTTTTGTCTCTCGTGCTGACTCCTAACACATCAGTTATTTAAGGCACAGTGGGTCAAAAGTGTGTCTTATACATTTTTAGTTGTAACAGAACTAATGTGCCTCAAGGTGAACCTGCAATGCGTAATTTGATGGTAGATCTGTTGACGCTCATTTTCAGTGAGGGCTGACCAATGAGAGATTCCTCTGGGCAACAAAGGTGTTGCTGAGGAAAAGTGTTGTGAAAAAGATGAGACCAGGAATTAAAATCTCAGCTCTGCTAAGTATTGTTTATATTCAGCATGTGACTCAGTCCCCTTATTTCTTAAAAGCTTAACAGTGAGTGACCTCAGCATTGCTAAAGGAAAATAATTGTATAAATGCATTTAATGTGCATTGATCAAATGAAGTGCTGAACTTGTAGGAGTATAGTCTTGACCTTGCTTAGTCATCTTGTGATAGAAATTATAGTGCCTTGTCTTCACTAGGAACTTACAGCAAGGTACATACTGTGGGTTAGAAAAGTAGAAAGGAACTCACAGGACTTTTTCCTTGAATTTTTATTTCCATGTTTTTAGGGTTTGCAGCAGGGGGAGGTATATCCTGGCACTGTCACTAAATGCTGTTTTTGTTTGCTTACATTACATAATGGGATTGCAAAGGCTTAAGTCAGAAGGGGGAAATCTGGGTTTATGTCTCCTCAGAGAGAGTTGGGATTTTGAACCAGGGTTTTCCATTTGCAAGTCAGTGTTTTAATTACAGGCCTGGATAAAAGAAGGAACATCTCTTCCTCTTGTTCCCCTTTTTGGGAGAACAGCACCAACCTAGTTTAAGTACCTACATCTATGAATAAATCCTGTGCAGAGAGACAATTCCTTCCAGCCTGAAATGAGACACTTAACTCTCTTTGGCTAAGTACAGACAGTCAAAAAGTCTGAGGCTGAATCAATTCAATCTTTGCAGGATAGTCTAAGCTGCATACATTGAACTGATAGGCAAGTGAACAGACATTCACTTTTGATTCTGGAAATGCAGCCACATGCCTGCAGTGGCCCAGGCCAGAAGCTGGGGAGTACTAAAGCACCTTCCCTGCTGGGCTAGACCAGACAACTTGGGTCAGGGCTAGCCCACCCACCCTGTGAGGAGGGTTTATGGGGTAGACGCAAGGCATCCTGGGATCCTGTGAGTTAACTTGAATCTAGATGGGATCTGGGACATAAGTTCAATAAACCGATTTAACCTAAATCAGTTAAGTCTGCACCTACATCCTTCCAGGTTTATCTTAAACCAGTTTCAGCCATTTTGAAAGCTGTTTATGTGCACTGAACTTCTGTTGTGTTGCAGATTTGAATTGGTTTCTGATCACTTATACTGATTTATGTGTAATTTCTGTCCCTTTGTGATTTGCTCACTTGGGTTCTCTTTAGCATTGTCTAGTGGCAGCTCAGACAGCTCCCTCCTCAGTACCCATGCCTTTACAAACACTTTTCTTAAAAACTTAATTCTTCTTATAGGGAACCTGGATGCCTAACTTGGCATTGCAAATTCCACTAGGCAGCAGAACATGTAACAGGTATTACAAAGACTCTCCTCGTAAATCTAGTCACAGGTCTCTTTTTTTCATCACAGGGTACAAAAAACCTGCAGAAGAGTCAGTGGAAATTATTTGTATCCTGCAGGAAGGCAATCCTGAATTGTTCAGAGTTCATGACTATGTTAACTTTTAAGCTGTCTGTGTTCTAGCAGCTTGTTCTCTTCTTTCAATACCAATTTCTCCCTTGGGTTCAGTAAGCCTAGCACATGACAAGCAGTAAGTCATCTCTCCTTATAAGGAATTGGAAACCAGATATCAAGCATTATTAACTCTGTGAAGCACATCTATGCCCTAATCACATAATTATTTTCTTGCTAATACACTGTCTTCATTGTATTCACCTATGAGCTATCCCAAATATTTAATTAAATTCATATTGGAGAGTGAGGTAATTTCTATTAAATCTATCTAACTATACATAGATTAGATCACAATTAAGCATGATTTTTTTAGACATCAAATAATTATTCTAAAAAGCAGTGACCTTTCACCCTGGCAAGAAAAGTAATAACGACTCCATTCCAGACAAACCAGACAAACCAGATGTTCTGCCAAGGTATAAACAAACCCAAATAAAGAGGAAAAATATGCTCTCTGAGATTCAAATCTCTAGCTTCTGTAACACAGTGAATGATAGGCAGGCAAGGTATAATTCTACTGATTAAATAAATATAAAGATGATCCCTAATTATATTATTTAAATGAGCTGGTGATGAGACAAGTGCTATGTTAATTCCACTGCTATGATCCTTTACACTGGTCAAATGTCTGTGGGATATTTCTGTTTTCTAAGGATATTTTCATATGCCGAGTTTCTCTCTTTACTTCGAAACAGCATTACTAATCAGTGCAGCCCTCTGAATGCAGGTATTCAGTGTAGGAGCCATGTTTGCTGCTTCCTGATACAAACATGAAAGATTTACTCCCTTTTTGCAGTTTAGTTTCATACTATTGCAAACAATCTTGTAGAGTCCTTCATAAACTGACATGAAGTTATATAAATGTGAGATTATACTATCTCAAACATGAAATTACCATTTAAGTGACTGGGCTGAACTCAGTTGCAGACCAGAATCTAGATAGAAGGGAATCTCAGCTAGTGAATCCTATGTGCTAAAGGGGCTCAAAGAAAGTGTTAAGTGACACTTACGGTTTATTGAGTGATAAGCACCACTCAAGCTTGTCTCCTTTCTGGGTTAGTCATAGATCCTGTCCAGCCTGATTATAAACATGTCACATCCAAAAAAGGCAAGCGTGGGCAGATTTTTCTCCGGCTCACTGAAACTGGCTCATTGAAACTAGCGTACACAGTCATGCATTCCAAAGCCATACTGTCTGACTGACAAAAACATTGAAATTCAACCTCAGAGAGGGGGAGTTCAATTTCTTACAGAATCATAGAAAAGTAGGGATGGAGGTCACTTCAGAAAGTCAGCCCCCTTACTCCAGGCAGGATCACCCCTATCTAAAACATCCTGTACAAAGTATTTGTCTAATCTACTCTTAAAACTACACAAACAACTTTGTTGCACAACTACCAGGCACTTTGCCCCAAAATACCAAGATCACCTAACTGCTACAGGTAAAGCAGGGGACAAAGGCACTGTCAGTGTCCTGCTGCTGCAAGGACAGGAAGCGGTTTCTAATACACGCTTGAGAACCAAGGAAGAGGACCATGCTTCTACCATAAAGGAAGGCTAAAATCCTCAAAATCCATGCCAATTTGACTGTGGGGTAGAATTCCTTCCTAATCCCAAATATGATCATCTGTGGCCACGTCTACACTAGACACGTACTGTGCAGTAGCTTGTTACTACTGCGCAGTAGCGTCACCGGGCATGACCTGTGACACGACGCTACTGCGCAGTAGTAGCAAGCTACTGTGTAGTAGTAATGAGCTACTGCTCAGTAAGCATCACTAGGCAACTGTGCTGGGATGCTACTATGTACGCAGTAACACCAGTTACTGTGCAGTAGGTGGCTCATGTAGACATCCCTGTCTGACCCAAATTGGAAGATCGAGCCCCTTTAACCAGGAACCTCTCATGTGTTTTTTTTAAATTCTAGCAGGAGCATTGGCACATCTCAGTCAAAATCCACAGCCTTGGCTGCAGCCGCACCCAAAGGATCTGAGGAAGGAGGAAAAAAAGGACTGTTGTAGCAACAGGTGTCAAAGGTTTCTGTAATCTTATTCAAAGGTGATTGTCCCTGCAAACAAGTGCAATTGAGGCTGAAGGAGCATACAATTCCCAACACATACTGCCTATGTGGGGGATGTGTGAGGAAATGTTTCATCAGAAGGCACACACTCACAGTTGCCCCTAGTGGGGATGAGAAGTTTCCTTAATGGCCACAGGGAAGTGTTTGAGAGCAAGTCATTGTCACAGTGTGAACAGCATTAGGGAGTTATTCTGATTGCAGGAAAACAGTTATTCTTGTATGCTGTGTAAACCTATCTAGCAGGAAAAACTTGGATCAGCCGAGGAAGCTGAAGAACATGAAAAGCACCCCTTGTTGTGAATCTGCCAACTATGGGGAAGACACTGGCCTGATCAGGTTGAGAATTACATGCTTAAGGCCCCAGAGGTGGGGAGCAAGAAGCCCAACTGGTTTTCTCCCACTAAATCTTAGATGAGGATGAATTTCTGAAGCCTATGGGGTGGGGGGAGGAGGGGCTGCAAGACTGGGATATACAAAGGATGTGGGATGAGGGCAGGATGCTCTTCCCTCTCATGCTCCACACCCTTCCCAAGCAGCTGTGTGTCTGCCGCCTACAGATGGGATGGGATCCTACCCTCCCACGTGTCATCATTGTGCACCAAGTTAAGCAGCCTTGGTTGAATTGTTGCAGTTGTCAAGCCACTGTATTGCCACATAAAACAAATCAAGAACTTGGCCTGGAGGCTGTTTCAAGGAAAGGAAATGGGAGAATCATAGTAATAATAAATAATCTAATCCACAGTGCACAGTGCAGAAAAGTATATAACGGCTGCACATATACTCAACAACACCTAGAAAGCAAACGGCATGTTCCTTCAGCTGGTGCACTGTACTAGTCAGTATCATGGGCAAAATCCTACTCTCACCTTGACAGCTACAAAGACCCCATACAAAGAGCAGGTGAAAGGCTTCCTGAGCTCATGAATGGTGTGTGTATTCCCTGTGTGTCTTTGGTCCCAGAACTCTGGTGGCTTCGTGGAATTCCCCATGCAGCCTTGTTTTGGGGGTAAGGTTAGGGCTGTTGAATGCATTGCTATATAACATCACTGACTATAGGCTGCTATGAGCCCAGGCCTTCAATAAAGTTTTAATGCTGCTCTGCTGCATTGGTAACAGAAGATTATGTTTTTCTTCCTGGCCCCTGGAGTCTCCCTGCACCAAGTCCCAGTGCTAATAGTAGGAATGTTGGTTGTACATGTTTGTTATTGCATTTTTAAATATTAACAATTTGGTTAATTTAAAGCTAAGTTGTTTCATACTTATGCCTTTTCCCTGCTGAAGACTGATTACAAAAACCATGGGTATGTTAAGTTTGGTGGGTAAGAAAACTATTGTTTTCTCTATTTTAGCAAAAAGAAACAACAAAATAGGGAAAATAATTTTTGTAAACATGAACATTAAAAATGATTGAAGGGTTTTTCCCTACATTTTCAGAAAAGAGAGAGAAATCCAGTCATGGAAACTTATCTTCCCACAGGAGATTTGTTTCCCCTTTCCACTTGAGTTAAGAGTGAATGGAAAAAGTTTATATTGAGTGCGTCTACAAGTGCATTTATGCTGTCTTACATTTACTGTTCAGTAAATTATTGCACAGTAAGTGGGTATAGGCCAGCATCTACATGTGCAGGCATTAAAGCACATTAACAGTGCATGTGGACTGACTTCAGACTAAAGTTAGTCCCAAGTCAGTCCACACACACAGTGTTACTGCACAGTAAGTCATGTTGCAGGTATCAAATTTATGCTCAAGTTGGCATAACTCACCATATTAACTGTGCATTATGTAGATGCACGTGTAGATGCATGCCCATGCTGTGCAGTAATTTCAGTTACTGTGCTGTAAATGCACATGTGTAAATGAGTCTACTGAAAAAATACTTTGCAGCCTTAACACTTACATTTTCCACTTCAGTGATCCTCAAATTCCATGCCATAGACTCCATGGTCCTTGCAAGGAGCTCTTTCAGATAGTGGATAGGTTGAAGGATATACAGGTTTGTGAAAGTGAGAGAAAGAAGATAAGGTTCCTGGGAAGACAGTGAATCAGTGTTTGAAAACAGATGGAATGGGTGAGTGGGTGGGAACAGTCTGGTTCAGTAAAACTGATTTTTATCTCTTCTTCATTTCCTTCTGAATAAGGGGAGTTTCCAAACCCCTTTTCTGTAAAACACCCTAGCCCAATTTCTCTTTAAACCCACTTCTTCTTTGTGTGCCTTGGGTTTTGCTGTCTCTGCTAGAATGATAACAGCTCTGCAAATAACACACTTAAAAGGGAAGCCCTCCTAGATCTATGGGCATTTGTACACATGCTTGAGTTACCATGACCGGCACTTTGAAAAGCTGAGGAAATGGTGGTGGCACACTTTTGAACTAAAACACATCAGACACGTTTTAGTTCAAAAGTGCACCGCCACCATTTTCTGTGCACTGACACACATTTCACCACTTATACAACTACACACGATGCAGAGCAGTGTGTGTTAGCTCCCACATGGAGCAATTCATTGGGTCTGTTCAACTTGCTAGAGTTTCAGCTATCAAGGAACATGAAGGATAACAAGAAAGGTTTCTGCAAGTATGTCGACAGCAAGAGGATGTATGCTCAATTAATCGAGTCTGCTCTGATGTGCCAGATCTCCAGTGTGCCCTGGCACAAAAATGTATGTATATAAATGCTCTTTGTCTTTTAACTGAAGATCCCAAGCAAGAGGAGCTGCAGGTTTTCTGCATAAAAGCTGTTCAACTCTCTGGGACTGGCTGCATGAAATTCCCAAATTATATTTTACAATTACCTGAACTGCAGTAATGTAGGATTTATTAAGGATAGAGAAATAAATAATATTAAAACAGAGGAAACAGATCTCCAAAGCTAGTCTTAGATCCTATAAAAACAGGTGATATTGCTTCTTGCCACAACAAGAAAAATACTTTTACCTTTCTTGAGACTGCATCCCTTCTGATTCAATTGCCCCCTTTCCCCCTTTGACACTTTATAAGTAGTAAACTACTTCTAGTGTCAAAGTTTCTGTAGGATGTCACTGAGAAGAGCTGGGATCTACATGATGAAGAGAGAGAAGAGTGTCTTCACAGACAGGCTCGCTAACCTAGTGAGAAGGGCTTTAAACTAGGCTTGCTGGGGAACAGAGAGCAAAGCTGTAAGGTAAATGGGGAAGTGGGAAACCTGGAGGAAGAGCAAGCAAGGGTGGGCAACAGGTGAGGTGCTCTCATACTTCCTGAGAAACCAGGGTAATCAACTAGTTATTGTAGGTGCCTATACACAAATGCACAGAGCCTGGGAAACAAGCAGGAAGAACTGGAAGTCCTTGCACAGTCATGGAGCTATGACATGATTAGAATAACAGAGACTTGGTGGGATAGCTCACATGACTGGAGTACAGTCATGGATGGCTATAAACTGTGCAAGAAGGACAGCCAGGGTAGAAGAAGAGGAGTTGCACTTTATGTAAAAGAGCCATACAATTGCTCAGAGCTCCAGTATGAAACTGGAGACAGGCCTGTTGAAAGTCTCTGAGTTGGGGTCAGAGGGGAGAGCAAGGGTGATGTTGTGGTGGAGGTCTGCTATAGACCACCAGACAAGGAGGAAGTGGTGGATGAGGCTTTCTTCTAACAGCTGGAAGTTTTCTGGTCAGATCCTCGTTCTCATGGGGGACTTCAATCACCCTGACATCAGCTGGGAGGGCAATATAGCAGTGCACAGGCAATCCAGGAAGTTTTTGGAGAGTGCTGGGGACAACTGCCTGGTGCAAGTTCTGGAGCAGCCAACTAGGGGCCATGCTTTTCTTGACCTGTTGCTCACAAAAAGAGAAGAATTGGTGGGCAATGTAGTAGTAGATGGCAACATGGGCAGCAGCGACCATGAAATGATTGAGTTCAGGATCCTGAGGAAAGGAAGAAAGGAGAACAGCAGAGTAAGGACTCTAGACTTCAGAAAATCAGACTTTGACTCACTTAAGAACTGATGGGCAGGATCCCCTGGGAAGCTAGTCTGAGGTGGAGAGGAGTCCAGGAGTCCAGGATGTACTTTAAAGAAACCTTACTAAGTGCAGGAACAAAACATCCTGATGTGCAGTCAGACTAGCAAGTATGGCAGAGGACCAGCTTCACTTAGCAGGAAACTCTTCAGTAAACTAAATCACAAGAAGGAAGTTTATAAGTAGTGGAAACTTGGATGAATAACTAAGAAAAAATATATGAATATTGCTCGGTCATGCAGGAATGAAGTCAGGAAGGCCAAAGCGCAATTGGAGTTGCAACTAGTAAGGAACATATAAGAGTAACAAGAAGGGTTTCTGCAAGTCTCTGGGGTATGGGCTGAAGAGGGAGAGGAGGATCCACATAGTTAACCAAAGACTGAGGCACTG
>NW_017729024.1:129492924-129493624 GCF_001723915.1 Gavialis gangeticus
GTCCCTTCCAGCCCTAATGTCTATGAAATCTATGAAGTATGTCAACAGCAAGACGAAGACCAGGGAAAATGTGGGTCCCTTACTGAATGTAAGAGGCCACCTTGTGACAGAGGATGCAGAAAAGGCCGAAGTGCTCAGTGCCTTTTTTGCCTCTGTCTTCACAGGCAAGGTCAGCTCTCAGACTACTGCACTGGGCAGCACAGTTTGCGGATGAGGTGAGCAGCCCTCAGTGGTGAAAGAACAGCTTAGGAACTACTTAGAAAACCTGTACGTGTATAAGTCCATGAGGTCAGATAGGATGCACCTGAAGGTACTGAGGAAGTTGGCTGATGTGATAGCAGAGACATTGGCTATCATCTTTGAAAACTCATGGTGATCAGGAAAGGTCCTGGAAGATTCAAAAAGGGCAAACATAGTGCCCATATTTAAGAAAGGGAATAAGGAGGATCCAGGGAACTACAGACCAGTTAGCCTCACCTCAGTCCCTGGAAAAATCATGGAGTAGATCTTCAAGAAATCTATTTCTAAGCACTTTGAGGAGGATAAGAAGATGATTAGGAACAGCCAGCATGGGTTCACCAGGGGCAAGTCATACCTGACCAACCTAATTGCTTTCTATGATGAGGTGACTGGCTCTGTGGATGAGAGGAGAATGGTGGATGTGGTGTACCTTGATTTTAGCAAGGCTTTTAATACGGTC
>NW_017729024.1:129498624-129499253 GCF_001723915.1 Gavialis gangeticus
ATTGCTTTCTATGATGAGGTGACTGGCTCTGTGGATGAGAGGAGAATGGTGGATGTGGTGTACCTTGATTTTAGCAAGGCTTTTAATACGGTCTCCCACAGCATTCTCGCAGTCAAGCTAAGGAAGTATGGGCTGGGTGAATGGACTGTAAGGTGGATAGAAAACTGCCTGGAGCATCGGGCTCAGAGGGTAGTAATCAATGGCTCAATGTCTAGCTGGCAGCCAATATCAAGTGGAGAGCCCCAATCCTGGGGCTGGTTTTGTTCAATGTCTTTATCAACAACCTGGAAGATGGCATAGAGTGCACCCTCTGCAAGTTTGCAGGTAACACCAAGCTGTGGGGAGTAGTAGATATGCTGCAGGGTACGGCTAGGACTCAGAGTAACCGAGACACATTGGAGGATTGGGTCAAAAGAAATCTCTTGAGGTTCAACAAGGGCAAGTGTGAAGTCTTGCACTTGGGATGGAACAATCCCATGCACCAGTACAGGTTGGAGGCTGACTGGTTGGGCAGTAGCTCTGCAAAAAAGGACCTGGGGATTACAATGGACAATAAGCTGATGAATATGAGCCAGCAGTGTGTCCTTGTTGCCAAGAAGGATAATGGCATACTGGGCTGCATTGGTAGG
>NW_017729024.1:129499453-129507305 GCF_001723915.1 Gavialis gangeticus
CAGGGAAGTGATTATCCCCCTCTGTTCAGCACTAGTGAGGCCACATCTGGAGTACTGTGTTCAGTTTTGGGGCCCCCACTATAGAAAGGATGTGGACAAGTTGGGGGAAGATAACAAAAATGGTTGGGGGCTGGGGCATGTGACGTCTGAGGAGAGGCTGAGGGATTGGGCTTATTTAGTCTGCAGAAGAGAAGACTGAGAGAGGATTTAATAGCAGCCTTCAGCTACCTCAAGGGGGGTTTGAAAGGATGGAGCTAGACTGTTCACGGTGGTGGCAGATGACAGAACAAGGAGCAATGGTCTCAAGTTGCAGCAAGGGAAGTTTAGGTTAGATATTAGGAAGAATTTTCTCACTAGGAGGTTAGCAAACCACTGGAATACGTTACCCAGAGAGGTGGTAGAATCTCCATCTTTGGAGGTTTTTAAGACCCAGCTGGATAAAGCTTCAACTGGGATGATCTAGTTGGGACTGGTCCTGTTTTGAGCAGGGGGTTGGACTAGATGATCTCCTGAGCTCCCCTCCAACCCCAATTTTCTATGATTCTCTGAGCTGCCTTGGAATCATGGACATCAATACCATTCTAGCCATGACAGCACTGAGTTCACTGTCAGCTGCAAAACCTGCGCAAAAGCAAGCTGAATACTTGAATAGTCAGCTGGATTTGAGTCCTGTGCTGCTGTCAAACAGCTATCTCCAGTAAAAATAGCTCATTTATCTACACTACCCTGCAGGCACAGTAGTATCCACATATTCTGCGTAGCTGCAGTATACATGTACTCTACGTTGTCATCATCTCTGCGTCTCTCAGAATCCCGTACCTCTGTTCTCTGTAACCCTTTCCTATGCCAAAGGTGCAACACAATTAGGTGGTATCAGGCATGTAGATCTAGCTTATATTATCAGCAGTTCAACAGTATTATGTTTGATCAAATAGGAATGTTTGATTCCAGGGAATATGGAATACTTTTTGCCCCATACATGACTATTATCTTCCAGATCTGTTAACTACAGAATGGAAGGCATGATGGAATTTCACAATTTTCCCTCTATCAGGCTTTGTCTAAATTTCAGAAATCTTCCAGTAGTTGTACCAACAGTGGAGGCAATGGAGTTTTAATCTCTCTGAAAGATATCTTCACTACAAAGGTCAACCAAGTTATCTTTGTGCTTTACTTCTTGACTTACCTTAGTTTGAGAGAGAGAGCAGGCAAATTGTAAATGATAATGGAACTTTGTTTCTGCCATCCAAATGTAGTCATTGGCAACATGTCAAGGAGGCATGTGGGAGGGCACATGCCCTCCCAGATCTCTGCTGTTGACAGTGAGGCATGGGGCATGGGGCTGCAGCCTGACCAGAGCTAGGGCCCACCAGCAACAGGGGTGATGGCAGCAGCAAGATTTTTGTGCCAAATGGACAGGTATGGGGGCTGCAGCCTGGTTGGACCCAATGCCTGGCAGCAGCGGGACGGGGGGCGGGCGGCATGGAGTTGTGCCTTCCCCTGTGGCCGGTGACACAGAGTTGTGCCTCCTCCCCTATCCCACTATCAGCACTTACTTATCACCTATGAATGTAGTACAAAATAAATGTCTACACTATGTGCTGTGTGCTTGGCAGTGTGGCTATGAAGCATACCCCAGCTACTTGTTGTCTGCATACTTTAACTCCAGAAAGTGACACAATGTAGACATCTAAGAAACCTTAAGTACTGTATGTGTACAAAGCTACACTTATGCTCTGTGCCCCAAGAGTGCTTCTGGGCACACACTTGGGGCTGCTCTGAGGCAGTTGCAGTGCCTCATTTCTGAAATTTGGCATGTGGAGGGGTGAGTGGGTGGAGCATGCTTCATGCCAGTATTCCTGAGTTTGTTGTGCAGGCAGTGTAGACAGACGAAGAGGTTCCTAGGGACATGTTAGGTAGTTCTTTGCTCTGGGGTACACTAAGCCACTCATGAACTTTTTCTGGGTACACAGAAAAGATTAGGGGCATTCATGGGGACCTAACTAGCATCCATGCTACAAGTGTGATGTTGACAGCTGATTAGTCTAGCTAATAAGCTTTAAACTTGTTCTGCTGATGAGCCCGCTAGTTCACATTAAAAGTGCCACCACACTCAAGGCCTCAAGTTAGGGACCACTCTATAACCTGAGTTAACTTTTTAGTGAAAACAAGCCTTGTGTCATCTAGATCAGCTCTGAAAAGGATTCAGTAATATGGTATTAAATTTAAATTGCAGTGGCGGGTGTATGTTAATACTTCCACCTTTACTGAGATTTTTGTGTAGCAGTACTAGTACTATGGCAGTGTTGGGATAGTGTAAGAGAAAACTCAGCATAGATATAGCTGGACTCCCCCCAGTAAAGCTGGTCCAGAACCTCACTGCTCAGATGATTAGTAACCTTCTTCTACCTTCCAACCTTAATTTATTCTTGGCCAGTTTATACTCACCTGCTCTAATGGAATCACAGACAACCCAAGCAGGGTGCAGGGCCTGAGTCAAATCAGCCTGGGTGCAGGCCCTGCCCCCGAATGCGAGGAAGCCGGCAGCGGATTTGATGGCGGGGGGGGGGCGACTAGACATGCTGGATTTGGCAGCAGGTTTGATTGGGGGCGGAGGTGGGGGTGCCAAGCAGCTGGACATGCTGGATTCGATGGCAGATTCGGCGGCGGGAGGGTGCTAAGTGGCTGGATGTGAAGCCAGTGGCAGTGCAGAGTCACTGTGCTGTTCCACCCGGCTCTGCAGAGCCCCCCAAAGCGCAGGCCCAGGGCAGTCACCCAGATTCCCGCTTCCCCCCCCGCCAAGGGACGGCCCTGAATGGAATGGACATATGAACAATTTATCATGGGATAACAGAGGTGGGGTTTTATCATGCATCATCTGCTCTGCAGTAACTGCCCTTCTAATCTGTAGCATACTCTTCATATGTCCACACCGTCAGTTTAACAAGGATACATCCTACACATAGCCCTAAAAACAAAAAAGAGACAGAGCTGTGAAAGAATGAGCAAAGCACCATACAGCTCAGCTAAATATTGTGCTCAAAACAAAATTGCTAAACAGTTGTAAATAAATAACTTGCTTTCATTGCAACAAAGTATACAGGATTACTTGGAAAATATGGGGGATAGAATACAGTGGTTCTAGAAGACAATGATATAAAATAACTTCAGTGAGACTAACACAGTTTCATACTCTCATATGATGAGCACAGTACAAAAAATGATAAACTGTGTTTTGTGTAAGGTTTGGATTATGGCCAAAGAAAGAAACCATTTAGCAAAGAGTCTGAGTCATTCTGTTACCTCATTCTGTTTCTTAAACAGGGATGATGCTGTTATTAGTCATTCACAAAACAAAGTTTGAGAGAGAGTAAAATAGCTGTAATAAAAAACAAAACATGGATTAAATGAAGCTGAAACATCCTGGAGCCAAGCACCCCTTTTGCAGAATTCAGATCTAGAGCTAAACCTCATGTAGATCCAGAGTTTGTGCTCAAGAGCTTCTCTAATTAAAATGACTTGTTATGCTGCAGTAGTTGAGCTTGATTGACATTAACAGTCAATTATAGATTGACAGTTCTCAGTGTGTATGTATATGCCTGAGATTCAGAAATAAAACTGGAATTAGTTTAAGTACACAGCCTAGAGATCCTCTTCCAATCCCTAGAAATGTACTGCCTGTTTTGTTTTATTGCTATTAATAAACAGAATGTAAAAGATAGATTAGATAGATCCAAGCATTTATAGGATGTTGATGGCAGAGACAGGACCTAATTGTCAGCCAGTCACTTAACTTCTAGAGCCAGATTGCTTGGTGTGGTTTCACAGCTGGTAATAACATTACTCTTTGGTTAAGTATAGTTTCTTTCCATCCATGACCATCAAATAGTTGTATTCCTTTATTATCACTAGAGCTATTGAAGATCTCATCTCGATTAGGAGTTAAAGATTGTTAGATGATATTAGTTAACTGAGCAGTGTGGAATAGGATTGTATTTAGGTGTCAAAATACCATTCAGACACCCTAGAGGTAAATAGGAATAGGGCCATAGAGTGATAAATTTTAATTTAAATCTCTCTGGTACAGGCAGAAGTGACAATTTTCACCCAGTTTGGTCACAGAAAGCTATCTACAACTGTGACCAAACACGAGTGGAGAGCTGCAGACTCTTTAAAAAATGGTTGATCAAGTGAAAATTTTAACCCTCATTGTACGAGGGTTCAGATGTAGACATTTCAAAACAGTTTTCTGTAACTTGCGTCTGCACTGACCTATCAGCCTGGCCAATGTATTGGAGCCCCCAAGAGGTGAGGGGGCTCCAATTCACCCACCCCACCCTCCAGTGCCAGCTGGGGAACCCCTAGAATGAGCTGCCCCTGCTTCCTCTCTCCCATCCTGTTCTGAAAACAGCCAGAGCTGGCAGGGAGGAGAGGCTGTTGCTAAGGGAAACTGGCTGTGCCCTCTGTGCCAGATCCAGATGGGCTTCATAGGCAACAAATGGGACTTAGGCAGCATTAAGTGATATTCACTTGCCCTATCCCAGAAGCCATAAGACATGTTAAGTGGCTTGATTCATTTCTCATTTCTTTGTTGGACTGCCAAGTTCTCTGACTGCCTAGACTTAGGCTTCTGCAAATGATCAAAGGCAATCCAGTCTGATCACATAAGAACCTAGTGCCCATTTACTTTACTCTGCTATCCCGGATATTGCTGGGGAAGTACATTAACTTGGCCAATGTCCATGAAGGGGCCTAAGTCATTATGTGTGCTCAGAGCATGCCGAACTCACACCAACAACACTGAATTGAGCTCAGAAACATGGTGGTGATGATGAGAGGGGTAGTGAAGGCCAACTTTTGCCTGATAGACTAGTGACAAGAATACTTGACCTGAAAAGGGGAAGACCTGAATTCCAGGATCTCCTTAGCCTAAGGGGATTAAAAACTCTATCTCCTACTTCTGTAGGGGCTGCTAATCTCTAGTCTAGGATCATGGGGCCAGAGAGAGAACATGAAGGAAGGGATCCCCAATTCTGTATTCTAGTAGTTAAGGCACTCAACTGGGAGTGGAGAAACCTGAATTTTCTGTTCCCTGTATCACTGAGCTATGGAGTCTCATTCCCTATTGCTTATTGCTCATCCTGGCCCTATAACTCTTGCATTCTTGGCTCAGCTGCAGAAGTAGAGGGTGCTTCCATTAAGCCTATCCTACAGCACAGTGGTTAGGGCACTCTCCCAGGAAGTGACGTATGTGGCTTTGAACAACCCAGGCTTAAGAAGGCTTAGAATTTAAGTCTCACACTTCTGGTGTAAATGCTGTAATCGCTAGGCCAGTGGTTCTTAAGCTTACTGGACTTCAGGCACCCCTCTATAGCTTTTATGAAGTGAGTGGTATCCAATTTAAAAAATGAATTTATATATTACAGTGCTTACCTCCTTGCAGAGGCGCTGGACAGTGGGAGTAGGGAATCAGCAAGGCAAGTACAAACCTGAGCCTGTACTTACCTGCTTTTCTCATTGCACCTCATTTATTTCTGGGACACCCTTCAAAGGATCTGTTGGCACCCTGGTTGAGAATCGCTGCACTAGGCTTCCAGGCAAAATGTGGATGGTCATAGTAATATTCCTACTTCCACTGGCCAGTATCATGGTGCATATGCAGCAAGAGAGCTGAATTAAAGTTGGGCAGGTATCTTCAGTTTTAGCATTTCATACCATTTTGTTCTATTTAATAACATTCCTTTAATCTATTGTTGTGACAACTTAAAACAGGATATGACTCACATTATACACAGGCATTATATTGTATATCACTGTCTTCTGTAAGTCCTGGTATCAGTACTTGCAGGAATGAAATATTTACAAGGAAGCTGATGGTACTGAGTTAGTTTAGATCAGTGGTTCTCAATGTTTTTGGACTCCAGTAACCCCTTTTTAAACTGAAGTCACCCCTTAGAAAATGCTAGCTCTTAATTTTCAGTTGTTTTTTGACTACAGAAAAATAATAGAATAATTCTTCTGCTGCAAAGACTAATTTTTCAAAATGTATGGGTTTATCTTGTGAATCATGTTTGCACACCTAACAGTACTAACATTATGTAGCAGCATATGGCACCCGTGAAAGGATCTCAAGCCAACCTGGGGTACCATAGCACCCTGGTTCAGAATCACTGGTTTAGATAAAGGCTGATGAAAGGAAATGTCAGTTTATTACTGATAAAATATATTATTGATATTATTACACATGCAATCATATGTAAAGGTATGTCCCAAAGAACATAGCTGTGGGCAGCTTAACAAAGAAGGGGAAAAAGGACAAAGAGAGTAATCCTTCATGAGTGGAGGCAGGGGTATCACAGTGCTAATGAAGATGATCGCAGTGAGGTAACAGAGCTCTTTCTCTCATTAGCTTCACTGTCCCTAGGATTAATTGGGTGATAGAGGGCATAGGCAAATACATTCAAATAATGAATTCTGCAATACTAATGTTCAAATAATATTCAAATAAGCATTCAAATAAGACATTTGTTGTGTTTATTTGAACCTGGCCTCCTCAATTCAACATGTAAAAAAACATTTTTCTTATAAAAATATATTATTTTACTTTTAAAGAAGTACCTTGATATAACACTATAGCGATCACTGATGATTTTCTTATCTTTAAGTCCTCAAGTACCATACTACATTACAATGTGCATGTAATCCATCATCAAACAAAGATAGCATTGTCCAAAAGCAGGACTGGGATGCATGAACTACAACGCAATTTCTGCTTCTGCAAATGACTTGCTTGTGTATAGCCATTTGGGCCAACATTTTCAAAGGAAGCTACTAATATTTCGGGACCCAGTTTGACACATCTTGTGACCAACTTTCAGAGACAATGGGCAACCATAGCTCCTGTCACTATGCTAGAACCTCTGCCCTCATAAAATGGCATTAACATTTTTACACTGACTCATGTCATGTTATTAGCATCTGTATTCCAGCCCTTTATTAAAGTCTCAAATACCATGTAGGTCATACAGATATGTGTAGAGTTTCCACATATCTGTCGCTGTGTAGAAAATATGGGTCATAGCTCCTGTAGCATTGACATCTATCATCTTAGGTGTCTGATTTTGGTGAAGATTTTTTGTAATGCTCTTGCTTCTGAAATCCTTTGATTTCATGAATATCTCAGCTTTAAATTAAAAGTAAGTTTCCTGCCCACAAGGTTGTGGAGAAAAGCAGGAGGAGGTCCTTGTTGTAATGAGGCAGATGCCAGAGGGGTATCAGGCCTCTTTCCCTCACCAGTCCATTGGTTCTCAACCTTTTTAGACTCGAGGCACCACTGGAAAATCCCAGCTCTTCTTTTTCACTCATTTTTTCACTGCAGAAAAATGCTGCAGTAGAACAATTCTGTAGCAAACTACTGAGAAAGCCCACAACAGGTCAGGAGGTTTCTAACAAAAAGGCGGCGTACGCCCGGTGGAAGGGGGGTGAAATCTCCAAAGGGGAGTATACCTCCTCTGCTCGGGCCTGTAGGCGAGCTGTTAGGAAGGCCAAGGCGGACATTGAGCTCGGATTAGCGTCCAAGATTAAGGATAACAAAAAGTCCTTTTTCAAATATATTGGGAGGATGAAGAAGGCGCCGGGTAATGTGGGACCCCTGTAGGATACGCTGGGCAATCTGGTGGTTGCGTCAGAGGAGAAAGTGGGCCTCTTTAACCAATTCTTCACCTCCGTTTTCTTGTGCAGGGACCGGGACTTCCCTGCTGTGATAGAAGCCGGACTCGAGGGGATCGCCTTCAGACCTCAGGTTGGGGAGGACCGGGTTAGAGAGCTTCTGGAGGGGCTGGACGCGTTCAAG
>NW_017729024.1:129507423-129520224 GCF_001723915.1 Gavialis gangeticus
GCTAGGAGCTGGAACCAACTTCCAAGGGAAGTGGTGCTGGCCCCTACCCTGGGGGTCTTTAAGAAGAGGCTGGATGCCTACCTGGCTGGACTCATTTGAGTCCCGTTTCTTGTTTTGGGGTTTTGTTGTTCTCCCGCCCTGGTGGGGGGTCGGGCTAGAAGATCTACTAGGTCCCTTCCGACCCTTAATCTATGAATCTATGAAACACTATGAATTCCTAATTGAAATCTCCGGGTTCATCTTGTGACTCAGGCTTGCAAATGTAACAGTGCTACGGGTGCCTTGCAGCACCCTGGAAAGGCGCTCAAGGCCCCCCAGGGTCTCGTGGCACCCTGGCTGAGCCTTGGTATCCTGAGGATCGGTTTTCTATGCAAACAGGCAAACAACATTCAAATAACCACCTATTTGTCTTTACTTCCCCGCCCCGGCTCGAAAAGGGCAACGAAAAAGAGCCCCCAAATGAAATCTTCCTTTAAAATAATCCCAAATGCTTTGGAGTTTGGCTCCTGATTTCTCCAGCTGGGGCTAACGGTCGCGGGGGGAGAGCGCGCCGGGCTGAGGACCGCGTAGCCGGGCGCTGAGGGGCTCGAGAGTGGGACGGGGCCCGAAGGGAGGCGGGACAGGGCGCGGGGCCGCTCGGGCAGGGGGCGTGTCCTCGGGAGGCCCCGCCCCCCGCCCAGGTGCCTCGGCCCAGCCCCAAGCAGGTATCGGCGGCCCAGGACGGGCGCGGCGCGAGGGAGGATGGGG
This sequence comes from Gavialis gangeticus, assembly GCF_001723915.1. Lineage (NCBI taxonomy): Eukaryota > Metazoa > Chordata > Crocodylia > Gavialidae > Gavialis > Gavialis gangeticus. Next base: position 129,508,171 of record NW_017729024.1, read on the forward strand.
TGGTGCGGGTTGCAGCTGCTGCTTCTGCTGGCGGCGGGTGCCGTTGTGTCAAGCGCAGGTGAGACGCGATGAGACGAGGCGGGCGCGCCGGCTTCGGGGGACTGGAAGGGTCTGGGCGCAGCCGAGGGCGGTGCTGGGGTGGGGGAGCCCCGGCCCCGGCCCCGGCCCCGGCCCCGCTCTCGCTCTGAGCAGCGCAGGTCGGGGTGCGCGTAGGGGCGCGGGGCTCAGAGGGAGCTGTGCCCGGGGCTGGGCAGTAGGAGCAGCCACTTGGCCCCCGGGAGCGTGCGTACGTGCAAACGTATTTTCGTGTTATGCCCAATCATGCCTACGAAAGCTCGCGCCGCTCGCAGCCACGCAGTCTGGAAAGTGCTGCTCTGCCCTCGGTCCTGTTAGTCCTCCCTACCAACAGCCCGGTTATCTCCTCTCTCTCGGCCTATCTTGTCTATACCTAGGCCAGGCTGGGCGCTAGAAGAGGCAGCGTGTGAATCCAGCTAGGGAAGGAGGTGCATTGTCCCAACCTTAAATGACTGAGACTTAGTAAGGACCTAGCCTGCCTTGGGAAAGCTGCACCCTGTACCACTGTCTGGTTATAAGGAACCTCGTGGGACCCAAGGAAGAGTTCACCAAAGGCAGGTTCTTCGGGTAGATGCGATGTCTTTTATTAGACCAACTGAGTTGATGGAAAAAAGTTTTCGGCAAGCTTTTGGGCCCAGTCACCCTTCTTCAGGCATAGGGAGTCTCTGCTGGTCTGAGATCATGTTCTCTCTAATCGGATCTGGCAATTCACTGCAGCATAATAATGAAAACATCTTTTCTGCTGTGGTGGTGTTAAATAGGGGCAGGGGGTTGTTATAATAATGAATTGTACTGTAGTTTGTGACCTTGATGCCAAGTCTTTTAATATGGCTTCCCTTCAATCCTTAGTGTCATAAGCGCCAACTTTTATTTTTGCCAAGGGTGCTAAGATGATAGACGTGTGATAAGTTTTACACATTTCGGGTGACGGCCCTCTTCCTGAGGAGGGGCAGGGCCCTCCAAAGTGCCTCTGCTTAACTTTGCTACTTCCCACTTTTCTGTTACTGTTTCTGGTTTTAAATCTGGTTTCTTTTCACTGCTTTGAAGTGCAAGTTTCAGTAGCTCACAACAGAAACCATTAATTGCTCCCCCCTCCCCATGGGGCACTCCTTTAGCATCGCCCATCCTGTTGAATTCTTTCTGTGTGGATACAAGTTCAATCTACTTTACATTATAGATAGTCATATAAATACCATGCTGATCACCAGGCTTTGGGAGGTCCCTGTCTGTCCCGCAGTTTGGAACTCCAGCATTGTCTAAACACAAACAACTTGGTTAAATCTATGAAGACTTGTATGGACAGTCTTTTTCAGAATATAAAATAGCTTCTTTTGATTTAACTATTTTACTTTAAGGCTAAATTGAAATAAAGCTGCTTTAAAAAAAGTGTCTACCTAGCTTATTTTCTTCTTTTCTGTTTCAAAATTAAACCTGATTTGTTAAATCCTTACAACTGTGTTTGGTTTTAATTGTTTTTTGGGGGGGGAATAGCCATGTTTAGTAGGGCAGGATGGCTGGCTAACATTTGTGAGTCAATGTTTGTGAGTGTGTAGTTTAGTCTCTTGCCTTGCTCATAATGTAGGACTTTGGAGGAGGGAGGGTAAGTGGGGTGGGGAAGGTGTTGTCCCCAGGGGAATTAGATCACTTTGGCTTGTTGTGAAGAGCTGATCAGTGTGTAAACCAATATCATAAAATACCTTCTTGACATGTCATATGACAGGCAGTTCAACCAAGACATATTAAATATCTACATCTCCTGCTAGCAGGAGACTGACTGACATGCAATGGTTTGGGCTCTCCCTGACTTAGGCTGGTAACCTACACTGCAAAGTTAAGGAAATCTAGTTCTGACCGTGTTGCAAATGAGGCTTAAAGGTATTGAGGCCTTAAGGGATGTTTATGCTGCACTTTTCAAGGAATTGGGTAAAATGGCTACACTGGGCTTAATACAGATGTAGCTAGATTAATTTAAAGCTGTTGTGTGGTATGTTTATGCTTATGTGATTGCAGTGGAGTTGGGACTTTAGTTCGGTATGCAACCTTGTTACAGTTGGGTTATATCTTCCTTACAAATGTTAACTGTGTTGACAGAGAGAACTCTCCACCCCGTTTCCTTAAAGGAAGGTTGGCTGACTGATTTAGTGTGGTTAACTTGCAAGAATGAAGCTGTTTGAAAGACGAAACTTCTCAATTGCTATGGAATGCAATACAAAATGCACAGTACAATAGACAGAAAACTCATTTGGTTAACAAAGCACTGCTTACACCAGGATAGAGTGTTAATTATATCAAGTCTGTCCTGCTAAACAACTTTTATTACTCTCCCTTTACTTTCCTTTTATCCTCACCTAGAACCCCAAATGATTTCAGCATGAAATGCATGTAGACTGTAATTTACATAAAAAAGGCTGAATTCGTGCAAATCAATGTTATACCTAGATATTGAAATTCAGAATATGAAATTGATGTGTATTGGAAGAGAAATATTTAAAATGAGTGCTGATAATTTCATTCATAACTAGATGTTTATCATCTGTATTGATATTAATCACCTATTCATCTTTGCTAAGATACGGGTTGGGAGGAGGGGGTTGAGGGGTTATATAGATGTTATGGTTTTCACTGAAGAATACCTTTGCTTTCATGATAGAAGTTTTCAAAGTTTTTCACATGTAAGCATTATTAAACTTCAGCTAGGTGTATAGCTGGTTACTGATTGACAAGCTACTTGACATTGCACCTCAGCCCTGTGTTTTGAGAGCTTCTTATCTAGACTGTGATACTCTTCACTAGCTCTTAAACGCCCACTGAGTAAGGTAGACTTTGTTTGAGTTGTAAAAAGTTGAACTGGTGTATCTGTGCCTAAGGCTTTGTTCAGTGGGGGGTCAGCCTTTTGTCAGATGTGCCATAAATTAAGTCCTGTACTGTCTCCAAGTGCCATTCTGATCCTTTTCCTCTGTTACTCTGCTCCCTGCCCTATCTGCTACTATGCCTTCTTTGTTCCTCCTGATCTGCCCCATGCCACACGCAGGCTGCCTGTGCTACTTGTGGCATGTATGCTACGGGGTGACCACCTGTAGCTTAGTTAATGCATCTGTGCAAGAAAATTACCACTGCATTTACTTTTATAAAAGTGATCATCACATCAGTATTGCTTGTGGGTGAAAAGAGGAAAAGCCTGTATTGGTATGAGAACTTCTATACAAGGGCCTTTGCCAATGTAACTAATAGAATTTTGTGGAGCACTTTTAAATTGCCAAGAAAAATTAAATTTTATTATATAGCATAGCTCTGTTGTTTGGGGTGGGTAAAATTACATTTATAACTGACAAGACTGGTTAGTTAAAGCCCTAGTGTAGAAACAGCTTATACTGTCAAAACATGCTCTAGCCATTCTAGATTATTTTTGTTTGGGGTAATGGTTTATCTTAGTAAAACAAATTATCTTTCAGTATAAACTGTCTATATAGCTAAACCATTTAAAAAAAAAAAAAAGAAAAAAGAGTAGATTATTTAGTTGCAAAAATGTGCCTTTGTCTGGGCTAGGAAAAAAGATGTTGGGAGTGTAAATGTGTGGGGTTTCTTGAGCTAGATTAATTTGATTGAACACCCTGATTACCACCAGCGTAGATATTTGTGTAAACAACTTTGTGACTTGCGTTTTAGCAGGAAACATCATATTGTACTCTTCTTTGGGAAGTTATAGAAGAGTGAAGGAATGTGGAAAACTCATGTGTGAAAGACCTATCTGTTTAGTGTAAATACTTAAAGGAGTAAAGAATTTAAACTAAACAGTCTTGGCTATTTATCAAAATGTGCTTACTGTTCATGAGCTGTTGTGATGAGCCTGTTACTGTCGGCTCTTTCCTTTGCTTCTGTGTTTTATAGCTGCAGTCTCCTACTAACTTTCCCATTCCATGAAAATGTTTTCTCATTGACAACTTGACATGTTATTACTTAAAGTTTAGCTGTCACTTAACTATAGAATGAGTTCATAAAGGCACTCTGTATCCCAGGGTGAGGAAAAATGTATGGTTGACTTTGAGGAACAAGAAATGATCTACAAACTGGACTGTTAAGTATGGCTTAATCAGGGATAAGAATCTTGTTCCTATGGGTTCTTTGCTTGTTTGCCTTGCAGCCACTCTGCCTCCCTCTCCTCCCCTCCCCTCCCCCCCCATACTTTCTCAGCTATTGTATTCTAATTACTTGTTCTACTTTATATGCTGCTCTATGCTGTCCTTTCACAGCATCTGATGAAATGAACTTGGGTTCACAAATGTGCGTGCTCCATCTCCTCCCTCTTCCCCCCCCCAACTAAATTTTATTTCATTACTCTCTAAAGGTACATATCTACCCTGCCTTCTAATTGACTTCACACTAACACAGCTAACTACCTCTGATTTTGTCAAGGCCTTAGTAGAAAGAGTAAAGCTGTTTGGTTGCCATAGGAGACCTTTTATTGGTTTCGGGGGATGTCAGAGGAAGGTTAAAGCACCACAAAAGATCTCTGGCTGCTTTGGCCTTTGACTCGGTCTTCAAGGAAGTTGTCATAAATCATGCAAGCTGCTTGTGGTTCCTCTGTTTTACCTAGGAATCTGTGCAGACACCTACTGTAACTATCAATAATAAAAATGTGGCTTCAGCCATCCTTTCTCCTTATGTCAGGGTACACCTTAAGGATGCTAAATTGCTATGAGTTCAAATTTATAGCTGCTTTCATAGTCCAGCGGTTGGAGTAGTGGCTGCAGAGCTGCAGAAAAGCCACCTGACTACCCTAACCTGTGAATTGGAGGAGGAAACCAGCCCTTCTTGTGTGAGGCCTTTTTTTTTTTTATATACAAATCTAACTTGTTCAACTTTTGAGCAGATATGGGCATCTATATCTCTTAACAAAAACACCCCCTTGGATCAGAACCTGGAGTATGGTACTGTAACCAGTTTGAATCCTAAAGACCTTGCTTTAGGATTGCTCTTACCATATAGGCAGTTATTGCCCCCCTGCCAAAATAAGAAAGCATGTGCTATAATTATACAGTAGACATATTGTAGGGTTTGTTGCTGAACGGTTAGCTTTGATATGTAGGGCCCACCAGTTCAGGGGTTAGTCTGGGGTTAAGCAGCACTGATGCAACTTTGTCTGTTTCCTGTACCCATACAGTTCCCTTTTATTGTCATATCTGAGCACCTAAACCTTTCTTAAATGTGGGTTGGTTTTGTTTTTTCCCAAACAACTCTCCTCACATCATGCTTATGGAAATACCAAATTATATCTGTTTTTATAGGTGGGGGAACTGAGCAGAAACAGACTGCTATATTTTCTTGCACGCAGCATGTCACCCAAATAAAACATGCCTCCTCTTGTATTTTTCCTATATTCTGCCTTCCAAAAACATTTTTCCAGTCATAGCCAACTGTGTGACACGGTAAGTCCTCCTGGGAACATAGTGGCCTAGAAGTGTGTCCTCCTAGGAGACGCTAGCAAGTTCAAGTAGCTCTTTTTGTAAATAAAGTACTGTTTCCGCATCACAAGCCTCATCAAGATACTACCAGCAACTCACTCGCTGCTTCAGATGCAAGTTACTGTGCCTAGCTAATAGCTATAGCTATGAGAGAGTTAACACAGGACTTCTGCCCCTTCTGTTTTGCTGAGCCAGACACAAGTGGCAGCCATCTTGGCAGCTGAACAGGCATGCAACATCTCTGGCTTCCCTTGTTTTCCAGCAAAGAAAACAGTTCCACGCTTAAGATGTGCACCCCAGTGTTGGGTGTCTGACATTTTGGAGAGGAAGCTGCTTGTTGTATGTGAGGAAAATATGGTAACTTATCTGCACTCATGCAGGGAGCCTGGTAGTGATGTGACTGGGGCAATTTCTCTGGATGCTGTCTTGGTTCCTGGTTCCCTGTCTAGCTTGATACTCTTTCCCCCAACCCCTCCCAAATGTTATAAATGCTAAGACTGTGTCTCTTTTTTGGACTGAAGACTGAATGGCTTAAGTACTTGTCTACGTTAGGAAAACTATTAGCATAGCTGTACTGGTTACCAGAAATGCCCTGATGGGGGGTAGGGAGGAGCCTTTTATGTGTTTACAGTTGCCTCACATTTTGTTTCCTTTAATTTAGTTACTTATTTTAAAGTTTCAAAGAGTTAGGTTTTAATTGGTACATATTATTTTCTTGTCTCATCTTTATCTGTCCCATGTATGGAAACTGAATATGCAAACACTTGTTTGATTTCTGTGACTTCATAAACAAGTTGCTGTTGGTTAATTAATAAAAAAGAAGAGGAGATTCAATTAGCAATGATCTTATTTCCTATTTATAAGATATCTTCTTTCTGGAAGTTGTAGTTATTTCTTTTCTTTCCAAGGAAAAAAAATACATCCATCAGTAATGCTATACTAATTAATTTTGTTTCCTTTTCAGTGAGAAACACTACAAAAGGAAGAAGTTTCATTGGTCATAAAGTTGAAACTACAAATAATGCCTCTGGAGAGTCCTATGTTGTGAATGACTTTGCAATAGAAGTCCTCACAGGAAAGCTGACTACAGTTTTCCTTCCTATAATTTATATCACTGTGTTCATCATTGGGTTACCAAGCAACGCCATGGCACTGTGGGTCTTCTTCTTCAGAACAAACAAGAAACACCCAGCTGTGATTTATATGGCAAACCTGGCACTGGCAGATCTTCTGTTTGTTATCTGGTTCCCTCTGAAGATCGCGTACCATATAAATGGCAACAACTGGATCTATGGTGAAAGACTCTGCAAAGTACTAGTTGGATTTTTTTATGGAAATATGTACTGTTCCATTCTTTTTATGACATGTCTCAGCGTACAGAGATACTGGGTCATAGTGAATCCTATACTGCGCTCTAGGAAGAAGTCTGAATTTGCACTGGGAATTTCAGCTGCTATATGGATCCTGGTTTTGCTGAGCACTGTTCCATTGTATGTTGTTGATCAAACAGCATATATTTCAAATCTTAATATCACTACCTGTCATGATGTACTGCCAGAGAATGTTCTGGCTCATGACATGTTTAATTATTTCCTTTCTCTAGCAATTGGAGTCTTTTTGTTCCCTGCCCTTCTCACTGCTGTTGCTTACATACTGATGATTAAGACTCTGAATGCTTCCATCACTGATGTAAATGCAGGGAAGAAGCGAAAAAGAGCCATCAAGCTCATAATTACAGTACTATCAATGTATTTGATCTGTTTTACACCTAGTAATGTTCTTCTTGTAGTGCACTACTTTATGATCAAAACCCATGGCCAGAGCAATGTCTATGCAGCATATATAACAACACTTTGTCTTTCTACTCTAAACAGTTGTATTGATCCATTCATCTACTACTTTATTTCAAAAGACTTCAGGGATAACCTTAAAAATGCTCTTCTCTGCAGAAGTGTGCGAACTACAAAGAGGATGCAAGTCTCTCTCTCATCAAGTAGATATCCCAAGAAATCCCGTTCTTACTCTTCCAGCTCCAACACCACTAAGACGACTTACTGAGTCTAGTTCTAGAAGAAGAGTGGACATTTTATTATGAGACTCTTGAGCATAACAAGAAATGCTTTTACAAGGGAGTCTGAAGAAACCATTTGCTGTTTGATTCACACTGAAGCCTGAATTTCAGAACTGGCAACTATTTGCACCTCCATGGACCTTGAAGTCGGAATATTGCCAGGCTTGTGTCAAATGGAAGAACCAGCAGAGTTTCATATACTGTAAAAACAAAACAAACTCCCACCTCCTCACACAAACCACTAGTCAGTGGTTATATATGAAGATGGCTTTTTTCCCTTCTAAAAACCTGAATTTTTTTAATAGTTTAACTGTGGAATGTTGGCTGATGCCTTTTTATAACTTTTTTAATATTTAATTCTTAGTGAAGTTGTTCTATTTTTATTACTTTAATTATATTAAAACAGCAGCATGATAGACACAGGATAAGCAGTATGCTTCCTTAGGGCCCCACCTCTCTATATGTAATTCCATTGATTTTTAATGGGAAGTTATTGGGAGGAAATAAATCCTATCCTCCAAGACATCCATCCATTTGTTATTCTTGGTAGAACTTAATTGTATGTTGTCTACAAACCTTCCAGTTTGTTGCAACTATTGAAACTGTGGCAGCCTGATAACATGATGCCATTTGAGCTGATAATAGTCGGTTTGTCAGCTGCACTGAGATAATTCTAGGTAGTTTTTCTATGGCAATACACACTAGGGCACACGATCACATAATGCATGGTCAGTATGCAGAATCAAATGGCTTCTGTGCTGTATAATGAAACAGAATTTTGCTGTTTTATTTCTAGACAAATTTCCTTGTATTTTCAAATGCATCTAATTAAGACACTTTTTGTAACACCTTTTGTGTCTGTCCAAAGTTCTTTTCTGTGCTCCTACATCAGTGGTTTGGTTTGTAACCTGAAACAGCCCAAAGGTTTTATTCCTAAATACAAACTGGGGTTTGTAGTTGAACATGTAAGCAATTTGAATCGGAAATTTGCACACCTTGGTAGTACAAAACTTTACTTGTGGGAGGTGAAGGTAAGTGTGAGGGACAGCTAGTTAAGAGTCATGAGCAAATAAAAGGATCTAGAAAACAACCTGTTGCACACCCAACGCATTAGCTGGGATGTAAGCTGGTTCCTTGCAGGGGAAGTTTACATCCTACCCATGTCTCCCTCCCCAATTTAGAAATAATTTAACCTGACTTACATGATATAAATCGATGAGTACACTTAGCCACTCTACCAGATTTACTAATATGATTTAAATGTAATCCTTATTTTCTGAAAAAATGTTTGTATTCTGTTGTAACATTAAAGTCTGAGATGCAGTTAGAGTTTGGTACATAAAAACACAGATAAAAGGTAGTTTCTATAGCTAGCATGTATATACAGAGACACAAATTGCAAAGACATAGACCATCTGGTTCAGTCTAATAAGTAATGTTCGTAGCAAAGCAGCTGCCTACTCACAGCAGTCAAGCAAGAAACCCCAAGTTAAATCATTCTTGATTTTTGTTTTTGTTTTTTTTTTTTCTCTTCCCCAAAACTTTTACCACATAACACCTCATTCAGAAGTTATCTTAAGAAACAGTAATGAGATTCCTTGTTGGGTAGCTGGAGTACTCCAAAGCTTTATCTATTCTTGGGAAAAAATTGCAGGAATAGATCATTTTTAGTATGTGAAGAGCCCTGGATTTAATGGCAGCAATCTGCAAACACTGATTGGGCATGTCTGTGTGTGCTTTAATGCTCAGTAGCCTATTTTACTGCGCAGTAGAGCGTTATAGCAAAAACTGTGGTAATATGCCAATGGACAGTAAAATTAAGCTACTGCACATTAAGTGTCACTAAAAGTGTCCACTTTTGCTATTGTGCATTAGGGCAGCCTCGTGCATTTGGTTAGTACCTTACATTAGAGGTACTAAATTTTAATGTATGGTAGCAAAAGCATGTTAATGAACATGTAGACAGGTCTGTGTGAAATAGAAGTTCAAACAAAATGGTGCTGTTTCAATGGGGCAGGGTTTCGTTTCGAGTTTCATTTCATTTTGAAACCACTGTTCCATTTCATTTCATTGAAACTGTTTCGCTGTTTCAACGGTGTTTGGACCTTTTGCCCATAGGCTATAATGGGGAACCACAAAACTGCCTATAACTTTGTCAGTTCATGCCTGATTCAGATGAAACATGCAGGGACGGTAGCCCCTGCAGAGGCCACAAAGCCTGCCAAGTTTCAGGAAGATAGGTCCAGAGGTTTCTGGGAAACTGCACCTCAGGCTGCTGACAAGCAAAACTTGTGACATGGATGACAGAAAGAAGTGAAGATCAAACAGTGCTGCCTTTTATGCTGCTTTTCCATCCCTCTCCCAGAGCACCAGAATTGGAAGGGATGTTGGAGCAGGATGACAGTCACTGGCCAGCTATACAGTCAATATGAGAGCACTCCTTTCCCCCCTCTTCCCCCTCCCTCTCCTTGCTTTCTGTGTCCCTGCAGGCAACCCTAGCTTGAGTTTTGAAACTCAAAATGCTTCAAAGCTTGCAAAACATTTTGACTGCCCTCATTTTGTTTGGAGGCTGTTTTGAAGTCCTTCATTTTCGTTTGATTTTGCTGTTTCAAGCTTGAAAGGAGTTGAAACAGTGTCAAAATGAAACAGCTGGCAAAATTTTGCAGAGCCCTACTAGCCAGTGCTGAAATGGCTCTTATGATGCTAAAGGCTCAGTGCCATTTTTGTTGGGATCTTTCTGCTCTGTAAAGACATGGACCAGATCTACACCCTAGATTAGGCCTGGGGCCAGGGAGCCAAGGTTCTGTGGAACTATCAAAATATATACAGACCCCCAATTCTAAAATTTTAAAACTGATTTGTCCAAGAGAATTCGGGCAGCCCAAGTTTCATTTTCTCTGTTACTGTGTTCCCTATATTATGGAGCCATACTGGTCCTTTCCCTATCCTTGGTTCAAGGCAGAGCAATATCAAGGCGATACTAAATTAATGTGCTGCTTCCAAGGGCTCCCACAGACCCAGGAAAGAAGGTCCTGTTTGCAGCATAGTGAGATTCAGGGGGAGCGTCTACACGAGCCATTAGGGGGCAAAGCTCTTGGGCACATATCTGCAAGTGCACCCAGATCACATCACACTGAGCCAAGTCACAGCAGTCCAAGCTGGCAGGGGAGCCAGGGGGTCAACTGGGCTCAATGTGCTGCAGAGGGGTTGGCTGGGGCACAAGAATGCTTCAGTGCAGGGCTAGCTGGCAGACAGCCCCAGCATGGAAGCACCCTCATGCCCCAGCCAGCTGGTCAGTGTCTACTTGTGTGCCACTGTGCACAAAATACTCAGCAGCAGTGTATTTACAAGTCCTACCCTGCTGCAGTTTATTAGTTTTATGCACTCTAATAGACACATGTACACGCTGCATGGTTAATCTTGTGTAGATGTGCCCAGTGGTCCCAAAATACTCCCATATGGAGAGCCAGGACCAGTGTTGAGTTCTGAAGACCTCCTGATGGCAGCTAGGAAGACTGTCTGTCCTCTGCTCTTGGGCTACTCACGTCCAGGTGCATGGTGCTGCAGCAGTCCTCTCTAGAGATGCTGAAAGGCCCTTTCACCTCCTCATTGTCATAGGTTGTGAGGCTGTGACCAGTCACGTATTCCTGTCCCTCACTTCAGCCACTTCCCAGGCACATGATGGAGCTGGTTGATTGAGCTGCTGCAAAAGGTGAATCCAGAGGCTTTGCAGAGAGGTGCAGAGACTACCTCCCCCAACCCCCTGCTGGGCATCTGAACTCCTCCTCTAGAGAACGGGCTCCTATAACAAAGATAGGGTAAGAATAAGCATCATGCCAGTCCTTGCCTGGGCACATGGGAAGATGTTGAGGGCTCCCTGAGGATCCTCTGGTCAGGCTCAGAATGTGCTGAGTTCTCTGAGATCTCAAGGGCTTTGGGATATTTCAGGGGAGTGAGACATGGACTCACCTGGCAGGGTGGTGAGAAGGAAGACCAGCTTCCTCCAGGACTGCACAGTGCTGGTCTGCAGGGGTGGTGGGGGACAAACCCCCTGGACACTCTCTGCTGACCCCAGCCTTGCAGGGCCAGAGGATGACAGTAGTTATCAGGTGTTTGTGGCTCTGAATTTGCCTCTCATGACCTTCACAAGGTCCCCTCTGAATCCAGCACTTCCCTCTCCTGGAGACAGGCCTAGGAAACAGCCTTAAGGGAAGAGGGTGCTGGTGGCAGCGAAGCTGCAGGGGCTGGGCCATGGGAGGAGCTGGGGCTAGAGGTGGCCCAGAAGGGCTGGTATGGCCTGAGCTGAGGCAGGAGGGTCAGGGCTGGGGTTGGACACCACGTTGGGAACAGGGATGGCCTGTGAGATGCAGATCTCTCCCCATAGCCTCCAAGAGCCCCACCCACCCATCCCAACCTGACTCTGGGGCACCTGGCACTGGGCACCAG
>NW_017729024.1:129520415-129538872 GCF_001723915.1 Gavialis gangeticus
GAAGCTGCAGGGGCTGGGCCATGGGAGGAGCTGGGGCTAGAGGTGGCCCAGAAGGGCTGGTATGGCCTGAGCTGAGGCAGGAGGGTCAGGGCTGTGGTTGGACACCATGTTGGGAATGGGAGTGCCCTGTGAGATGCAGATCTCTCCCCATAGCCTCCAAGAGCCCCCACCCACCCATCCCAACCTGACTCTGGGGCACCTGGCACTGGGCACCAGAGGCCCTGACTCTACCCATGCCTGCCACCCCCACCCCTGCCCCAAGCACTCATCTGGGAGCAGGGCCAGGAGGAGCTGGGTCCAGACCAGGGTGGGCATGGTTCTGCAGGAGCGGAGACCAGATCCCAGGAGGGAAGATCAGCTCCTGGGGGCAGTGGTCTTGAGCACTGTAGGGCAGGTCCTTGAGCAGGATCTAACTGGGATTTGTATAGAGGGAGTGTGCCAGGGCGTGGCCTGGGGAGGCTGGGACAGATGAGAAGGCATGTGTACTTTGTCTGTCCCTGGGCAAACCTTCCTGTCTCTGCTGGGGAAGCCTGGACAAGCTCTGTAGGATTCATCATCACACTCCTTTGGATGTCAGCATTGTTGGACCCATCCCTGGGACTTGGGCTCATGTGATGAGCCCACAAGTGTCCTGTTGGCCATTTGGTCGTGCCAAAACTTGGAGCATGTCCGTCCCTCCTTCCCCTTCCCTATCTGGAATGACAGAGCACAGAGAGCGTCCCCTTGACCTGCACATATTCATCCCATCCCCTTCCAGGGGGCAGGGGTGAGTGCAGGGCAAGAGTATCATCAGGAAAGTCCACTCCTAGTGACTGAAACGTGGTAGGGAGCTGAGCTGAATCTGAGCAGGGGGAAGAGGAAATTCCCACTGGAGATCATATGGGGGGGGCTTCTGTAAGAGTCTAAGGAATAGGAGCTTTTTCTGTCCTACAGAAGCAGGGTTGGAGGCTTAGGAGGCCTTTGTAACTCTGGATTTGCAGATGGGAGTGGGGCACGTGTATTTGTGTGTGCACCTGCGTGTCACTGCTGTGTGTGCACGGATGTCACTGGGGGGGTGTGGGTGTGTGTGTGCATGTATGTGTGGATCTATATGTGTCACTGCTATGTGCAGCAGAGGTCACTGCCTATGTGCTGCACCGGGACTAGGCCCAGCAGCACTGGGCAGGGAAGGCTGCATCGGAGGCAGGGCTGCGCTGACCTCTGACCTGTTGTTTCCGGGATTCTGTCATTCCTCCCTGCACAGAAAGGGGCTCAGGCCAAGCTGAGCATTGTGTTCCCAGCCCTGGTCATTGCCCTGACCCCACAGGGCAATGATCAGAGGGGGGTGAGAATCTGGCACCAGGGGCTACTGTTTAACCTCCAGCCAGGTTACTGGACCAGGGCAGTCACTGTTGTTAACCTGAAGCCAGGGCTGTCACTGTGCTTGGTCCACATGGACAATGAAGGAGAATGTGCCCAAAGAGTTCAGGGTGAAAGGTCATCTTGTGCCAGGAACACCCCCAGGCCAGGCCAGGCCAGGCCAAAGGTGCCCATAGCCCCAGCACTCAGCACCTTATTCATGTAGGAGGGACACCCCAGGTTACTGTGGCAACACTGTGACATCACAATCCCAAGCCTCAGTGTCAGACACTGGCTGCTCCCAGTGCTCTTGTGACCTTTGCCAGAGCCAGTTGCCCATCGTAGTCACTCGTGTTTTTGGTCATTTCTCTTCTCTAGAGTTAGTTGCTTAATTTTGTAGTTGGTTAATTATTTTGTTAGTTTGTTAGTTCATTAGTTATTTCATTAATTAGTTAGATCATTCATTAGTTAGTTAATTAGTTCATTAGATCATTAGTTAGATAGTTAGTTACACATTTATCAACAGTCTTTAATCAGAAGTGAGCGCTGAGCTCAGGGGCTGTTTGCTTGCAGATGCTTAGACAGGAGAAGCTGCCACCAGTGTGCCTGTGCTCCTGCAATCTGGGTGAGACCTGGGCATATGACCTCCACTCTTGCCCTCTCCCCGGCAGCAATGAGGGCTGGGCAGCACAAGAGGCTTCAGGGCTCTATGGCCTCCCCTCCCAGCAGGGTTTGCCTGGCAGGCCAAGCCCACGCTGTCCCAGGTCCAATCTGGACAGCCCCGGCTCCATGCCCCAACCAGCTGTCACCCCCTGCTCTTCACCAGCAAGTTCCCTGGGGAAGGGGAACAGGACTGGCTCCCACAGGTCCTGGCCCTGCAGCCCCTGCCCACGGCCCTGCCCTGATAGTCTTCCCCCGGCAATGGACCTGCTCCCCTCTTCTCCCTTGCAAGGTGGGACCCACATGGACTTTGGGATCCCCATCCTCACAGTGGTGCTCAGTCCCACCCAGTCTGATGCACAGCCCTCATGTCCCCTCAGCACCACAGGCCACCCTGGGCACAGACAAGTGGGCAAAAGCGAAACTGCTCCCCATTAAGGGGTCTCCATGTTTACCCTCTGTGGGTAAAGTCCAGGAGAGGAGGGACCCTGCACCCAGTGAGTTTGGTCCAGCCTGAGCTGGGGACGGCTTGTGCAGTTGCATCGGGAGGGGGCAAGGTCTCTGCAGGAGGGCACCCCGCTCTCCCTCCTCTGCCTCCATTCCCAAGGGGCCGAGCTGATCCAGCCAGGAGACCCCTCCCCAGCCTTACTGCTCCTCATCCCCTTGTCCCTTGGGACCCAACCCCTGCCAGGCGCATTTGCACCTCAGATGACCAGCCATGTCCCTGGGGTCACATAAGGGACTCCCACCTGACTCCTGTGCAGGAAGGCCCTGCCCTTGTGGCATACAAGACTCCTGGCAGGTGCCCCCATGCACTGCCCCAGAGGGGCTGGTTGCTCTGAGCCCTGGCAGCAGAGTGGGCCCAGCTGATGCGTGGCCCCTTGTTTCCCCTCAGGACCAGGAGCAGTGCTGGGGGCAAGTCCAGGCAGCAATGCGAGGGGCCAGATGTGGCCACACCCACCCACTGCAGTGAGTCTTTCCCCTGCCCAGGGAGTGGGAGGGGCTGATCTGGGGGTCAGGGGTCTCTCACCATGTTCCCCATGCCCCTCCCAGCCCCACGCAGCACACGAGACCCCGGGAGAGAGTCTCCCTCTCCTGCCAACTCCATGGGCCCTCCAAGAATAAGGGAGAGGGTCGTGAGTTCATCCCCCCATCACAGGGACAGTCCTTCCCAGCTCAGAGTGTCTGAGGGGCCTGGGACCTTGAGCTGGGAGGTGGAGACTCACCTGAGACAGGTGGTAACAAACAACCCCGGGGATCCCCAGGGCCCAGGTCTATGAGCCCTGCTCCGCCCAAGGGCTCTGGGGGCCACCAACCCTGCATCATGGGGAGATGGGGAATTCACTACACAAGGGAGTCCATTGCCCTTGCCGCTCTTTCCTTTGCCAGCAGGAAAAACCCCGTGGCAGGTACCACCAGCAGCTGATTAGCGGGTCCCAGCTGGGGTGGGGGGCTGTGAGGGAGACCAAGTGGGCTGGCTGATGGCTGCATGGAGGGGTGGACCAGAGGGACAAGCCTGTGGCTGGGAGATGGAGGGCGAACGCAGGGACAGAGGGACAGATGGGGGCAAGAGGTGGCTATGTGCGCAGACAGACAGGCAGTGGTGTGAGGCTTCTCTAACCTGCACTGTCTCGTTTGTTGGCAGCTGGAGCTGAAGGCGCTTCGTGCCTGCTGGCGCAGCAGGAGCAGGATGTGGAAGTCCTCCTGTCCTGGCAGGTGTGGGGCTGGGGAAGGAGCTGGCTGTTCCAGCTGTGAGGCACAGGGGTCGGGGCAAAAGCCCAGGGCCCATCCCTTCTTCTGTGTGAGTCTCTCCTTGGGGAAGGGGTGTTTTTTGGGACAGCACTGCAGTGTCTCTGAGCCTGGAAATGTTTTTGTCTCCACAGTGCTCGGCAAAGGGAGCAGCAGCTCCTGATGAGTTTAGGGGTGGCAGAGGCTGGCAGGACAGGGAACAGGCTGAGGCTGAGCTTGACCAGGCAGGGTAACATCCGAGAGGATGTGAAAATGGAGAACAGAGTCCTGACACATTGCATGTGGGGAGAGGTAGGGCTTGATGGGTGCTTAGGGAGGTAACACTGTTGGGTGCAGAGGTCCAATATACGTGGTGCAGCCATGGACATGGTCTGATGGGCTGGGGTGATTCTCATACAGGCTCAAGTGGAGGACCTGAGGCTCCTTAATCTCTCCCTGGTCCTGGCCCTCAAGGCCCAGAGGGAGCAGGGCCAGTCTGTGGACAACAGCCCCACAGAGCTGAGCTGCTCTGCATGCTCCTGCCCCAGGGGGGAGGGGGAGTGTTTATGTGTCTGTGTCTGCACAGGGCAAGGCTGTACCTCTGCTGTGCCAGGCCCTGTAGTATAGGGGCAGGGTGTTGCCCTGGCTCTGTGGGTGGAGGGATTCTGTGTGCAGTGCGGGGCACCATGTGAGCTTTGTGGATGTCACACTGTGGGACCGGTGGGGTGACATGTCTGTGCTGCACTGACCTCCCCTGCTTTGTGGATTGCTCTCCCCTCCCCCAGCCTCCCCCGTACTCTGCCAGGTGCCAGTTCTGGGCCAGGGGGTGGATTTTGTTATCACTGCTATTTTGCTTTTTCATTTGCAACAGCCTCCCATGGATGTGGAGGGGATGGCTGGGGAGTGCTGGCCACCCTGGAGGGAATAAGATGGGGACAGGGAGGGGAGGGTGAGGTGCAGGGCTCTCCTGGGTAGCTTGTGAGCTCTGGGGCAGGTGTTACAAGTGGTGCTTTTTGCAAGATGGGGAGTTGTTCCTTCTCTGGTGCTGGAGGGGATGAATTCAGTCCAGGAACCATTTCTGACCAGTTCCTTTCTGTGCAACCAGGAGCATTAGCTAGCCCCCTCCAGGAGAAGGCAGCAGGGTCCCAGACCAACCTGTCCCCTACTGCAGAGGCCAGCACCCAGATAGAGGGCCCCCAACATGAGCATGCCAGCAGCTAGACCAGGGCCCTCTGCCTGGCTGACATGGGGTGTCAGGGTGAACACCTCGCAAAAACAGTGGCGAGCACCAAACGAAGGCTTGTCATTGTTCAAAAGGAGCAGGACATAGGGAGAGGTATGGTGCTTTTTGTACTGTTGGCTTGTGAGCCCTGGGATCCAGGTGGATGGGACCTGGGTGATGATCAGAGCCCCTTCTGCCTCCAGGCAGATCAGGATGCCCCATGAAGCCCATCCCACAGGGTGCCAGTGCCCTGTACCAAGCAGCTGAGTCCTGTGTCAGTCCCTCATGTCTGGGCTTCTGGATCCCATACTCAGGCAGCATGGGGGCCACATCTTGGAAGGGGATTACCCCCAGGCTGTATGAAGCCTCAAGAGGCTGATGGAAGAGGTCGGTGGTGGACTTGTGCACACCAGGACATAGTGTCCTGGTTCCTTCTATCTCCATCCATGTCCTCCCAAGGCATCCTCACAAGGATCGCAACTGTGACATGATGGAAAGAGGCTTGTCTACTATCGTTGACACTGAGAACGATGCTGTCTGCGGTTTTGTACTTCTGCTAGGGTCACCCATGTTGGCAAGGTGGAGACTAAGCTTGCCAGGCTAATAGTGACCCAAAAATAAAGATAAAAGTCATTGATTGTGGAGCATACAGATGAAGCAAGAATATTTTATGATGGTGGCAGAGGCAAATGTAGGCTGCAGCAGAACAGAAATCTTCAGTGCTCTCAGTTTTCTTTGGCATGGGATTCAGGTTTCCTTCCTGTGAAGTACTGTCTGGTTGCTGATATGCCATTTCATCCCCACATTAAAAGAAGATGTGTACAAGCCTCTTGCTTCAATAGCAAGTCCCACAGTGATGTGTGAGTGGTGATGGGGGCAGATGCTTGCGATAACCAAAAGCCCCTAGTCATGGACCTGCCCCTAATCACGGACCTGCGTGTACAGAAACAATGACTGTATGATGGTTATTTTGTACAGGTGTGTGATTAGGCAGCTGCAATTATGACTGAGCAGGCCTATTTCAGATGAACTCTGCTATCCTGTGTGTGGAGGGCACTAGAAAAGGCACCTTAAACAGCCCATGTCATGTCACCTGCCTGGGATCCATCCATCCAAGTCAAGTACTGAGGTTTGCAACCTGGACTGTCCACACTCTGGTGCACAGCACGAACAGCGCCCAACTGGATTGAAGGACAGCACTTGTGCCCAGAGCTGTATGGATTTCTTTTCCTGAACAGGTGTGCACAATATGATCTAATCATCACAAAGCAACCGAATGAACCACTGAAACTTATGACAGGTACCTGCAGATGCACTCATGTTCCTTGGCTGTCTCTTCTATCTCATACCCCTCCCCATCTTCAGCATCAAGAGGCTAAATAAAGAGTCTACAAAAAACTGCCCATATTCAATTGACTACCAATTTTTGAGGAACTTAATGACCCACATGGGCCAAGGCTTATGTCAAAGAAGGCCATTTTGGAGTGTGAGAAAATAACTGAATCATGAAAGCTTTGATATCAAGGAAAATGGACCCAGCGATGCAAGACAATTGACTTCATTATACGTTTCTTATCATGGACCCCACATCTAAATGTCCTGGCTTTGCTTTACTAATGCAGAGCTGGACTATGTTGAACAAGGAGGACAACTAGCTACTTTGTAAATGGAATTTTATTAAAGATGCCAAGTTTGAGTGTGGTGAGATCCAAACTGTAGCACATATCATGGAGGAACGTCCTGTTTATCTTTTTAACGATTGTATTGAAAACCTGCACCAGGCTGCTGCTGATGACTTGCCATGGATATTGTACCTAAAACTGTCACTCTAGTCTTATCCCTTAGTGCCATTGCTTAGAGCTTGTTCTGCTATTCAGTTGCTGTATCCATCTGAATAAATCACAAGGCAACAAGTGGAAGCCATTGTGCAAGCACCCCTGCTCAAAACCCTGGCACCTAACTGATTATATCATAGTGCATTGCAAAGTCCACCTCAGCACAGCCATAATGCCAACTGCTACAGCCAACTGCCATAACGGCCTCAGCAGACATGCTCACATTGCGGTCTGCTCAGATTCGAACAATCGGCAGATTCTGCTGAATGCCTGTCGTCAACCATCTCAGGTGGGACTGGAGAAGAAGACAAAGAGAAGACCAGCCCCAACGGCTGCTGGATAGATCCTTGTTTGATATGCTCCAACATGTCCATCTGTACGGCCACAACACGATGTCAACAGAAGAAGCAACCAAAGAAGAGATTCAGTCTCAAGTGCTTGAAAAACCCTGCTAAGAGACATCTCCTCCAGCAGTGCCTCAGTGAGAATCGTGCCAACTGCCCTGATGCTCTTGGCACCACCAATCACTCGAGCAAGAGCGAGAGCTTCAAGAAAGGCATCCGTGAGGCACGCCAAAAATCTCGAGGCTTCTCCACAAAGAAATGTGAGGACTGGTTCAGTGAGAATGATTGGGAAATTCCTGCCTTCAAAATGGACAGAGCACACAGTGACATCAACTCCAAATAGAAATATCTACATTCGTGGTCTTCAGTACAGATAATTCACTCAGCGGCCCCTGCCACATGGACAGTTTTGCACACATAGGTGAAGAATGGATCTCCCGCTTTGTGTGTGTTAGAAAAAGCCACCATTGAATAGGTGTGTAATCTGTAACATGCAATAAAAAGACAGGAGAATTTATTAGTGCTCTAAATCCTTATGAAATTTTCTCTGGACTCGCATAAGGGCTTCACTGCAAAGAAGTGGCTTTCGTTTGGTTTAGCACATCCTTCTGCCTGTTTACCTAGTCATTACTTTCCATTTTCCCTGAGGGTTTTTCCCCCCACTACTTACCAGAGGAGGCTGAAGCCTTCATCAGGCTGGACCAGGCTCAGGTTTCAGATGGCAGCTCCCATTACTATTTCTATGCAGGTACTGTCTGTGGGATCTTTCACCTCTGAGGTCCAGCTCCCTGGCCTGATACATGCAGAGATCCCAGTAAGTGTGAGCACATTGCGTCCCTCAGTGCTGTGGCAACTTGTAGGATCCAAGCCTTCCCTCTTCCCACCTCTTGTCACCAGCTGTGCTCAGCCCCACCAGCCCCAGCTGCTCCAGCAGGCTGCAGGGAGGCTGTGACTGCTCCTGCCCTGCAGCTGGGAGAGGAAGCAGAGGGGAGAGGTGTCTGCACTCCCTGCCCTGGGCTCCAGGTTGGCCCTCAGAGCTGGAGCCCTGGACTGAAACCTCCCCTGGGAGCAAAACACCCGGCCTGGGGTTGGGGGGGTTTTCTGTGTCCCTCTTTGGCCCCTGGGGTTTTGTTCTCCCTTGGTGCAGTCAGAAACCCAGGGACCCGAGCACCACCTGGCTCTGGCACAGAGAAGCCAGAGGCCACTTTTCAAAGTCATTTCTGTTTTTCTGGGTGCCCACTTTCAGACACTGGGAATCCAGACAAGTCCAAGTGAAATCAGTGGGAGCTGCAGGTGCTCGGCCCTGTTTACAGCTGCAAATAGATTCCATCTGAGGCTGGACTCCTCAAGACTTGCCACCCAAATGCAAAATCAACTCTTTAAAGTTTGTCCCTCCTTGATTTATATCAAAGATGCAGTGGGCCAGTCTTGGAACCAGGAGTCCCAGCTGTTAGCTTCTAGCTCTGTCCAACAGGCCTGCTCAGCAGCACTGCAATTAGTAAGTAGTTAATATTGCCAAGGGGCTTTGAAGAGGCAGAAGCCAAACTGTGCTGTGACGGGGGTGGCAGTAGCATTCCCACTGATGCACCCACTATGGAGTTGATGCAATAAGTCAATATTGAAGTTCTCTAAATCTCTATGGTCACATATTTGTGTCTTTTTTTAATACTATATTTACTGTGGATAAGCAGATTTGAGCTACTTGGAAACCAATGAATACAAATCATTAGATTCCAGTATTTGAATATTTGTGCAATCTCTGGCATAGGGCCTTTTTGCCCTATGCCAGATTTTTATTTTTCTTCAGTTTTTCCACCTTTCTGATGCCAAACAGTGCCATCTGATGCAGACATAGAATGCATAAGACAACACAAACTTCAGGACAGAAGTTGAACATGACCCTTAATTATGTGTGTTTGAATCCAAGGCAAAGTTCCCACTCAAGCAATGTGATGCAGGCAGGAGGGAAGCTTCATTCTAGATTTGAGTACTAATCCAATCTGGGCTGGCTAGCGAGGCAGGGGACAGGGTTATGACAGCGGGGTGCACAGAAGAGACCCAGTGTGTGGCTTGGTGCACTTACCTTCAGCTTGGCCCAGAGTTGTTGCTGCTGCTGCAGCTGCTGCCTCTGTCTCTGCATAGTGAGGCTGGGTCAGGGCAGCCACTGCTGATTGCCCCAGAGCTGGAGCAGCTAGAAAGGGCAGGCACAGGCATAGGATGGCAAGGGGAAGGCAGGGCATGTGGTGAATAGGAAGGCGCAGGAGGGGAAACAGGCAGCGGGGGAACAGGCCCCAGGGGTTCAGGCACAGGTGTGGCAGTGGGGGTAGAGGCAAGGGGGAAGGCACTAGGGTTTGGCATGGGATGGTGTGTGGTGGGGGAGCTGGCAGCAGGGTAAGGCTGCAGGGCAGAAAGGAGGGGGGCAGGCACATGGGGTGGGAAGGAGGCAGGGAGGGCGGTTCATACACCCTGGAAAGGCTCCAGGAAGTTGAAAATCTAGTGGTGGAAAAATAGAAAAGAGCTTTTTCAAGCATTATCTAGATCTTGTTTGGTGTAACTATATCAGCACTCAGGTTCTTCTCCCATATTATTAACTCTTCCAGTATGATTTACAGAAGGTGGGGCTGGGTGGCACTGTGTTGAGTGAGTGAGTTTTAGACGTGAAAAAGTTTATGCATCATACTAGGAAAGATTAATAGCAAACTACCTTCTGTCTGACTTGGCTAATTGCCCTTCTCTAGCATAACCTACAGCTGAAGCAGTAACTGTAGAAGTTAATCATAAACAAGAAGCCCAAGTCATTGAAGGTCTATTGTACTGGTTTGATAAGTGTATTTCTTCTTGAACAGCTCCTCCTTGTTCTGACATTTTCTAGTTTTATTTTCTTCTGTTGCCATCTCCTCAGGTAGCTTATCATATAAATGACAATGATGGCATACACTTTTCCATGCCTGACAGTCACTCTAGAATGATAGAGTGGTAGTAGTGCTAGAAGCAGCAGATGTTGGTACAGTACTTCACTTTCTTTTAAACGTCTACAAATTACCAGCTTGGTCTGTGTAGCTCCTTCATCCCTCTCCCCCACCCCCACCAACTTCATGGAATAGCACTAACGGCTAGTTTAGCTTGTTTTAAGGAAACTTTTCCATAGGAAAGTTGGAGGAAGCTTTTTTCCTTGCTTTTTTATTAACTAAAAATGTCATGTTCTGACAGGAGCCTGATAAGAGATAAGTTAAAAAGTGATGTCATAGGGATAACTTGAGCAACAACTCTCTCTTCTGTAACTGATAAGCAGGTGATACTCAACTGAGGGAAGAAAAAAAAGGAAGCCCTTTGATGAGGGAATATAAGCACTTCCAAAATATAGGTATTGTTGCTGTTCTCTCAGGAAATACATGAAAGGAACATGGGGAGTGATTTTTCTTATCCATGCCTAAAGTCTGGTGTGTTTGCAATGCAGCATTTCTATTAGAAAATAGTTCTGTGTAAAAGGTCGTTTATGTAAAGAGATTTCAAAAAAAATCTAACTATCGAAGTATGAAAAGGGATTAAAATACTGTCTTTAATCTATGAGAAGCAAAATGTAAAACAGCCATTCTCTCCCTGACATACTGAGTTAACACGCTTCCTGTTTCTTCTATGGGGAGTGACAATATAGCTGGGACATCAAGCTGTGTGTATTGGCATCAGGCCAGGACTCTGAAGGCCTTCCTGAACTTTTGGTCTACATAAATTGCGTTCATGTAAGTCACAGAGTGATAACATTTATTTTCCTTGATGGATGGTTATTATATTGTAAGGCTGTGTTGTGGGGGGAGGGAGGGCATTCTCTTTCATTAAAAAAATCCCAGTAGTCAAATCCTGCATTTTGCTGGCTTTATCCTCTCCTTAAAGGTACAGGAAATAAATGTCTGGGAGCAGTGTTTTATGAGGATCAAGTGCAGCTGATGACATTAATATCGTTATTGTGCATTTATATAATATAACATAGGCCTAGGTTGAAAAGCCTATTATTTTACATTCCTTTACGAAAATGTCCTTTGGGGCTGAAATGTTTCTTGCTTCATAGTGCACAGTGGATTTGTTTTTCAATTCTAATTTATCTTAACATGAAACATCTATTCCTTTTAAAATATTGTACTTCTAAAACCTTTACTGATTCCAAATGTGTTCCAGTTTCAACATGGCAAAGGCACTTCCTCTTATTGTGTCAGAATAACTTGAAAGAGGCTTTATTCACAAAAATTCTACTGGAAAGTGTTCCATGTATCTATGATCCTTCTTTACTCATACTCAAGGTGTTGGAACACAAGGCACATGGGTTAAAAAAACTGTCTGGGGTCTGATTCAGGGATGCCTGCCCTGAGTGATCCTCAAGTGCTTTGCAGTGGATGCAAAAACTTAGTAGGCTAGAGGGGATGGTGAGGGTGATGGTTCTCTAGACCTTCTCTTATTTACCTTTTGGGGCTTCTGCTGACACTGGATTCAAGCAGATGATGAATAGTGAAAAAGCAGGAGTAACAGCAGAGATCTGTTAATAACACAAATAACAATGGGGCACAATCACAATTGTAAGGTACCTAATAGGCACTGGATGAAGCTAAGAGTATTGATTGACCTGTTATAACTTGATCTTTATTAAGGTACTTAGGTACCATGGTGCTGGAAGCAGTATTAAAACCTTGGGGCACCTATACATGTGCTGGACATCGGAGCAGACTCGATTAATCACTCCACCAGCCTCCATGTCACATCTGTTCAGGTACCTGCACTTCAAAATGGCAGTGGGGGTTTTTCCATTAAAGCTTATTGAATGAGCTTTAGTTCAAGTGCCCCCATTGCCATTTTGAACCATGGGACACTGCATGCACATGAAGCTGTGGGTGCTTTAATAAGAGCAGCTCTCAGAGCCACTGTAATTAAAGCACCTCCACCTCCCACTCAGAACACATGTATAGACACCCTTGGTTATTTGGACACATCGCTACCACACTGCAATCAACCTCATGAGTGCAGTTTATGCTATGCAGTGCCTTTCCTAAAACACATTGACAAACCTGTAAACAGCCAACTGAAATGGTGGCGTGTCTTTTTAAAAACTTTGTTTCCTTTCCTTCCCACTTTGAGATTTTTCTCTCATGAGCTGCTTTTCCTGACAAATCATTTGCATCTCTCCATTCCCTTCTGACTTTATGATCATCCATGCTCCTTTCTTCGTGTTTCTGAGGGTTGGTGGCTTTTATTTTATTTGTGTTTGGGTGGAATGAGGAAAGCTCTTTCCTGTTTCAGCCCGTATAGCAGCATTTTTCAGCTAATGGGTTGCAACCCAAAAGTGGGTCACATGAATATTTGAAAGGGTCATGAGGAAGTCCCAGGAAAACCTGCAAATGTGCAGGTTTCCCCTTGCAGGCTGACAGCATTCCAGCCTGCATGTACTGCTTGGGACAATTGGAGGCAGTGTGCACACATGTATCTGCAACCACAGATACACCTGGCCAGCATACAGTGAGTTCAGGTTGTGGGAGCAGCCCCAGCTGCTGGATGCAGGTAAGTGTATGGGCAGCAGGAGGTGGAAGTCCAGGGGACTGTCCAGAGGACTGGGGGCGGGAATCTGTGTGCATGTAGGGGTGCTGGTGCTGGTGGCCAGATACAGGGCTGCAGCAGGGCAGGGGGAGCAGTAAGGAGAAGGTGCCTGGCCCTTCAGCAGGGGAAGGAGGTGGTGGTGGTCCTTTGCAGCAGGGAGCTGCATGCCTGGGCAGGTGGTGCTGGGCCGGCACCCATACACTCAGGGACCTGCACTTGCTGCTGGGGTTCCAGCTCAAGTGGGATGGGGGCAGCTGGGGCCTCCCTCTGGCTGGGGTGGCAGGGGACTGTGGATCAGGATTGAGGGGCACCAGCATGGCCTGGGGGTGTGTGTGCAGGGGGCTGTGGCTTGGGGGTGAGGAGCACTGGCTGGGGACTTTGAGTCGGGCACCAGCAGGGCCAGGGGGCTGTGGGTCGGGACAAGCCATCAATCTTGGAAAATGGGTCCCAGAATGAAAAAGGTTGAGAACCACTGTTCTACAGGACTGTTTGGGGAACGGTGGGGAGGGGAGAGGCAGGGTGCTGCACTGCCTGCTGCAGCAATCCCAGCAGCCTGCACGGTATGTGGCTCAAAGCCACTATCGGTGCATCCCTCTGCTGCTGAGAAGTTGGACAGCCCCATGTAAAGCATTAAAACTTGTCTAACAGAGCAGTTTCAGCCATTGGTACATAGTCACTGGTGTAAGCCCGCAGCTGAGAAAGACAAAACATCTATATATCCTCCTTGATACAGAGATAAACTGCTCCAGTGCACGTGGTGGCTTCTGCAACTAAGAGCTTGCACTGGCAGCTGGTTATGTATTGGTTCAGATCCCCACTGTAAGCAAGGCCTGAAGTGTGTGTTCTGCTTTGAGTAGTGGGTGGTCCAATTTGGGATGGGGTCTCTGACTATGGTAACAGGTTATAGAGGGTGGGATGGTCCACGCATAGCTGACTTGCTGCAATTTAGGCAGAAGTGATCTTCAGACTGCTTTTCTCCTCTAACTGACCAATGCAGCTCTCGGGTCTTGCTTCTCAGTCTTTTAATTTAACTTGCAATTTAAACATGAAAAGAAAACTAATGAAAAATTTCCCAGGGTTTGTCATGGTGGATTGAGGGGGTTGCAGTGGTTTGGTTGCACTCTCTTTCATACTATGCTGTGGTAGCCACAGGAGGGGGTTTTAAGCTCCTGGATCAGGTAAGGATTCCCCCTCTCCCTTCCATTCTGTGCTCAGCGGCTTGTCTCCCTCTCTCCCTTCCCCTCTAGTTCCCTGGGCTTTCCCTGTCTACTGCTGCTGTTGTCTTTCCTGTCTCTGGCTGTCCTGGGGTGCGGGGGAGCTCTAGAGGCACTCTTATCCTGCTTCAGTTAGACTATGCAGGAAGCTGTGCTTATCCCAGGACAGCAGCAGCAGGTGGGTTACCTCTTCCTGTGCCTGCTCCCTGGCTGAGGGGAAACACCTGGGGGTATCAGGCAGCCCTTCCTGCTGTTGTGGTTGCTGCTCCTACATCCCCCTTTACAAAATCCTGGATCCACCCACTGGGCTTGTACATAATAAGGCACAATGCAAAACTATGTAGTTCCTTTATTTTATGGCTCATCCTTCCACACTTCTTTGTATGATGTGTTTGTAGGCTGTAAACTCCTGCAGGTGAGGACCTTCTGCTCTATCAACATGTAAGAAGACAATGCATAGTAACAGTATTATGTAATGTTTTAATAACACACCTACCAATAACCAGGAAGGGAAGGGAAGGGAAAACTCTTTGACAGAGAGGCATGCACATTGGTATCTATGATGTAAAGACTAAGTAAGTTCAATTCTATTTACTGAGGGAGGTTTCACAAATGTTAGAATGCCCCATGCTGCACTTGGCAGGACCTGCCTGTACTTGAATACAGCGTACTAGACCAATAAGGCTCTAAGAACTTTACTCCAGAAATACTAATGGCTTCACGTATCCTACAGCCTAGCATTATTAAGTACCAGGAATATACAGCTATGAAAGTACTGCTGAATTCTTGACATGCCAAGAGCTGAAAGATCACTTGCACTTGCAGCCACATGCAGAACTTGTTTGAAAATGACCCATCTGCTATGCCTTGCTGAGTTATTTTTCTTTTTCCTTGCCTTTTCATGGATCAGTTCTAGTGACCTCGTTATCAACATTCGACTCCATAAGGATATTTAACTCAGCTTGAAATGAGGTAGCTTAAATAACAGATTTCTCTTGTCCTAAGACTGTCATTTAGGGGTACGAAGATGTGTGTGTGATTGCTGACCAGGATAACTATGCTGGCAGAACCCACTTGTGCAAATATGGTAACTGCTAGGGCTGTGTGAAATTTCGCTGGCTGTTTTGTTTCAACACTGTTTCGACTCGTTTCACGCTCAAAACAATGAAATCAAATTGAAGCGAAAGGCTTTGAAACAGCCTCGAAACAAAACAAGGGCAGTCAAAATGTTCAAAAGTTTCAAAACGTTTTGAGTTTTGAAGCTGGGCTTGCTTGCAGCTAAAGAGAAACTATGGAGGGGGAGGGGGAAGAGGGAGGAAGGACTGCTCACTTATTGACTATGTAGCTGGCCAGTGACTGTCATCCTTCCCTGAGGTCCCTTCCAATCCCAGTGCTCTGGGAGAGGGATGGAAAAACTGCATAAAAAGCATCATTTGAACTGAGTTCTCTGCACCTTCACACTTCCAAGTGACACAAGTTTTGCTCTTAACCGTTTGAAGTGCAGTTTCCCAGTTACCCCTGCACCTATCTCCTTGAAACTTGGCAGGCTTCATGGCCTCAGAAAGAACTACCATGCCTGCAGTTTTCACCCTGCTGTGCCTTAACACACACACGTGCCATGAATTTTGCTTTCAAGACTTTGAGGTGCAGTTTCCCAGCAACCTCTGCACCTATCTCTTGCAAGCTTTGTGACCTCAGAAGGGGCTACCACCTCTGCAAGTTTCATCCAAATCAAGCAAGAAATGACAAAGTTATAAGCAGTTTTGTAGTTCCCCATTATAGCCTATGGGCAAAACATTGAAACAGCGGAACAATTTTGATTATACAAAACAGAACAGCAGTTTTGAAACGAAACAAAACTCGAAATGAAACACTGTCCAATCCAAACGGAAGTCAAAATGGAACAGTGCTGTTTCGCACAGCCCTAGTAACTGCACACTTATTGTACAGCTTGCTTCATTTGGTGGAAGTAGATTTGCTGTTCCCCCAAGCATCTGTACTTGGAGGACTTTGCTGGTAGAGCACTTTCAGTGTAAACATAGCCTGATGTTCCTTGCTGTTTTCATTTTGGAGATGTACTAAAGAGCATTAATAAGCATCTATATAAAGATGCAAGACAGCAAAGAGTAGGAAAACAAAAAAGGTACAGTGACTTGTCTGCAGTGTAAAAGACAAACTCCATACTGGTGATCCTACAACTTCTGCTGCACCAGTGGGAACTTCAGCAGAAAGTAGTCTCTGGCAGCTTTTGCTGGTTTTACCAAGCTATCTACTCTGAATATATTGATACTGTATGGCTGCAGTGTAGCGTAGACAGCTGCCCTAGTTTGAAATGAGTTAGCTCAAGTATCAGAAGCACTATAGCCAAAGCAGCGCAGAACTTCTTTGAGCTTGTCACAGCACCTGAGACAAAGGTACTTTTGGGAATCGTGTGGCATGGATAGATATCAGATTTGCTATTGTTGGATCTAGTTTCTAATTGTAACAGTCCAAAGCTGTGTTCAGTTTTATTGTTCCCATACCTGTGTATGTTAGCATTTGACATATATGCAATTTTGATGTATCTTTATATTTCAGCTAATGTATCAATAGGGCAGCAATTGACTTGAACAACCCACAATTGTTCACACTTAAAAGGGTCAATGGCTCAGAATTAGCACTTGATTTGGTTTGTTTATTGGTCCCCCTGCAGATGTGCTAAGAGGCACCCTAGGCCTGTTCAGGCAATCATATATTTACATTTTAAAAGAAGTCTGATGCCTAGCTGGCCAAACTATCCTACAGGAGAGACAGGGTATCAAATTAATGAATCTACGTATGTAAAAAGGATGCAAGATTATAGTTTGGTAAATATGCACCTTCAGGGTGAAGAAGTTACTGGCATAGTGTGAGCCTCCCCTAGAAATAAAGGGGTGACATATGTTAATAGCCAGACTGGAAAAGGTACTTAAGCCTGCCTAGAGAACATGGCTTAATCTTCAGTCTTCTCATGGAAAAAGGAGAGGTTGGGTCCCTCAGCCAAAGAGGCTGGGAAAACCAAGCCAACAGGGGGGATGCAGGAGGCTCCAACAGGCAGGGTCAGAGCCAGAGGCTGCATTAAGACCCTTGAAGCTGGCTAAGGATCCAAGGTGTAGGGTAAGAATAGGTCAGTGTTTTGGTATTTTCTCGTGTTTGCTTACTCATATCTGTCTGCATCTCAACAGACAGTTGCTGGTTTCTTGGGCTTGTTTTATTTTTATTATAAATCATGTTGCTGTTTATCTCTTTACTGGTTGCCTTTAAGAGTGACTTCTGGGCAGGTGATATTCTAGCCTTACCCTCTCCATGGAGGTAGGGACCTATAATTTCTTCATTACCCAACTGTGAGGGCTACCTGGGGCAGGCAGAGATCCTTCACTGCAGCTACAGAATCCAGTAAAGGGCAGAGGAATTGAGTTGTTGGGATAGGGAACC
Source organism: Gavialis gangeticus (assembly GCF_001723915.1). Lineage (NCBI taxonomy): Eukaryota > Metazoa > Chordata > Crocodylia > Gavialidae > Gavialis > Gavialis gangeticus. Next base: position 129,537,790 of record NW_017729024.1, read on the forward strand.
ATCTCAGGGCAACCTTGGTCTGTGCCCTGGCGAGTGTGGTAGCACAGTGAGGAGTAACTCAGATCTCTCATGGACAGGCTTGTGACAGGGCTAATATGCCTGCCAAGAAGCTGGATAAATGTAGTCTTTGTGGAACTCTGTTTCGCTTGGCTGCTGGTACCCAAACTAGCTTGTTTAAAGCTAGCCCAGGTAGCTTTCCCCAGTATCTTTTGTTATCTGATTATTTCATCATAGCAAAGGAATATTCCCTTTGCTATTTAATCATTCACAGAAATCTTTCTGTTGCTTCACAATGAATGAAACCCTTTAGTTAACTGCCAATTAATTATTGAAAGCATACTCTGAGGATTAATGACGATCACATACATTCTGCAGTCCAGATATACCCTTATTTGAACACAGGGGAAGTAGAACGTGCACCAGCTAGTGCAGAAAGCTTACATTTGTACCAATTTTTTAAAGAGAAACAAGTCTAGTTATCAAAGCGTCTTGTATCTTTCCAGGATCCCTGATCAACCACACATAAGCATACGAACAGCTGTATCTATATGGTGGAATACATGACCACGCTTATATCAGAGATCATACATTTAGGAGATGAGGTTATTTACTACATTACAGGTTTGGTCCCACTGCAGTTTGTTTGAATGTGGTCTCTAATTTGCATGGTTTGTCAGTCCCTGAGCTTTTATGTATGCATACAGAGAGCACCAGTGTCCTAACATACTTCTGGAAGGGACAACATATGTAATTGTTGCTTGTGCAAAGTCAACTTCATGCAATTGCACATGACCCAAATACAGCAAAAAGGCAGAAAATTGGGCATGGTTCAATAGAAACAGGAGGAGGCAGGAGCCCATGGAAGCAAACTAGAATTATTTGATGAAGAAAAATGGGCCGCAAGCCCCTTGCACAGTAGATAGTCTGCTGAAGGAGAAGGAACAACAAGAGACTCAGTTGGCCCACAATAAATAAAAATAAAAAGACCTTTTTGGGACCTGGTGACTGTCTATGGGACCTGGTGACTGTCTATAAACTCACTAGGGGGGAACAGAAGGGTTTAGGGGAGACACTGTTTCCCCT
>NW_017729024.1:129543872-129544720 GCF_001723915.1 Gavialis gangeticus
AGCGCCCGCTGGCATAACAAGGAATAATGGACACAAATTATTGGAGAGTAGGTTTAAATTAGACATCCACAAGAACTACTTCACAGTTAGGGCGGCTAGGAGCTGGAACCAACTTCCTAGGGAAGTGTTGCTGGCTCCTACCCTGGGGGTCTTTAAGAAGAGGCTTGATGACTACCTGGCTGGACTCATTTGAGTCCAGTCTTTTCTCTTGCCCAGACGGGGGGTCAGACTTGAAGATCTACAAGGTCCCTTCCGACCCTACTTCTATGATTCTATGATTTCCTTGGGAAAAGGAAAATTCCCAAGGATAGTGCTTCAGAGAGAAAAAGTCCATGCATTACAATTAAAGAGAGGAATACAATGATTCAACAGGAAAATAATTAAGCAAAACAGTATGGTATCAAGTGGGATGGGAATGCTGATCAGTGCTTGCTTGAGTATTTTTCCCCCTTCCATAGTGATTGCTGACTTTGGAAGTCGCAGGAGAGGTGATTCATATAATCAGCCTCCTTTAGAGGATAAATAAAGCAGTAAGCAGTTCTCATCCCAAATATGTCCTCAAAAGGAACTTGTAAACCCATTTACACTGCCTGGACATCAAAGGTATCCATTTATTTTCATAGAAGTTGCTCTAGCTTAAATGGGCAAAATCCTTAGCATCTCCTGCTGTTCTTCTGTGGTACAATGTGTATCATTAAGCTCCCACCACACCACGCTGAGGTGTCTACATATCAGTGATGCTACAAATAATCTATAATGAATGTTTAGTAGCCCCTTTCTTCCAAATTATCTGAGATAGATACAAAAAAAAAAGTGACACACACACACACACACACACACACACACAC
>NW_017729024.1:129544774-129554495 GCF_001723915.1 Gavialis gangeticus
CACACACACACACACACACACACACACACACACACACACACACACACACAGTTGTGGTGGGGCAGTTCTGCTCTGTAATAATAATTTATGAATGCTATTACCTTGTCTCTGGGATGTTTCCAGTAGGTCTATGTTGATTTAACCTAACATGGCTCTTGGGGAGGGAAGGGAAACAGGGAGGTGAACAATGGTTCAGAATAAAGAAGCCCCTTGATTAAGAGCTCAGCTTTGTTACAGGACAATGGAAAGCCCACTGACCCTGAGGAAATTGGCCTGACCTCCCAATGAGTCAGACAGCTTTGTGATTAGCAGGGCCAGAAGTCTGGAAACTGGTGAGACAAAGGACCTCTTGCTGGATAAAAAAGTGACACCCTCCCTCCCCAAGGTGATAGCTCTTGGGGTGAATGTTAGAGAGCCATTCAGGTTTCCACTCAGGACCTGCTAGGGTATCTCAAGAAGGTAAAACTTCCTGGCTCACCATCATGGGATGGTAAGGCCTTGGGTAACATTAATGTGTGCATATGCTTTGTTTTAGAATACTTTTCTTTTCCTTTCATGTTATGCTCTGTACTTGAACAGTATCTGATCATTAGATTCACCCATGAGCACAGACTCATCAGAGGAGGAATGTGAGGTTCCAGAACCTGGTCACCCCTGCTGAGCAGGAATGGCTTGTCTACCTGGTGCTATAACCCACGGCCTGTTTTAAAAGTGAGAGTTGCATAATTCACCTCAGGAGTGGTGGGGGCTGGTTGCCTGATGCCTGAGGCTAGGGACAGACATTATGCATAAATTGGTTTAAGTGATCAGAAACTAATTTAAACCTGTAACAGAACAGAAGTTCAGTGCACATAAACCAGTTTGAAAATGGCTGGAACCAGCTTGGGATTGTAACTTGCCATGCCTGTCTTGAGTTCCCCACTTAGGTTTTTCTAGTCACCCAGAGCTAACTGCGGCCTTGTGGCCCGACAGTTTGACTGGGACCAGTTACCAAGACCACTGATGCGTCTCACCTGCCACGTTTTTGTTGGAAATTTAATCTTTGGGATTGATGTTACCCCTGGCTCAGTGGTATCTTGTTAGGTCTAATTGTTAGCACGAGAACATTGGGGCTCTGCCTCCCTTACACCCTGCCTAGCGCCAACCTGTTGTTATTCTGATGTTGCACAGCCACGGTTTTACCTCTTATTTATTCAGTCCCTTTTTTGGCTTGGTTCGCCTGGGCCAATTCCACGTCTATATTTGGTCCCTCTTTGATTCAGTCCAGATGAACAGATATACCCCTGAAGGGGCAAAAGGGGTGTCAGCCTTCCCCTGTTCCTCACTCATGGTTCTTTATCAGTCGTTCTTCTCTTCTTGTCCTGCAGATCCACAGCTGCCTTTGTTCCACTCTCCATAGCCAGACTTCCATGTCACCTGTCCTGGTAAGTCACCTGACTCCCCTGAGTCAGCCTGTAAGGGCAGCTCCTCAATTGGAGGCTGCCACCAGTTGCCCCTCCCAGGGTTTGTGGCTCGGCCGCAGCCTTCCCTCGGCAGCTGTGGACTTCCTTCCTGTTCTGCCTTTGAACCAGTTTGTGGGGCTTTTAGCTTTTCCCCACTGCCTCCACACGCAAATCAGCATTGGCATGCGCTTATAAAACCTGTCCAGGCTGGCAGCAGCTTTTTTTTTGCTTTGGATGTACTCGCCCCCGTTGGATGCAGCTCTGGACACTGTAGTGCCACCACTAAGTCCTGTGGCGTGACAATCTCACTGTTGCTGCCATGTTCTCATGGATAGGCATGCCACAGCACTGCCAGCAGGGCCTGTGCTGTGGTGATCCCATCACCACGCTCCCGTGGCTTGGCATGCTGCGGTGGTGCCAGCAAGGCCTGTGGCACAGGGATCTCACCGCTACTACCAGGTTCCCATGGCTTGGCAACCCCACTGCCCCTGCCACATATCTCCCCCCATAAGTTGCCCTGTGGCATCCTGAGTGTGATATTTTTTTGGCGTGCTTTGTCAATCTTCTGATAGAGCCGCACTTTCTGCTCCATTGGCCTCGCTGATGACTCACTATATCGAGACAAGAAATCAACAACCTTGTTTGTTGTTCCTGGTCTGTACCCAACAGAAAATTTAAAGGGCTGAAGAGCTAGTGCCCAATGCATTATGTGACCATTATCACACTTAGACTTGTGCAACCACTGTAAAGGCGCATGGTCCGCTATGAGTGTAAACTCCCATCCCATTTAAATAATAATGGAAATATATGAGCATCCACTTAATAGCCAGACATTCCCTCTCAATTGTTGAATACCTGAGTTCAGCTGTGTTTCATTTCCTACTTGCGAACACCACTGGTCTTTCAGCTCTGTCTTCTCCTTGACATAGAACTGCCCCCACTGCCATTTTGAATGTGTCAGTTGGTAGGATAAAAGGCTTAGAAAAGTCAGGAATCATCAGGAGCACATCACGACATAAGGCTCTCTTGATATTTCTAAAGGCCTCCTCCCTCATGGGGATCCAGTGTCTTATACCTTGCACTTTGCCTCTTATGGAGTCCATCATGGGTATGGCCAACTCTGCCTATAAATCTTTGATACCAGTTTGTCACACCCAAAAAGGAGCGCATTTGTTTTTTTGTTTGTGGTGGTTTATATTTCTCTATGGTCTCTACTTTACTCACCAGTGGGCATATGATCCCCTGTACCACATGGAACCCAAGATAATCGGTCTCCCGCATTCCTGATGCACACTTTTTAGGATTTGCTGTCATATTAAATTGATGCAATTCTCATAACACTGCTTCCACATGTTGCTGATGTTCAGGCCATGATTAATAATAAATTACAGTGTTGTTGATGTACACTACAGTGTACCTTGTATGTGGAGCTATGATGCTATCTATCAGCCTTTGGAAAGAGGCTGCAGTGCCATGAAGGCCAAATGGCATCCTTTAAATTCAAATAGTCCCCATGGCATACTGAAAGTCATTTACTGCTGGTCTTTTCCTGCCATAGGGATCTGCCAGTAGTCCTTGGAAAGATCCAAGGTAGAGATGTACTTTGCCTGATCTATTCGTTCTTGTAGCTCTTCTGCGTGGGGCATGGGGAATGCATCAAACCGTGCAACAGCATTAAGACCCCGGAAATCCATTCATATCCTCAGTGACCCATCATATTTCAGGATGACCACCATTGAGCTTCTCCAGGGGCTCTGAAATGGTACTATCACCCCTTGTTTAAGCATTTTCTGTATCTCTTCATACACCCGAGCTTGTAGATGATGGGGGACCAGTTTCCACCTTTCCCTCACAACTACCCCTTTGGGCATATTTATTTCATGCACTACGCCCCTAACCTTTCCTGAGACCTCACTAAACACAGCACCAAATTTTAAGATGACCCAACCCAGCTCTTTCTGCTGCTCATCCTTGAGGCAGTCTCCTATTTCTATTGTACCCCTTTGTGTATTTTCTCATATCTCAGGGCCTAGTTCTTCTCTTACTTCTTCAGGACTCAGTAACCACCCCTCTGGCTCCCTCCAAGCCTTCCACAGGTTTACATGGTAGATCTGGTGTTCCCTTATGTGACCTGGGCAGTATACTTCATAGTCTGTGGGCCCAGCCCTCCTTGTTATCTCAAAAGGCCCTTGCCACTTAGTCAATAGTTTATTTGCGGAGGAGGGAAGCAGAACCAGCACTTTATCCCTGGTCTGAAACTCTCCCATGTCTTTTGGTCGTAACTAGCTTTCTGCCATTGCTGTGCTCTCTCCATATATGTCTGGGCTAACTGCTGGGCCTGCTTAAGGCGTTCAATCATCTCCTGTCTAAATTGTTGGACCCTGACTCATTTATGCCCCATATTTTTCCACTCTTCCCTGGTTACTTGCAGTAAACTTTGGGATTTATGGCCGAATATTAATTTGAAGGGTGTAAACTGGGTTGACACCTGTGGTATATCCCTTAAAGCAAACATTAGTGGCACTAAGAGCAGGTCCCACTTCCTGGGCTCCTGTATGCAACAAACATTTGATTGTGCCATTTAGGCCCACAAACAGGCCATTTGTCTGGGGGTGATAAACGGATGTTCTTAAATGCTTAATGCCCAGCATGTGACATACAGCCTTCAGCACCTCTAACATAAAATTCATACCTTGGTCTGTAATGATTTCCCTAGGTACGCCAAAACAGGAAATACACTTTAATAACTCTTCCGCAATGTGAGATGCAGTGACTGTTCTGAGTGGGATACCATGTTGCATAATTGATTTAAAACTAGTATATACTGATGACCTGCACTACTTTTGGTGAGTGGCCCCATGACATCGAGGGCAATTCTATCAAATGGTGTGTTAATGATAGGCATGACCTGCAAAGGAGCCCTCTGCAGCCGTCTTTCCTCCACCAACTGACACTCCATGCAGGACCCGCATTGACATGTTACTCCTTCCCATATACCCAGCCAAAAGAACAACCATTCGATTTTTGCCTAGTGTTTTCTCTCTTCCAAAGTGTCCGCTTGTGGGCATCACATAAGCCATGTTCCACATCTTCCTCCAGAATGCTTGTGGCACCAATAACTGCAGAACACGCTCACCCACTTCAGATTGCTTTACCCAGTATAATAACCCATCCCAAATTTCAAAACATGGGTCACTTACTTGTAGTTCAGGTTTTACAACTTGCCCCTCAACATTGGCAACTTCCTTTTCTATGATTCTCATAAACTCTTATTCTTCATCCTTGTGTGATCTTGAAGTGAGGGTTCATTGGGCCTACCCCCAAGCTAATAAATGGCTCTTCCTCCCCTGTACTCCACCTAGTACCAACCTGTTGTAACTCTGATGTTGCATGGATGTGATTTTACCTCATATTTGTTTGGTCCCTTTTTTGGCTTGGTTCACCTGGGCCAAGTCCGCGTCTATACTTGGCCCCTCTTTGATTCAGTCTAGATGAATGAATATACTCCTGAAGGGGCAACAGCCTTCCCCTGTTCCTCACTCATGGTGCTTTACCAATCGTCCTTCTCTTCTTGTCCTGCAGATCTGTTGCTGCCTTGGCTCGACTCTCTGAAGCCAACCTTCCACATCACTTGCCACCAGTCACCCCTCCCAGGGTTTGTGGCTTGGCTGTAGCCTTCCCTCGGCTGCTGGGGACTCTCTTCTGGTTCCGCCTTTGAACAGGTTCATGGGGCTTTCAGCTTTGCCCCATTGCCTCCACTGGCAAATCGGCATTGGCACATGCTTATAAAGTGCATCCATGCTGCCGGCAGCTTTTTTTTCTTTGGGCGTCCTATTGGCTGCAGCTCAGAATGCTCTAGCACCGCCGGTAAGTCCTGCAGCATGGCAATCTCACTGTTGCCACCATGTTCTCGTGGCTTGGCATGCCGCAGCTTCTAGCCTGAGCCACTGCAGGCATGTGCCGGCATTTCTTCAGTCCAGAAGGGATGTCTGGCAGTTACAAACTGGTTTAGCTTAGCCAGATTAGACTGACCTGCGAAAATTGAATCAATTGAGGCTCAGGCTTTTTGAATGTCTGTCCCTAGCCTGAGGGTATAGCACTTTAACTGCCAGCTCCATCATCAGTCTCAGAGCAGCTCACTCAACACTTATGAGTATTTGATATCAGATTAAGGATAATGTTTTAACTTTTTTTCTTAAAGTTGCAGTTTGAGTGGACTAAGGATTATATGATATCATGTTCTGTTTAGTTTCCTAAAAACCATCCAAAAGGGCTGATAGTGAGATTGCAAGTTATACGGGCTCCCTCTCCTGTTTATATGGGATATTGCATTTCCTCCCTCAACTGCTGGACCTAAGTGATAATTTACTCCATTTTCTCCTGTGCTTTTACAGATAGATGGCGGGGCTTTTTTCTTAATTATCCTCATCCATACCCAAATATGTGTGCAGCTGCCAGAGCAGAGGAACCAAACAACTACTGCTAAATCTATCAGGAGTACCTTTGTTAAGCTTTGGGACAAGGAAGTCCAATGGGCTGAGAAATGTAAATTATTCCTTAGTCATCCAAGACATATATGATATGTGCCAGGATATTTATTCATGCAAACTCTCTCTCTTGCTTACTTTGCTTTCAGTATGTCCTCAGCTGAAGAGTATTTTTATTTGAATAAGATGCGTGTTGGATTTGTTTTGTTCCCTTCATAAATAAGCAAAGCCCCTGCTGTTTTATCTTTTGAATTCTTCAGTTCTCTGAAGTAGTGTGATGTGCAGAAATCAGTCCTAACAATAATTTTTATATACACAACATCTGGGCCTGCTGAAATTTGCATTGATGTCTATTTTTGGAAATGTTCAATCAGTCTGTAAAATGTTCCAGCTGTAAGTGAATGCACATTTTACGAAAGTCTTTTCACTGATGCAGATAGTTCTTTGTGCTGAAGAATGTGGAAGTGGGACTTTTACATTTACAGACAAGCATAAGCTGCCCCTCTTTCAGGCTATGTAGAAGCAGCAGTTGAGTTCCTTCTAGATGCCTGAGAGAAAAGAAGGGGCCAAGAAACAGGTGAGGTCTACCAGTTATAAAAACCCTAGTGATTGTCCAAGACCAAAGTTTCCCTTGCCTTCTCAACAAGGACTCAGCCAAGAGCTGTAAGGAGCTCCTTGGGCTTGAAAGCCTCTGAATGAGAAGTCTTAGTATTACCTTCTCAGGCTGAGAGGCAATGTTCAAGCATATAGTCATCAAGCTGAGTATGAAGGCTAAGCCCCTCTCTCAGTCGGGAAACCCGGTTAGGCAACTCCCCATTGTGTCTAAGAATTGGGCTTAAAATAAATACAAGTATGGCAAAAGTTTGTATACCATGTGTAGTCATGAAACCTATATTGTTAATCTGAATGTGCGCTAGAAAATCAAACAGGTTGAAAAAATCGTATAGAGTATAATTGGTTTGTACAACCACCTGAGAGCTCAAATTGCTTCCATGGAGTATAATAGACCCATCACCTTCTATTCACCCAATCAAATTATGCACTCAATTTAAATAAAATACAGCTTAAACATGTCTGGAAATTAGCATGTCTTAAACTATAAATAAGGATTTACCTAAATTGCAGTTACATGACGGGATTTTGTAGGCCACATGGTGTGAGGAGCCAATTTTATAGTCTTCTTGTGGCAAGTCCCCCCTCGCCACTGATTGACTGAGGGGCCCCCATGGCCCCACCCCTTGCTACTGATTGGCTAAGAGGCCAATCATTCATCTTCAGACTGCAGCATTATTGCAGCATTACACCTGGCTTCTTAAAAGATGGTGCTAAAACCCTGTTGCTTTCCTAACTGGTGCCTTCACTGAGTCTGTTCCTAGCTCAGCCTCTCAGTAGCAATCTCTTAAACCACGTTCCATGGCTGCAGGGATTGCTGTGCTTTCTGTGTATTCTGGTAAACGTTTTTTTCCTAGGTGATTTGGCACAAAATTGAGGGAAACACCATCTTTTGCAGTGATGGCAGAAACCACTGTTTTTCATGGTTTTTGCAAAAATCACAAAACCATGATTTAAGTTTGTCCTTAACTATAAAATAACCTGGAAAGCATCTGAATTTCTTTTTTTTTTTGGAATGTAGCTCCCTTCAAGCATGCCCCATGATATAGAATTGCTTCTACAAGAAGCTGCCATTACTGTCTTTCTAAGTGGTGTAGCCTTGTGGCAAAAGTGCCCCATACTTCAGATAAATGTTGACAAATCAAAAGATGCCACTGTGCAGAGGGTGGCATAACAAAACACTAGAGATAAAGTTAGTGGACTGACATGAATAGTCATTCTCAAGTCACACTTAACTAGCAAAATTGATGAACTCTGCAAATCAAAGGTTATGTTCAGAGAGAATGGGAAGGCCATGGTAAGGGTTGTTACAGTATGATGAGAGGACAATGCCCAGTGTATGAAGGAGACCAACTGACCAAAGGTACAGTTCAAAGCATTCATGAGAGCTGAAAAAGACGATAAAGAATGGGTGTGGTTGTAACACTATTTGCTTCCCATGGTCTTATTGTCCAGGTGCATAGAAAATAGAGTGAGGACAATAATGAATTACTCACACTTCCAAGATTCAAAAGAGCAGTACATTTTAAAGAATTTATGCATGAATGCACTGCTTTCCACAGGAGACATAGTGCCTATTTTAAGTCGTGCATAGACAAAGCTGATGATTATTCTGTGGGCTGTAGAACTGTCATAACTTTTACTCATCCTATTAATTCACTTCATTTATTTCCTTCCAATTTTAATAATTACTTTAAATGTGATCTGAGTTAGCTGAGCAGTGCTTTTACAGTCACTTCCTATTTCTTCTTTTAATCCAATTTTTATTTGTTTCTAAATTTTGTTTTTATTTATTAAAATCTGATATCAGTTCCTGCAAATCTACTTCAGTCTTTTAGACTGATTACTGAGACTCATCCAGCCCTCTGCTCATAAATGTGGGCACCAATGATACTGCCAAGAGAGAACCTGAGCAGATCAAAAGTGACTACAGTGCCCTTGGTGCAAGGATGAAGGAGACAGAGGCTTAGGTCATGTTTTCAATCCTTCTGGTCAAGGGGTAGGCACACACTGCAGATCAGTGTGTGGCTGCACAGATGGTGTCACCAGCAGAGCTTTGACCACAGGATGTTGTTCCAAGAGAAGGATTGATAGGAAGAGACAGGATCCACCTGACAACAGGCTCACTAACATAGTGAGGAAGGCTTCAAACTAGGTTTGCTGGGGCATGGAGACCAAAGCCCTGAGGTAAGTGGGTGACCTGGAGGAAGCAAAGCAGAAGGGCAACAGGGGAGGCTATATCATTCTTCTGGACCAAGTAGGGCAATCAGCTAGTTACTTCAAGTGTCTGTACATGAATGCATGGAGCTTGGGGAAACAAGCAGGAAGAACTGGAAGTCCTTGCACAGTCATGGAACTATGAAGTGATTGGAACAACAGAGACTTGATGGGATAGCTTGCATGACTGGAGCACTGTCATGGATGAATAATAAACTGTTCAGGAAGGACAGACAGGGGACAAGAGGAGGAGGAGTTGCTCTTTATATAAAAGAGCTGTATGATGGCTCAGAGCTCCAGTATGAAACTGGAGATAGGCCTGTTGAAAGTTTCTGGGTTAGGGTCAGAGGAGAGAGCAACAGGGGTCACATTGTGGTGGGTGTCTGCTATAGACCACCAGACCAGGAGGATGAGGTAAATCAGGTTTTCTTCAACCAGTTAGCACAAGCTTCTAGATCACAAGCCCTGGTTCTCATGGGGGACTTCAACCATTCTGACATCTTCTGGGAGGGTAGCACAGCATTGCACAGGCAATCCAAGATGTTTTTGGAGAGTATTGGGGACAACTTCCTGGTGTAAGTGTGGGAGAGACTAACTGGGGGCCATGCTCTTCTTGACCTGCTGCCCACAAACAGGGAATGTAGTAGTGGATGGCAACTTGGGCAACAGTGACCATGAGATGATTGAGCTCAGGATCCTGAGGAAAGGAAGGAAGGAGAGCAGCAGAGAACAGAGCCTGGGCTTCAGAAAAGCAGACTTTGACTCACTTAGGGAACTGATAGGCAGGACCCCCTGGGAGGCCAGTCTGAGGGGGAAAGGAGTCCAGGAGATCTGGTTGTATTTTAAAGAAACCTTCCTGAGGGTGCCAGAACAAAACATCCCAATGTGCAGTAAGACTAGCAAGAATTGCAGAAGACCAGCTTGGCTTAGCAGGGAACTCTTCAATGAGCTAAAACATAAAAA
>NW_017729024.1:129554528-129556122 GCF_001723915.1 Gavialis gangeticus
AAAAAAAAAGAAGTTTACAAATGGAAACTTGGACAAACAACTAGGAAATTATATGAGAGTATTGCTCTGGAATACCAGGATGAAATCAGGAATGCCAAAGCACAGTTGGAGTTGCAGCTAGCAAGGGACATGAAGGGTTTCTACAAGAATGTGAGCAACAAGAAGAAGATCAGGGCAAGTATGGGTCCTTTACTAAATGAGAGAGGCAACTTAGTGACAGATGATGCAGAAAAGACTGAAGTACTCGATGCCTCTTTTACCTTGGTTTTCACAGGCAAGATCAGCTCCCAGATTGTAGCACAGTTTGGGGAGGAGGTGAGCAGCCAACAGTGGCTAAAGAACATGTTAGGGACTATTTAGAAAAGCAGAATGTGTACAAGTCCATAGGGGCCAAATGGGATGCACCTGAGGTGCTGATAGAGTTGGCTGACGTGATTGCAGAGCTGCTGGTCATCATCTTTGAAATTTTGTGGTGGTCTGGAAAGGTCCCAGATGATTGGTAAAAGGCAAATAGTGCCCATCTTTAAGAACGGGGATCTGGGGAACTACATACTGGTCAGCCTCACCTCAGCGCTTGGAAAAAGCATGGAGGAGGGCCTGAAGGAATCCATTTCTAAGCACTTGGAAGAGAAGAAAATAATTAGGGGCAGTCTGCATGGATTCACCAAGGGTATGTTATGCCTGACCAACCTGACTGCCTACTATGATGAGATGACTGGCTCTGGCTTTGTGGGAAGAGCAGTAGATGTGAAATACCTTGACTTTATCAAGGCTTTTGATATGGTCTCCCACAACTTTTCTTGCAAGCAAGCTAAAGAGGTATGGGTTAGATGAATGATCTGTAAGGTGAATAGAAAACTGGCTGGATCTGGGCAGGATCAGAGGGTAGTAATCTATGGGTCAATGTCTAGTTGGCAACCAGTATCAAGTGGAGTGCCCTAGGGGTAAGTCCTGGGGCTGGTTTTGTTCAATATCTTCATCAACAACCTGGAAAATGAGATGAAGTGGACACTCCATAAGTTTGCAGGTGACACCAAACTGTGGGGAGTAGTAGATATATAGGAAGGTAGGGCTAGGATTCAGAGAGACCTCAACAAATTGGAGGGTTGAACCAAAAGAAATCTCACGAGTTTCAAAAAGGACAAGTGTAAATTCCTGCACATAGGGTGGAACAATTCCACTCACTAGTACAGGCTGGAAACCAAGTGGCTAAGCCGCAGCTCTGCATTAACTTGGATATGAGTCAGCGGTGTGCCCTTGTTGCCAAGAAGGCCAATGGCATAGTGAGCTGCATCCATAGGATCGTTGGCAGCAGATCGGGGGAAGTAATTGTTCCCCTCTATTTAGCACTGCTGAGGCCACATCTGGAGTAGTCTGTCCAGTTTGGTTCCCCCCCACACACACCCCATGTTACAGAAAGGATCAGGACAAATTGGGTAGAGTCCAAATGGAGTGAGAGTGGAGAGAAAAAAATGGTTAGAGGGCACGTGACGTCTGAGGAGAGGCTGAAGGAACTGGGTTTATTCATCCTAGATCAGTGGATACCAATCTGGTTTGTGTACCACCAGTGGTACACAGACAACCTGTCAGTGGT
>NW_017729024.1:129557238-129558078 GCF_001723915.1 Gavialis gangeticus
GTGTGGATATGTGGGGTGGGGGTGGGGGGAGGGTGGCTGGGGTGTGTTGTAGGTATGGGGGTCTGTGCAGGGGCGAGTGAACATGCCCCCTGAACATGGCGTTGCACCTCCTACAAAAAGGCGCTCCTGACACTGTTGCCAGTGCCTGCAGGTGGTTGCCACTTCCCACTGGCATCTGTGGGTGGTCCATGATCTCCACTGGACACCACTGACACTGCCAGTGGCATCTGTGGGTGATCACTGACCCCTGGTCAGTGCTTGTCACCCCCCTCTTCCCACCCCCACTGCCGAGAGCACCGGCGGCATCTGTGGGAGCTTCCCTGCTTACCACCGCTGCGCTCCCACCACTGCTGCTGTGCTCCTGCTGCTCCCGCCACCGCCGTGCCCCGCCAGCTGCCCAGGGGCCTGCATTGTTCATGGGTCTGACTGTATGGCAGCATGAAGAGGAGTGTGGATGCATGTATATGGTGGGGTATGCATGTGGGACTTGCCCTATGAACACACACAATCTGTCCCTCCCTCATTTTACACACGCACACACACACACACATACACACACACACACCCCTGCTCCTGGCTATGGGGTACTTGCACAGGCCCCGTACTTCTGTGGTCTGGCCATGCAGCCAGGAGCCACGTGGCACAGAAGTGGGTGGCAGTGGGCCACCCCACTTTTACTTGAATTTCCCTCCAGTGCAGGGAGGCAGGAACAGCCCCAGGGTCCCAGGTCAGAAGGCTCTGCTAGGCAGGGACTTCCAGGTGGGGAAAGCAGGGCGGCGGGGAAAGAGGGGACCGGGTCTGGTTGCTGGGTCCTGTTGTCTTCCCCTGGATCATACTGCC
>NW_017729024.1:129563078-129564168 GCF_001723915.1 Gavialis gangeticus
ACAGATTTAGTATAATTACTTTATATGACAAAAATTTGCTGGTGTACCTAAGGTTGAACTGAAAAAAATGCTGGTGATATTTAAGGTTGTGTCATTTTAAATTGGTGGTGCACAGTCTGTCAGAATTTGGGAACCACTGGTCTAGAGAAGAGAAGACTGAGGGGGGATTTAATAGCAACCTTCAGCTACCTGAAGGGGGGTTCAAAAGAGGAAGGAGCTAGACTGTTCTCAGTGGTGGCAGATGACAGAACAAGAAGCAATGGTCTCAAGGTGCAGCAAGGGAAGTTTAGGTTAGACTTTAGGAAAAACTTTCTCACTATGAGGGTAGTAAAGCACTGGAACAGGTTACCTAGACAGGTTGTGGAATCTCCATCCTTGGAAGTTTTTAAGACCTGGCTAGATAAAGCCTTGGCCAGAACGATCTAGTTGGGGATGATTCTGCTTTGAGCAGGGGATTAGACTAGACCTCCTGAGGTCCCTTCCAACCCTAACTTTCTATGATAGAACTGCAGACTGTTTCTACAGAGAATAGCAGGATACCTAGAAGTGTTAGAAGCCACAGCCCAAGGGACTAGATCAGGGGCGGGCAATTATTTTGGATGGAAGACTGCTTACCAAGTTTTGGCAAGCTATCGAGTGCTGCATGGGTAGCCACATCCCTTGATAGGTGCCCCACCCACTAGTCACCATCTTGTGACTGGAAGCCCTGCCTTCTGACCCCTGACCTTTGCCACCTGAAGTCCCTTCCCTTGCCCCTAGTAGTACTCCTTTCAGCAAGGGTTTTTGCTGCCCTGGAACCAGAAAAATACCAAATTATATTCTAAAAATTGAACATCTACCATATTCATTAATTTGATTTCAAAAAATATTTTGTCCTGATTTACATGTGTTTGTGTAGTGTACACAGAGGTGTAGTGTACATACACACAATAGCTTAAAATGAAGTCTTACTCTTGTATATTGTGGGGGGGGTGGATATAGGTTTGTGGGGGGGCTGTGGGTGCATCTGTGTGGGTGGATAGGTGTGGGGTGAGGGAGTATGTGGGGGTGTGTGGATATGTGGGGTGTGGGTGAGTATGGGGTTTGTGGG
>NW_017729024.1:129564639-129585497 GCF_001723915.1 Gavialis gangeticus
CCTGGTCAGTGCTTGTCACCCCCCTCTTCCCACCCCCACTGCCGAGAGCACCGGCGGCATCTGTGGGAGCTTCCCTGCTTACCACCGCTGCGCTCCCACCACTGCTGCTGTGCTCCTGCTGCTCCCGCCACCGCCGTGCCCCGCCAGCTGCCCAGGGGCCTGCATTGTTCATGGGTCTGACTGTATGGCAGCATGAAGAGGAGTGTGGATGCATGTATATGGTGGGGTATGCATGTGGGACTTGCCCTATGAACACACACAATCTGTCCCTCCCTCATTTTACACACGCACACACACACACACATACACACACACACACCCCTGCTCCTGGCTATGGGGTACTTGCACAGGCCCCGTACTTCTGTGGTCTGGCCATGCAGCCAGGAGCCACGTGGCACAGAAGTGGGTGGCAGTGGGCCACCCCACTTTTACTTGAATTTCCCTCCAGTGCAGGGAGGCAGGAACAGCCCCAGGGTCCCAGGTCAGAAGGCTCTGCTAGGCAGGGACTTCCAGGTGGGGAAAGCAGGGCGGCGGGGAAAGAGGGGACCGGGTCTGGTTGCTGGGTCCTGTTGTCTTCCCCTGGATCATACTGCCTCTGGCTTCTGTCATCTTTGACAGGCAGCCAGGAGCAGATAAATATTAATTTTCTAAAATTTTTAGGTGCCCAGATAGAATGGCCTGGGAGGCCATATTTTGCATGTCTCTGAAATAGATCACATAGCAAAACCTGAGCAGAAGCTGAGTTAAAGGATTACCTAATTTGCTGCAAATTCCACTCCAGTGGCATGTGTTTTGTATAATCTGGGTTTTAGATGGTAATGTGTGAGCACATTCTGTTTCTCTTTCTCTTCCTAATTTTTAGGAATAAGATTTGTCTTTTTCCTTGTTCATGGCAATATAAACCTCAGAATATGGGAACTCATTGAAAAATACCAAAACAAGAAAACATCCCTGTATAACTCAAGCAAATGGAGCACAGTTTAAATACCTTCTGTCCCTTGGATCAATTATTTTGAAGCTATGTATTACATCTGTAGGTGATCAGTAAGCAATTCTTCAGCATGACACTAAGGGGCAGCCCTGACCAGAGGAAATTATTCCAGACTCTAACATATGCATAAAGTAAGTGAAAGTTGATTTATGTTAGTTTATAGAATGATTTAGTATGGGTGGTGTTTGGAAATATCAAATTAAACCAATTTTAACACATTTCTTCTTTTGCGCCTTCTGGGCATGTATTTATGTGTTGTATGTTTTTGTTGCTGCACCTCAAGACTGGACTCTTTCTACTCCCAACACCTGAGACTAAAAGTTAAGGGCCTAAAAGAGCTCCGGCTAATTGCTAGAATAAGAATGTCTTGTCTTTTCATTATAACAAGAAGTGCAGGGCTTTTTCAGCTTAGGGCCCCAGCATGTGGAGCTCATCAGCATCAGACACCAATATGACCAGTATATATTAGTGCAGGGGAGGGCAAAATATGGCCTAAGGGCTGAATCTGGCCTGCCAGACCATTCTATTTGGTGCATGGTGTGCCTAAAAAATTTAGAAAAATTAATACTTATCTGCTCCTGGCTACCTGTAAAAGATGACAGGAGCTAGGAGCAGTAGGACCCAGGGGAAGCTGGCAAGACCCAGCAGCCAGGCCAGGCCAGCCCAACCCCCCCCTCCCAACCACAAAAGTCCCTGCCTAGCAGAGCCTTCTGGCCTGGGACCCATCAGCACCTCAGGTGCATCCCATTTAGCCCCCATGGTCTTGTACACATCCAGCTTTTCTAAATAGTCCCTAACCCAGGGGCGGCCAATTATTTCAGGCAGAGGGCTGCTTACCGAGTTTAGGCAAGCTGTTGAGGGCTGCATGAGTAGCCCCACCCCTTGACAGGTACCCCGTCCCCTGGTTGCCATCTTGTGATTGGAAGTCCCGCGCCCTAACCCCTGACTTTTGCTACCAGAAAGGACAACATTCATTACTTTGATTTCAATAAATATTTTTGTCCTGATTTACATGTTTGTGTAGCATAAATAGAGGTGATTGCACAATAGCTTAAATGAAGTCTTACACTTGTATATTGTGGGGGGCATGGAGGGGTGGGTATAGTTTGTGGGGGGCTGTTGGTGTGTGGATATGTGGTGTGTGGGTGGGTATGGGTTTTGTGGTGGGGGAGGGTGGCTGAGGTATGCGAGGGTGTGTGTGTCTGGGGGCCTACGTATATGACAGTGCAAGGGGGGGTGCATGTATATGGTGGGGTGTGTGTAGGACTTGCCCTATGAGCGCGCATGCACACACACACACACACACACACACACACACACACACACACACACACACACACACACACACACACACACACACACACTCTCTCTCTCTCCCTCACTGCATGCGTGCACACACACGTGTGTGCAGTCTCTCTCTCCCTCCCTCCCTCATTATATATACACACACACAGTGTCTGCTTCCCTTCCTTATTGTGCGCACGCACGCACACGCGCGCGCACGCACACACACACACAGAGTCTCCTCCTCCCTTCTTCCCTCCCTCATTGCACACACTGTCTCTCCCCCCGTCATTGTGTGTGTGCACGTGCTGACACACACACACACATACACACACACTCTGTCTCTCCCTCTCTCATTGCAGACAAATATAGAAAGCCCTTGTATAGACAGCCTGACATCCAGTCTAAATAGGTTGGTAATATATTTTATTTTTTAGAATATATAGTGTTACCTGAAAGTAGGTTCCACTTCCTTGTGAAATATTTGAACAGGTTGTAGCCTGAACAAAGCAAGTGCAGAAGCTTTAGATATTTCCCCTGCACTACATTATTGCAGTTGGAGTAGTCAGGGCTGTCCAATTTCTAAGTGGTTAGCAGGTGCATGCTGCATAGCAGGTCCCACCCTACCGCACTGTGCTGGCACACCATGTGGTGGTTGCTCTCCTGTTCTTGGCCCCATAAGCCATGCCACATCACTCTATCTCGAGAAATGTGGCCAGAAAGTGAAAGCTGGAGGGAGAGGGGAGGTCAGAAACTCCAGTGGCAGTAGTCAGAGGGTGATGGGGGAGTGTTTCCCAGACCAGAAGCCCAGGGGTCACCTCCTCAGTGGCCACATGTGGTCCACAGTTGAGAGACCTCGTGTAGTACTTTCTTGTATAGAGCAGGACCCTGATGGAGTGTGTAGAGGGGACAGGGTAAGCTAAAGGAACGGAGCTAGCACATAGTGAGGAAAGAAATCTGCTCTATCCAAATGGAAAGAGATAGTTTTGCCCCCTTAACCCATGTGCCACACTTCAGCTGTGCTAGTATCCAGCACACTGTGAGAAAGAATGAAGCCACGATAACACTCATTCCAGACTCCTATCTGCCCATGACATGAGAAGGAGAGTAATATTACCACAGAGGCTGTCTCCCTCCAGGCTGAGGCCCACCAGGTCCATAGACAGAAGATTAAAGCAGTGCTTTATGCCTCCTTCCATCTCACAACTGCACAGAGCAAGAGACAATCTTACCCTCAGATGGGCAGTTCATGCAGTAAGCTACTATGCAGTATAAGCAAAGGTGGCCAAACCTTGCTTTATATGACAGGTTGTTGTAAACTATCCGCTCTGTGCAGCATGACAATGGTTTTAAACCTTCCACTACCCCTCTGACAGCCAGGGGTCTTACAATGTGTGCATTCCTACCAACCTAGAAGACCAAGCTGTTTTAGTTATTGGTTGTTGGAAGGATAATACATGTGCTACTGAGCAAAAGCAGCAAACAGCTAATTAAAAAAAGTCTTAAATACAGGGTGTGTATTAGCTAAGCCAGAAGATCAGGCTACTGTTAGCTTTGTATCTGTTTTATAGGGCAGGCTGTTGAAATATATGAAGTTTTTTTTATTAACAAGGAAGTGAATTGATGTAGGGCCTAATTCCACTAGGACTCTCCCTTGACTTCAGTGGCCTTTGGTTAGCTAGCAACATATAGGATAGCCTGCAAAATTTTGGAGCGTGGAACAGTGCAGGGGGAGGATTAAGTTGATCAATTGGCTGCCATGAATTCTGGGTAAATCTCAATGGCCTGATCCTCAGAAGTGCTGAGCAGCTGCCGCTCACTTTGTGAAACCATCCTGTGAGATTCCTCTGAGAGAGGAGTTTTGTGGGACCAGGAGGAAATTGTCTGTAAAGTAAATGAAAAATTATCTTAACTAGCAACTTTGACACAGCTGGTCACAGTATATGTATATAAACAGCTACCTGGAATAACGAGACTTTCAAACAATTAGCTAAAGAAAAACACTACGACTACTGGAGGAGACTGGGCAGATTATATCATTGTATAAATTATTAAACTGATGGGCTGGAAAAGCTGGAGTAGACTTTCTTTTTGTGTTCTGAAGATGGGGGCACTGAAAGTTTATACCTATCATCTGAAAGTTACACCCATTGTATTCACTGCTTAGCTAATTGAATTACTATATTCAGTAGCTAGATGATGAATTATATATATGCAGCTGCCTTTAACTTTTGCTATTTATTTATTTCTCTCTATTAATAAACACTTCTGAGCAATAATGAAAGTGGTAGTGATCGTAGGAGAGAGAGCGAGAGACCAGCACAAGGATGGCTTCTTGAAAGATGCCTTAGAAACTAAAGCAACTGCCTTTTTTCCTAGACTGAAGGAGAAATAGATCTATAGATAGCATATCTGTTTGTGTGCTTGGTGTATGCTCCGGAGGAGCATGGTCAAAGAAGTTGGTGGAAATCAAAGTCAAAGAAATGGTTTTACATTTAGTTCTGAAAGTAGTGAGGCAGGCCCATTGTCATTTTTGTCTCCTATCCACAGAGATTGTCCTGGTCCCATCATGGCTCTGTCTCCTGCACCGTGACGAGCCTTTCCCAGTCGATCAGCAGTATCACGATCCCAGTGGAACAAAGCTGCAATGGAAAGTCTTGGTCACAGAGGGGAGGTTATTCTGAGGTCAGTCTTATGGAGCGCTTTGATCATCGGGACAGAAACCTTGAACTCTATAGCTTGGCATGGAATTTGTAGTTATCCCCAGGTTGCAGAGCAGAGCTGAGGGTGTTTGGTTTTTCCTGTGCTTTTGGGCTTTGCTGGTTGCCACGTGGGGCCAGAAGCGAATGTTTTCCTCCCCTGTTACCACAGGTGTCAGTTTTGTTTTGTGTTTTTGTTTTTCTTCCCACTTTCCTCAGAAGCATTGGCTGTTGGCTGCAACCAAGTCTAGAGCTTTTGACTGGGGTGTGCCTGTGCTCCTTATGTGATTAAAACCCGGATGTTACTGGTTAGAAGGTCTTGCCACTTCACTCAGGGTCAAACCGATCACCACATTTGGGATGAGAAGGGACATGGGCTTCAGCAGCAACAAAATGGGGTGAAAGTTTTCCCCAATAGCAGCAAACTCCACTGTCGTTCTAGAGATCTGCAGTTCTCAGAATGCCTTGCACTACACGTGACACACGCTGCCAAGCAGCTGCTCCTGTGTGCTACCTTTCCCTAAAGCTAGAAGGTAAGATGGGAGGAGAGCTGAGAGAGAACTGTCCCAGGCACATTCTTCCCACATTATGCCTCTGAATAGGATGGTTTGGATAGGGATGATCCTACCTTGACAGGGGTTTGGACTGCATGACCTCCTGAGATGCCTTCCAGCCCTACTTTTCTATGAACTGGGCAGTACTTGAGGGTGGGGATAGAAGGAAATGAGAGAAAAGAGCACACTGAGTATGTGTTTAGGCCATTGTGTTTGTGCCATTAATTAGAAAAGTGACTATGTTTTATCTTAGCTGGAGCTTTGCAGGGTATGATCTTTCATTCCTAAAGATAAACTAAGAATGTATTACAAGGAGGGAAACACTCAGCCTGCTTGGTCCTGGGATGAATGACAGTATTGAAAGATAAAATATGTTGGCAAATTTGAGGGCAGAGCACTATGACTGAAGGTTCTTGCTTCTTGACTGTGCTTTGCCTGGACAGACAAAGTCCCAACTTAGCTTGTTGACCTGAGCACAAAGTAGGATTCACCTATTTACTTGTCCCTTTATTAGGCCACTTGGTTTTCTCCTGAGTGAGAGCTTTAATCAGTGAAGTCAGATTTGTAAAGGCATTTAGGCATCTGCAGATGCAGGCCAACATTTGGTGGGATTTTCATAGTTGCCTCAGAACTTATCTTTATTAAATATCTTTGAAATTCTGGCCCTGAGTGCCTAGACATTGAGGCTTCCTGCTCTAGAAATACACCAATAGATTAGAAAGAGACAGTGGGCAGGGGGAGCATTTTTTTTTTAGTTGTCTTCAGTCGCATCTATACAAGATGCTACGGTGCCATAGCGACACACTACAGTGCCATCCACTGTATCATCCATTGGCAAAAACCGTGATGCCACCGCTACACCGGCGTAGCAATGTGTTCCCTCATTACAGCGCGTTGCTACAGCGATGTAGTGGTCAAAATAACCATGTGCAGCCAGCATGGCACAGTACAGGCTGTTATTGCACCATCTTTTAGTACTTCTGAAAGGAAGTACTAAATGATGACACAGTAAAAGGCACCGTACGGCTATGTGTAGACATGCCCTTTTTGTCATTGTCACGTTCTAGTTTTGATCTCCAGAGCACCACATAGGCATAGATTTAAAAGGTCACATGATAAAAATTGTGCCTGTTCCATTTACAGCCCATTACTACTCTGAATTAGTATTTTTAACTAAATGTTTTAGTGAGCTGTTTAGAATGAAAAGCATTAAACAGAATAAGCAAGTACACAGGGAGTGGGAAAAAATCTCTTTGTAACTATGCTAGGAAAGCTTGCCTGTACCTGTCTGTCTATACATTGGTAAAGAACACAATCAATGTAAGCAGCAGGTATATAGTTTTAAACATCAAGAAACCATTAGCTACAGAATTTTGTATCTATGTTTTCACTTTATCAAGTTCCTAAAGTTGATACGTATTGGGTTTTGCATCTGACTTTAGTGCAACCTGTAACTTCATTCTGGCTTCCTAAGATCTGTATGGCATTAAGCAAAATGTTTCCCCTTTGCTTATTTTCTATTTGTATTTACTTCTCCTAGTTCTTAGCTTCTAAGCAACTAATTACATTTCCATCCTTTTCTGTTTTAATGAATGGAGAGCTTTTCCCCACTTACCTTGCTATATGCTCAGTGAAGCAGACCCCATGGGATGCAACTTGAGGACAGAAGCTCACACCTGCTCAACACAGGTGACTGAAAAAAAGCGGTCTAAACTAAGTGAAAGCTGATGCTACAGCACTGGCAATTTCCCTTTGAGCACCTGGAAAATTTGTGCACTAGGGTGGAGCATTCAATATAAATGCGCAAACAAGTTAGGAATCATTACCTGTTGACATTACTTTCTTTGAACCCATTTGGATGAGCAGGTAGGAGAGTTTGTACTGGTCTAATATGCTTTATTTCTGGCTATTTCCAGATTGCTGTACAAGTGTTTTCCTGTTTATCGTGTGTAGCTTTGCAAACAGTTCAGCATAGATGCTCAAGAGAGCATTTTGTTTAACTGATCAGATCTGTTTTACAGGGCTGTTCTATGATGTCAGCAATGCAGTGTTTTGTTTCAGTGTCATAGTCCAACACTGTTGATAGGTATTTGATTCTATAAATCAATAGAACACTTGCCCTTTTCAGTATTTACAGTAGTTTCTGTTTTCCAACTGCTCCAGGTGATTCTCAGTTTCCTTTCACTAGGATTAAATGTTCTGTCTGATGAAAGCACAATGTCAATGATTTTTTTCTCTGGCCCATAGCTGTCCCACTCCCCAAGATGCCTACACAGCTGGAGAATGCTATGGACACCCTGATCCGGGTTTTTCACCATTACTCAGGCAAAGAAGGGGACAAATACAAACTCAATAAAGGAGAACTCAAACAGCTCCTCACCAGTGAGCTCACTGAATTTCTCTCAGTAAGACAGTTTCAGTTATCTTTCAGTTTAATTATGTTTGGTTAATGTTTAACAGGTGGGAGAAATAGCTACTGAATCTATTGAAGGGTAATGGAATGCTATTTCTTTGCATAGTCCAGTCTGAGCTATGACAGCTTCTACACTGCATGCTCAAATGACAGTGGGTTTTTTTCAAAGTCAAAGAGGAGTTAGTATCAAGTATGCTGTTTGAGAAGTGTGTAGTTTGGTTTCCAGTGATTTGTTGCATGTGATGAAACCAAACAATCTGGTGCCCATTCTGCTTAGTCATCATTGTTTTCCTGCAGGGAGGCCAAATTCAGTTTAACATTGATAGAAAAAAATGATATGGTTAAAGCAGGTTCAAATCAATTTATTTGAGACTGAGTGTATACTAGACATCAGTGGAACCCAATCCAATATATAGAGTCCTTTGGGCGAGTGCTTTAAGTATAGTACATCCAAGTGCTTATTTAATCCAGACACAAACTGAGTATTTCTGATCAGAATCAGAATATTTCCTGTCTTTTAGATCAGTGGGTCTCAGCCTCTTTAAATTCAAGGCACCACTTGAACAGTTCAAGGCTCCCTTCACTAGACTCAAGGCACCCCTTTGGAAAATGTCAGCTCATAGTTTTTGCTCATTTACTGACTACAGAAAAATACTAGAGCAATTTTTCTTTTCCAAACAACTCAAAGAGGCCACAAGTCAGAATGCTTTTAACACTATGACATTTCCCATTTGAAATCTCTGGGTTTATTTTGTGAATCATATTGGCATACCTAACGGTATCCACATTGCATTGCCTCCTGTGGCACCCCTGAAAGGATCTCAAGCTATCTCAGGGTGCCAGGGCACCTTGGTTGAGAACCACTGCTTTAGAGGCTTCTTTAGTCCCATAGGTATATGGTTCACATTTGTTCGTAGGTTTATTGGAAATCCATTATTCTAAATATGATTTCCTATCTGTGCTTTTCATTGTAAGAGTCCTCAGTAATTGATAATTAATGCTATTTATTTGCTCACATTTACAATGTTCATCAATTATGTAATACTGAAATGGTATGGAATAACAATTTCCTACATAACTGAGTTCCCATGTTCTTTTAATGCTAAGAATTTTTTGTGGCCTGTAATAGGGACAGCAGGATTTTTTTAAATCTATGTATCAATTTTTTAATTGGATTTTCTTTTTTTTAATCTTGTCTATTGTTTTATGAGAAGATGCTGCTACTCTTGTCCCTATTGAGCTCTTTACATGATGCGCATAATTTTTTTAATGATATACTTTATACAGTAAAACAGATAGTATAGGCTGTACTTTTGAAAGTGATCAGAAGTCAGTAGGTCATAAATCTAGTTGTTTCATTTAGGTGCCTATACTGGAACTCAGTTCCTTTGAAGATCTGACTCCAGGATTGGTTGCTGAGTAATATTGAACATCTACGTCTATACTTTTAACACTGTTAGTAGTGACATACTCATCCTGGGATGAGCATTTTATACAGTTTGTATTTTTAACAAATCCATTCCAAAATTTATATTTTTTAAGAACTGGTTGAAAGAATTGATAATAACTGAACTTTTAGTATATTGCTAAATTGTATAATCAGGTACATTAGAACTATACATTCAAGATTTGTACAGCTAAGTCAGTTTTCTTGTTAAAATGAGTACAGATTTGAGAAACACTTACATAGTTAATGAAATGTACAAGGTAAAACAGATTTCCTTGCAGCTCTGTGGGGCTACAGTACCTACCCTTGAGAGAACCCTTAAACATAACCTGCCTCAATGTTCTTTGCATTAAGTTTTAAAGGAAAGGACCAGCAGCTCTAGGTTAATAAATGAAGGTTCTGTGTTTTCTTTCTAGTGCCAGAAGGATCCCCAGTTGGTTGATAAGATTATGAGAGATCTGGACACCAATAAAGACAATGAAGTGGATTTTAATGAGTTTGTGGTTCTGGTTGCTGCTTTGACTGTAGCATGCAATGATTTCTTTGAAGAACAACTAAAGAACACAGGAATTTAGAAATGATAAGTAAATCAGTCCCTTAGACACCAATGTAACTGAAGCATGCTTAGCTGGTTAGCACTCATCTGCATTTTGTGAATACAGCTATATCTTATGTTACCTTGTTAATGTAACTAAATACAAAAGATCAGATCACCAGCTAGAGTAAATTCCAGAGGACCTACGTCAGTGTACACAACCTAAGGGTCTGGCCCTAAGTATGTTCAAAGATTTAATTCTTGCCTTTACCCCAGATATTTTTTTCAGCTCACTAAGACACAGACTCCAGATCAGTTTCTTAAGGGTCACTCACCCTTTCTACATGTTTGCTGCTTTACCATTGAGAAGATTGCCATCTCCACCTGCATGCACCCCAGTTTATTGACCAAATCTTTCCTGTTGAAAAATGGGGCTTTGTTGAAATGTAATGTATTCTGGAGGGGGAAGGAGATTATCCCATATTTGAAAGGGACCATTTGGAATGAAACATCATTAACTTTTTGCATTTAGTTTTGAATTTTCTTGTTTGCAGACAAAAGATTTGATATTTTTGGCCCATTTCCATTTTTTCTGGACCACCTTTTTAATTTCTTAATCCTTCCCTTCATATGTACTAACAGGCTGCAGTATCACCTACCTTCCATCCATTTAAGCAAGATGCTTTGCTGCTATTCAGCCTGTAATTATTGTTACTTCATATTCTCCAGTGTCACTTCTGTTGTGTTTATTCTGCTCCATTGCGCCAACCAGTCCCTTTCCTTGGCATAAATATTAACAAACTAAATAAATAGATAACTCAGCATGCTACTTGTTGGGGTTGTGGAAGAAGTGGGTCTTCAGAGCAGCTGTAAATGAGACCATTTTCACTGTGGTGTGCCTTTACAGGGAGGAATCTAGGCTGCTGTAGAAGCTATTCTGGGATGACCTTAGGGTGAAGTTATACATTACACTTAGACCATGCTCAATCTGTTGAATATTAAGCAATGTTAAAGTTAGAACATTAAGGGTTAATACCATTTCTTGGCTGCACTGCTCTGACTTGCCACTAGAGGGCTGGCATGCAGGGGCATGGCTAGGAGCCAGGACATTTGTTCCCTCTCCCTGCTCTGGATAGGGTGGGGCTAGCAGCAGCATGGTCTGCAATTCTGGAGGACTTCAGATTGCCACTTGATCGCTGTGGAGCAGACTAAAGTTTCCCAAACATGAGCTAGGTAGCACAGCTCAGAGTTAACCCTTGCCTGAAGTGGCATAACTTTGAGAAGCTCTAAGGGTATGTAGCATGACTTAACAAGCTTTAATATACATATACTCTCGTTTTAAGTACCTATAGTATGGTCTAAGTTTGATGGTAACTTTGCCCTACAGATGGTGGAGACGCTCTGCTTTGTTCTCATAGATGCTTTATATTTTGTGTCTTTATTTTCCTTGCTTTGTTGTTTTCCTTAGTCTACAATAAAAGGTATCAATACTGAGAGTGTGTGACTTATTTTTTGTGTAAGGCGAGAAAATAATGACTTTGGATACAGTCTACTAAGATATGACTTAAGAATGGCTTAGATGAATAAGCTTTACCACCTCAGCCCCAAGCACCTTTTGCTAATGAATAGAATATTTCCAATACACATTTTTATCACTGTAATTATGTATTTCCCCTCTAAGAATTGCAATCTATAATTTTAGGAGACACTTGTTTCTGTCACAGACCCAATGGGCATGTCAAGGGGCAGTTGTTATTGCCAGGCCATTATCATCAGACAATGTAAAACACAGGCATTGCAGTGGTAGAGAGGTAGTCAACCCCTGGCCTGCAGGCCAGATTTTGCAGCTCTTGTGTGACCTGACTGACAGAGCTCCTCAATGGTCTAGAAATGTGGTGGCAGGGGAGTGGTGGTAATTAATGCTGCCACCATTCCCCCTCTGCCAAATTTCCAAGCCCCATGGGCTAGATAACATGGCCCAGTGAGCAGGTTGGGATGGAGGGGGTGAGTGGTCCTGATCCACCATGCATGGGGCCAGGGCTGGGGCCCAATTCAGCACATATTGTCCCAGCTGCACCCAGTCAGGCCCATAGACCAATTCTAGCCCATAAACCAACACTGCAAGACTAATTTGGCTCAGTAGGCCACAAGGTTGGGTACTGCTGCAGTGGCAGAAGAAGCAGAATGCATTGGACTTTGCAGTATATTTGGATATATTATGGTCAACCTTTAGATAGGATTTACATTATGAGAGTAGCCAAGAAAGTTTTCAATTTTTTTAGCTTTTTGTCTTGGGTGATGTTATATATCTTGATTTAAATGGTAATTTTACTTCCAGTGAGACCACAGTGGCAGGAAGGAAACACCAATTTGTAAAGCAAGGCTTCCTTTGTTACAATCACCTCTAGGTTTTCCAGAACACTTAATGGTGCCCTAGTCCTTACACATCCTCCAGGTCAGGAGAACATAAATCAGTGTAAATCTCTAGACTAGGCTGCTCTGACCTTTATTATTTCCTAGGTTCAGCATTATTAGCCAAAAGCTTGGTGTAGGGTCGCCCAATTAGGACCAGTTTATCTATTATTAGTTTTGACTAAGAGGCTTTGGAAATAACCTACAAAACTGGGAAAGCTGCTACTCTCTAATTAGACACTTGGTAAAGCAGCCTTCCTCCTGATGAAAACTGCAAAATCACAGCTAGCCTGGGTGTGACTATACTGTTAACAGGGGAATAGCTATTCCATGCAGCAGCCATTCAATCTGAATTTATAAGGGGATCAGTGTTACCTAATCCTCCTCTGAATAGGGCTTTATTGCAGATGACCTGTATGAATTAACAGGGAATGACTCAAATGAAATGAAAAAGAAGTTTTATAGGACCCCAAAATTACAAAGACAACTGTCAAATTCTGTCAGCCTTTAAAACCCCCCCCAAAAACCCAACCACAAAACCACATTACTTTTTTGAGATAAGTCTAGAGACCGAACAATAAAAGAAAATAGCCCAAATAGCATAGCACAACTGAGTGAATACATTTAGTTACTGTTGCCTCCTAAGCCTGGACCAGCTGCGCACGCAGTTTGTTCTCTGGTGTAAACTGAAACCACCTCTAAATATTGTCAAAAGGGCTGTTTCTGCCTGGTTTTGAACAGTGTTTTGATAACCACTACACTACAAAAACTAAAATGACCTTCTGGGCAAGCTATGGGTGGCCAGAAAGTGGGGAGGATCATCCACCTTCCTTCTTCTAAGCTGTGAGGAAGGAGAGTTAAACTGTGATCCTGGTAGAACCAGGATCACTTGTAGCTAGGTGGTTCACAACAGGCTTAATTTTCATTGGATTGCTAAGTCAGAAATACTGTAAGTCCATTGCTGTTTGTTGCAGGATTTACTTAAAAGGTGCCACCTTTTCCCCTCAATCAGTGTACTTCAGTGGTCCTACCAAGTTTTTTTTTTTCCCCCCGAAGCTCAATTTGCCCTCAGATACTTTACAAACTCTCATCTTTGCAGGGAAGTTAGGAACTTAACCCCGTGAAATATCTAGGTTTCATTGTATTGGCTATACCTCATGGATGATTCCTGTACATCAGAACCATTCTTGTTTGGCCAGCAACATCAGCTTCCTGGGCCACCCTGAGCTGAGGATACACTGCAGTGACCTGTACACAGGTGAGATTTCAAGCAATATCTGCACACACAGATTTCTTTAAATCTTTAAACATGACAGCACAATCCTGTCTGTTAACAAGATATATCCAAGTGAGAGACAAAGACAAACTGAAGATAGATCTATTTACTTTAATTAAATTTCTCCTACCTTCGCAAATTTAGAAACCATTTTTTACTTTATAACTGAAGAGTAAGCCTGCTTACCTGTTTTTTTTTCCCATCAAAAAACTCTCAGCTCTTGAGAGGACACATAATTAGTGTTTAAATGAGAGACATGCTTTTATCAGAATGCATCTGAAAATCAATAGAAAGGTAAATACTACTTGCAGTCTAATAATTGAAGTAAAAAAAATACAGTGATGTGAAAAAAGTTCCTTGTTTCTTTGTGCATTTAAACAAATATGTGGTAGATGCTTAGAAGACAAATTATATTAACTTGAGAGACCTAGACATTGACATTTACCTTTATTTCAGTTTAAATGAAACTTTTAAGTAGCATTCATAGAAATGACAGAATTGATGCAGCTGAATGCACCACAAATCTAGGGAAATAGGCTTTTAATGTTTTCAAGTACTAGAGATCTTGATAAGCTGCTCAATGACGTCAGCCTAGTGACGACTCCCTTCAAACAAAGTAGTCCTTTTGTACACTGATTCACTAAGTAAATCCACCAGAAAGAAACACCTTACTCATTCTGTTGAAGGTGTCAAAGGCTCAAGAGATACTAGTGTTCAAAATGAATTGTAATAACCATCATTTTACAAAAGCACCTTTTGATCATAAATAAGAGCAACCTGGTGTTGACTGAAAGAAGCACAAAGACTGGAGTTGTAGGAGGACATAGTAATGATCTGTTAAAGAAAATACTGGCAGATCTTTTTTTTCCTTGGACAATTAGATACAAGTTTTAGTAATTGCATTCCATCAAATGTCATTAAAGAAATAATTGAAAATTATTGCCTGGGAACATTATATGATTACAGTCATGCATCTGGTTCGGCACTCAATTGAAAGGGGCACCTTATATACAACATTACAAAATAGTGTGCTGTGAAATGAATTAATTATGCAAATTAGGGCATATGCCATAGTGAGTTAATATAGCTTACAGAGTGTGCTTATGATTCATTTTGCCAATTTACTTCAAAGCCTCTTACAAGAAGGTTTCTTTCTCTTTTTTCATGATAAAGAAATCTGAGACAACCTGTAACCTTTAAATGTTTAATGGGCTATATTGTGGCAATCAGGAGCTATGCTGTATCTCATTTAGGGCATTATGTTGATGCCTTTGCTTATGCTGATCAGTACCTTACTCACTCTACTGATAGTACAATTTATTTCAATGAGAGCATTTATAGAGTGCCATGCAAGGCAAGCATATCTGCATCTGGGCCTTGATTACTTGCATTTTTGTATAGAATGCTGATATTTTACACTTCATCATGTCCCATCACTCTCCATCATTTTAGGATGTAGGATTGTATTTTGCCCTACATATTATAGAATGGCCTATATCCAGTCCTGTTTCCAGAATGATTTTTAGAAATGAAGATTGACTAGGCAACCTCAACATTTCTCTTTCCTTTAGAAACTAGAGGTGTGTGTTGATGCTGGAAGGGTGGGGGAGGTTGGGAAGAGGAGAAGGAGGTTGCCGGTCCATAATAAGGGACATATACGTCCACTGAACACCACAGTAGTTCCTATCTTGCATACAGACCAGGGAGCAGCCTGGAAAAGAAGCAGTTATCTCACAGTATAGTGCTCCTGTATCCAAACCCCAATAGTCAAGCTGAGATGGGTGCAGGTGCTGTGTTCTGCACCTAGCTGGAGACACTCAGCTACTCTCAGATTTAAGCACAAAGATGCTAGTTGAGAGGTCAGTCATAAATCTGCCTTGGAAATCAGATACCCATGCATCTTAAGGTTTTTGACTGACAGGAAGGTTTGTTACACCACGATGTGACATTATCTGCATGTCTAACAAGGTTTCTGAATGACAGTTTAACAGTTAATAAATTCTTCCTAAGGGATAATTAAGTCTGTTGAATAGCACTGCAGTATTTGGAGAAAAAAACAGTAGCACTGTCAATTATATCTTTCTCCTGGTATATGATACCAGATGAGAGATGATATCTTTTGTTTAGCATCTGCTAATATACTTTCTAAATTAGCTCAATCCAGGGCCTCTCCCAAGAGTTACAGAATCTCAGGCTACACAGCCTGGATAGCAGCCTGGGTAATGTATAAAATGAACTGGACCAAATATCCAGTCATTCAAGCTCAAGTTGCTTAAAATACAACTATCTATCCTCTCTAATATTTAGCCTCTAAAACTCCACCCACGTTAATAAAAATAAAAGTTTATGAAGCGGGAGAAATATTATGTAGAAATGGACAATAAGGATATGCTGTTTTAGGAGGGTGTTTTAGGAGGGTGGGGTACAGTGAATAAAATGCCACACCATGCTAGGGTGTTGCTGAGATCCTTTTAAGAGTACTGTGGATGCTACGCAATATTACCACTGTTACATGTGCAAACACCTGTACCTGATTCATAAAATAAACTCAACAGAAGCCGTTTACAGACATTACATTTTTCTAGGTTTAATCCGGACTTCAGACATCACTATATACCCATGGACTTGGGTAGTCTGAATTAAAATTGGGTCAAGTCTGAATGAACTAATCCTCGCTGAATGAAGATTAAAGTTAGTGCATACTAGGGCAGTCCAAAATAGGCAATTTAAATTGTATTAATTAACATGCCATATCTGTTAGGTATCTAGGGCTTGCTGACACTTGTACCCACCACCAGGTGTAGCAAGTGAGCGCAGCTTTGTGGCCCTGATTGAGAGTGGTGGGCAGTGTCCTGTGCCCCTGCCCTCTCTACTGCAGAAATGCACGAAAACCTCTCTAATGGTCAATGATCATCTATTAACCCTTAATTCAAACTGAAATTTGATTTCAACTGTATGATACAAATCAGTTAACACAATTTGGAAAATGATGAGCACATGTATAGAGCTGTCAAATAAGAATCCATAGGGTCAAAAGCATTCTGCTCTGTTGTGCTCTCTCTGAGTTTTTTTGCAATAGAAGAATTGTTCCATTATTTTTCCATAGTCAGAAAATGAATGAAAAATGAGAGCTATCGTTTTCCAAGAGGTGCCTTGAGAACCTAGCTAGTTGCATTTAAAGCTCTTTTTTCCCTACCACAGGCCCAATCCTGCAGGTTTCACACACAAAATTCCTGGTGACAACACTGCCCCAGAACTGATATTCCAACACTTGCAAATCAATGCTCCTTGTGCCACATCTCACAGTACCACGTGAGGGGCACGTCTGAGAATACATTGCCAAGAGGAAAAATACACACATTTAAAATAGCAGAGTTACTCTTACAGAACATTGATTGTTTTCTGTGATCTTTCTAATGAGACTTCTTTTTTCCCAGAGTGTTAACCAGAAAGCAAAACCTTGCAAAGTTCTGGTTACTGTGCTATATTTGTACAAAGCATCAGAAAGGATGTTTTTGCATGACTAGCTTAAACTATTTAATTTTTCCTTTCTTTTATAACACACATTTGGACAAGGAAAAGAAACAATGCAATGTAGGTGCTCAGTCATCCATTACAATACTGGATTGCAAACGGCATTATCCAACCAAACAGTTGGCAAACAAGAATATGTAGCATATTTACAGAAAAGATTCCAGTGAGTTTGTTCAAATATGCTTAGAGGATATTTATAATGAGAGTGCTCTGTATGGCTATTTCCACAGTGCTGTAAAAGACAGAAAAAGAATTGGGAGAATTTGGAAGGAGACAAAGTCAGTGAGGAAAAGGGAACAGCACACGAGGACCCAGGTTCCAAGATATGGAGGTTCCTGGTCTTGCCCCTTTACTCGGTGTCAAACTGATCACATTTGAGGTTCAGGAAGTAATTTCCCTTGCAGCTGATTAGCATGGACTGTGAGACTTTTTTCCTTCCTCTTTAGTTTAGGAAGCAGGGGTGAGGGTCATGGTCTGCTTCCTTGGATCTCTCAAAGCTCATTTTAACATCTTTTGCAGCAGTAGGATACAGAAAGTGTCCTTGTCCATTTGCTTTACCTGTGGCAGGATAGGATGTTCTTAGTGTTTTTGGACTGTCTACCTGGTAGTTGTGTTGTGTAGCTTTACAAATAAGTTAAACAAGTACTTCTATGGAATGGTTTGGAAGGCAGTAGTCCTACCTTGAGCAGGGGTTGGACTAAATGATAGCCTATTTTGCTATGTTCTCTGATTATCATATGCCATTCATGCTGGATTATACATATTTATGGATGAACAAACAACTAGCAAACTTAGAAGGGCATGGAAGCTAATGACATAGCAGCTGCTTTTCCATACCTGCCTGTGTGTAAGGTATTACTGTACATTAATAGTAAGAGGAGCTGCTTGCTTCATGGCTTAACTTTTGCTTACCACTAGGCAAGAGTATGTGCACAGGCAGTTTTCATAGAGCAGCTGATGCATGGGAAGGCTTAGCTCCTTTTAACTGTCTGCTACGTGTTTATTTGTTTTTTATACCTTATACCTTTATTTGTTTTTTATACCTTTATTTTTCTTGCAGTGACTGACTGCTCATATCTGTCCTCTGTATATTTGTAACATATACGTATCACCGTACTATATAGCACTAGTGGTATGGTATCAAATCCCACTTTTTGCCTTCCGAAAGAACTGGATCACAAAAGACCCAGCCAAAGATGATGAGCATCTTAGGTGAGAAAATCATCAAATTTAGAAACAGTAAATAAGGAAGAAGGGTAAAACATCAAGGTATTTCAAGGCTGAAATGTCACTCAAGTCAAGCCAAGTCAATCCAGAGGGTGCTGCAACTGTTAGGGCACCTTGATGGTGTGCATCATTGGCGATTCTTTGGGCAAAGTGACCTGGTGATGCCCCTCTCCTCTCCAGGTATGGATGGCCATTGACTCACAGGGAGCTTATTGACCCTTTGACAGGTCTTATTTTTAGTCCTGCTGGGTGTCCACATACCCTTCTCACCCATACTAACTCAGGTGGGGTCTCTGGTTTAGTTGCTGACACCCTGACCATCGAACAGGCTGTACTGATTTACATAGTACCAGGTAGCAGGCCAAGAGAGGCCTGGCCTAACAGAGGAAATGTCACTGCCAGTTTCAAATGTCACTGCAATACACAGACAGAAATATGGGGCCAAGTCAAAAAATGACTTTCCAATGGGAAGTGAAAGGCTTCTTTGGTTGGATAAGATGAAGTTATGGGCCACAAATACCCTGCAAACACTTTTGTGCCAGTAGGGAATTATCTGTTATAGGCAATATAGTAAATACTGATTTTTGAACACCGACTACTAAGCAATATGGTTAGCTGGACAGCAAAGATAGTGCATACTTCAGTTCAATTCTGTGCAAACCACGTAAGCCGCTTTTCCCTTTGCTGTGATATACAGACTCTGCTGGTCCCTGGAGTCTGTTCTACTGATGGGAAAATTAAATTGGTTTAGTGTTGTAATATTGTTTGGCTAACAGAAGCAAAACTGCAGAAGAAAGGATAGGTTGAGTAGCAGAACATCAAGACCACTAGAAAGGAGACATTAGTAGGAATCAGGTGAGCTATGAATTGACTCCCTGCTTCCTGAACAGAAATCCCACTGCCCCTCCCTGGCAGTTGGTTTTAAAGTTTGGGTGGAGCAGAAATCAAAGTGGGGTGCAACTGCACCACTGTTTCCTCCTTTCTCCTCCCCCCAAATCTGCCTCTGTTCAGTGTATTTTGCTAGAATAAATATACTTAGGCTAGCTCAACATTTAAATCCTCTGATTTACTCCAGCATGAGCTTTAGAAATCTCTTAATTCTAGAAAGGTGTGTGCGTGTGTTGTGCTGCGTGTGTGTGTAGGTTTTGGAAGGAGGCTTCCTCTTCATGTGAAAGTTTGTACATGCATATCCACAACTTGTTCCCACTGTCCTCCACACCTAGCAATAGGTAAAGAAAATCTGTCAGTGGCTTTTCTTTCTCTGCATCCTGAGAGATGACTTTTAGATTTAGATTCTTATGGATTTTCCAGTTCGTTGCTTTTTGTATTTTCTTGGGCTGATATTTTCTACTCTACATGCCCAGCTTTACACATCTAAGGGCAAGAAACAAAATGGGCATTTAGGTGCCTAATTCCTATTTAGATGCCAGGTTGGGAAACTTCAAAGGAGTTAGGTAGCTAAATACTTTTTTTGGATCTGGTCCTAAACCTAGGCACCTAATAAAAGAAGCCTGCTTTTTAAGAGAGATTTTGCTATTGCCTCCTTAGTAAGTGTGCGTTCCAGATTTGGGCAGGTTACCAGAATCTAATGTTGACCAGAAGCCCCCTCTTGCCTTGCTAGACTTTTGTCCGTATAAAGAATTGAATCATCATAATGTGATTCAATTGAACTATATGAATTGTAACCTTGCAATGCTCAATCCTGTGCAGTGTAAATCTGTACAGGAGGCCCATGCACATTATCACCTCCAAGGGTTGCAGTCTTGGTACATTGTGGGTTTCTGTCCCAGAGTATTCAGTGCAGTTCTTCATGGTTTCATAGTTTCATAGTTTCTAGGGTCAGCAGGGACCGATGTGATGGCCAGAACCAAAGGAATTAATAAGCAATAAATATGTGCTTCTTGGAGGCATTTGGAACTTTTGTCTAATATGCAGCTTGTATTTTTTGTAACCCGCAAATGTAACTTGTAACTGTTTGTGGAACTGACTAGGCCTCAAAGACAAAGCTATAGCTGTGAAATTAGCTGACCTAATAGTTCTTTCTCGCTCAAAATTTAGCCTTGATGGTGATAAAAACTGGATTCAACTGCCCAGCTTATCTAGTACATTTAAAAAAAAACAGCTCAAAAAAAGCATAGTCAGAGAGTTTTGAAGGGGCTGGATTTAGGCGGGGTAATGTTAATTTTAAACCTGAAGATGTTGTGTTGCAATTTGCTTATTGGATAAACCTCAGCTTGGGCAGTAACTTATTATAATAATTTCTAACACCTTTTAACCCCATAGGATAATAGCTATAAAGCAATATTATGAATGGCTATATAACTAAAAAATTAGCATAATTAGCATATAAAAGAACACACATGTCATAGTAATCCTTGAGAAGGACGAAACAGAAGGGTCATTGCTGTTCCATACCCCATGGATATCTCTTACTCCCTGTGAGAGTGAGACCAGATCCTGACTGAGGGGCTTCCACCGGTATCCTT
>NW_017729024.1:129585868-129590394 GCF_001723915.1 Gavialis gangeticus
CCTGAACCTACTCTCAATCAATCTGTGGCCATTGTTCCTTGTTATCCCAGGTGGTGCTTGGGGGAACAGAGCCTCACCTATTTTCTGCTGGTTCCCTCTGGTGAGTTTATCGATAGCCACCAGATCCTCTCTCAGTCATCTCTTGTGGAGTCTGAATAGATTCAGGCCCTTTAGCCTATCTTCATAGGGTCTGCCCTGCTGCCCCTGACCGTGAGAGTAGCCCTCCTCTGGACCCTCTCAGTGCTAGCTGCATCCCTCTTGAAGTGCGATGCCCAGAACTGGACGCAGTACTCCAACTGTGCCCTGACCAGTGCTGCATAGAGGGGAAGGATCACCTCCCTGGACCCACTTGTGATGCATCTATAGATGCACAACAAGGTGCAGTTAGCCTTACTGACCGCTTCCTCGTATTGGCGGCTCATGTCCATCCTGGAGTCAACAATGACTCCAAGACCCCTTTCTGTCACTGTTGTTGAGAGAGGTGTTCCCCAGCCTATAGGTATGTTGCAGGTTCCTTCCCCCTAGGTGCATCACCTTGCACTTGGCTGCATTGAATTCCATTCTATTCTCATCCACCCACCTATGTAACCCGTCTAGATCTCTCTGGATTCTGTCCCTCCCCTCCAGCGTGCCCACCTCACCCCACAACTTGGTGTCATCAGTGAATTTGGACAGCGTGCTTTCCACGCACACCTCCAAGTCGCTGATAAAGATGTTGAATAGCACAGGCCCCAGAACAGAGTCCTGGGGGACTCCACTGCTCACATCCCTCCAGGCTGAAAAGGACCCATCCACCACCACTCTCTGGGTGTGACCATAGAGCCAATTTGCCACCCATCTGACTGTTTAGGCATCAATGCTGCAGTCGCCTAGTTTTTTTTTTTATGAGAATGGGATGAGAAACAGTGCCAAAGGCCTTCTTGAAATCCAAGTAGATGACGTCCACCTCAACACCTGCATCCAAGGACTTTGTGATCTGGTCATAAAAGGAAACAAGGTTAGTCAGACAGGACCTGCCCTCAATGAACCCATGTTGGTTGCCCCTGAGCATTACCTCCCATGCTGGGCCCCCGCAGATGTGCTCCTTGATAATTTTCTCAAAGGTCTTCCCAAAGACTGAGGTGAGACTAACTGGCCTATAGTTACCTGGGTCCTCCTTTCTCCCCTTCTTGTAAATGGGGAACACATTGGCCCTTTTCCAGTCCTCTGGGACCTGGCCAGAGCACCACAAGCGCTCATACAGCCATGCCAGGGGCCCTGCTATGACCTACGTGAATTCCATCAGTACCCTCGGATGAAGAGCATCCGGACCTGCTGACTTAAACACGTCCAGCCCCTCCAAGAGTTCCGTAACTAGATCATCCCTGACCCTAGGCATGGCATCATGTCCCCTGAGCCTGTCTGTAATCCTAGTGGAG
Organism: Gavialis gangeticus; assembly: GCF_001723915.1. NCBI lineage: Eukaryota > Metazoa > Chordata > Crocodylia > Gavialidae > Gavialis > Gavialis gangeticus. The sequence continues at coordinate 129,587,287 of NW_017729024.1, forward strand.
GAGTTGTCCCAGTCCCTGCTTCGAAATATGGAGGCAAAGAACTCATTGAAGAGATCAGCTTTTTCCTTTGCTGCAATCACCAGATTTCCAAGCCTGTCCTGCAGTGGCCCCATGTTATCTGGTGCCACCTTCTTACTCCCTATGTATTTGAAGAAGGACTTTTTGTTATCTTTAATTCTGGTTGCCAGCTTTAGTTCCGTTTCTGCCTTGGCCTTCCTAACCACCTCCCTGCATCCACGAGCAACGGAGGTATAATCCTCCTTGGTGATAGCCCCTTGCTTCCACTGATTATATGCCACCTTTTTTGCTTTCAGGCCCTCCTGGATACTTTTACTGAGCCAAGGGGACTTTTTAGCACTCTTGGTCCCTTTGGTTCGCATTGGGACTGACTCCCTCTGAGTTCAGAGGATCATTTCCTTAAGGAACAACCACCCATCCTCTGAAGAAAGGATTTATGGGAATAGTGGGCCACTCCCTGAAGATGTCCTGGATCATATTTCTTTTAAAAAATGAAATGTTAGAATCAGAATATTTTTCAGTTTGATCTTTCTGTTGAATTGTAGTGCATGCAGTATTAGTATTGAGTTAAAAGAAACAGTTGTTATTTCTGACCCAGGAGTGTATGCACTACATTTCAACAGAAAGCTCACATACACCAGATCACAGAAGCTGTAGTTACTTAGAACAAGCAAATTATTAGTAATCAGTGAAGAGAAAGTCTTTATTCTGTTAAATGCCAATGGTTAATTAGTATTATTGCTGTGTTTGGCTGGGGAAGGAAGCTGTGGGGAATTGTACCTTTAAGACGCGCTTGCAAGAGGCCATTGGAAGTGGTTGTGTTGTGCAGTTTACATTACACAGTGCTGATCAGGTAGACAGAACACAGACACCGAATGAAGCAGAGCTCTGTCCGATGGATTACTGAACCATGCAAACAGACGCTTTGCAGACGCTGGAGTTAGACAAGGCTTATGTGACTCTAGCACTAGGGTCAGTCCCTTCTTAGTGAGAATCTATGACAGTTCCAGCAGCCCATCTGGAAGAGCTAAGCCCTCACTAAAAATTATACTTCAACTGATGTGAGTGACTGCAGTCCTGTACCTTTCTATTCTGGACTTGGAACAATGACATACACACCTTCTTCAACTGCTGCACTCATCCATTCATTTTACATTTTTCATCAGCATGGGTACATTTAACCCTGGAAGAAAAGTGTTCATTAACTCTCACTCTCAGTTCTGACTACTTTGTGTTGATTTTGAATTGAGTCATAGATAGTCCTCATTATTAAGGCAGATAGTCCCCCTGAGGTAATCTCAGTTTCTGAATAGACTGTTTGCCTGACACTTTGCAACCTGTTAAACTGAGAGTTTCACAGTCTTCTCTCTTCTTCAATCCTAAAAATAATGCTAATACAACACTTATCCTCAAGCCTGTATAATGCTGAGAGCCATTCATTAATCACATACAGTTGACATTTCTCTAATCTCCCTACATGACAAATCACACATCCCTTATGTCTCACTGTCCAGTGTTAACAAACAGTACTTATTTTACCTTATAGAAAAGGCAAAATTAATATAGTTTTGAAACCAAACTTTAGTCACAGATTATGACCAAAAAAAAGAAAGGAAAGGAAAACACACAACCTAAAGAAAACAGTAGGCAAACTACACAGTGACATCTTTTCCCTAAACCTATGCAAGAAATAGAACATCATCCCAAAGGGACTCACCATGTGCAGCCCTCTCACCAACACACACAACTCCATATATGCAACAGAACTATGCAGGAGAACTTTAAGAAAAACTGAGAAACCATCTTCTTTACCTGATCCATTTTCAAGTAGGTTAACTTAACCAGGACATACTTATGCTATGAAACTAAGATATGCTAACCTGGAGACATGACTACTATGCAGGATATTGAAACATCTGAACTTCTGCTGGGAGAAACGACCTGGCAAGATACTAACACGTGGAGAATTAGAAGAATTCTTCTGCAGACTTCACCTGAAAAAAACATGTCCACAAGCAGGACACAACCCCTGACAACTCTCTTGCCACAATTGAGAAAGCAAACAACAATTAAACATCTGACTGGACACCTCCAAGTGAACATAACCACACTGGACTACTACATAGATTATTTCAGGAAGAAAACTAATAATAAAATTCTCAGTGAAAGGCAGGACCACAACAACTTCTTTCCCCCAGAGAGAAAAGCCATATAGAGATCCAACAATAATATAGTAATTGCACCAGCAGACAGGGGGAACTATCCTTACCCTCATCCTCAGCCACTCACATCACTGAGGCCAAAGGACAACTCTCTAACACCAAATACTATAAAGATCTTGGGAGGACCCCACACCAGTATTCACTCTGGAACTGGAAACTATCAAATCATTTCCACACCAACTTCAGGAAAAACTACTTCTACTAATCCCCAAGTCTTCTACCCCAAGAACTGTCTATATCAGGGGTGGGCAAAATATCACCATGTGATTCTAGCCAGCCCATGATGGGCCCTGCAGACCTGCCTGGCCCAGGCACAGGGGACAGCCTGGCTGCGGTGCGTGTGGCAGCTACCACTGTCCCTCGGTGCAGAGATGCTACCTGGCATGGAGCACAGCCTGCCCTATTCCCATGAGCAGCTCTCAGGCATGTTGGGAGTTGTAGTCTGTGGGGCCAGGTTATGTCATGGCGGGGCTGGGGAGACTTAGTGGCTAGGTCAGAAACACCGCCCCCCCTCCCCCCACTCCAGCCCTCAACAGCTCACCAAAGCTCTTTAAGTGGTTTTCCAGCCCAAATAATTGCCCACCCCTGTTCTATAATATCCCAAAGATTCATGAACAAGGTAACCCTGGCAGACCCATTATGTCCACAAGACCAGCAATCATCTTAAGCACAACAAAAAAGCATTAGCTACAGTCAAACCCTCAAATACCACTGTATTAGTGCTAAAGAAAACATTTCTGATGCCCACCTGATCATCTTATAATTTGATTTCATAGAACAAGGACACTCTGGTAGAGAAATAGAGTGTATCTTTGAAAGAGCCATCCAAACACCCTGTAGTAACTTGGTACAATACAAAAAAGACACC
>NW_017729024.1:129590590-129600828 GCF_001723915.1 Gavialis gangeticus
CCCCCCCACCCCCCCAGTGACAACACCACCCTTGTGGTTACTTCCCACACAACACTGGAATAGATTAGAGGACTCTAATAGCTACAGCCTATTCTCAACAAAGATCAGACCTTGAGAGAAACTTTACCAGCCCTACCATTCCTGGCTTTCAAACAACAGCCCAACCTTGCCCAACTCATCATCAGAAGCAAACTTCCCACTGCTCAACAGACAATAAATGGGACTCAGCCTTGTCTTAGTAACAGATGCTTAACCTGTTAACACATCTGTACTGCTACTATAATCAACACCCCTTAAAATAAACCCATCAGAATCAATGGATCCTATACGTGCCAAAATGCGATACATCTGATCTTGTGCACCAAATGCCCACCTTGCTTACCAAACTGAAACCAAAGAGCAGTTATGCACCAAAATAAACTCTCACACATATTAAAGGGAGCATATTTCTCACAGAACTACCACTCTAACCTCACTATTCTCATGCTCAAGGGAAATCTACCAAACAGCTTTAAAAGGAGAATATAGGAACAAAAATTCATAAACTGGCTGGACACTAAGACTCAAGGACTAAACACTGATATTGATTTTTGACATACTGTAATCTGCTGGATTCCTGAAGTTCTTCCTACACACAACAGGTATAAATGGGCCTCCTCCCTTCTTATAGGTCTTGATCTCCCAGTAATCAGCTTTTAGCTAACTGATTGTCTGTACCCCTGGGAATTTCCCTCCAGCCTCCAATTTCATAGCTTCTCTCTGTCTTTACATTCTCCTGTGCTTGCTTCCCTCTGCAGATCTGATGAAGAATGCATTGCATTCTAAACCTTGTCCAACTTTATTTCAGTCCTGCAGTTGGTCGAATAAAAGATTTCACCCTAAAAAAATATCCTTGCCTTTCTCAAAAAAAGCAAAACAAAAACTGGAAGTGAATAACTGAATGTTCAGTTTTTTACAACGTTGTCAAGTTTGGGAAAAACATATTTTAAATGTATTGGGTAAATGAAACAATAGCAAATTTATTGGACCTCAGGCGTCTCCTATTTGTAGTCAATGGCAAAACCACAGTCCTGTGGCTTCAAAGGGAACAGTTTTGGGTTTGTAAAGAGTAGAGGATGCCCTTTTAGGAAAGTTCCCCCAACTCTTGAAACAAAAGGTATGAGTGAAGGGCAAAGTTTGATCTGTAACTATGCATTTCATTGCTCTGTTGATTTAATTCAACATAAAATACTACTTAAATTGAGAAGCTACGTGCAAAGGTAGATGACGCCACCTACTGTATTTTCAAAATGTACAAGGGGCCAATTCAGCCACCCTTCATTCCCACAGGGCTGTACCTACTCTATGATGATAAGTGGTCTGTCTACAAAGACAGCCAAACAGAGTGCCAATTATGCTGATTTTTTTATAATATGGACGTTTATCCACTGATAATTACACTGAGACCATCAGATTTCAAATATGCTATAACACAGTCAATACATAAAGCAAATTTTAATTACTTACTGACCCAAGACAGAATTGAGAATCACCATTCTGTTTGCACTGACAGGCAAAAATCTGACCTGTAACTACCCAGCAAAAATCAACTCGAAAGACTAATAACCCTAGGCTATGAAGAATTAGCTGTGAATGGGCTGAGAGTGGGCTTATTATTGTACAAGATGCAAAGAAAATCCTTCCCCAGAAGTGCTTTAAAGCCCCAAAAGGGAGATTTTCCAACTATATCAAATTGTGAATCAAACTATAATAGAGATAATGTCTCATGAATCCCTTCTTTCCATTTGCAGTTGGATGAATCGCCTCTTCCCCTAGTGCTGGTACACTGAAACAATTGCAGCAATTGTTTACACGGTGAAGAAACACTGTGTGTGTGTGTGTGTATTTTTTTTTCAAGACATAGGAATCTATTACTGGCCAGCAATATGTTCATTCTATCCATATATACTATTTTCATGCTTATCCATATGAAGACATGCCCTGGAAGGGGGAAAATTGGGCTGCTTTCTGGGAATAGGAAATAGGGGAAGAGGCAGCCCCAAATGAGTCCCCAGAGCGAGACCTCAGAGGCTGAGGTGTTTTTTCCATCAAGGGACAGGGCAAAAGTAGGCAACCTTCCCCCAGCCATGAGCCAAGATACTAGAAAGGAGTCACTGTAGAGTAATATTCTAACTGCTCAGTCTAAAGAGCAGCCTACAGACTCACCAAGCTACCTGTTTGACTCAGCCTTTGGAGGATAAGCATTATGCAGCCAGCTCATCTTGTGCATGCCATATACAGGCTGCTGATTTCACTCAGGTACATGTGTCCTGCTGTACACAAATAAGGAAAGATTCATCAGCTCCCCATTTGGGGCTGACAGTCAAATCCAAGGGGAAACACCCCTGGGATGGAGGAACACAGGCACAGTCCACAGTGACACTTCATGGGGTAACACATGCCTGAGGCTGTCAGGCAGCCAGGGGTGGGGAAAGTCTGATAAGGAAAATCATTCTCTACTTTCAGCTCAGATCCCAGTACAGACCCAAGGGGGCTCAGGGCAGCTGAGAGTGGGAATGCTGGAAGATATTTCATTTGGTGTTTTGCCAGAATCCACAGGAGGAGAGTGGCAAATGGCTCTGCTTGCTCACAACAGGGGCAGGTATCTTTAAGAACATAAATGAAACAGGTAGGATGAGAAGGGGAAGGTTCTCCATTCCCTGTCCTGTTCAAAAAGCAAGACTGCCCAGTGTTTGTGAGGAAGCAAAGGAGCCTGTCCTGGTAAAGGGCCCTGCTTGCTTTCTCAGAGACTATGAGACAAATGGGCCCAGATGCAAACGTAAGAGCCAGATTCCATGTCTAGGGATGCAAATCTATTGACTCCCCTCACCCCAGAACTAGGCTCTTGCCATAGGGACAACAGCTCCTTATTCAGACTGGGGGAAAGAGAGAGAAAACAGTTCAGGATGAGTCCCCAAGTGTTGAGTTCAATTTTGATTAAGCGGTGGTGCGAACAGATTAAAATGATCAGTGAAACTGTTCCAGTCTCAAATCTTGATTTTTCAAACAATTAAGCAATACCAATATTTAAGCAAACCCTCAGTCTATCAAGGTAACAAAAAATCTTCAGTGGTCCATAAAGGTGTTCTTATGCAGGCCTTCTGAATGATGCATACTGACTAAGTTAGCCAGGTATCATCCTGGCACTGGGGTTGCAGTTCTCACTAACGTGGTCTCCTTTTGCTCTGTGAAAGCTTCCCGAACTTAAGATTTTTCCTTAGGCTTTGATACTCCTTGACAGTCCTCTTTTGTATGTTCCATATATAGTTATGCTATAGATTTTCACCAAGATTACCTTTTATAGTGGTTATTTCTTCATCAATCTGTTACCTGCATCCTGTTTCTTTTCAACTCTCTTCTCAGCTACCAATCCATCCTTGGGCTTGTTTTGCTTTCCTAGTCTAGCTTGGTTTTTTGTACATTCAACAGCTATCTACATTTTGTTTTGCCTACAACAGTTGTTTACACTGCCTACATGCACATCTTGCTTGTGGCTAATGGTATCCATTGGACAAAATGGCATCAGTTATGCAGCTTGAAGGCATACACACGGAGGGAAATAGTTTCCTTACATATACACATAGCCAAGGGGCTGTGCAGGTACCCTGAGAAGGTACATTAATATGGCATTTGAGTGACTTAGAGTAACTGGAGCTAGGAGTAAGCCCAAATTTGTGGTGGCTAAATCTGTCTTGATTGCAGTATTACAATTGCATCACCTTTTACCCTCCTTAGTGCACATAATGGAAGAAGTGGCAGGTTCAGGTCATAGTTCAGCTGTAAAAGCTTGGGGGAATGGAGCTAGGCAAAGGCATGAGAAAAACCTCCCAAGTAAATCTGCGTGGTCTAAAGGGTGAAAACAGATGTGGCAGATTTGAAATTGTTCTGTAATGCTTCATGAATATAGGCCAGTAGTTTGGTTACTGGGATGTCCTCCATAAGGATACATGGAATGGGGCAAATATAGTTCTTTGTATCTTTAATCAGACCTAGCAGGAACCATATTTCCCATATGGAAAAGGTCTAATGCCAGCTGGCTAAAATGGAATCTGGTGAGTTGAGGTTATGATACAGAAGTGATTTGTGTTAAACTGTGTGCAAAACTGGGTAGCAGATGTGCCATTTTATAAGGAAATTTGAGCACTTCCCCAGGGTACTAGATGAATAGGCCTGCTCCATTCATCTTCAAAGGAGGAAGGAGACATCACAGACGGGGAGTATGTGGGTTATTGTGTGATCACGGTCTTCACTCCATGTAAGGTGAAGACAGCCAGACAATTTGAAAACTAGTCTAATCTTGACAAGCTAGTATATAAGGCAGGATAGATTTGTACCTTGTAGGCTAGCCAAAATGTGTGTATCTGTGTATCAAGCTTTCTTAGGCTGAGGTTCACTTCATCCGGTGCTGTGTATTCCAAAGACTGTGGCTATGTTTACCTTGTGTGCTTACTGGGCCAGGCATGGGATACCCTCGAATACCTCATGAGCTACTTCCTAAACAGGAAGTGGTGTAACTGCTGCTACTGGAGTGCTAATTAGCATTGTCACTCAGCAATGGTAGTTAGCCCTCGTTGCCTCTTACCCCAAGCTCTGCGAACACTGCTATGCTGCTTCTTGCTCAAGAGGAGAACTGTGCAGAACAGCATGGGTGTTTGACAGTAATCTACCTGGCACAAAAAACAATTAGTGCAGACATGCTCAGAGAGTTTATAGTTGGGTCAAGGAACACTTCCAGGAGGGCTAAACAGGAGAGAGCCATGAAGTGTTGAATGACTTTCCCCTGCAGGAGTAACAAGATTTCTACCAGTAGAGGCACCTAAAGTCATGACCCTCAATGACTAATGCAGTTCCTTGGGACAATGAAAGCCTCTGCTTCGTTGGGGGTGGGGGTGGTGAAGAATCTGGGAATAATACAGGAAAAGCCCATGGGGAAGCAACTTTAATACTGAGCAGAACAGGATTTCACCAATAAAGCAAGATCAGACTAGGCAAGTTTAGACTCAAGCACCCCTTGGAAAATGCCTGCTGTCATATCTCACTTGTTTTCAACTAAAGAGAAATAATAGAACAATTCTTTTGTTGCAAAAAACTTAGAAAGACCACAACAGGTCAAAATGTTTTTAACACTATGGATTCCTATTTGAAATCTCTGGGTTTATCTTGTGAATCACGGTCACATACCTAACTGTGCTAACACTGCATGGCACCCTTGGTCTCAAATCTTCCCAGAATGCCATGGTACCCATTGAGAATCATTAAACTAAGGAGTTGGAGACATGAGATGTTGGTTCAAGGTCTGAGGCAACCAGACTACAGGGTCCCACTGCCAAAGAAGGGTGTCAGGAATGTGCTGAGACCAGTCACTGCTTAGTGCCAGGGAGGTTAAAAGTCAATGGGATTCAGACTGGTATCCTTCCAGAGAGCTGTTATCAGAACACGTACAACAGTTGTTCACATGGAAAAGAATCCTGGGAAAGTATTTTGGTATTTCAAATGTTCTTAGAGTGGTAACTAGCTATTTAATACACACAACAGGAACTTTTATTTGAGCCATTAAAATCCAATTAATCAGTCAGAGTTAATCTCATAATCATGTGAATACTAAGTAACAAACTTTTGGATGCATGTAATCTATATGAAAACACTTTGGCTCTGTGCATCCCCCCTCAGCTCTCAGGCATGTGATTTTTTTTTAAAATTATTATTATTTAGAACTCCAAGACCCTTGGGGACAACAACACACAGTTAAATTATTGGTGCTTCCAGCAATCACAATGTTCCTTTATGCATCATCCATTCTATAAATACTTGATTATTATATATGAGAGATTATCAGAAATTGCCTCTTTCTTTCCTGCTTCTGGCTTTTGATGTGTTGTTAACACAAATTCACCACTGCAGGAGAGGGTTCTATTGATAATTCATTTTTTATCATTTGACACCAAAGGAAAGCTTATGAATTTAGAGCAGGAGAAATGAGGGACACCTCATAAATATTGACACCTGAACAAAGTCTCTGGTACAATAGTGAAACCTACTTCACCTGGTTAAAAGGTAAGGACAAAAAAGTAAACTTCAAGAAGACAGGAAGAACTATGCAAATAACAGCTAGATGGAAAGCGACCTCACAACTTTCATTAATGTCTTCCTTTCCTCCTCCTCATTTCTTCTTTTTAATGTAGTCAAAATCAGATTTATTGACATGAATACCAACAAGCAGAGTTGGCGCCCAGGGCAAACCCTGTAGGCAAGCAGGTGGAGGGTGGTAGTGGAGGGTGCAGTGGGGAGGGGGCGGCACAGCAGTCTTACCCATGCTGGGAATTCCTAAACAGCTCCAGCTGAGCTGCTACTGCCACCACTGTGTGCTCTGCATGCCCCAGCTGTTTCTCTTAAAGTAGCACCAGCAGCCAGGGACTGTTTAGAGTTCCCAGCAAGGGTAAGCCATGCTCTTGCTGCCTGGGCATGGACTCTGCAGGGGGGATTCTGGCACCCCTCCTAGCTTGGTGCTTGAGACAGGTGCCCCTATCACCCATCCCCAGTTATGCTACTGCATACAGTTTTATCACAGATGGAAACTCTAAACCCTATCTAACACCTGCTTCTGCATTTCCTTCTATTATTTCGGTCTCTGACCCTGCTTCAGGAGCAGTTTCCTTTGGCACTGCTTTTGCTGGAGGAACTCTGCATACATTGGGTTCAAATGTCTGGCTTGCTCAAATTGTTTTTGAATCAAGCATTTTCTTCACCATTATTTATTTATGCTGTACTTTCCCACTACATAAGAGTCCATGATTTATTTTTTAAAGCATGTTCCATTTTGTTCCCTTTTCTAAAGACACTATCTTTCCTAGTGCAAACATGGTCTAACATCGAAAATCTGGCCCTAGAAAGTTGTGATATTAAGGAGGCACTAAATCTCTGTGACTCCTTTTTCTGACTCTGCTAATCTTATCATTCAATGATAACCTACTGAAGGAATCAGAGTCAGTGTGCTGTCTTATATATATAGCAGGCCCCAAGTGACACACAGCAATCTCCTCCTCCGCAAAGATTGGAAAGTTGCACAGTGGTACGAGAGCTCACTGTACACAATAAGCAGCAAGCAACACAAGGTATTAACAAAGAGCTGGCACTACTTTACCAAAGAGGAAGGGAAAACCTGGCACTTAAATCATGTTTGACTTACATTAGGGACATATCTGAGGTAGACAAAAGTACTTCTGCCCTGTCAGGGGCTGAGACAGTGGGAAAGTTCAGCCAGACATCTCCCACAGCATGTCACCCCTACCTTAGCAGCCTTCCTTCCCTGATAATTTTGACACTGGTGCTATGAGTGGCTGCCAAAAATCTATGCTAACAGCTGAAGATGAGATGCCTGAGGCAGAAAGAAAAATCTGCTTGACTTTTATCTTTGGTGTCACATCACAGCAGATGATTTGTTGCTCGTGTCAGTTCAATAGACTATAGGGACTGGGATGTAGACAGACAAAATGGAGTTGAGGAAAACGGCTTAGTAGGAATGGACATCAATCTGACATCAAGCTGCTGGTGGAGTAAGAGGGCAGTGTAAAGAGTAAACTTTGAGTATCTCTGCCAGAAAAGCAAGGTTTAAGGAACTTCATAGATTTCATAGACATTAGGGCTGGAAGGGACCTCGGAAGATCCTTGAGTCCAGCCCCCTGCTCCAGGGGCAGGAAGTCAGCTGGGTTCAAAGGATCCCAGCAAGATAAATCTCCAAATGTCTCTTAAAGGAGTCCAGAGTAGGTGCTTGCACCAACGCCGGCGGCTGTCTGTTCCAGGCCTTGGGGGCTCAGACAGTAAATAAGTTCTTCCTTATGTCCAGCCTGAAATGGTCTTGGAGGAGTTTGTGACCGTTTGACCTTGTCATCCCTTGGGGAGCTCTGGTGAACAGGTGTTCCCCCAGATCCTGATGTACACCCCTTATATACTTGTAGGAAACCACCAGGTCCCCCCGAGCCTGTGGTTTTCCAGGCTGAAGTGTCCCATAGCCCTCAGCCTCTCATCATAAGGTCTGTTTTCCTGTCCTCTGATCATGTGCATGGCTCTCCTCTGGACTCTCTCAAGCATCTCCACATCCTTTTTAAATTGTGGAGCCAGGAATTGGATGCAGTTCTCCAGCTGCGGCCTCACCAAGGCTGAGTACAGCGGGTGGTTGACATCCTGGGATTTGGTAGAGAAACATCTATGGATGCAAGCCAGAGTTTTGCTTGCTTTGTCAACTGCAACATCACATTGGTGGCTCATATTAATCTTGTGGTCAATCATGAGTCCCTTTCAGCCATGGTGCTAGGAAGAGTAGCACTGCTGAGCCTATAAGCATGCTGTAGGTTTTTCTTCCCAAGGTGGGGTACCTTGCATTTTTTGGTGTCGAAGGCCATCAGGTTTTCATCCAGCTATTTTCTGAGCCTGTCAAGGTTGGCCTGGATCACTATCCTGTCCTCGGGTGAGGACACTTTACCCCAAAGTTTGGTGTCATTGGCAAACTTGGCCGGTCCGCTTCTGACACCAATGTTCACATCATTAATGAAGACGTTAAAGAGTATAGGCCCAAGGACAGAGCCTTGGGGGACCCCACTGGTCACAGTGCACCATGACGATTGACTTCTGTAGCAGGTGCCTGCTACTTGTGGAGTAGTAATGAAGAGACACAGGTGCAGGTTGCTAGGGCAACCAGTGGGAGTCAGCTGACCAGAAGGGGCAGGGCCTGGCTCCTATATAACTCCTAGGCTGAGGCCAGGCAGGCAGTTCCCTGCTGGCAGCCAAAGGGGTAGGAACTCTGCCAGAGCAAGAACAGAGAAGAGGCCAGAATGCATGAGCAGTTGGTACAGGTGAAGGATGGAGCACCCTTGGGGGTGCCTCAAATAATGTTGTAGCCGATTGGCAGAGGTTTATATTATAGCCTAAGGGCTTGAGTTTTGTGTTTACTGTTTATGACCGGAGGTTTGGGTGAGGCTATTAGGGGTTGGAGGAGGCCTCATAAGGGCATGGCAGAGTGGAAACCCCAGACCCAGATGAGGGGGCCGTGAGAAGCCCCAGCCAAGGGGGCTGCGATTCCAAGCGCCCAGAGAGGCGCAGTTGCGAGACAAGGGCTGCAGGGAGCCCAAGAGCCAAAGAGAGTATAAAACTGAACAACGTCCAGTACATCAGTGAGGCTTGGGTCATGGTACAGGGTGGTTGGAGCCACGCATAGCCCATAAGGCTGAGGTGCGCAGGAACACCCGTTAGCAAAGCTGGGTTAATGTACAGGAGGATAACCGTGTCCAGGGTGAGGAAGAGGCAGCCTCCCTAATTACATATTTGACATCAAAGATGTGGCAGGCGAGATTGAGGGTGCGTTGTAGACTGACTGGACACGGTAAGGGGCGCTAGGGGAGAGCACGGCTACCCTAGGGTGCCCCTTCTGCTACAACTTCCATCAACCACCACCCTCTGGGTCCGACCTCGGAGCCAATTCCCCAGGCAGTGGACTATGATATAGCTAAGGCTGCAGTTGGACAATTTTTCTATGAGATGATCATGGGATACCAGATCAAAAGCTTTTTTTAAATCAAGATATATGATGTCAATCTCTTCTCCCTTGTCCAGGTGGTAGGTCACCTGGTTGTAGAAGGAGATGAGATTGGTCAGGCAAGACCTACCCTCAACAAACCTGTGCTGGCTATCCCTCAGGATGTTGCCATCAGCCAGTTTGTCAAGAATGGTTTCTTTGATAATTTTTTCCAAGATCTTCCCCGGGATAGAGGTCAGGTTGATGGGCCTGTAGTTCCCCAGATCTACTTTTCTTCCTTTCTTGAAGACAGGTACCACACTGGCCTTCTTCCAGTCTTTGGGCACTTTGCCTGAGCACCACGAGTTCTCGAAGATCCATGCCAGTGGCTGAGCTATGATGCTTGCCAGCTCCTTAAGTACCCTGGGATGTAAACTGTCTGGGCTGGCTGCTGGAGTGTGGTAATTACCACATTCCAGCAGACCCCAGCATCATATATATCAGCATCCCCACGCTGAGAAATGGTGGTGGTGGCGCTTTAACTAAAGCTCATTCAATGAGCTTTAGTTAAAGTGCCCCCACAGCCATCTTTCAGGGTGGGGACACTGATGCACATGATGCTCCAGGCAGTTTAAGTAGCATAACTCTCAGAGCCACACTAATAAAAGCACCGCCCCCCCCCCCCCCCCCC
>NW_017729024.1:129605828-129623225 GCF_001723915.1 Gavialis gangeticus
CCCCCCCCCACACACACCTCCTGGAGCACATCCATAAATGCCCTTCAAGACCAGTATCACTTTTAGCTGTGAGGTTCCTACCCTCACTTGGGCTCTTATTTTTGAAGTGGGAGACAATTACAAACACTTAGATGCCACATAGCATCCCTTGTTCTTGGCAAATTAATTTTGTTTTGACATTTGTTTCTTTTACCTGGGTTTTTCCCCACTTACGTACTATAATTGAAATCCCCTCTCTGAAGTGAAAGCTTATGAACGCCTACAAGCTTGGAGCAAGTCACTCAGAATTTATAGTTCATGCCAGGAGGATTCACCCAAGTCTGCAGTTTGAACTGGGCTTTACCCACCCAGCTCTATTGACACTAGATTCTGTTTTTGACATGATGCTCCATGTTGCATTCACACCGTCGGCCTTCTGAGTTGTAATTCACCAACAGAGCAGCTTCAGAGATAAAAACCACCAAGTCAACAATATCTAAGAGCTTATACTTATGTCCTGTTTATGCAACTTTCACTAGTTTTGCCACTGACAGACTGCACTAGTAATGCATTATGGCTGCAAAGGTTGCTAGCATAGACAAGGTCCCTATAATGTAATTAAAAACTGGATTATTTAGCCCACTGTAGGGTGAGACTGGAGATGTGATTTATTATGTGATCTAATTTGCTATTAACACTTGCTAAGACTTGTTTTTTTGTTATCATGAATCAACTTAATGAGAGCAAAATAACACCCATTGTTTTGCCCAAGGGTCTGCTTCACATTTAAGTTGCTGTTTACTTACCCAATGTTTTTAAAAACATGTTAAAAGGATACTGTTAAAACTTCTGACAAACCTTCATTTGTTTCTGTTCATCAAAAATCACATTTCTACAACAACCATCTCTCCGCAATGTAAAGTTTGGCAAGAGTCTTATACAAGAGGACTGTGATTGGAAGCAGGCACCTGTTCAGGGTGGGGGGAATGATGAGGGAGAAAATGTGCTGCAGCAAAAGTTTTAGCTGAGGAACTGAACTCTAAGCTAACAAGTAAAGAAGCTGGCACTTCACTGTGGGGTTGGATTAGATCCCCATTTAAAAGGAACAAATCTACATAGCACTACCCCTTATTCCCAGCACATAGGATCCAGGTTTAGGTTTTACAAGATGCAATATTAAAAAAAAATATATCTTCATTAACTAAAAAAAACTAAGTGGGGTGGTTCAGAGGGCACAGAAACCACTTACCATCCCATGAGAGGGAGTCTCCTGAAGTGGATGAGTCACCTACAGATGTAAAGCAGGCTCCTACACCTCTCTCCCACAGCCCTTGGCACACAGAACACGTGAAGGCTGGAGAAGGATAATGCTTTGCTCCCACCATCCCTAGCTGGTGCATGGTCTTTTGAGCATCATAGCTGGCTAGTGTAAGCTAGAGCAGTCCCCCGCTGCTTCCACTGATTTTTGGGGCTATGGCTAAGAATTGAGGAGCTATAATAGTTTTATAGTTCCTAGCTTCTCATCCTCCCTCCGCCTCTGCTAAGTCACAGTGTATGGTTGAGGGAGGGAGGAAAAGCATCCTTTATCATCAGCAGCAATCCCTAGCAGCCAAGGATGATTGTATTCCATAACAGCCATCTTCAGACCTACAAATAAGACAGATGAGGCCAATCCAGGATTGACAGACTGGGTTGTAGCTCAGGCACATGTTTCCGTGTGGAGTGGATGGCTCTGGGTTTCTTGGTTCAGTCCATGACATGCTGTTTCTGCTGCTCCTGTTTTTCCATCTCCCATTGTCATTGCAAGATTTCAACACACTGAGATCCTTTCAGCAGACTCTTCCTCCATTTTGGGAGGTCCTTCACTAGTGGGTTGAACAAATAACACTGATTGAGCTTCTCTTCAACATTATCTAGGAGTCCTGTATCCCCTGCAACATAGCAGAGAAAGGACCAGCTGTTCAGAGCATGCTTCATTCAGGTATGTCAAGGCTGCTTCTGGGGCAGTAGAGGGGGGTGGTGGGAAACTCAGGGGATGGGGATGTGGAAAGGGAACTCCCTACCTCCCCCACTGATTCTATCAATTCAGCATAGACATTGCAGGGCACAGCCCAGGAGGTACACATTCAGAATCGAACATTAATTTCCTCCTTACCCCACGTGTCATAAGTTAAAGCTTCAAGTGCCACAACAGGCTGCTGACTGGTCACCCTGCTTTATGGACTTATAACAAACCTAATTCAGCAAAAACACTTCATGCAATAGAGTCCAACAGAAACATTTCCCCGAGAAAATTCTGATTCCTCAAACTTGTTTGCCATATAATCAAGCTTCATGTGATTATATGTCATTCATTAATGTAAGTATATTTGAGCAAAGTAATTATGAAATATTATAGCATTCTGAAGCATGAAGCAGCTTTTTATGGAGACTGACAGGTAATTTCAGTTTTCACAGGGGCATGGACAAATGATTCTTGCTTTACACAAGGAAAACTGGCTTTACAGTACCGGAAATCTCCCGATTTATTTCTCAGTAAACGGATGCTGTAGCAGGCCTTCTGATACAGCAGCCATTGAAAGCACTGTTTTAAAACAATAATGTCATTTAGTAGATGTGTGTGATTTATATGTTTCAGACGGAGGTTTAAAGTGTTTTGAAAATATTGTCATGGTGTATTTTCCTCCAGATGAATCTCTTCATAACTGCTTTTAGGTACTGTATTCATATTAAGCGCCTGGTTTTAAGATAATGATGCTGACTGAATTTGAAGTTAAATTTCATTTCAGGTTCCAGAAAAGTTCCATCCTCATTCCAGTTTCCAACCAAGCCTTGAAGTGATGAGCCACTACAAGTGAAACTGTTTGTGGCCAGCTCAAAAATGTCTCATACAGGGAAACGGTTCAATTCACAGGGGCATCCAATAGTTATTCAGTATGATCCTGAGTTTCTACAAAACTTGAGAGATCAAGGATCTCTTCAGTGGGTGCGCCTACATGTTCATTAATGTGCCATAGATACTGCGCATTTAGTTTAGTACTTCCTTAATAAAATAGTAACTAGATGTTCAGTACTTAGAGTTACTGCACAGTAGCGCCGGCCCACATTTATTTAGTGATGCTTACTACACATTCACCTAATAACACTGCACAATAGGTTATTAGCATGGTTATTGCTATGACATGCTATTGCACTGTGTTATTAGGCTAATGTGCAGTAAGTGTCTCATGTAGATGTGCCCAGTATTAGTAATCTTTTAAGAGAGTTATCTGTTGAACATTCTGCAATAGGTTTACATATCAAATAACACAGTGATCTCTGAAGTGTAACTGCATCTGGTTTATGTCACTACAGTTGATTTCATGACGTGAGTGGCTTGTCGTCTGTTATAAGATTGAAATAATCAACACTTTGCAATAACTCTTGTACCAAACATTCATTCTCCCCTGGGATTCAGTGCATGTCAAGGCCTGAACTATGGATTATGGGCTTTAGTCCTTTTAGGTAACTAGCTTTACATCAGTTGAAACCAGGGACTAGATGCTGTGATTCCTGAAAAATGTAGCACAGGCATGAAAGCCTGGATTCTGGGCTGGGGTGGAAAAGAACTGCATCCCTAGTCTTACGTGGTGGCATTTCAGCTATAGTTGTAACTGTTTCTAGGCCTATCAGTTTAGATTAGTGATGCTTAGCCAAGATGATGTGGCACTTGGGGTGCCCTGAGATCCTTTCAAGGGTGCCTCAAGTTGCCATGCAGTGTTAGCAATGTTAGGCACATAAATATGATTTATAAGATAAATCCAGAGATTTCAAATAGGAATTCACAATGCTAAAAATATTCTGAGCTGTTGTGGTCTTTCTCAGTTCTTTGCAACAGAAAAATTCCTCCATTATTTTTCTATAATAAAAAAAATGAATGAAGACTAAGAGCTAGAATTTTCTGAGGGGTGCCTTGAGTCTGAAAAGGTTGAGAAATACTGTCTTAGATAATGTAATGCCATGATCTTTGGCTTACAGGTTTTTTACAGTTATTTTTATTCTATTTAAAGACTGACTATATGGTAACAGAAGCTGAATGGCACTAGCTTCTCCAAAAGGAGTACAATGGAGACCAGAAATGTGAGTGGAAGATATTCTACTGTAGTCCCTCCTTGTTATGAAACAGGGAGAGAAGGAGCAAGAGTCACTGGGAACATTGTGTTGAAGGAGTCCAAGGCATTCCCATAAAACTTCGATGGGATTTGGGCAGTTAATCCCAAGTGCCTTTGAAAACCCTAACCCAAATCCCCAGAGTCTCCAGTATTTCATGGCAGATTCATTGAGAATGATTGATTTTAATTTTTTTTTAAATCACTGAATCAACCAACAAACTGATTTCTTAGGTCAAAGAGTTATTTCAATAATTTTGAAACATAGCCTGGTCCCAGCATTTTGAAGTGGCATGTAGACTAGACATTTGAAGAAGTGGTAAGTCCTTAAGAAGAAGCTATGAAGGAGTAGGCAGACATTTCTGTGTTTATAAATTCTGAAGATATTTTGCAAAACACAAGTGACTAGATGAAAAAACAGGAGGTAAAAGAGGTTACATGAAAGTAATCAATAAACTAAGAACTACATGATAGTTAATTCTCACCTGGTGAGGGATGTGCTCCAGGCTTCTCTGCTGCTGTGGGAGAATCCTGTTGCTTCCTGGTGTTTCCTTTGCCTCACGGAAGCCCTTGATTTTATCTCCACTGAGTGGCACCCCTGTGACTGACGGCAGTTGTTACACTGAATATTTTGCCCCCAGTCAAGACAGGGTGGAAAGGCAGAGGTATCCAGCAGGGCCTTCCTCTCCCTGCGGCTGGAAGGAGAGCTTCCACTCCAGACTGCACCTGTTGTGCAGTTCCTCTTTGTCCAAAGAGGAAGCCACCTTTGCCTACCTTCTTCACAAGGCTGTTGTGAAGATTGATTAGTTAATGCTTATATTGTGCTTCATAGCAGTTTGCTAGACTTTGCAATGGCAGTTTTCCAGTAGTATTGGAGAATGTCTGCTGTCAGAGGGTCCAGATAAGGCTTTGTCTGAACAGTTTGATCTGTGATTTGAGAAAGAGTCCAGCTCTGTCTCAGTACAGAGAACCGAGGTGCTGCTGCTGCCTTTCTTGGGTAACTTTGAAATGTCACAGCCACGCATTGAGATTCCATGTATGGCAGGGGAGGAGTGGGGGAGCCCTTTGCTTTCTACTTTGCCTTTGAATATGTGGGGACAAATCAAGGTGTGCCATCCCAGTTTTCCAGGTTCAGAGGGATTCTCATACTTCCCTCTGCAGCTTTCTTAAATAAGTCAGACAGATAAGTGGAAAAGACATCTGCCAGTGAGGAGCTAGACCAGCTTGGAAATCTGTGGCTGTGATTCGGACCCTCGTCATACCAACGTACTTTGTCATTGAGGCAGGAATTCAGTTACCATGGGTTACCCTATCAGTACGGGGACCAAGTGCCTCCCCTTCCAACAGTTCTATAAAAAGGGATTGTCAAAGAGATCCCACTGGCTCCTGCCTTTCTGCACAGACAGGAAAAAACTTAGGCACTGTGAGAGAGGGAAGTACCAGAGAGGGAGTGTCAGCATGTCTTCTGCACTCAGATTCCAGTGCCACTTCTTCCTAATCTTCTTGGCAGCCCTGAAGGGGGAAACCAGATACCTAGAGGTGAGCATTGCAATTGACAACTATCACAGCCCATCATACTTGCTCCAGCTTGCCATTCTAGGTTTAGTGGATCCGGTGTCTTTCCTCTTCTCTCCCTCCCCTCCACCCCCCACCTTTCATTAGAGCTGACCGTAGAGCAGCATTAAAAGCCTCATCTCTTCTCTCCCTCCCTCCCATTTTCCATGTTCATTCTCCTTTTCTCAGCTTGCTTGCATTTTTGTTAGGAAAACCACCATTCTCTGTATGCCTGGGTTGATCTCTCTGCCTTCAGAGACCAGATTGCATTTGGTATTGACAGCTCCTGGACAGTTTCAAACTGAGCTTTGTCTGCATAGGACCATTCCTGGAGGAGGGTGCCATTCACTGATACTTATTTCTGAGAAACATAGAGTGGCTTCTGTAATCAAACCATTTCACTCAGTCCCAGCTTCTTGTTTTTCCTTCCCCCAGGTGAGGGACACTGGCGAGGATGATCCCTTTTTGCTCTTCAGTGCAGACCTGAAGCGAGAATTGTCTGAAGGGCAGATCTACCGTCGGTCGCTTAGTGAGTTTCTTTGTTTCTCTGCTAAGGAGCTTTTGAAATGGGTGCAAGCTCTGAAATGGGGGTCATTTGGGAGGTGAGGGCTGAAAGTACTTGTGCATGTGTTTGTGTGTGTGGGTGGGTGCATGTGCACATGTACATGCAGGGGGATAAGGATCAGGACTGAGACCTTGTAAACTTGGATTCTAGGCTGAAGGATCTTAGGACTCCTGGGCTTTGAGGTCAGCTGCAGGGTCCTGGCTGCAGAGAATAGGGCATGGAGATGTCAGCCTGGAGCCCCAGCTCTGAGGTCCAAATCCTAAATGCTAATAGGAAGAGTAGCTTTCATGGAAGAGGACAGAGTTTTCATAGTGGGTCACATGGAGATGAGATAAAACAGATCTGCTATGTGAACTGACCACACATGATTTTCCGCTCAAAGATATTTTAGCACATCAGTCTCTTTCCTCTTACATACACATACACTCTTAGTCACTATTATCTCCTCAGTACTCAGCACAGCAGCCTTATAACCCTTTCATCTCAATCTCCAAAAAGGTGACGTCTGTCTCTGTTGCTAGCTTGCACAGTTAGTGGGAACTGTCTGCTGCTCTCTGTTCTGTGAGAGGTGCTGAAATGCAGCTGGTGGCTCATGCTCTCTCTCTTCAGGATGTATTGACATGCTAAGTATAGAGGGGCAGTTCACCTTCACCGCAGAGCAGCCCCAGCTACACTGTGCCACTTTCTTTATTGGAGACCCAGAGGAGCTCATCACAATAGACTATGACTTTGTAAACATTGACTGCCAAGGAGGAGATTTCCTTAAGGTAAGATGCTGACAACTCTTGATACCCTTTTCCTACTTAAAACAGCAAAGTATAAAGCATTGCAGTTGTGTCAACTGGAAGAGGGGGAATGAAAGTGATAATATATTGTATATGGGGGCTGGGGTAGGCGTTTCAGAAGCAATGTTCATTGGGACTGGTGTTCATAAAGCCCATAGGCACTTTTGAATATTCTCCTCACGGAAGAGGGGGTTATGGTGCAGACTGAGAACTCATTCAACTGCTGTAAGAGAGATTCCAACCTTTGCCAGAGGTTTTTTTTTTCTCCCTAAGCAGGAAAAGCACGTCTTTACTCAGTTCCTATAGTTTATATAGTGTATTTAAAAGAAAAGTTGGATCAGCATACAGCAATCCTTCTAGCTTAATTCCTATTGCATTGCATCGCATCATGAATCATATGAACTCTGTATTGTGGCTCTCATGAGCACTGTTATTGCTGCAGAATATGCACTTAACGGCCATTTAGAATTAGCTTATTAATGAGAGTGGCTCGATTAATTATTTCTTTTAAATGGTCCCAACAACTGTTCAGGACACTCTCTTTGGACAAATTTCACAATTCAGGGTCAATTATATTGCAGGACCAAGAACACTTCACTGGAAATCTTTGATTGCAGGGAGAAATTTTGACCAAGATCTCAGTTTTGTTAATGAGACTAGTAAAAGCTTTAATGTGCATATTTAATCCCTTCATCTTGTAACCTGATCTTCATATGGATATGGTTGTATGCATATAGATCCCAAGTGGGGATCTGTTGATGAGGAAGGGCAATAAGATAAGGGGATGTAAAATGAACAGAGCCACCCCTCAGGCTTTTGACTTCCCCATGGAAAAATAATATAGCCTCATGCTGGAGTTCCTCTCCAGCCTCCACAGACACCACATTGCTAGGTTGGGGAAAAACAATGCCATGGGTAGCAATTATAGTCTCCTGTGCATACACAGGAGACCAGAATTTATGGTCTTTTCTGTTGGGCCAGAAAAAGTCACAAAAACCTTCATGAAGGGTCAACCTTGTGGAGTTTCCCTCCCTCATGGTGGTACATTGTTGCTCAGTTTCTTAATTATGGTGCAGTGTTTCTTACCTATAGCTTTTCTCTAGTGTATTGTGAACAGCCACATCAAGTCATTCTATAGAGGGTTGCAGCTCTAAAAGACCTGGGGACTGATCCTGCAGTCTTTATGTAAGAAATCCTCACTCAGATGAGAACTGGCCCTTTGTTTGTAAGAGCACTACAGAAAGCGATTGAAGCACATTAGGGTATTACTGAGAAGCAATTAGGAGGCAAGTGCATCAGTGTTAGAGAGTAGTTGCTCAGTTAAGTTAAATCTAATGCAGATTTCTGACTGACAAATTTTCGTGAATATTACAAGGGCTAATCTAATGCTTTTTTATTGTAATGAGAGATTTGCAGAGTGTGCTGTTCAGATAAGGGTAAGCAGTGTCTGCTTTGTTTCTTTACCATCAGCCTAAGTCTCAGAGTGAGCTGAAAAGGACAGGTACAGAGGAAGAGAGGGCTGACCTAACACAAGCAATAATATTGCACTAATACTTCCTTTAAGACTTATTGGGCTGATTTTTCAAGTTGAAATGCTAGTGCCAGTGTTCAGAAATGTCCATTATCCAATTAAATCCATTGGTAAAACTTCCTGATGAAATAAATCATTTTCTGTGCATTGACAAAAATCTCAGTAGCAATTTTAACCCCAGGGAAGTTAAGGATACAGAATTTTTTTTATTAAATTGATGGTTATATATTAGGTCTGTGCAAAGCTTTAGTCCCTGATTCGATTTAGCGGAGATTCGGCCTGATTCAGTGGCTGAATCTCCAAATCTGAATTGAATCAGACGTCCCTTTAATCTCTCTGAATTGAATTGGAACCCTCCAAACTGATTAAGAGAGATTCAGAAAGATTTGGCAATTCGGACATAGACACAGCTTTAAATGTTTTTTGTACATACCTCTAGGTAGCAGGCGGCTCATGAGCGCTGCGATGCTGGGGCAGATGGAGTGTCCCACAGAAGCGTGGGGGGCTCCCCAGCATGCTTGGCAGCAAACCCAGAAGCACTTCCAGGTCTGCTGGGGAGTGCGCAGGGAGGCCCACCCCCCTCCCTCCAATTCCCTCCCGACTCAGCGACTGATGCCTCCTGGGTCTGGGGAATCAAATCGGGGACAGTGATCCGAATAAATGAATCGAATCACTTTCCCTGATTTGGGCCAAATCCAAATCTGAATCAAATAGGCCCCGCTTCACACACCCCTATTACAGACTACTTAGCAGGTGTCAAATAAAAGTTAGCAAATCCCTTACTGTTTAAGGTGCTTTACTATAGTTGGATTATCAGAATGGTGCAAGCTGTAATTACAGCACTTATCTCTAAGATAAAGTACAAACATTAATATTTAGGTGCATATGGCATGTTCAGCATGAAATAAGATACAGAGATGGGACCAAAATCTATCCACAGTGTGTAGTGACTGTAGTGTACTGTAGCCTTACAGTGCAGTCACTGCCATATACCAATACCTAGTGCTGAATTGATGTTAAAGGTGTACCAAATGCTTTTCTTCTCAACACAACCCACTGGAAATCAAAGAAATCATGAGATAAAGCAACATTACAATCCCCCAAACCTCAGTTAACATATTTTATTTCCTAAAGTTCATAATACCCAAAATACCAGGGGGTCCTACAAGCTTCCTTTCATTTCATATACTTAGCCACCTCATATGCAGGCATTTACTTAAACTTTTCAAGTTTTTTACAGTGAAACCTCTTGCCATCAAACCCTTGCAAATATTTGGAGGCCATTTGGGTTTAGGGTGGGATCTAAGAGTGCATTGTCGTTGGTGAGGATGATCTAGACATAGCAGCAGGGATCTGGAACCAGGAAGACAGGATGTTCAGTGGCTGGTGAGCTGGATCAGCCACTGGTCCAGCAGTGGTGTAGGTTGAACTAGGGTGTAGATAGTGTCAATGAGTGGATGTTGACTGTGAGGTTACATTTTTTTATCAGCCTTCATGATGCAAAATCCAATATTATGTCTCTGCAACAAAACCATTTCCCCAAACAATTTAGTGTTGTTTCCAGGGACACAAAGCTTTCTGAGAGATATCAAGTCCAAAGTGACCTTGTTAAAACAGAGGAGAACAAAAAACTTAAGACCATCTGTAAACGTGTAAAAAAAAAAACAAAAACAAAAAAAACAAAACAAAAAAAACAAAACAAAAAAAACCACCACAAACAAAAAACCAACCCCCCAAACAAACAAAAAAAAAACAAATACAAAAACAAACAACAAAACAACCCCCCCCCCAAAATCTTCCAAAAAACCAAATCTGTTTTTTTTTTTATTCCTTTAGTGTTTAAATACTTGTGCTGGTTGAATTCTGCTTGCAGTAGATGATTGTCAGATTGATCACTTTGATATTTCATGTCAAAGGAATTAAGGGTAGGATTTTTCAAAAGTATCTGTAGAGCAAGGAGTATATTGAAAGTAAATAAGTTTTGTGTTCTTGATTCTCTAGAGAGGAAACTGCAAATGGAGCCACTGATCCAGATCTGTACTCCTTTAGCTTTCTGGTGGCAAAATGGTAACTAAAAAGAGCTAATGTTTCAATTGCTGAATACTTGTAGGTATTTGATGGCTGGATACTCAAAGGTGAGAAATTTCCTAGCTCCTTGGACCACCCTCTTCCCACTTCACAAAGATACATTGATTTTTGTGAAAGCAACAACTTTCAGAGGAGCATCAGATCATCCCAGAATGTGGCAATGATCTTCTTCAGGATTCATGAACCTGGGAATGGATTTACAGTCACAATAAAGAAAACTACCAATCTCTTCCGTAAGTCTGATTTTTTGTATTGTCAAACGGATTACATTTGGGTTAGAAATCTGAACAAACGTGTTACTTTCCTTTTCATTCCTTCTCAGAAATCTTTTAAATTGACATCATGCAGCTGATAATGATGGTTCTATACCTCATAATGTGCTGAGGAATATCAACATTTATTGATGTGGGCTAAGCTTGTGCCTCAAGTTAAGAGAGAACATTCTTGAAGTATATATGAGATGTTAAGGATGCTTTCTATATTTAAGATCCAAGGAATTGTTATTTAAAAAATTATTTTCATTCTATAATATTTGTGTGCAAAATATACAGTGACTAAGGTGTTTTCCAAGGAAGTAGGTGATGTAGGTTTGAAATCCTTTAGGCAAAGGAGCAACTTTAACCCTGGTCTCCCACTTCCTGGGTAAGCGCTCTACCCATTATATATTGTATAAAAGGTGGGCATCACCATCATCACCTCCATTTCCTCTGGCTGCACCTTAAAAATGAGCTCTGCTGTGTTTTTCCAGAAAATTCTTGTAGGTGTCTACCTTTAGGAGTAGACCCTGGCCTCTGTTTCTTGAGTGGGTCTCCCCCTCATGCCTCCCTGATTAAGATGCTTAAGCTCAAGAACGTTGCTCAGACACATTATTAGTGTATTAGTATTTTCTGTTAACTAGCTGTGGGCAGCTCCCTGCTCAGCATGGAGGGTTTTTAGATTGCCTTCTGAGGCAATTCACTCTCTCCGTGTGCTGGGTAGGACCCCTGGCATCTAACATGATGCTGAGGCATATAACTTGGAGGTGCTGAAGCCCCTTTTCTAGATCTTGCAATGAGATTGGTGGAACTCCATGATGCTGCAAAAGTCGAGCCAGGCAGAGTCAACTGAAGGACTGAAGTCTAAGGTACTCAGGAAAGATTTTAAGTTCTATGATGTGTGATGCTAGGCATTTCTAGAGGACGAAAGCCACTAGCCAAGGAAAATGTCGTTGTATAAAACATCCTTTGTCATGCTGATGATATGAAATCATAATAAAATGAACTGTTCATTGTTAGCATATATTATTTTTAGGAAAAAGAAGAGTAAATTGTACAGTGCAGTGCAAAAATAAGTCTATTTTTGGGATGGAGTAAGAAACATGTTGGGACAGTCAGCTATAGTTGCACCAGATGCAAACCCGCATAACATTATAGAATCTGGCCATATACAGTTAAGTCATGGGGTGCAACTACATCAAATGGTCCAGAACACAGTCAGATGCACATACCTTTGCTATAGGCAGATCATGACTACTGTAGAAATAATTTTGTTGTGTCTTCTCCCTCTGCTAAAGCCTGCAATGTCATCTCTCAGACTCCAACTGGAAGGTTCACTATGGTAATTCCTCATCAGCACAGAAACTGCAGCTTTTCTATAATTTATCCAGTGGTGATAAAAATATCTGACCTTATACTGGGACATTTAAATGGCCTCTACTTGAAGGTGAGTTGTTTGTTATGCAGTCAGGTACTACATTTAGCAGTAGTGTAGGATGGATAATCAAATTACACAAAGTATTATTTCTGTATTTACGATTATTAATATTGTTAGTATGGACAGTAAAAGCAATATTATTAGTATTCTTATTGACTAATGTGAATATTACTAGTCACAATAAAAGCTAGTGATATCATAAGAAACAAGGAGTCCAGCCACAAAGAGCCGCAAGTTGCATTTGATGCAATGTAAGTAGTACTAGTGCTAAATAGATAAAAGGTAATGCTTCTGTAAGGTAATTTCTAGGTCTTTATTTATTTTGTAAATAAGAATTTATTTATAATGGATCCCGTCTCACCCTCCACTCCCCCTTATTCGATGGAATTAGGGAGGAACTTAATTTTCAGGATGGGCACTTGGGTTGGGACTCTATGGAAAGATAAGAAGGGAGCACTGGGAGCTGGGCCATGGGGAACCCTGTTAACTGGACCCTTCTGAAGAGCATAATAACCCATTTTGCCCACAGCAGGTATTTACTTTACCCTCTGGTGATTCTGAAAGTCTCTATCCTCCAATATCCCTATGCCATTCGGCACTGACTATAAACAAAGTTCAAGAAAACTGTAGTGCATCTATTGTTATGGTACATATTGCTGTTCTTTTTCTCAAGTGGAAGGATTGCCTTGAGAGTGGGTTAGTGGTCATGATGCTACTGCACAAACTCCAGGGACAGAGTCCTCCCTCATCCAGACCACTTCTGTTGCAAAATGATATATTCAGGACTGGCACAGAGGAAAAAAAAAGGTCACTTACTGCAACATGTGATAGTTCCCCACTGGCCTCACCAATCCTGGTATGTTGGATACCCCACCCACTCTGTGACTGAACTGTCATAGCTACTCTTGGGGTATAAAGACTTCCTATAAATACCTACCAATAATGAAAAACCTTATGCAGGCTTTGGTTCCCCTCATCCTGCACAGGACTCATGGAAGTTCTTGCTGTGGGTTTGCAGGGACAACTATAGAGTAGCTGTAAGCCATTGAGGAGAACAGACGGAGAGACCAGGACTCCAAAATGATTATTGCAATCATCTGGTCTGGACTTCTGTAGAAGACATGCTCTTCTGCCTCCCTGAGTGAATCTTTGTTTGAATTAGAGCCAAAATTGCCAGTGACCGAGAATCCCCCACTACCCTTGTTCAATTATGAAATCACTCATCACCCTCACTGTCTCCAATCTAATCTTGTTAAGGATGGATGGATACTTATACAGCTTTGGGAGCAGGGTGGGAACACAAATAATCTGTACCCAAATGCATAAGAAGGAAGCAGTCCTCTCTGTAGCTCAGCCATGGAGTAACTTAAAGAATGATATGCAACCTGGAGCTTAACAGGTGCAAGGGCACCATGAACAGGAGGATCATGGACCAGGGCAAAAAAAATCCATGCCCTTGGAGACTGGGGTAAGGGACTGAATCCCTTGTCCCAGCAGGAGATCCATCTTGGCTCCTGTGTACAACTATCATGTGTCTGTTTGTGTTGTGATAAAAAGAACTTGGGGTGGAGAAGAATTTTAGAAAAGTACACAAGGGGAGGAGAGTGAGCACCAGGGGAGACCAAGAGGTGAAATGGGTTGGTATGGGACAAGTGGAAAGGTGAGAGGAAGTGAGCAGAAAGCTCCTGCAGAAGAGGGGAAATAATATGTGAGAAGGGACATGGGACAACAAGCTGAGGGGCAGGGGAAGGTCTTAGTATATACTTATACATTTTCTCTTGGAAGAAATGAGTAGGATACTGTGCAGAGATCTTTAGCAACAGGAAAGTTTTAGGGGTGAGTTAAGACTGGAGAATGGGTAGCTGGGATTGTGAGTGTGGGTTTCAGTTTAATGGGAGAAGTCGAGTTGCTTAGCTAGGAAGACAGCAGAACTGAAGGAGAGGAGATGATGATTTTGTAATGGAGGAACTCAACCTGCCCATAGGGCTTCAACCAGAGGCATTCTGCAGTGTGAGAACAGGAGCAAAGGAAAAGGATAATGAGGATGAGCCAGGACTTTGGGGATGATCCAGAATGTGCCTTGCAGTGAGAGAGAGGAGTAAGTCAAGGGAGGAGGAGAGTGAGCACAGACAAACCCAAGTACTATGTCAACAGAAGAAAGAGAAGAACAGGCACAGAGGAGAAGACTGCAGGAAGACAAAAAATAATCAGTGCTGATAGACTGGAAGTTATGGAATGGCTGAATGAAAAGAGACAGGAAGCCAAGGAGCGGTGAGTGAGATGGAAAGAGGGATTTCCAAAAGGGGAAATTTGGCAACAGAAAGATTGGAGAAGGAGCAGTATTTGGTGAATGCCAGCTCATGTGAATGGCTGTTTTGGATATAGGAGCTTGTTTGACTCATTAGATTATCCATGACTTTACATCTTGGAGGACCCCACCTCAAACCAATAACCATGTGCAACCTTGCCTTATTGCCATCCTGGCAAGGACTTACATAGCTGTCTCTCACCGAAAGGAAATGTCCCGTTTAATCTGGTCTTAAAATTGCTTACAGGATAAACAGAAAACAATTAGGTCTCCTAAGCATGAAAAAACTGTCCTTGCTCAGTCATTATAAACTAGTGGGAAATGATTGTAGATCCAGTCCCATATAGTTCCATGTCTTTTCCCCACTTTCACTAAAATCCCTGTGCCAACAGTGATATAACTGTGGGTACAAAAGTGGCTAAAAAACTAAACTACTGTCTGTTTAGCATTTGGTAGAAGTAGCAAATGAGCCTAATGAATGCCACAAAAGGGGGACTGTAGGAGATTCAGTAGGGGAAACTAGCTGAGCACAGCCCTGGCCAGAAGTTGGAGCAGCATCATGGGAGTTAGTGCAAAGTAATTGCTGGCAATTAGCATAAGTACAGAAAAGGAAAGCACTGGTTTTCTAAGAGAAGATGGGAAGACAGTCCCTTGTTCCTCAGCAAAAATGCTCCTCATTTCCACTTCATTTCTCCATTGACTAAACTTTGCTCAGACAGCATACATCAGCACAGCTGTAGCATCCCATTTGTTTAGGAGAGGATGGTTTGCATATACTGTATTCATCTGGCTAGAACCAACATGATCCAAGTCCTTAATTGCACATAATTACCAGTAGCTGCAAAATACATCTACAGCTTTCTTCATACTCTCTTAAGGAAATTAGACTTGTTAACTTCAAATCACCTGCAGGTCCTCCTGGCTGCAATACTGTAGGTGATGGTGATATTCTGAAGGTTCTTAGCAAATCAGTTTTCCATTTCTGTCTATATAGAAACCATCAGCAAGCTGCGCAGGAGTGGGAGATTTTGTGGAGCTGTTGGGAGGTACTGGATTAGATCCCTCCAAGATGTTCCCTCTAGCTGACCTGTGTCATTCCTTTCATGGCCCTGGTGAGAGCAGCTTCCGTTGTCTTCTGTTTACATTTCTGGATGATTAACTAATTCATTAGCAGGAGTACAGTAGAGATCACAAAACGTGAGTTCTGGGTGTCCTCACAAGCTTCACATATAGCAGAACACAGGAATTACAGTTGTTCAGAGTGATATAGGATAACTACAATCTCCTCACCAGAAAATCATTAGTCACCATAGCTGTTTTAAAACATGTAGTATTACAGAGATGTTAATAATCCGTAAAAGATCCCAACAGAAGGATGTAGGCAGAGATCCATGATGAAGTCAAAGCCAGTAAGGCAAATTCTGAGCTGAGTGGGGGTGGGAATCTTTGATACATCACATAGGATTTCAAAGGCTTCTTCTTTGGCAAGATGAAAGGGCCCTATTTAATATCAGAATTTCAATCCTTTTCTTCATCATTTGGGACCTTAGAGAAGCTCTAAACCACTGCTTCCTAAAGTTTTCAGGTTAGTGACGCCTCATATGAAGAGAAGTTTCACAATCCCTTTATATTTGCTTTACAAGAGTGCTGGAGATCACAATAATAAGCCTGTATAATTTTTGTGTGCGTGTGTCTGTAAGAGACTGAGAGAGGAATGTTTCATCATGAAGGTTAAGTGGGGGGGGAGGGAAGGGGGGCAGGGAGAGTAAGATTTTCTTTGCTTCTGTTTGTAAGGCATTGAAAAGGTTGTTACAGCTTCTCCTGACTGTCTTACTGACAACCACAGGTTCACGATCCAACATGTTAGAATTGCTGCCTTAAGCTATATTAAAGAGAATAACAAGTCTCAAACAAAATAAATGCCACTGAGCATGTACAGTGTTCCTATGAGGTAACAGTGCTATCAAGGCAGCACCTGAATGCAGCATGAAATCAAGCTACAATTAGAGAGAAAAGGGAATTAAATCATACAATGTTACCTAATCAGAATAAAACATAATAGTTGGTAGTTTGTGGGGTCAGGGTGCCTTGAGATATAAAGCACTTTGTGAGCTCTCAGGTTGATCTGCAAGGGTTAGTGTCCAATTCTTCCTCAGGTGGCTCATTACAAAGCAATGTTTGGTAACATACTTACCTATGATCAGGTTTAGAGCTGGTCCTAAGATAACATATTTGGAAAACATGGGTAGAAAAGAGAGAAAGCGGAACAGACTGGATAGAGCAGTGTGAAGAGACAAGGCTAAATCTTGCAGAGCTGTCTCTCTGAAAAGCTCCAGACTTCAGGAGAAACTCTGTGCGCCAAGACCTTGCAAGCTGAAGACTTGGACTCAGGCAATGAAAAGAAGGGAAAGGAGTGAATTGGGAAAGGGAGAGGAGCAGGCAAAATAAAAAGGAGAAGATACAACAGAAAGCATGAATCAAGGAAATAGAAACAAAAGTATTGGAATTGGGAAGGAAAAGAGGAGGACAAGGGAAAGAAGGGGAAAAATTAACAGCATCAAAGGGCCAGTTTTGAGAAGAATGAAACCTGATGGATTAGCTTCTGTATGATATACTGCCATATAGATTCATCTTTCTGTCCTGGAGAACTCATGCTCATCATAGAAGAGATGTTCTTGGGCTCTGATAAAGGGATAGGACAAAGCTATTTATATCAAAAGGTATATGTCATTGTGTGGAGGACCTGA
>NW_017729024.1:129628225-129645912 GCF_001723915.1 Gavialis gangeticus
GTCAGCCAAATGCACTTCCCCTCAGAGGGAATCCTTGCACTGGATAGATGGGAGAGAGGCTAGGGAGTCCTGCTGCCTAAGAGGGCAGAATACCAGAAAAGGAGCAGCAGGCAGGAACACGGTCCAGCCCAAGAGAACAGGCAGACCTGAGGGAAATACCTGTATTGCTTTTTCATGTCAGGAAGGTTTATGCTAAAGCAGTGATGACCAGCCTTTCTAGGTTGTGGACCGGATGAGTGGTGCAGGGTTTTCATGCACAGGTGTCTAGACATAACCTGGGACCAGGCAGGACTGACACATGGTATTAGGGTTAGTAAATGGAACACACTGGGTGATGCATTGCAACCATATTGTTTTTGTTTCTGGATAAAGAGTATATACGTTCAGCCACTTTATTCGCAAACTCTTATATCTATGAGAGATCTGTACTTAGAAATTCCTAACGCTAATGTAAAATGTTTTTTTTTTAATTGATTAGCCCAAATGAAGATTGGCTGTGACAACACTGTACTACGAATGGTTTCCAGTGGCAAACATATCAATCGTGTGACATTCGAGTACTATCAGCTTGACCAGAATGAACTGGAAAATAGAAAGGAGAATAGTATTGAGGAGTTCTGCTTCCCTGGTATTTGAGAAACCAGTCAAAGTATTTTCACACTGCTAGGAAAAATAACAGACAAAGTACTTTTATTTTAACCAAACTGGTATTATCAAATCTTTCTACTGTACAAGCATATTTATCTTTTTCACACTAATCAACTACTCTCATGATCAAGCGCAAAAAGACAGCCAATGTCTCAAACTTTATATTTACCATGATACTTTTTGCACTATTTAGGTTCATTTATTACATCCAAAATTAATAAGCAGAATAGAAGAACATGTTCCAGATATAACTATTTTTTCAAAGGGAAATAGTTGAAAATTCTTTGTGCAGCTCACTTGAGTACACATGAAAACCAAATCAGTAAAAAGTTAATTTGAAATTATATCCTTTTATAGCAGGTACAAATACAACAAAAATGGTGGAACTCATTTCAATTTTATAATAGAAAATCCTGTATTAGTGTGTGTAAAAACTGCTTGTTTATTTATTAATGTAAATGTACTATTTATTTCTAATGACTTGTTTTTAATAAAATTTATAGCATGGGAACCTTTCCTTACCCAAGTTCAAACATGAATAAAAACATTCAAAGTGTTGGCAAAATGTTACTATGTTTTATTTTTCTAAGAAGCTCTTTAATTCTCTTGTAAGTTTTATGTGTCTTGTGCAGTTTTGTTGGAAATGATAACTATGGATTATTAAAGTAACATCATGGGCATAAATTCAGTTTGAAATGTTACCTACACATACACAGATTTGTATAAGTTCCAATTGAATACTTAATTTAAAACGTTTAAGTAGTAAAGGTATCAAAGAAGGATGATGCCTTTGATACCTTTTAGTACTTAAAGGACATTTTGAACTTTGATACTTAGAGATAAAGGTATTTTTGTCCCTGAACCTTTTCTCACCAATGAGCTGGGATGCCATGCTAAGCTTTATATAAATCTAAAGCTCTCTCTGGCCTGAGAAAAATAAGGCACCATCTCAAATGTTTTCCAGGAAGGTTAAAAGGGCAACAAACCATTCTTTCTCTGACCACCCTATTAATTCTCCATATCGAAGGCCAAGACAGTACTATGTCTGAGATTTTCAGAACAGAGTCCTTAAAATAGGTTCTAAATTGATATTCAGGCACCTAATCAAAGGGCTCGAGTCTTTAGTATCTCTGAAACATCGATCCTGTAGTAACCTTTGGGTGTCCATCATTGACAACAGGTCTGTAAGTACAGCTAGCTTTCTGGAAGCAGATGGTAACACCTTTATCAGACCCTGTTATAAAAATCACAGCAAACTTGTAAGTGAACTAGAACTAGCTGAAAAAAATGGGGTTTCTAGCTGACAGGAAATTTTGTTTTTTCCATATTTTTTTTAGTCCAAATTGGACCAAACGTAAATGTTTGCAACTTTTCCCATGCATTGGGAATTCAAAGACAATGTTGTCAGCCTCACTGAATTGCTGCCCCAGATCCACAGACCCTGGCAGCCTACCCTAGGCTCAGGTTCTCAGCTCTGCAATAGGGAGCTGAGAGCTCTCTCTCCAGTCCTTTGGGCATCTAGGCTCTTTGCTGTGAAGCCAGGAACCAGGCCTTATTTAGAAGGAGGGCACTCGGCATTTTTGACTCACAGCCAGACTGACCTGGGACAGGTGACTCAGAGGTCCAAAGTTCTGGGATGGACCTGAGTAGTGAGACAGCCCCAAAATCCCATGTGTCCAGGATCTTCAGCTCCAAGGGACAGACTCTCTCTGGGCCTCAGCGCACTGTACAAGGGAGAAATCTATCCTGTGAAAGTCACACTTTCATGCTGTATTATCTCAGGATGTAGCACTGGGCAGGACTGGGACTACCACTAACATGTCCCACCTAAGAGCACCTTCAAGCAGGCTGCCATGCTAAGGGAAAAATAAAGGTTTCATTCCCCTTCTCCTCCCCTTCTCCCTGCCATAATTACTCCAGTCGGAGTTGCAAGAGGAATAGCACTAAGTCGTGAATTCATGTCAGATTATAGATAATAGATAAACCAGCTACTTGCACATATATAACAAACTAACTTGACATCAAAAAGGAATGGGGAGTTGTTGTAAGGAGCTGCTTTCCTGTGCCAAGGAAGGAATGGGGAGCTTCCCATCTAGGTGATGGAAGCTTTTTCTTCCTGCCTCAAAACATACTGCATCAGCACTGCTGCATATTTTAGTGGTAGATTTTTTGTTTCCCAGTGGGGCCGAGTACCCTTTTTGCAGGTCCTAGTAGGATTTAAAACAGCAATACTTCTCCTAGGAAAACTATTTAAAGTAATTTTTAGAGTTTAAAATGTAGTTGGAATTTTCACCTTCTGAGGCAAATACAGTTGGGTTCCAGGCATGAAAGAAACCTGAGTTTATAGGTGGGGTATATGAAAAACAGCTCTCTACAACAGTGCTGTCTATAGCAGTTTGTTTGTGCATTGTGCATAGAGCATAGGTTTCACTGGCTTTCGTTAGAATTAATCACAAAGTTCACCTTTCACTGCACCATTCAAAATTACCAGCATGGCTTTAGATAACTGCATTTTTCAGATAGCATTCCACTGAGTAGTACAACAATGGCTGGGCAAATGGGACACAAGCCCTGGGTTCTGCCTAAGCAGGGAACACTCAGTCTCCCATCCCTCCCCACACACCCTGCACCTCCCCTGAAGTACTTTTGACTCATCCTGGCAATGGGGGGGATAGAACAGCAGAAATAGTACATAATTCAAGGGCAGCAACCTGGGACTCTCTGCTGTGCAGATCAGAGGTGTCACCTCCTTTTTTGCTGCCAAAAATCAGCATTTTTGGTTGCTCAATACGTTACCTCCTTTTTTGCCACTGATATTTCCCTAGTCCCCACCCCTGCTCCATGAATCACTACCATTGCCCAGAACATAGTTTTGGCTAGTTCCACATCTATCTGTCTACACTGCTGCTTATTTGCAAAAACAACTAGCCATTCTTTGTTCTGCAGGTGGGACTCTACTCCCTACGAAAAGGTAATACTCAGTCAGACCTACACACCTGTATCTATTGGAGCCCTAATAATTTTGGGTGTTACAAGAGTTGGATCCATTGCAAGAAGTCAACACTGATACATCAGGTGCTGCAAAAAATGTAACTGGTGCCAGGCACATAAACTCAAAGTTGGCATAAGCCAAGGTATGCAGATCTGTATGAAAGAACGAGTATCTCTGTGTCCCTGGAAAGAGAAGCAGCAAAAAAAAACTGTAAAACAAAAAGCACTGTGAAGCAAAAAGAAATATGTAGATCAAGGGGAAACTTTTCAGGCTCAAGGCCCCTTCATAACTTTCCTGAATTTTGTGGCACACTAGTTGAGAACAACTGGCCTAATACAGCAAGCATTTGACCAGAATACAGTGTGTTTAGGATTTTATCCTGCTTCCATTTGTTGTCACAGATATAGATAAAATAAAAGAAGGAATAAACTAAAAACTATTGGCAGGGCTTATGCCACTTCAAAGGATGCCAAATCAAGGAGTAACCCAGCATCCCAAACATGTAATTAGTTATTTCTGTGCCTTGAAAAGGGAAAGGAGAATGGATGAGAGACTGAGGTGACTGTGCTGAGCATAGGAGAACAGGGGGGAAGGGTGTTCAGGCAGAGTCTTACCTCATCCAGGGCTGGAGGCTCTCACTCTCTACTGCCTTAACCCTCTCACAGCTGCCACCAATTTTCATGTAGATCATGGCTGTAAAGAACTTACTTTGGCTGTGCAAATGTTAAAGTAGTGGCTGCCACGCAGCAGGGGGGAGGGGGAATAAGGCATCCCCACATCATAGCACCCTTGAAAGGAGCTTATGGAACCCTGGTTGACAGCCATTGAAACAGACCATGCCCCAAAGCAGTTGCTGAAAGAGGCAATTTTGAGTTTCAGGTGTTTAAGTAAGGTTCTTGCAGGTTTACACAACCTGGATGGCCTGTTAAGGACAAATGAGTCAAGACTTTAACAACAGAAAACAAAGAACATGAGCGAAGTGCGAAACAAAAACAAAAAAAGTTGACTTTTTGGTAAAGAAAGTAAACACCTGGAAATAGTCTAGCATTCTACAAACAAAGAAATGAAACATACAATTTATAAAGGAGCCTGGGAAAATTATAAATGAAGACCTGAGTGAAGGGTTTAACCCAGATACTGGTGTAAAAAAAAAAAAGGTATTTTTCTCATCTTTCCTGTTCGGCATTACCACTGATTTCATTATGAGAAGTAGGATAGAGCGCACAGTACAGGAAGTGCTCGGCTTAATAAAATCTAAACTAGAAGATTTAGATCTTGCTGACAGGATAGTTCCTCTAAGTAATAACTCAGAAATGATCAGAAGACCGTCTAGCTAATCACAAAAAACAAGGTTAAAAACCAGTTACAGAAAAAAACTCGAAATCTAATGAGAATCCAAGCAGAAGTATGACTTTAGATAGCAAAAGAATAAAATAAATGAGTTAATTCACTCTGACAACAGTGTGCAAACAAATGGGGATATCTATAAGCTAACAATGTCATGAATTAGAAAGGTGACAGCTGCCATCACCATCTTGAACAAGATTTGCTCAATGAAAACCAAAGCTTAAAGACTATGAAGCTGCAACTCAAATGTTTTTCCCACTTTCACAACTGGAGATGAAAGCTATGACATCTCTAAATACCTTTTAAAGCAAACACCTCAGAAACATACTAGGTACTAAATGGAACAAATTTTATAACGTGACAAAATTAATTAGGAAGTTCAATGGTACTTCATCTGTAAAGTTATCCAGAAAAGAAAATGGAGGTGTTTGGGACATGCATTAGGAATGAAGCATGCGTACCTGTTACTTTAAGAAGGGAGAGGGCTCTGGAAGGAGCTGAGTCGGCACCTGACCAGGAAGGGGTGGGGCTTAACCAGAGATAAGCTCAGGGCCAGAGCAGGGGCAGGCAGTCTCATCCTGGCTACTGGCATGGAAGGGGCTCATGAGCAAGCAGCAGACAGAGGCTCTGCATTCCCTGGAGTTAAGAGAAGGTAGCCATAGAGCTAGGACTGGTGGTCTAGGGGTTGAAATGAAGGCTGCTGGTGGTCTCAGCAGGCCTGGCAGCAGGGCCAGTGGCTTGGGAATAGAGTGGAGATGGGAACAGAGAAGGTCTGGTGCCTGTGGGAGAGGAGGAGGAGGAGGATCTGGTGCCCAGGAGTCACTAGGTATCTAGATGTAACCAGAACAGGTGAAGTGCCCAGGTATGGGCAAACAGGCAGTGGCCTGAGCCCAGGAGTGGGCCAGGAAGGCTGATGGCACAAGAGACTGCAGGTCTCAGCATATGCATAGGAGTGGTATTAGCTGATAACCTCTGTGAGGCTTTGGCATGGTTGGACCTACATAATAAGCCCTTAAGGTACTGAGTAGTGACACCTGAACAGCAGCATTGGCTCCTTGGAGCAGCTTCCCTTTCCAAGGATCAAATAACAGCCAGGTGTGACAGATGAGGTAAAGGGGAGCAAGCCTGAGAAATGGGGGCAGAGCATAGGCCAAGCAGCCACCAAGGGGCATTGTGGCCGTCCCTGGGACAAGTGCTTTGCTACAAATGGCTAGCAATTAAGCACACAATGGGAACTGAGTGACCAAAATATATTTTGTCAATCAGTATAGGCTTTAACAATATACAGAACATGGAAAAATAGCCAAGGATAATCGGGTTGCAGAGCCTTGTTTATGCCCTGGCTGGCATGAGAGAAATTTGGACTTAGAGACTGACTGTTAGGTAAAAACAAACAAACAAAACCCCAGTAAAAATGCTTTTAAAAGTTAGAACTGCCACCTCCTTTTTTTTTTTTCTGGGAGGTAGCTGAAGGGGTTGGGGGCAGGAGGCAGGTTGGGAAGAAAAGAAGAAAGGTGGAGATGAGAAGGAATTAGGACATTAGGAAATTAGTATTCTCAAATCTGAGCCTCTTTCATTGTAATAAAACTTCGACATTATCAGTCTGCTCCATAATTCTACCTTTGATTTATTTATTTGTTCCCAAATTTAGGTCCTTCACTCTTAATAATATTGGTCAATGTGTGATTGGTCAGCTTTTCAAAGGATGCAGAGTCACAACAGCACTTAAATGATTGATTGATTGATTTATTTATTTTTTCAAAGAGTACATAATCACCCTGTTAAAGTAGGGTGAATTTAGTTGATAATTGCAATGCAATGAAAATAACTGTGCTCAAAACAAGTACCTTCATTCTGACTGGGAGTCTAAATAGCATTTAAGTTGTTTTTAAAATGCTTTATTTCTAACTAAATGCAATACTGATATTAAGCCTATGGAACCGTACCTTTCATTTTACTTGATCAAAGGTCAATTACATGCGAGACTTTATAATAGAGAAATAGCGGTGTCTTCCCAAAAGATGAACAAAGTGCTAGATAGCCAAAACAGCTTGCTAGACTGAGAATCTTTAGTTTCTGAAGATTTTAAATTGCATTTTAACCAGAACAATATGACTGAAGTGAACATTTTAAAGCAGACTTTATTCTACCTAATGGACTCTGTAGTCTTTTTGTGGATGGGGATTCATGCCAGTGAGCCCCATTCTTGTTAACTGGAGAGAGCGAGAGACATGAATCAGTGTTTCAGAGCATTGAAAAAAATGATGTTGTCCTCCATGGACTCAAAATATCGTACAACCTCTTAGCTTCTCAGTACTGAGCACAAACTAAATTATACTTCAAGGAGGTGATTCATTATCGTCATTTTTATTTAGAGGCTCGTTACTTCTTGTATCTGAATAACTTTCTTATTGATAAATTGACATGCTTTCCACTTTTTTCCACTTTGTCTTTGCTTCTTATCTTTAAAAATCTGTGACAGCTAATCACAGCAACTCTGGATTATATTCGCATATCATTTCCTATGAAAGGAAATGCAGTATATACACGTGAGTCACTACAAAATGAAAAGTTTTCATTATCTGCTGTTTCAAACATAATTGGTATTCATGGTACCATGCTGCCTGAAATTTCCATCAAACAATCATTTCCAATATTGACTAATTTTATAATATTCTTCCTCAGCTATAACCTAAGTAGCTTTCTAATCAAAACTTGCTTTGTTTCTGTAATAGAGACACTAGCCTCCTCATTAGGCGGACTCAGATTTAGCTTTTTTGAGTGGGCCTGTGAAATAACTTCTTGTTTTGGAGCCTGTTGTTTACAGAACGTGCCACCAGGATCAGCCATGCCCGAGCCTCACTTCTAAATGTAGCCTAGATCTTATATAAATATGTGATACTGCCAACCCCTTTTAGTTTAGAACTCAGAAGATTTTTTAAAATGTCATTTCTATTACTGTGGTTGTTTAATTTTTTGAGCTCCTAATACATAAGGGTATTATGGGTTCCAAGTTCATGAAATGTATTTGAAAAAAAATGCAGTTCATTGCATGAACAACATGTGCCCCTGGAGGCTGGGAGGGGCACGGCAACTGCCTGCAGGCAGCGACAGTGGTGGCAACAGCGGGGGTGTGGTGGTGGCAAGCTCCTGCAGGCAGCAGCAGCAGTGTCGGGGGTGGAGGGGCGTGGTGAGCACCGACCAGTCATCAGCAACCACCCACAGACTCTGCTGGCGGTGCCAGTGGTGAGAGGGGAGGGGGTGAGCTACAACCACCCACAGGCGCCACCAGCAGCATCGGCGGTGCTTCTTTCAGGGGGTGCACTGCAAATCTCAGAGGGTGCACGTGCACCTGTGTGCACCTCCTACGCATTGCCATGGTTCCTTGTGCCCTGAATTTTCCCCTAATTTGATTTCCCTCTACCTTGCATGCTCTAACATAATGAGGACTAACCTTTTTTTTGGAGGTGTGCCAAAAATTAGTCCTTCACCCTCCCCAGATGCCATTCTGAGCCCCTTTCACTGCTTAATCTGCTGCTCTGCTTTCTGTTCCCTGACTGATGTTGCTTTGCTTTTTTGCTTCCTGCCCTATCTGCTGCTGTGTTACCTGGCCCATCCCTACTCTTCCATGTGCCACACGCAGAGGCTGCCTGTGCCACAAGCTGGCTACCCCGTGCTCTAAGACCCTGCTGGAAGGAGCCAACATCTACCACCATCTCTAGCTCTTAAAGGGGGAGGTTAAACACACCCTCTATCTGCATTAATGCCAACCTCAAGAAGGGGGCAATTGTGCCGAGCCAACTGTAGGGCTTTGTCCTGCTTCAAGCTCATATGGGGATCCTGGTATCAGAGTCAGCTGTTCCAGTTATTTTGTTCCACAGCTGCATCTGGTGAGCAAAGGAAGAAAATGAATACAGTTCGGGTGTTTTCTAACAAGATCTGTCCCACTCCAACTCTCTGGTGGGAGGTATTCAGGGTCACTTGGGCCTCCTCCCAGACTGCTCATCATGTGTGGAGACCAGCTGGTTTTGATGAGTCTGTGCCTACTCGCTGACATTTCATAGAGTTTATGGACAGAAAGGGCTACTGGGTCATCTAATCTGGCCTGAATGTCATGGACCCCTAAATCTCACTCAGTTACTCCAAAACAGAGTCCATTCTATGCTTGAATGCAGCATAACTTATGCAAAGAACACTGTCAAAATAAACTTACTAGGGACTCACTTGGGTCTCGGATGCTGGAGGCTGTTAAATCACACAGTAGACTTCTCCCCCCAGTGGTGGTACCTACCATCTCACTGTGCTGCTCTGTAGAGTTGGACTGTCTCCTAAACTGGAAACAGTAGACTGTAACTACTTCTGCATGGTAACTGCTGGGAGTGGGGAAGCTAATTGGTATCATTACTTATTCGTTCCAATAAACCTACCGGAAGTGCCATATGAGTACAGCTATACTGCTTCCTGTTTTGGAGCTAGCCTGCCTGGAGCCGTCATGCTTGCGGTGTTGCCCCCTGTTTCAGTCTTAATCAAATGTCTAAACCAGGATTAGATTGCAGAAATTCTTTGCTGTTTGAAGCAGAGAAGTCAGTTCTCTGGGACTTGCAGCATATCTGGAGGTGGCCTACATGGAAATGCCTGTGGCTGCTGATTGAGCTGGGGACCTCCTGGAAACAGGGGGACTTCTGACTGTGGACTTATTTTACAGATCTTAAAGGTCCGTAAAGATAAGGAGTTGGGTGGGGAAAGATTTACACCCGTGGACCTCCTAGAAAACTTAATGATTAACTTCCATTGCGGGGGCCACTTTAAAATGCCAGATGAAAGCTGTCTTTTTTTGGCAGCAGGGGAAGGTGATTTTTGCCTTCTAAAAGAATGAAATCCAGAGCAATGATTCAAGTAGGTGAATAACAGGAAGAAGGAAGTCTCATCATGATGCCAGCACAGCTGGAGGCATACCGTTATCATAGCCCATATTGAGAAGAAGAGATCTACTGCTTCAGCTGCTCTTGAACAACTTGAAGTTAAGTTCATGGAGCCACAACTATGAGTTTTGTGGACCCAAAAGACAAACACCTGTTTTTGCAGTTTCAGAAGCTTTTACTTTTAACTCAGTAACTTCGTCATGCAACTTTTCAAAATATAAATAGTAATTAGATTCTTAATTTCATCAGAATTTGATTCCTGAGATATTTTGTTTAAAAAAGAATTTAAACCAATAGCATGTGAAGGCTCTGGGTTGTGTTAATATTTCTTCTAAT
The DNA here is from genome assembly GCF_001723915.1 of Gavialis gangeticus. Classification (NCBI taxonomy): domain Eukaryota; kingdom Metazoa; phylum Chordata; order Crocodylia; family Gavialidae; genus Gavialis; species Gavialis gangeticus. Next base: position 129,638,471 of record NW_017729024.1, read on the forward strand.
GTTTGTAACATAGGTGAAATTGAAGTTGTTTGCTTCTGATTTTGTTCCTCTCACTCAAAATATTTGTCTAGTCATTAATTGCCCCTTCCCTCAGCTTAATTTCCCTCTCGTTGAGGACTCACTCTAGCACCCCCCAACTTCTGGCCTGAGCCACTGCAGGCATATACCTGAATTTCTGGAATCAAAAGTGAATGTCTATTCACTTGCAAATTGGTTCAGTCTATGCAGGTTAGGTTCAATCAATTCAGGCTCTGGCTTTTTGAATGTCTATCCCTAGCCATAATGTTTGCACATTCATGACTACAACATCACTCTGCTGCAATCTGTATTACAAATTTATTTTTCTAAAATATGAGCTAAATTACAGCCAAAATCACTTCTCTGATTCAAATGAAAAAGACCAAAACTATGTTTGAAAAATAGGTTTGAATTTGAAGGCTTTAAGCATAGGTACCTAAGTCGGGCAAGGTTCTCTGGGTGAATATGATATATTTTCTTAGACAAACTTAAATAGTTGGGGAAAAAATTTTTTAGCAAGCTTTCAGGTTTAAAAACCCTTTGTCAGGCTGTAAGTCTCTGCAGTTGGTGTGCTCTTCCTGGATGAAATGAATAGTAAAGAAGCTAGAGGCTGGGCTGGTATGCATGTAAAATAGGCAGTCAGTGAAGATGTAAATTGAGGAGTCAGTGGGTGAGAAACAGGCTGGGTATGGGGGAGAAGAGGAATGAATGTAGCTGGTAAATAGTGGAGAGGTACCTGGGGAGTCAGATGTCAGGCAGGTTATAATGTGTCATAAATCTAATGTCTATATTTAGTCCATGATATGTTGTACCCAGGAGGTTTATGAAGTGAAGTTCATAGGCTCGTCTCTGAAAAGTGTTTTGTAAATTTCCTTTGAGCGCTAGAACTGAGAGATTGGAGAGAGAGCGGTTTTCTTGTGAGAAATGTGCCCCCACAGATAATTGGGTATTCTTGTCTTTGATAGATTTCTGGTATGCATTCATTCTGGTGTGCAGTTGTTGTTTGGTCTTGGGTACCTCAGGTACCTAAGGTGCATTCAAACATTACTGGTTAGAAATTAGCATCTAGCCTTAAGTCCAAGAGTAGGAATGATTTCAACATCTTAGATTTAGGCTTCAATAAATATACAATCCCACAGCAAGAAGAGAAAAAGCCCTTTAAAACAGAAATGTATACGTTGAAAATGGGCTGGATGGAAGAATGCAACAGTAGTTTGAACAAAAGAGGATTAAACACAACTATTATCTGTGCATAATAATTGCTTTTCATTTGGTGTGTTCAAGGTTTTATTGGCCATTTTATAAACCAGAATACAGACCAAGAATTTGCTGTAGGACTTGCAGAGATTGTTTACATGCAGATACTAGACAAGCCTTGTTTCATTCCAAACTTGTTTCATTTACAAAGACCACAGGTTCATTTTATTAAAACCTGGCATCCTTACTAGGCAAAGGAGATGGATAATATGAGTTCATAATCCTTTCATAATTTAATTAAAGCAGTTTAATCCTCTTTCACTTCAACCACTTATCACAATTAATTCTGTGACAAAGCAAAATGGAAAAAAAAAAAGTTGAACAATTAGAGCAGTGGTGTCCAACCTTTTTAAGGTGAAGATCAGTTTTTGAAGTAAAGGGCAATCCAGGATCTATCATGTCCCACTTCCACCTCCTGCCGTGCCTGACCTGCTGGGCTGGGGCGTGGGTAGGGAGGGGGGGGCAGATAGAGGTTGCTGCTGCATAGGCAAAGGGGAAAAAATTATTTGGGGGATCTGGGCAGGGGAGGGATCGAGGCCCCAGCAGTGAGGGAGGGAGCAGGGCACAGACAGGGCCCACTCACTTCAGTGCAAAGCTGCAGCCTGCCCTCACCCCAAGTGCAGATCCCAGGCACATGGCACCCATGCCTCCCGGGGTGTGTGCAATGGTGGGAGCCATGCCCTCTGGATGAGCAGCTCACAGCTCAGTCCCGTGCCCTATCCTGGCTGTGCAGCGCCTGCCCCTGCCCCAGGGCCCCATGGTGAGGGAGCAAGGGAATGGGGAGGGGCAGGTTGAGTGCAGCCCTGGCCAGGCCAGACGAGTTCCAGAGCCTGGGAAGCTCATCCAGGTGTGTGTGGGTGTGGGGGGGAGCGGGTTCCTGCCACTACATGCACCCCAGTGGAGGCCTGGGGGGCATGTGCCCCCCCCCGGTCTGTGCATGGAACAGAGGTAGCTACTGCTGCATGCTGGGCTTTGCACTCCAAGCTCCGTGCACAGGTTGGGGGAGGCACATGCCCCTCTGGGCCTCTGCTGGGGTGCATACAGTGGTGGGAACACCCCCCCCGTATGCCTGGACTCCAACTCCGACCCTTCTCTGGCCTAGCCATGGCCCCACTCACCTGGTGTCAGGGGGCATGGCAAGGCATGGAGGGGATTGTCCCACTCACCTGGCCTGGCCCCAATGGCAGGGGGTACAGTTCAGCCTAGTCACATGCATCCTGCTGCCATCCTGCTGCTCCCCATATGCGTCCCGCCGCTTCCAATCACAGAGCCTCTGACAGTCAGTCTCAGTCTTGGGGGTGCTGAGCCCCACCCCAGACTGAGATTGACTGTCAGAGGCTCTGGGATTGACCAGTCAATCAGGATTGACTGGTTGGTGATCACTGAATTAGAGGAACTCCATGGTTATCAGTCATACTTTAACTTTTCTTCTTTGTTTTGGGGATTTGTTCAGACAGTTCCTTATTACATACAATTTTTCAGGTGTCAGAGCTATAGTGTTGGGTTTTTTACATTCAGGTTTAGCTATGTGGTGGCAGAGTGGTGAATTCAGTTGCAGAAGAACCATTTCCACTAAGTAGAACTGTGGACCTGGCCATTCTATCAAAATGAGATTTAGAAAAATGGTCTCGGGGACCAGGAAGAAATGAGATCTGGAAATAGACAGGCATTAAGTAAATTCTGTAAACCTTCCAGAAATATTATCTACCTCCAAAATATTGTGTAATATCTCAGTGTAGTTTAAGAAGAACATCCAGTTGAACTCGAGGTATGAAGGTATCACTCCCTTACATCAAGACATGTCTCCCTCCAACTGTGATTATAATTGGTAACCACTCTGAAGTCTGTATGCTTAGCATTTCTTTTAAGAAACATTAGAAAAGACAGTCTTTAAATTTATGTTGAAACTATTGTAACTTAAGATGTGGCTTCTTATTCTCTTCCCCATTCCAAAAGCCTAACCTGCCCATGCCAAACAATCTGAATTTTCAGTAAGTGTAATTGTAACATTAGGTACAATTTTTGAAAGGCGGGGGACACGCATGGGGGTCAGGGAAGCAGCCTGGCTCAGCTTCCTCCCACCCCCAGTGCGATCAAGTGCGGGGGTCGGGGAAGCAGCCCCACTCGGCTGCCTCCCACCTCCGGCATGATCACACGCGGGGGTCAGGGAAGCAGCCCAGCTGGACAATCTAGCGCAGGGGATGGGAGGTCAGCCCAGCTGGTCTGACTTCCCATCCCCAGCGAAACTCAAAACAGTGGCAAAACACCCTTTCTGTGGTGAAATTTGAGATGAAACACTGTTCCCTCGAACCGTCAAAACTCAAGGCGAAATGGAACGGTGCCATTTTGCACAGCCCTACCAAACGTGTTTTGTATAGCGTACATCAAGGCCATGTGGGTTTGGCCAGGTCTTCACGGCCTTACAAGAATACTGAAAGGTGCCACATTCATGTTTGTTGGCTCTTCTGTCCTTGAGCGTAGTGGTAGTATTGAAACTTTATGTTGCTGTAAGGACTATAGTTCTTTCACTAAGATTTAAAATGACACTCTAACCTCTGCCATCAAGTAGTTGTTGTGCAGGCATGATATCCCTATTTAGAGAAACAGATTACAGCTGGACTTCAGTATCCAAAAACTCAAGCATGCTACTTTTGGCTTGCAAGGCTTGTGCTCTCTGTAACAGGGAGCCAAAAGCCCCTGTTACTAAAAATTGGAAGGCACAACAGGCTAGCCTGGCTGTGTAGGTAGATGGGCAGCTGAGCCAGAGCTATCTGCACAGTAAGATGGGGCAGTAATGCAGATTTCCAGGCAACCTGCAGCAGGGAGGGGCAAGCTGCCCATCAGATGGCAGGAGAAACCCCTGTACAGGATTAGGGAGTCACCTGGCCAAAGGTGGGGCATGGCTGTGGGGCATATAAACCCAGCACCTGGAGAAAGGTGGTTGGTTGGGTCTGGTGCATTGAAGGGAGCAGAGATCCCAGGAGAAAGGGGATGTAGGAGATACCATAGGGTGTCATTGGTCCTGTTTTATACTGGGCCATCCTGTTGCTAAACCATTTTTCCCTTGTCCATTTCTGAATGAAGAGCCCATTGCAAAAGTCCTGTTTTTCAGCTTATTGAGGGAAATTTGTGTCAATAATTTGTCCTCACAATTTTGTTGACTGTGCCTAGAGGTAGGGTGATGCCCAGCCAGGAGGAACGGGTTCTGAGCCAGCCAGGGAGGGAGGTGGAAGATCCCAGGGGCCGCTTACTCTGCGCCTACACAAGGAGCCATGGCTGCAGTACACATGCAATCACAGCGAGAGCTGAGGCACAGCTGTGTGTCTGAGCTCCCTGACTCTGGACTGTATGGGTAGGCCCAGGCTCTAGGGGCAGCTGAGCTGCCAGAGCTGGGCAGTTGGTCTGCACACATCTCTTCCCACCCCCCGCCCCCCATGATATCTCTGGACAAGGTAATGGTGTTGACAGCAGAAAGATAGAGAACTGCATTTGTATTTGCTAGCTACACTGGTGGGACTAGGAGGAGGCTCTTGTCACCATTTTTTACCCACAGATCAGCCCGGTGAGTCTATGCAGTGTCCTGCTACATGGGGAGGGAGAGCTTTGGGTAGAAGGGCCTCCAGGCTCCTGGGTGGCTGGGCAAGCTCATTAAGCCATTATTTCCCCTCTGGAACAGGCAGACCTGTCTGTTTCCCAGGGAAGGAAGGAAAGGTCCTGTCAGGCAGCTGGCTGCAGGCATCTGACCCCACTCAGTCCAGCTCTGACCAGAATGTGGCCAGGGCAGATTCCCAGGTGCCCAATGTCCATGTTGAATGCTGAGAGTGGGGAGGTGAGGTCCTCATGCAGTGTGTGGCCCTGGCTCCCAAGTGTCCCTGTGGGGGGAGAGGATGTTCAAGCCTCACACCTGCTATGCCACATTCTTTGTGGCATTCAATGTCATTGAAAGTGCAAAATAAAAATTAGTAACATTTTATTATAACAAGCAGCAATAAGATACGATGGGTCCAATTTTCCCAATCTTTTTGTGGTTGCCCTGCCCCTCAATGCTGAATGGCCAAGGGGAAAAGTGGCCCCACCCCTCACTGCTGATTGGCTGAGGTGGCAGCCCCACCCCTCAGTGCTGGTTGGCCGAGGGGGCCAGAGGTCCTGCCCTTTGCTAAGGGGATGTCCTGTATTCTGGGGATGCATCAGTGGCCACCAAAACATCCTGAGGCCAGAGAGGTGAGAGCTCAAAGTAAGGAGGTCTGGCAAGACATTTTTACCCAGAGTGCAGTAGGATTTGTTTGAAAGCGGAGGCTTGCATTTTGTTTTAGTTTTAAACCAGAGGACTGGTTGTGGCTACAGGGAAACCGTGGAGGCCACGGGTGCCTGAGGAGCACCCAGTTTAGAGTCTTGTCTGAATCAGGGACTTTAAGGAGCTAGAGCCAAGGCAGACAGCAGCCTCACTTGTGCCAGTGACCCTGAGCACTGGAACGAGACAGAACCTGGGTCCAGGGCCCAGGACCAGGACCAGGGCCAGGGCATCCAGTGCCCAGGGCCAGGGGGCAGTGGACCTAGGCTGAGGGGGCCACACCCAGCTGGGAAGGCCAAATCCCCAACAAGGCTTTTGAGGCCTAAGCATGACACATTGTGGTGGGGCTGGGTGACCACTCAAAAGCGATACCATATACCATCTGTGAGGCATAGGCGTGGCTATGGAGGCCACAAATACAGCACCTGGTATACTAGGTCACCAATGGGGCTAAAAGGGCCATATTTAGTTGCCTGAGTGGCAAGCTTGCTGTGGACTGGACCCACACTGGGCCCTTGGGGCAGTGTCCCAAACCCTTTTGAGGAACATCAAGGCATGGCAGGAAAGATAACAGGGAAGAGCACTGAAAGGGGTCAGAGTGAGCAGGAGTCACCTGCCCACCAGGGGGTATCATGGCACTGCTGTGGCACATGTCTTGTCACACCCTGAAAAGCAGAAACGGAATTGTGGCATGCGTTTCTCTTAAAATTGTATAGAAAGGCAGCAGAGCCTAATGGATAGTGTGAACTTCATAAGGATTGTTTACTAGATTCAGAAAACTAGTAGCAGGATGGCTAGCTGGACATGGTTCTCAGGAAAAAGAGATTATATGCGGAGGGTGATTTTTGGGTCTCTGCCATTGTCATATAACAAGCAACACCATCTCCTGAGCGCTCTCCCACAGACATGTGGCCTTGATCCTTTGAAGCTGGGGTGCTTCAGAGCCATGTCACCCAGCCCACAGGGGCCCCCAAAGGTCCAGAAATTTTGTGCTGGGGGAGCAGTAGCAGTGTTAATTGCTGCTCCTCTGTTGCCAAATTTCCAGACTTGTGGGAAACCCTGTAGAATTGGGCCACTGTGCTGTTGGATCTGCATATATGGGGTTGGGCCAGTATGCTGGACTTCATCCATGGACCAACCTTACCTGATGACCCTGTGCAGGATTGGCCCATGGACTAATTCTACACTGCTCTTTCTTCTCCAAGAGCTAGACGTTTTGCTGCTACTGTTCTAAGCCTTAATTATCCAGTTGGAAGAAACCTCAAGGGTCACCTATCCCATCCCATAGACATAGGATTGGCTATTCCTTAATTGTCCCAGATAGATGCTTGCTGAACCTGTCCTTGAAAATGGCCAAGGAATGAGATTCCAAAGCTTCCCTAGGCAGACTGTTCTATTATATTATTCTGTATGCTTAGGGATTTTTTTCCTGAAATATGATCTAAATCTGCTTTGCTGAAATTTAAGCCCATTGCCCTGCCCTCTGTGGCAAAGGAAAACAATTTTCCCCCTCAAATCATGTTAACATCATTCAATGGATTTGCTCTGGACAGTGACATCCCATGAGTCTCCAGCGCTGGGGGACCAATGTCTGGATTTGTGCCCCCACCCCACCCCCTGGGATGATACAAGCAGGGTGTGGGCCAGAGGCAAATCAGCCTGTGCAGGGCCCCGTCTCCCACCCCACAGCACTTCTGCTGGAGAATTAGCAGCGTGGCCCACCGCCCATGGGGGGAGGGGGAGCGGATGAAATTTCTGGCCGGAATGGCAAAAGAAGCCAAGAACCTGCTGGGCAGGTGAGTGGGCCATGCACAAAACACAGGAGGCACCCTGGTCTCTCTAGAGGCCTCCTACTGCCCCCCCCCCCCCCCCCCCC
>NW_017729024.1:129646177-129655464 GCF_001723915.1 Gavialis gangeticus
CCCCCCCCCCCCCCACCCCACAGTCAATACACTACTGGCTCTAGAGGAGCACTGGTGTAAATGTACAATCAGGCACTCTGTCTTTGTTTCTCTAATTGTAAAATGGAGATAATAACTGACTATGCTGTAGAGGTATTTAATATTCATACAGCACTCTGAGTAAATTAACTGAGGAATATGGTAGATGATGAGCATGATTTTAGTTCCTTTCAGAATTTACAAATAGTTAAGCTTATTTAAACCAAATTTCCATACGGAAAATGCTTTTAGATTGAGAGTTTATGTTGTAAAATCCAGTTTATAGCAAGTCTTGCCTCTGAACATTAAAGCCTGAAAAGAAATAAATCTTGCTGTGGAAATGCAAGGAGACCTTTTGTTGTAGCATTATTTGTAGGAGTGGAGAGAGAGTGCAATTCCTTTAGGAAGACATTAAGGGCATTGCACATGGATAGAATAAGGGAACTTACATAAATTCAAAGCAATGTTCTGCTTTTACCAGTGTTAATTAAATGTTATCTCTTGTGCCTCATGATTACAAATCATTTCACCTATTGTCAGATATCAAGCAGTTTCCTTAATTTCTTCTTCCTCTTCTTCAGTAAAACCAATTTGAAAAATCTCTTTGTGATTTGCTTTTAATTCGAAAGCACTCCCAAATGCAAGACTGAACAATGCTACTTCACACCGATGGTGATGTGCATTGAGAACTTTGAAACTGATAAAGCTTTATTTGTTAGTTCTGTGCCTTAAAAGTAACATCTGACTGGAGTTTGCTGTATGGCTTGTTTTATCAGTTTCTGCCAGTTCCCCCTATATTAGATAAATTTTTTTACCAGTGTAAGGGTGCAAGCCGCAGGACTCAGCTAAAGACAGTCCTGATCCTCTACTCCTAGTTACCCCAGCTCACTCCATAGACATGCCTACTTGCCTAATGGCTCATGCTGGTATTCTCAGTAGTCAGAGGAACTGATGTTTCATCGAGCAGAGAAAGTGGGTCCTGGGCCAGAGAAGGTTCTGCAGGAAAACCCTAGAAACAGCCAAGCATGGGCATATGTGGGAGGGACAAAAATATTATTTGGTTTTGCTCTTATTGAGCAACAAAAGATAAACCCAGGAAGAAGGTAGGTTTGGACAGTGGCCAGCATGAGCACCCACTCTGTTCTGAGCAGCCTGTGACTTTTAGGTTTGCTGGAAAGAGCTGGGACACTTGGTTAAATTCCCTTAATATAAAGGTGATAAGTTACCTCTGACTGAATGGGACAAATCACAAGAGCAAGGGTAGCAACTGACATGTAATAGAGAACTGTCCTTTCCAAATTCAAAGAATGTAATCTGTGCTTTAAATCTTGATGCGTTCTTAAGTATTAGCATCTCAGAATGAGATACAAAATCTTTCCTTCCTCATTTCCGCGGCCTTCTCAAGAAAGCTGAACAAACAAGCTGCAACTTGTAAACTGGAGATTCATTAATGAAAGTGGCTCCATTGGGAAGGCTTATATTAAGTTTGTTGTCAGGATGCTGCAAACCTTTAGCAAGAGATATCAAGTGACACAATCTTAATTAGGGATTGAAAAAGTGCTCTGTTCTGACAAACAGTTATTTCCAGATTAATAGCTTTGCGCTGTTAAATAGGTTATCTGGCCTTAATAAATCATTCAAAGTGATTTTTCACAGGACTGCCCTGGGGTATCTTTAACCCTAATCAAATGTAGTTCAGGAATACTTCCAATTACCCAGAGTACCTCAAATGCCAGTTTGATGCATTTCAGTTACAGATTCAAGTCTCTGAAATTGTTTTTACACTTCTAAGACTTTTAAGGCAAAAATGTTAGCTACCTTCTTAATGGGTTCAAATGTGCAAGGGGGCAAGCATTCCTAGGAGCTACTGGGCACATCTATACGTGCAACTAACGCAGCTGAATAAAGTCTGGTGCAGTTCGTATCAGAATTTATTGCTTCCAGGTGTCACATTTGCATATGTGCCCAGGACCACAGCACATTGAGCTAGGGCAGAGCAGCCCTGGCTGGCAGGGAACCCCGGGGGTTAGCCTGTCAGCCTGGGGCTCCTCCAACCTGGCTCACTGCTATGGAGGGGCTGCTGGGGCATGAGGGTGCTTCAGTGCAGGGCTAGCTGGTAGACAGCCCTGCATTGAAGCACTCTCATGCCCCAGCCAGCCCCATCAGCATCTACACATGTTGTCACGGAGTAAATAACTTGTGTCTAGCAATACTATCCTATGGCAAAGTTAATTACTTTATTCCATCCTAACAACACCAGATGTGTAGGTGGTGACATTTTACTGCAGAGATAACTAACTCCACAGTAAACGTTTCCTGTAGACATGCCCACTGAGTGTCCTGAACTAGTGTCCTCGCCAAGTTGGAATAAATGGAGGTATTCAGCACTAGATAGGATGCCATTCTCCATAACTCAGTTGTGACGATCCACTGTGATAATCCAAAGAACTTTCTCGCTGTTTTTTATATAGCCATTTGTTTGACCAGGCTGGTGTTTGTGCTACCAGTAATTGTACCTTCCACATTGTTCCTTAAATTATAAGAAATTAATAGGCTCTCAATAGAGTGCTTTGCCTGGACTAAAGATTCCCTCCTGCTGTAGGCTAAATAGAAGAGGATGGTTCATAGGGATGCAACGTGGCAACTAATTAAGTGTTGGATGTTTTTTGTCTTTTAACATAATTGTTTGCATTATTATCTGCTATTGCTGTGTATCAATAAAATTCACCTATTATCGAATGGAGAGGTCACGGTCAGTCTGAGGGTTTAAGTCCGCCCAGATCAAGGTATCTGTGTCATAAATCCAGTGCCAACAAAGTAAGGGCATTTGATTCTCTCTTGCCATGTAAAACTGTGGCTGCAGAACCAGGGGAGGGTTAACCTGGCTCTTAGTAGTCTCTTATCCTCTCTCAGCAATATTCTGCCTCTGGTCCTCTCTTCACCACTCTATACCCTCCTTCTTAAAATCCTAGATCTGCTGGTGCATTCTACTCATATCTAGCAGGAACCTCTAACCTGAAAAGCAGTGACTCCAGTACTAGGGCTAACTTCAGATGGGTTCACAAGCCCCAGAGAAATTCAGTTGGAGAAACTGGGTTCACATCAAAATTGGGGTCACAAGCCACTGAAGACTGAAAGCCACTGCTCTAAGTAAAGTGTTTATCGGGAAATCTCTCTTCACCTGTGCCTATAGAAGTAACAAGATGATCATCCGGATGTTAAACACACAGGAGGATCAAGGTCAGTTGAGCATGCCACTGACTCAAGTAGAGAACAACAGTCTTGCTTTGAGGTCTCCAGCACTGCAGGCCCCAGTGGGTGTTCTGGTGCTGGGGACACAATTGTGTATATGGGGCTAAGAGGCATGTGGCAGAAACTATAACCTGAGATTTAGGCTTCATGCAGTATATGAACTGGCTTGGTGCACACACCTGCTCCTGTCCGGCCTACCCTGCTTTTGTTAGAAGGGACCATGAGTATAACTATACTCTCCGGTTGTGCAGTTGAAAGTGATGACTCGATAGGCAGAATGAAGATTAAGGGAAAGGGCTAAGAATGAAAACTTCACCATGGTCAAGGAATCAAATACTCCCTGGCATGTGAGGTTTGCTGTCATTCCCTCTCTCATACATCCATTTAGTCAGTCCTGCTTCTTTTTTTTTCCTTCTCATTAGAAATGAGGTTTTGATTTAGCTGGTTAACACTGAGCAACTTGTAGCCCTCCTGTTAGCCTGGGACCCAAATGTCAGCTAACAGCAACCTCTTCAAAACACCAATGCAGGCGCAATCTTTCACTCCTGCAGTGTCTGAGTGATAAAAGCATGTGCTGTGCCTCCAGCAGTGAAGCTGCAAGTCAGCCCCAAAACCAGAAGCTGCAATTTTTTCATTCTTGTTCTTCTTTTCTTTTCTCTCTTGTATGTATTTGTCTTATTTTCTTTTTAAGGAAGTAGGACTCCAGCAGAGAGCAACAGCTCAAGCCCATCTTAACTGAGTTTGCCCGTCTTCTTTCTTTTCCTTCTTTCCCATGAAAAGGATTGTTGTTACCATTTTCAAAGAATCACAGAAAGTTAGGTTGGAAGAGACTGGTGATAGAATAGGCTATACCTAAACTATTCCTGTTTGTATAAAAAAAAAAAAAAATCTCCAGTGATGGAGATTTCACAGCCTCCCTCAGTTATCTATCTATTCTTAACGTAAACATAAGAAAAGAAATGGTCTAACCTTGGATTTTTTCCCTTCAACTTTCTATAACTGAAAGGAAGAAGAGTAGAGCAAATTGTTAAAATAAAAGCCTTACTTAGCCTTTTATGCTTTAACTGTGTTGGGTTTTTATGTAGCTGACAAAGTTTAAAATGTTATTAACAGAGATTGTTTACCAGGCAGCTAGAAGCCTCTGCACTCAAAACCTTAAACTCTGATTTTAATATTGTATAGTGGGGGTCATGTTAACATTTGCTGATAATTATTCCATTGAAATTAATGAAGACTCTAACTTCATGTTGAGGAGGGGTGGCTGTTCCTTAAACACCTATGCAGGCAAACTGGAATAGGTGCAATGCAACTGTCTCTCTTCTTAACTGCTTCTATAAATGAACATCTCATCAAAATCAACTCAGGTCATGTTCTTGTGAGGATTATGTATGTGCCAACTGTGACCTTAAAAAAACCTCAAAATATGTCCTGCATTTGGATGCCCCCAAAAACATTTGAATAGTTTCTTTAGTGGCTGAAACATTTATGATCATTTAACTCAAGCAAAAGAAAACAGAATAAAAAGTCAAAGCTGAAAATCACTATGAAATTTCAACACCCCCTATTTTTTCCTAGTACCATCTCCTCAAGGGAGGAGCTATCAATCACAGAAATTAGGAGATTATACTTAAAGCATCCTCTTCTGCATAACAGTAATGATGCTATTTTGTATGGAGCCTCATTACTGTTTTGGTAGTGACTTGTTACATAATAGCTGTATCTTGTGTCCATTGTGAACAGTCTTCAAAATGTCAGGAGTTGCGCTGCTACCTTGTCCCTGCAGGAAACTATCTCAATTACACAACAGCAGCAGTGGTAGGAGGTCTTATTCCTATTCCGCCATATTTCCTTTGAAGAAGAATGAACTTCATAATTTAAGACTATTCAAATGCTAAACCTAAGTATGAGAATAAACAACTTCTGAAGGAAAACCTTGGGTCTGAGGCATCCTCTTTCCAGCTTCATTGTGAGAGACAGAAAAACATGGTTGAAGAGTGTATTGCATTCTTGCATAATTAGCTAGTGCATTGTTCCTGGTAAGAGGCACAGGAAATGACTTGCAGAATCTTCTTCTTCTTGGCCAGTCTGTGGGAGCTGAGTTGAGCTGAGTCTAGCTGGGCAATTTCCCTTCCCTTCCATTGTGTTAAAGTTCCACCATAAAATTTAACAGGCTTAAGTTGTGTCTTTGTAATTGATGAGCCTTGACCCCATCCTGTGGAGGTAGATCCCTGAACTGAGAGCTGTCTGCTCTAGAGAGCAGGGCTGGCCCAACCTCTCTGCTCCCTAGATGGAGCAATGAGGGCTGGCTCGCTGCCCTGCCCCCAGCAAACCCTGGCTGGGGTCTGAGGCCAGGGAGGGGGGTTAAACTCACCCTTCCCATAGTACACAGCTGCCCTGCCCTTCTGGCTTACTCAGTGCTGTCTGCAACTGTGGACTACAAATCCCAGAGGCACCTGGAAGCTGGAAGTGATTAGCAACCCTGCAGAGCCTTGCTGCTGTGCTGTGAATCTGGACTGCAAATCCCAGAGACCTCAGGAGCAGCATAAAGAGGAAGCAAACACACAGCCCATGTCAGCTACATGCCAGAGAGCCATGCTCTAGTGCCTCCTGGCTTCTGGCCTGAGCCACTGTAGGCATGTGGCTGCATGTCCTGAATCAAAAGTGATTGTCTGTTCATTTGCTTATTGGTTCAATTTTTGCAGCTTAAACTAACCTGCAAAGACTGAATCAATTCAGCCTCAGGCTTTTTGACTGTCTGTACTTAGCTCTAGTTTTTGTCTTTTTAGCTATAAAAATCCAGTTTGTAAAATATCCCTTTACAAGTCATTTACATAGAGCCAAATTTTCCTATGCCCTTTTTAGATTGCCTTTATTTCATGGATGATCCTATTTTTATCATCAGTGGAAATTTTTCTATAGTAAAATGACATGAGGCCATCTGAGAATAGGTGAGATGTGAGACAATAGCTCTGTCTAATCTGTTCAGTTAGTTATCATTCACTAGTAAATTTCTTCTGTGACTTACATCATTTTAAAGTTATTTTAAAACCATTTTGTCATAGGGAGTTGTACTCAAAAGGTACCATACATTTTTACTAGCAAAAAATATTTTCAAGCCAAATGCAGATAATGCACAAGAAAAGAAGACTTGAATTCTAGCAAGCATGGTCCATCTGTTCTGATGAGTATCATTGTTCCAGCCCAGTCATCTAATCTGACACTTTACTTTGGACAACATCCTCCAACTCAGAGAAAGGTATTTCAGTAAGTACATCTCTGTGTAACCTGTTCCAGTGTTTTACTACCCTCCTAGTGAGAAAATTCTTCCTAATATCTAACCTAAACTTCCCTTGCTTCAACTTGAGATCATTGCTCCTTGTTTTCTCATCTGCCACCAGTGAGAACAGGCTAGCTCCATCCTCTTTCACACACCGCTTCAGGTACTTGCAGGCTGCGATTTACATATCCTCTGTCTTCTCTTCTCTAGACTAAAAAAGCCCAGTTCCCTCAGTCTTCCATCATAAGTCATGTCCCCCAGCCCCGTCACCCTTTTGTTGCCCTCCACTGTACTCTCTCCAATTTGTCCACATCCTTTCTATAGTGGGGGACCCAAAACTGAATACAGTTCTCCAGATGTGGCCTCACCAGTGTGGAATAGAAGGGAATAATCACTTCCCTTGATCTGCTTCCAACACACCTACCAATCCAGCCCAGTATGCTGTTAGTTGTCTTGGCAACAAGGGCACAGTGCTGGCTTATTCAGCTTATTGTCCACTGTAACCCCCATGTCCTTTTCTGCAGAGCTGCTGCCCAGCCAGTAAGCCCCCAGCTTGTACTGGTGCATACGATTGTTTCCTGTGGGCATGTGTGGGTGGTGTGGTTTCCCCTTTCCCCTTTCCAGTTCTCTCTTAAACACAGGGTGCCTGGAGACATGCAGGGAGACTGCTCTGACATGCTGTAATTACAGTGCCTTGGAGCAGACTTAATTAATCAAAACTGCTGAAGTGTGCTAATTAATGCAGTCCAGCAGTCTCTGCATCTCATGTATCAGCACCCCTGTACTTCTAAACGGTGGTGGGGGTAGTTTAACTAAAACTTCTTTGATGGACTTTAGTTAAAGTGTCCCGCCGCCATTTTGAAGCATGGGGACGCTGATACACAAGATGCTGCAGGCGTTTTAATTAGAGTGGCTCTCTGAGAGCCGCCCTAATTAAAGCACCTTCTACCTTTGTACATGTACAAATGCCTTATGTACTGATGGTGAGAAAAATGCAGTGATATCTTGTGAATACAATTCTTGCCAAAATCTCCTTAAATGTGTGTGCAGTTGCTATTTGAAATGAACAGGGATTGTGTATAAATGTATCTAAATAGTTTATCCCATTTAGATTTTCTTTTTTTTTAATGCATGCATTCTCATGATAGACTGACTTCTTTTGAATGCTTCATGTTGGTTTTATAGATCTGTCACTCTTCAACTGTTGAAATTTAAAGAACTAATTCAGCCAAGTAAATTATGGATTTACCAACATTCTCAGTCATCAAGGTCCCCTTCAAAATGGTCTGTTCAGTTTTAGTTCCCTAGAGAGAAACTGAAATAGATGTGTACAGATAATACATTCAGAGCTGCATCTTCCCTCAAGAGAAATCACGAGAAGTGTTTTGGTGAGTTATTTGCTAAATTCCCTTGGAAATATAATTTGAAAGGGGAATGCAAATGCAAAATACTCACTGGGAAAAGCAATGAGTATTTTATTAAGTCTTTGTATTATGTTTACAGAATAGGAAAAATATTAAAAGGTGATGTTCGCTTGAAGATGGCTTCCATGAAAATGTGGAAGAAAAGCCTCGTTTAAAAAATGGTATTGTATTTTCAATTATTTAAAGATATATACTTTACCAAAATATTAAAAGTAAATTGCATCTAAAACAGGAGAATTCATAATGCATTTGCAAGAAATCAAAGACCTTTTTCATACACTGGTTTATTGCTGAAATTGTAATCAATAGGTGGAAACGCACATCACCTTTCATCACCTTTGTGATAGAAATCCCAGGGATATGTCTTGGTAAACAGGTAAATCCCTATGGTTGTCTCTGGCAGGAAAAGTCTGGGAGTGCAGGACCCAGGGCAAATTAGCCAGTGTGAGGCCCCTTTAACACTGTGAGGGGCAGGGCTGTGGCCATTCCACCTGGCTCCACAGGGTCCCCCAAAGCACTGGACCCAGGATGGTAGCCCTGATTTGCCCCCCACCCCCGCAAAGCATGTTCCCTGCTTACGGACATGCCCCAGACATCCCAGGGGCATGTCTCCATAAGCAGGGAAAGCCTGGCAGGAACTTCCAAGACTTGAGGGGCTTGATCCTTTGGGGGATTTCTGAGGTGCACAGGACCAGTCCCCTTAAACCTTGGGAGAGTACATTGTTTGTTGTCCCTCAGCATCAATGTGCATTTTGCCCCCTGGAGCAGATTAGCTGTGCTGAGATACTTTGAAGCACAGTAGGCCTGTGTGAGGTGGCTAGTATTCATTTCGGATTCGGCTGATTCGATTCGGTGATTCAAATCACTGTCCCGAGCCAATTCAGCCAAATCTGATTCAGAGATTCGTCTCCTGCCAAATTGGCCAAATCTCCGAATCGGACAGGCCCCATCCCCTGCCTGCTCTCCCAGCCCCGTCAATGGCTGCCCTACCTGGCCCCAGCTGTCAGGCATGGGGGCAATCCCTGCTGCCCATCATTGCCCCATGCTGCATGAGGGACTCTGCCATGAGCCCCCTGACACCCACCTGCTCTCCCAGTCCCACCCATAGCTGCCCCGTCTGCCCCAACTCCCAGCTCTTTTTGAAGGAGAAAAAAAAAAAAAGCCCCCACTCACTGGCTCCTGCCAGGTGGAGGGCGATCCTCACTAGCCCATGCTGCATGGGGGGGCTATGCTATGTGCCGCCAGAAGCCCCAACAACCACGGCAGCAGCCGGTGAGTGGGGTTTGTTTGGGCTCTTTTTTAAAGAACTGGGAGCT
>NW_017729024.1:129655685-129664159 GCF_001723915.1 Gavialis gangeticus
GCTCCCTCCTCCAGGCCCCCCCTCCCCTACCCCCTGCTTACCGGTAGCGAGCAGGGACTGCTCCAAGTCTCCAAAGCTCTCCAGAACTTTTCTGAATTGATTTTGGAGAGCTTTGAATCGTTTCAGACCTTTTTATTGGTCTCCTGATTCAATTCAGATTCAGAGATTTGGCTGTCAAATCAGGCTGAATCTCCTCCGAATCAAATCAGCACCCAACACTTTGCACAGCCCTAAAGCACAGGCAATGTCTATCTTAATCTGATGGGAGCTGGATCAGTTCTTAGATAGGATGAAATTCTGCTCAACTGCAGTCCCTAGGAGAAGGCTTAGGCCCCAAATCAATGCTAACAACTCTTTCCCCTGACTCCAGTGCACTTTTTTGGCACCGGGGGGTGGGGAGGGGAGGGGCTTGTCCAAAGTGTTACTCAATATAGCTTTTAGTTGTGTTCTATTTATAAAAGATCATACTCTTTTTTTTTTTTTTTTTTCCAGAGCAAAGTTGAAAACTGTCATGTATGCTTGTCATCTAATCTGGGAATTGAACCTGTTTTCTTTAGTTTTTATATCTAAAAAGGATCTTGAGGCATCTTTCAATTTCTGCATAGAAAAACTTTCTGTGAATGTACTGCATGTCTTGGTGGGTAGCTGTCACTTCAGTATGGATGTTTCAAAAGAAATCTTTTCTTGGTATAGTGTAATTATATTTTATCACAATATCTGTTGCCCACTTCATTTCATATTTTTTGCTGCAGTTCTGGCTTCTCTGCTGGATCCAATGATAACTTTCTGATGTCATTGGCAACCAGATAAAAGGTAGGAGTAAGGATTCTTTGAAATGTGTTTTTAAAAATGACTAGTTTTTGGTGCTTCTTTTGGAAATAATTATCTTAGTCACCAGATGGAGATTTTTTAGTTTGAATCCTGTATGATTGGTATTTGTGTTTGTATGAAAATAGGGGATTTCATTTTACTTAAATAATTAACTTAAGTAATAGACGCTGTCTCTTGTATGAATAGTTTGGTTATGAGTATTAAGTCTCCTAAGGTTTTCCCAAATTATCCCATATACCCCATTTGTTTACTTTTCTACAGTATAAGTGCATTTTTCTTGAAACAGTCCAAAAATAATCTTAATCCTCAAATATTCTATTGCTGAATATACTGTGTGTAAATGACTCTTCTTTGTTCAAGGTGCATTGACAAAAGGGAGGAAGGTTCTGGGCTGTCTTGGCTTGTTCTATAAAGTGACTAATATATTTTTGGGCATACAAAAAATTAGCAAAAGAAGTGGTCAATTCCAGTACAGGCTACATAGGAATTTTTCCTTAGTTGAGTGTAATGTAAAATTTGACTAGTTAATACCAGATCATGCAGAATGTTACAGGAAATTAAACCTACTATAATTTTCAACAAAGATTCAGAAAGATACAGTAAAATGCTGTAGAAGTCATTAGCATAATTGCAAGGTATACAGAGGCAGCTAAGTGGTCAATTTACTTGAGACAGCACACAGACTTAGCCTTTCTAAGCAGCTGCTAAGAATAGGGATAATCAGGTAATATCACTAATTTGAAACGTTTTCTGTATGATACTGAGACATGGGGAAAGTTTACCACCACGAGTTTATCCCCTCTCCTGCAGTCAGTGAAATACATGTTTTAAGTTCTATTATTCTTGCAAAAGGTAATGAGGAGACATGCCTAGTATAATACTGTCAAATGATCTACTGGAGTTATTCATCCAGAAGCAGATGAAACATTTTAGAAATATTTGAAAGCTCACTGACACCTAGTAGAGCATAAGGCCACAAGGTTGAAGCTCTTGAGACACCCACACAAGCATGCGTGAGACACCCTTTTGGCTCAGGGGAAAGCATGTTATGAGGGCTGACAGGCATAAAGTCATCCTAGTGATTTCTTTTAACTTCCAGTGTGCCCACAGATACAACTGACTGAGCTGCACCCTTGTTGACTTTAAAAGGCAGAGAGATGCTTACAGGACATTCTATGTGAAAGACTCTTGACTTTGGAACTCATAATCCAACATGCTCCACCACAGTCTGGATTTGATACTTGTCCAGGTATGCAGCATAAAGCACACCTTTCTTTACCATCCTTTTGGGAAGAGAGAAACTGATGAACTGACAGCAGAATGACTGATGGCAAAGGAATGGGGTGAGGGATGGTGATCTGAGATTATTTGAGTTTGTGTTTTTGTGTTGTTTGTAGATTAATAATTTAATGATCGACAAAATTAGCTATATAAGATTTTCATAAATAGGTGAAATTGGTGATATGGTATAATCTGATTCCAGGAATTAAACAGGATGACCAAGACAGGATAGCATTTGATAAGCAAGATGCCTAATTAGTTCTGACCCCACATAATTAGTATCAACCTCCATATATTCCAAGTGGGTATTGTGTATAACTCTCCTATTCATGGCTGGTGCTTGTTGATCTATGCACATAGCTCCTGTCTTGGCTTTCTGATGTTTTCTGTGTTCTGTTGACTACTCCCAGGACCTTGGATTCTGCTATGTTGCATGCTTTTGTCTCAGAGAAAGGTAGATGAAAAACTCACAGACTTATCTGCCATTCTAAATAATGGACTTAAGGAATTGGTCTGGTATCTGTAATGCTATGGTCTAGCTAAAGCCTGTTGTCTGCTCAGTGACCTCTAAAAAGGAACCCAAGATCAGTGTAGCTAAAGTCATGCTGACACATACAGGCATAGATAGAGAACAACTTCTCCAGTTCCATTAGGAAGGTATAGCTTGATTATCACCACTGTCACCGTCTTTTTCAGCTCTTGTCATTCTGCCCCCTGGCAAGAATGATTCAGTACTGGAACCTGAAGGCATGTAATCAGAAAAGTAAAATCACTGGGAATATATGTTGTCATTCTTCCAAGGTCTATACTGGTATCTGTAAACCTTGTTCCTTGGCGGGGATGGTATGCTAAACACCCTGGGACTCTGAATTTGGTCAGGAAGAACAGTGATAAAGGTTTTTATGTGCACTTAGGGGCAACATGTAGGGGGTGCATGCAGGTGCACAGGCACCCCCTGTGTGTGGTGGTGCACCCCCTGAAGAAAGGCACCACCAACACTGTTGGCAGTGCCTGCGGGTGGTCACTGCTTGCCCCCCCGCCGCAAGCACTGCCAGCGGCATTTGTGCATGGCCCATGATTGCCCCTGGCCACCACCGATGCTGCTGGCGGCACTTATGGGTGGTTGCCAACCCGTGATTGGCGCTCACCACCCCCTGCCACTAACAGCACCAGCAGCATCTGCGGGAGCTCCCCACTCACCGCTGCTGCATTCCTGCCACCGCTGTCGCACTTCTGCTGGCGCAGCAGTGCCCCCCCCTGCTGCCAGGGTCAGGCACCATTCATGTGTGCACTTGTGTACACTCTGAGTAGAGGAAGTGGGGGGGAAAAAAAAGAAAAATGAAAGAACCAGGCCCAAAAGATGCTTCTGGTATTCCAGGCTCTTTTTGTCCTGACTGATTCATTGTCCTACATGGGTTCAAGCTAATGCAACCTAAATCTTGAGCACAGCTTGAGGAATTCTTAGCAATTTGGTTTGGAAGATAGCAGCCAAAGAATGCTCACAGTGTGCCTGATGGTCTTAGTTCCTTTCAGGGAGTGGCTAAGATTGGCTGTGTGTTGCTCATTATGGGGGTGTGAAACGGGCCTTATTTGATTCGGATTTGGCCTGAATCAGGGACAGGGATTCAATCTGATTTGGATCATTGTCCCCGATTAGATTCAGCTGAACCCGAATCAGACGACTTGATACTGATTCGGTGAATCAGTGATTTGGACACAGACACAGCTGTAAAAGTTTTTTTCTACGTACCTTGAGGTAGCAGCGGGGCTTGTGATCGCTGCAGTGCTGGGACACATGGAGTGTCCCACAGGAGTCCAGGGGGCTCTCCAACATGCTTGGCAGCAAACCCAGAAATGGACCAGTCCACTTCCAGGTCTGCTGAGGAGAGCACTGGGCCCCCTCCCCCCCCACACACACATCCCCCCCAGCCTGGCGATTGGCTGCAGGGGGACCCTGGGTGTGCCCCCCAACCCAGGAGACACCAGTTGCTGACCCAGGGGGCTGTATCTATGTCCAAATTGCTGAATCAGTCCAAATCGATTCAGAGAGGGTCCTCTGATTCAATTCAGATTCAGAGATTCAGCCACCAAACCAGGCTGAATCTCTGCTGAATCGAACCAGGGACTGAAGCTTTGCACAGCCCTATTGCTCATCCCTTTTCCTCTCTTAAAACACCATATTCTGCTGCTCCTTCCCTTCATTCATTTAATTTAGATGCATCTGCTATTTTATGTGTGATTCTTTCTTCCTCTCACTGATGGAGAGTTATGCATTATGTAATGTTTTTCTAGGGTTTACCCTGCTGTGGTTTGGTTTCTCCTTGTGCATGGAAGGGATTCATGTTGTGGGGTCTAGTGTTTGTCACAGGCCAGCTGGGCACTGTGAGTATATCAATTTAGCCACTCAGCTGTTTGGTTTGGAATCGAGGAGGCAGAGTTGGGAGTAAAACAATAACAAATTTATTATAGTTTACACACACACAACAGTTAACAGAAAGATAAATGCAATAAGCATATAATGCAATATTAAAGAGTTAATAGTAAATTATAACAGATAATAAACAGATAAATAGATCAATCTGTCACAGCCCAGCTAGGCACTGTGAGAATATCAGCCCCTGGGCTGTTTAAAACAACAAATAGACAGACATGGGTTGGCAGCTTATCGGCAGTCCCTCAATGCCAGGTGCGTGCCAGGTGATTCCAGCGAAGTCAGGCATCCCCGATCAACACTGTCCGAAGGATTACTGGGGAATGTCCCTTGGTCAGGATCCGATCCTCACTCACACTGGGAATCCGGAGTCTGGGCTTGGAACAGAAATTTCCGTCCTGTTCCCTCATTTTCCCTTTCCTGTTGGTCACCTGACACACGCACTTTTTATACTTGGTCTTATGCTAATTTGCTGGCCTTAGGGCCATTCACAATCTTGTTTTATAGCTATTACCCTATGGCATTAAAAGGTGTTAAAATTATTATAAAAGGTTACTACCCAGACCTGCGTTTGTCCAATAAGCAAACTGCAACACAGCATCTTCAGGTTTGAAATTAACATTACTCCGCCTAAATCCAGCCCCTTTAGAACTCTCTGACTATGCTTTTTAGAGATGTCCTTTCCTGAAATGTGCTGGATAAGCTAGGCAGTTGAATCCAGTTTTTATCATCAAGACTAAATTCTGAGCAAGAAAAAACTATTAGGTTAGCTAATTTCACAGCTATAGCTTTGTCTTTGAGGCCTAGTCAGTTCTACAAACAGTTACAAGTTACATTTGCAGGTTACAAAAATACAAGCTTTATATTAGACAAAAGTTCCAAATGCTTCTTAGAAGCACATATTTATTGCTTATTAATTTCTTTGGTTCTGGCCGTCACAATCCACCCCTTGCTTCTTCGGAGCATTTGGTAAGACTTACAAATATGATTTCTGCCAGGTTGTCACAAGTGTTGTAGCTCTGGGGTGAGCTGTGTACAGATCTTCAGGAAAACAGCCTCTATAACCCAAAGTTACTTCTGGCTGTGTCGGGTCTATATTCCCATCCCCTCTCACATTAGCAGGCCAGGTCCTGACAGAGCTTTCCACCAAGTGTAGCTGACAGGTCATAGCAGGACAGCTCTGCACCAAGGGCAGCCATGACACACAGGGCAGCACCAGCGGCTGCCATGCCAATTTTGCAATAATACATTCAGCCACTACCATGGCAGTGGCTACTTTTGAATTCCTCTTCCCCACAGATTGCTGCCCCAGTCACCCCCTGCTTGTTATGCTACTGGTAGCTGATCAAGGAACATAAGCCAACAGACCCAGATGCAGCAGGAGTCGTCACAGGAGTGTGACTCAGACTCACATAGTTCCACCCACTGCTGGCAAATACTTCACTATCCACTGCAAAAGCCCTTGTGATCCAGAGAGCCTAACTGTAGTGCTTTGAAACCCAGGACACAGCCAGAGTATGAAACTCATATTGATATAGCATTGTTCCACATGGATGCCCTGGGTATGCCTATACAGCATAATGAAGGACTTCTCAGCAGGGCTAATTAGTCCTTGCATGCAATTGTACATTCAATAATCCCCCTTTCACTTGCATACTATTATCCCCTGCTAAGAGTAATATCTGAGTAGTACTCAATAGCCCATAATTGGTTCTCATCGTTTACAGTCTAAAGGTGTCCTTGTGCATCACCATTTCCAGTGTGCCTATAATTAGGTAGTGTCACTCAAGCCATCCTTGTGCCACAACCAAATGTTTTGTTCTCTAATTCATACTTGAGCAATAATGGGCAAGCCAACTCATCTTGGCCCAGTTATTCTGATTTGAAAGCCCTCACAAATTACAAAGAATACAATGTTGCCTTATTAGCAATGAGAATATAGAAATTGATGCTCTTTTGTGCCTGCCCTATATGCATTTAGATGCATCTTTTAAAGAGTGCCTGTTGAATCTGGGAACCATTCAAACAAGAGCCAATAATGATAATTATTTACCATGTGATAGGGCAGGTTTCTAGGTAAACCTGCAAGTAAGCTATAGACAGTCTTATAGTTTACTTGACCTGAAAACCCTGTTAGAAAAATGCATACTTTATCTAGCCAGGCTTCTATTAGAAGTTGCCTAAAGATTGCCTTAATTTCCTTTACCACTAGCTATGTTGCTTTATTCCAAAGGATTTAACTGCTTAGGTTTTTGAAGGTTTTGAGAGTTTTTGAGGCGGTCTGAGGGAGTGCTTTTTATTTGTCCTTTTTTTTGGTAGGCTGGCAAATTATTTCTCTTTAAATAATGAATAAAATAATAAAAATAAAGCCCTAGATTATATTTTGGGGCCATGTGCATCTTGGAACTAACAGTATCCTGTTGCCCAGTTGAATTTATAGCCCTGAGTTAGAAATCAGAACTCTTGGTAGAGGTGATATCTTTTATTAGACCAACTAGATAGTTGCAAAAATATTTCTTTATTTGCAAGCTTTCAGGCACACATGCCCTTTCTCAGGCATAGGAGAATGCAAAGATTGTAAAACTTATTCCAATATGAAATGAAATTCATATTTCTCAGGAGAGCTGAAAGGTGGTGTAAGCTTCTCCTGCTTGGAAAAGTTAATTTTATGCAAATTAGGCTCAGATAAAAATTGGAGCAATCTATTTATCTCAAACTTGTCTAATGGCAGGCAGGACTTTGAATTATGCTTTCTTTTTGTTATGATGTTTCATATTTCTCAGGAGGATTGGTGATGGAAGGTTTTCCTGGACAATGAATTTCTCTTGTGTTGAGGCTGCTCTGTGAGCATGCAAATTTGGCTTGAAACAAAAGGCTGGAATAGGGGTGTCAGGTTTCAAGGTATTGAGAATTCACACCATTCTGCAACAGCTATCCCACCACTGAAAAATAGGAGAAAATGAGCAATGATCAACATTCATGACAATACAAATCCCAAATGATAGGTTCATTCCCACTGCACAGTTCCCTGAGAGCCACTGGATGTACACCTGACTGGGATCATCTGACCCCAGCATTTTTTCCTGCCCAGGACAGGGGGTCAGACTCAATGATCTACTGAGGTCCCTTCCGACCCTGAAAATCTATGAAATCTATGAAAAATCCCAGCTGTATCTATAAATCACAGTCTTTCTATGAATCATAGGTTTTTAAGTCTTTGAAGTTTGTTTTGTGTTGACTGCCGTTTGGTTTTATAGCATCTTTACATCACATATTTCATTCTGAAAGCTTTACTTCTTTGCCCTGCTCCTAACATTTGTGGCATAGACTACAGTTCTAAGTACATGCTTCAGAGGCCATTTCCTTTTTCAGTGATGACCAGTTAATTTGCTTTAGCACACCTTGCACAAAAGGTGATCTTTGATTCCCCATCCCCAGGAAGTAACATAGCATCTGAAAACACATGCCCATGGGATATGTCTTTTTGGATTCTCCTCTGCCATTATCATTTTCTCTCTCATCCATACCTAGTCCCTCTGGTAGAGGTATTCCATGTTTCAGTTTAAAGAATACAGCAAATACCTTATTGGTCTTTCTTGGGCTGCACTGCTATATCCCACTGGATAACAGATGCCTCAACCACATTTCTAGGATGCTGAAGGCCTTTTATTTCATATTCTGGGTATGATTACAGGGTTCCTTGGCTTTCTGAGCAAATTAGCTTGCAAAATGTAAGCATCTAACACAGGGGTTGACAATCTACAGCCCACAGGCCAGATCTGGCTCATGGAGTCACAGATATGGAGTTTTGGCAGCATTTGGCAGCAGAGGACTTTCTGCATGGGTGCTGACAGACATGCAGCTCCCCCCTGTAACCTGTGGCACTTTACAGAAAGCACCATGAGTTACAATTACCTCCTCAAACTAACAG
>NW_017729024.1:129664985-129677454 GCF_001723915.1 Gavialis gangeticus
AGGGGGCGGGGGGAGCAGGGGCAGGGATCAAGCTCCACTGTGTCTGCAGCCTCTCTCCCTTAGTCCCGCCCCTGTCAGGTGCTGTCATCAGGATGGGAGAGGGGAGAAGGCAGGGAAGGGAACTCCATTTTGGGATTTGCTCAGCCTGTGCTAGAGGTGGGTGGTAGGTGAATTGGAGCTGCCCCTCACACCTTTGGGGGCTCCAATCCACCTGTCCCATCCCCCTCCCCCCTCACAGGCTGGGCAAACCCCAGAATAGAACTCCCTCCCCTGCCTTCTTTCTCCCCCCTCCCACCCTGATGACAGCACTGGGGGCTGGGCTGGGTTGCATCAGTTCAGTCTTGTTCCCACAGGGACAACAGAAGTTAATGAAGGTGTTCTGCTTTGGAGCACTTTCATATGAACGCTTATTAAATGAGAGTTAATTCGTTACGTGATCAGGCACTCTTTAAATCACTCTGCAGTTGTGCACTTCTGTCAGGGCATGGCTGTAAAGTGTTTTCAAGGGGCTGATCACGTGACAACTGTCACTTCTGTCAGTGCCCTATGTCACCATGGGAAGCAGCAGCAGCATGAGTGTTTTGTCCACCTTGCCACAGGGAGAAGCAATGACAGCAATTTCTTTCTTTATACTTCTGTGGGGAGATTCGAGCATGACATAAAAAGGTTGCCAACCACTTATTAGACAAATTAGGTAACAGCTGAACAGAGGTGGTCTGATCTTGGTGTTACTTAAATATTGTACTTGGCATTTGGATCTAGCCCCTCGTACTTAGTATAGTTCTTGTTCCTTTAAAAAATAAATAATTTAATACAGACCTGACTGAATTGCCTCAGCCTGAATGTTACAGAAAGCCATTCTAGCAACATAACCAGTAGCATAAGCTTGGCCCAAAGATATATGTTAGCAAACACCAGAAATTTCAATAACAGCTTTACACTTCTATCAACAGAAGTCATTCATGATTTAAGAGTTACTCTGAATGAAAACAAGACAAGTAGTTTTTAATTATATTTTTAAAGCTATGTTTGCTAAGTGACTAAGGCTGTCTCTCCTCTTTACAAATGGTAATGGAACACAATAACTTACTGACATTATTGTGCCTAGATGACTGAAGGGAACAGGTACTGATGAAATATATGCACTGATAACAGACACTGTAGAGCATTGGTCATTAAAGATGCCCATCTCATTTTGGCAGAACTGGTATTTCGTTTCCCCCCTGTTTTTAGTTTTAGATAAGTAATATTCAGGATAGCAAAGACCATCAGCAGTATTATTGCCACATTATTTAACAGAGTTGAATGACTTCCTTGTGTGATTTTTAGAATGCATGGCATAGGCTCTGTAGCTGGTTACTTGAGGAATGGTGTTGTGCTTTGAGAATTTGTGCAAGTCACATGATAACATAATTTACATAAGATATAACCTATTGACAACTGACTGCCTGTGAACATGCTGGTTCACGTTTTAATTGGAACGCATTGGAACACTCAATCAATTACTGCAGAAGCGCTTTAGCTAAATCTCATCAAAGTTTAGCTAAAGTGTTCTGCGGCCATTTTTAAATTCATGGAGGTGCATTTTTAAAATGTCTCACCATCACATAATTAGAGTGGCTCTCCAGGAACCATTCTAATTAAAATACCCCTCCCCGAGTGGAAACCCAGCAGAGTAATGCACTGTTTCATAGTAGCTAGGTTCAGGAGGGACCTGAACAGATCATCTAGCCTTACCCCCTTCCACAGGCAGGAATGACTGCTGGGTTCACAAGACCCCAGACAGGTGATCATCTAACCTCTTTTCTAATTTACCCAAGGTAGAGGCAAGGACCACTTTCGTAGGAAGTTGGATCCAGATTTTGGCCACCCTAACTGTAAAATATTGCCTCCTGATCTCTAACCTAAACCTATTCTCCATCAGCTTATTACCATTGTTCCTCATCACCCCAGGTGGTGCTGGGGAGACAAGGACTCTTCCTATTTGCTGATGATCTCCCATGATGAGTTTGTAGGCAACCACCAGGTCTCCCCTCAGCCTCCTCTTGCCGAGGCTGAACAGGTTCAGGTCCCTCAGTCTCTCCTCATAGGGCCTGTCCTGCTGCCCTCTCACAAAATGAGTGGCCCTCCTCTGAACTCTCTCCAGGCTGGCCACATCCTTTTTAAAGTGCGGCGCCCAGTACTGGACACAGTACTCCAATTGTGGCCTGACCAATGTCACATAGAGGGGGAGTATCACTTCTCTGAACTGGCTTGTGATGCATCTTTGGATGCACGACAAGGTATGGCTGGCCTTGCTGGCTGCCGTCTGGCATTGGTGGCTCATGCTCATCTTGGAGTCAATAAAGACTCCAAGATCCCTTTCTGCCTCTGTGCTTTCAAGAGGGGAACTCCCCAGCCTGTATGTATGCTGTGGATTCCTTCTCCCAAGGTACAGCACTCTACATGTACCTCATCCTATTCTCATCTGCCCACTTTTGTAGTCTGTTTAAATCTAGTTGCAGCCTCTCTCTCCCTTCAAGTGAGCCCACCTTGCCCCACATCTTAGTGTCATCAGCAAACTTGGACAATGTGCTTTCAACCCCCTCATCTAAATTGCTGATGAAGATGTTAAACAGTGCAGGCCCAAGGACTGAGCTCTGGGGTACCCCACTGCTCACATCTCACCAGGTTAAGTACGACCTGTCCACCAATACTCTCTGGGTGCACCCCATCAGCCAGTTCTTTTACCCATCCAACTGTGTAGGTATCAGTGCCACAGTTGTTTTAATTTATTAATGAGAATGGGGTGAGAGACAGTGTCAAAGGCCTTCTTAAAGTCTAGAAAGACAATGTCCATGGTGACACTATCATCCAAAGATTTAGTTACCTGGTCATAAAAGGTAACCAGGTTGGTCAGGTAGGACCTGCCTTTGATGAACCCATGCTGGTTGCCCCTGAGCAGATCTCCCCTGCTGGCTCCCCATAGATGTGGTCCTTGATGATTTTCTCCAAGATCTTCCTGAGGACCGAGGTGAGGCTTACGGGCCTATAGTTACTTGGGTCCTCCTTCCTCCCTTTCTTAAAAATGGGGACTGCATTAGCTAGTTTCCAATCCCCCGGCACCTGGCCAGATGACCACGAATGCTCATACAGCTGGGCCAAGGGATCCGCGATGACCCCTGCCAGCTCCCTCAACACCCTTGGGTGGAGGGCATCTGGACCTGCAGATTTAAAAATGTCTAGCCCTTCCAGAAGATCCCTAACTTGTTGTATCCTTTCATGGGTTTTGTGCTGATTTCCTGTCCCTTCTATTTGCT
Organism: Gavialis gangeticus; assembly: GCF_001723915.1. Classification (NCBI taxonomy): domain Eukaryota; kingdom Metazoa; phylum Chordata; order Crocodylia; family Gavialidae; genus Gavialis; species Gavialis gangeticus. The sequence goes on from NW_017729024.1 coordinate 129,668,285, forward strand.
TTTGAGGATCCTACAGGTTTGAACATCATTCCTCAGGGAAAAATCCCTTCAGCACCCTGTATTAATTTGTACCTTAGAACACATTCAACCATCTGAGACTATATGAACTCATGAATATCAACCTCTCTTTTCCCCCTCCCCCTCCCACTTCTTCCTTTAAGGCAGTGGTTCCCAACCTTTTTAGACCATGGACTGGCAAACTGCAGATCAGAAGTGACTATGGACCAGAAGTGATCATGCTATTTTGGAGAATTATTCTTTCTATTTTAAGTAGTGCTAGCAACTTGAGCTACAAGCAATTAAAATTATTACAGTGTTGATAAAGACAGTTTAAAACCACTGTAAACAGATCTAGCACTAAAGAGCCCTCAGATATCTACTTACGTTATTTTAAGACTGTAGTTGCAGTTAAATCATACAGGTAAGAATTCCATCTTTTACAGTTTAGAGTCAACTGGAGGTCAGTATCTATTAACAAGCAGCACTGGAAGGAGAACTTCATTGCTTAAGTGCATAGACAGATTTACTGGTATGTTATTGAAAACTGCCAGTCTGGCACTAGCTAGAGATACCTTGAAGAATATTGCATACTTAGAGCTTATATGCTTTTTTCATACGTTAATGAAATTACTATATTACATGCAAGGAAAAAATGTGAATCTCACTTATTCATAAATGTTACTGACTTTGTAAATCTATTTTGTAATGGGATAACTTTTAATATAAAGCATCTGGATCCTATTCCATATCAATTTATATTAGGAGGGAAAACTGAAGAACTTTCTTGAACAGGGTTGTCAAACTTACATTGTGTCCCAGGCTGGATCCAGGCCAATCATCAGGCCTAATTATCAGGATAAAGACAAAACTGAGCTGAGGTCAGTCTCACCAGCTGTGCGGCAAGCTCCTTTGGCAACTGGGAGAGAGCAGGGCAGATAGGGCCACAGTTAAGTTTTGTAGCCTGTACAGCTATGGGCTGAAGCTTTTGTCTAGTACCTAGGGGAACAGAGGCAAAGGGGCTTTGGAGTCCTGGCAGCTGTAGGCTCCAACTGCACAAGGGGTGGAGCCAGAGTAGCTCTAGTGTCCTGGCAGCTGGCAGGGAAGGTGACCTCCAGCCAAAAAATTACTCCTCTTGCCTATCCCCATGTTCCCCACCCCAATATTGTTTTAAGAACAGGTTAGACAAGAACCCATTGGGGATGGTTTGGATAGGGATGATCCTGTCTCAAGCAGGGAGTTGTACTAGATGACCTCTTGAGGTCCCTTCAAAACCTACTTTTCTGTGATTCTGTGAGCAGTCAGTCAAGGAAGTACATTGCTATCATCTATCCTAGATCACTGTACCTCATTCTGCTTTGGTCCCAACTATGGAAATCCCCCTAGATATTGAAGTTGTTTCAGTATGTGTCACCAATCCACACTTTTACATTATCTGTCACATTCTGGATAAAGTTCAAGGTCCTGGCATTCACCTGTAAAACTGAGGAACATGACTGAACCATTCTATCCATCCATCTTTCCCTCTCCACTTCGTTAATTGTTTCTGAAGAAGCACTATTACTGATGGAATCCAAATTTATACTTCCGAGTGGCAGTAGTAGGTATCTGTGTGATAGACTTTACACTGTAAAATGTCCTCCCACTGAAGGTAAGACTGAATCCAAGTCTTAACTTTCAAATGAAAAGCTCATCTCTGAGCAGAGACTCCCACCCTGCTAAGAAGAAATTTCTACTATTGATCATGGCATAGACTCCCAGGACTCCATAAGCAAACTAATCAGTTCAGTCTAAAGGAGGAAAGAAAGATTGTCTCCTGAAAGGTCACCAATACCTTAATCTATGTCATGATATCACTGTGTAACAGTAGGAGGTATCAACATTCTAGTTAGCTTTCGTAAGGAGAAAAAGAACAAGTGAGAGCTCTGTTTAAATTTTTCATAATAGAAAGTGGTGGTTGCACTACAAGTGTACAAATATGTTTAAATGATTCTGTTTATCTTCTGTAGTGGCCAAGGTTAAGTACAAGTTTGACTAGTCCTGAAAAGAGGGGGGGAGAGATGTCAGACTTGAGACTGACAATGATGTATTTATGCATAAAATGATCATTGGGAGTGTGGACTGATTTATCATTAGTATACTCTGAACAGTAATTGTGATCTATCTTGTTAAGTCAGGGAACTGCATAGGTATGGATGCCTTTTGTCAGGATATGCTGACAGTTGACCTGTGGAAATTCAAAGGGGGTCAAAAGATGAGAGTATTCATGCTAAGATGGGAGATAATTTATCCAATTTTTTTGCCTAATCAAGATTATTTTAGGAAGACATGAAAGAGGATGAGGAACAAACCAGCACGAACAATATGTTACCAAAGACTCATTAGTAAAGTGGGGATTAGATTCTGAGCTGCTTTATCATAAGAGCTCCTGGGAGAAGGACTTCTTGTTAAGTTTTCCAGATTTCTTCGGCCAGACATGGTGGTTGGATGTGGTTGCATGGATCAAAATAAAAAAACTTTGCCAGCAGCAGGCCATTCTACAGTCATTTTGCAGACTTGTATTCAGTAGGTTTGGATGGATGATGAAGTTTTTAACTATGCTGTAGCTGGTCAAATAAGTTACTGCATATTTAACCAGTTTCATGTGCAAAGTTGTCCCAAAAAAGCAATCTTTTCATGTCAGTGTCCCTGTTTGGGACTCCTGATAAAAGACAGATGCTGGTAGTTAAATGTCTTGGAAAATGATGTTAACAAAGGGAAGATCTTTTTTTTTTTCTCCTGACTTGAAAGTTATTAGTACCTACTTCAAGAAATGAGAGAACATTTTGTATTGGCAGTGGTAACGTAACCCTCCCCCAGGCCCTCTTTAGAATGAGAAACATGGGTGTTTGCGCCCAAATTGTGACGCCAGAATGATCCAATGATTAAGAAATCATTTAGAAATAGACATGACAATGTGTGACACTCTGTTTTTATACTATTGTGTATCTGACATGTGTAGCTGAATTATGTTCATTATTAACAATGTGAATAGCAATTTTTAGAAGTGTTGTGCTCAGCCAGGAATGAGAGTAAGGGCTGCTGCAAATTTCAGCACAACCCTCACTGGTACTGGTGTTGAAAAGGAGAAGGAAGAAACCACACTGCATCTATATATAAGCAGGTATGCAGTTAAAATTAAAGAAAAATTTCCTTCATATTGTTTCAATGGCATCAACAAGAACTGGGACCCTCGACTCATGTCCTCCTTGGGAATAAATAACTCCCTTTTAGGTTTCAAATATAGCATGGATTATCATAATCTTTTTGATAAAACTTCTTGGTATGTGCCTCAGGAGTTAGTTAATTTTTTTTAACAAAGTTGTGGTTAGGTGAACGTCCATTGGGGATGCTTCAGCTACACTTATCCTACTGCAAAACCAGGAGAGCGACTAGATGACCTCTGGAGGTCTCTTCCAGCCTTACATTCCCATGATTCTATGTTCTCTAATATTTCAGAACATTTGCAGAAGAAAATTGACATAGTATGTGCTCTTAAAGCACGGGTGGGCAATTATTTCAGCTGGAGGCTGCTTAATGAATTTTGGTGAGCTGTCGAGGGCCACAAGGATAGCCCTACCTCTTGACAGGTGCCCGCCCCCAGGTTACCATCTTGGGACCAGATGCCTCACCCCCTAACCTCTGACCTTTGCCACTGAAAGTCCCTCCCCTTCCCCCAGAAGTACTCCTTTTGGGAGGGGAGCGTTGTCATCTTGAAACCAGAAAAAAAACAACTCATACACTAAAAGTCAAACACCTATTATAACATACTTATATTTTATTACAAAAATAGTTTTGTCATGATTTGTTTGTGTCTGTATACACAGGTGATTGCATAATAACACAAAAAAGTCTTACTCTTGTATGTTGTGGGGGGCGGGTGTAGAGTGCAGGTGGGGTAGAGGGTGTGCATGGTAGGGTGTGGGGGGGTTGTGAGAGGGGGTGACTGTGGGGGGGGCAATAGGGTATGTTGGGTGGTTTGTGTATATGTGGGAGGGCTGTGGGGGCAGGATCTGGGTATACAGAGTTTGTAGGGTGTGAGGGAGGGTGGGGGTATGGTGCACAACCCCAACCACCATCAACAGCAGCAGCAGGTGCTCAGGGTGCTCGTGGCCTGCACAGGCACTGCTGTTTGGCAGCGTGTGGCTCCAGCCAGGGCTGCAAAGAAATTTTTGGAATTCCTTTCCAAAATACAGAGGCTTATTGTGGTACATACTAAACCAGATTCAGAGAGACTGTTCAGAATGGGGGAAAATATCATAAATAAAACTTGCAAATGTAAATGTTTCTACTTCACCCCAAAACAAAGGAGGATAGTAAATTTTGTTTAAAAGTGACTAAACCCATGAATGGTAACTATATTTCAACCTAAAGAAACGTATAAACTCTTGAAAATATGACCTTCTGATGAAAATTATGACTTGGCACTTATGTCTAGACTTACTTTAATTTTATGTTATACTCTAAATGGCAAATAATTGATAGCTGTTTAAAAATCCCTCATTTTAGGGAGACTGAATCTCACTAGGGACCCCAACACTGCTGCTGTGATTCATGTAATCATGAGGTAATTTTAGTGTTGGAAAATTGGAGGATCAGGCCCTTTACATAGCACATTTTATTAAAATAGTTTACGCTTGATTTGCTCTTAATTACTGACCCAACTTAATTCAGTAGAATATAAATACTTATATATATTTCTCCATGACTATAAATGCCAACAACAGTTATTGCTGATACACTACTTCCAGTTATTTCTTACTAAATTATATGCCTATAGAATTTCTCATAAAATATGAGTCATCTGAACAGAGCTGCCAGTTTAATTAACTTTGTGATACGAATTCATCATCTCTGAAGTTATTCAGTAGTTCTGAGTTCTCTAATGCTTCTCTTAGCTGTTTCTAGTTTGATTGCTATAATAAAGTAGTTGGAAAAGGAATTTTGTTTGTAATAAAACTTCCTTTTAAAAATACCTCTAATGAAAACTATTCCATCTTATATCCTGTGCATTATTGGTTAACTACTCCATTTTGATATTTTATTAAAACAAAGTATTAAAAATGATGCACGACTCTGTGCGCACATTAATTTCATGTGTAGACATGCCCACTGACAACAGCAAAGGTATGCTACAGACTAGACACCATCCTTGAACCAAATGAATGGATATTTCACCTTCTGTGTGATTCAGGTCCTTGTATAAAGGTAGCTGCATTCTTGATTGACAAGCAAGATTGTGAGTGCTTCACTGCAGCCCAAATACTGCACAATACTGCAATACAGAAAAATCTCACAGAGGAACTTTTTCCTAAGGCAGAAGCCTGTGAACAATCAGACCAGCTTTCTTTTGGCCAGAATGAGTCATTCCCCCTAGGTGCCAATTACTATAGTGGCAATCACCTTGTACCAGTGCTCCCTAGAGCTGAATGCCAGAGGGGACAGCAGAAAGGCATTTTCAGTGGAGGCTCCTCAGTATTGCTTGGTCAGTAGAACCCAGAATTTGTTACTTTTTGAGCATAGCACAATGTCCAAATGTTCACCAAAGTTTTGCCTGAGGGAGGGATTGAAAGAGAAATGAGAAGTTTTTTTTTACTCTGACTTATTGGAGTGAAACTTCTTTGTCTGTTCAGGCATCATTAATTAGTTAGGGATCTCTGTATTAATTGGTTAGGACCAAGTTCAGAGAGTTTGGAACTTTTTAAGAGAGGAGAATGTAAAGAAAAAATCCATTATTTCTCATGATTTAGCCAATTTTCACTACTGTATGGTGTTATTTTCCCCTTTTAATAATAATCCTTAAATGCCATCTAGTGGTGGAATTTTTTGGTCTCTGCTTCTCAGCTTCTACAACAGGTGGTTCTCAACCATGTTCAATTCAAAGCACTTCTCATTAGATCAGTGCTTCCCAACCTTTTCCTCAGCATGGCCCTCACTCCCACAACCTGCAGCCTACCATACCTCCAGGTGCCCCTCACTTCTGACCCACAGCTCCCTTGTCCTGCTAGTGCCCCTTACTCCCAACTCACAGGCCCCTGGCCCTGCTGGTGCCCCTCACTCCCGACCCACAGTCCCAGTGGTGACGTGTAGAGGGTTCACAGGGGTGCACCTCCACCCCCTGAGAGTGCTTGTGCACCCCCGACCAGCCGCACTCCACGCTTAGGCGATGGGCAGGGGGGCAGGTGGCAGCGCCGGTGCTCCCCCCCCTGCAAGTGCCGGCTGGGGAGTGAAGAGCCGTGGAAATGGACCTTCAGGAAGCGACAACCCCCCACCCCCCCGAACCAGCCCCTGCTGCCCCATGGACAAGCCGACCATGGCTCTGTCCTGCTCCTCCAGCCAGGCCCTGCATTCCTGCCCTAGCTGCAGACCCCATGCACTGTCCAGATTGGCAGTGCCCCCTACACCACTCCCTCCCTCCCCGTGGGGCACTCAATCTGCCCTCCCCCATACACTTACCTGTAGGGATCTGTGGGAACTGCTCTCCATGCTGCCTGGCTGCCCCTTCCTCTTCCAGCCTGCAAGGGGAACCCACTGTTACTCACTTTTTTTTTCTCCTTTAAAGGGGAAAATCTGCATTTTTCTGCAGTGAACAGAAAAGTCGGATCCCTGTATAATCCATCGACACCGTCAAGCATCTTTCCAACTCCATTTTGTATCATTGAAACCTCAAATAGTGTTGCGACCCCAAGGCTGGGAACCACTGCATTAGATTCAAGGCTCCCCTCAGAAAATGTGAGGTGTTCACTTTCACTAATTGTTTGACTGTGGGGGGGAAAAAAAGCAATTGCAAGGAACTCACAAAGACAACAACAGGTATGAATGTTTTTGACACTATGGATTCCTATCTGAAATGTCTTATTTTTATCTTGTGTAGGCATTTGCACATCTAACTATGCTAATATTGAGCAGCACCCTTAAAAGGATTTCATGGCCTGCTAGGGTGCAGTGGCACCATGGCTGAGAATCATTGTTAGCATCATGACTGAAAAAGAAATTAAGACCCATTGCTGCTGCAGCCAGTGGCTCATGCTGCCAGTGCCTCATTGTCTTTTGGATAGACAAGCACCAGCAGGTAATAACTCTCTAAATTTTAGAGGGGCCCTGCAGCCCAGATAGAATGGTCTGGTGGGCCAGATCCAGGCCATGGGCCATATTTTGCCTGCCCCTGCCCTAATCCTAATCCTGTGGACCCACAATCCCCACCCCTAATTTTTGTCCAGTGACCCTGACCAGTCCAGTCTCTAAACCCTGATCAAGTGATTGCTACCAAGCCCTGTCTTGAGCCCAGCAGCACTTACTTGCCTCACTCCCAACACTAGCCTGGGGGCTGCCTCCAATTCCAAACCTAAATCTAGCCCGAGGCCCCTCCCCCCAGCACTAAACCATTCTCAGGAGGCCCTTCCAGACCCATCCCTAATAGCTGCTACTATCCTTGGTTCTCAGACTCCTACTGAATTCACCCACATAACCACAGCCCAGACGTCTCCTAGCCACATCAACCATCTCACTAGCGTGGCCTATAGAAGTCCCAGACCTAACCACAGCCTGAGAATGTCTTCTAGCCCTAAGTCTTTAGTCTGCTTCCCCTACTAGGTCCTTCCCTAACTCTAGCCCCTGTGAGGTACAGATCTAACCCTAGCCTGCCAGCTTTTCCCATTCCTAGCTCTAACTCTAGCCCATCAGCACATACTGCCTAAGCCCTACCACAATGGCCCCTACTTACTTCATCCCTATCCCTGTTCCAGTGGCCCCTTGGTTGGGCTAGGGATTCAGGCAGCAGTGGCCACCAGGTTGTGGTTGGGCTTTGGGCTGGCAGGAGCAGCTGAACTAGTCTTAGGGTATAATACATTAGGGACCCTTCTGGCTAGGGATAACATTGGGTATGGCAAGGGACACTGGGCTAGGCTTAGCTGCGGAGCTGCCAGGAAAGTGGTAGGATTCCAGGATGGAATCCGCTGCCTCCCCTGCCGTGGAGATGAAGAAGCTGGCAAATGCTGCTCTATGGCAAAAGAGACTCATCCCATAAGATTATGCTTATTCTCAACAATTCATCCTTTATTTTTGTCTACTAATCAATAAACTTCTCACAGTAGTTGGAATAACCCAAGGGTTCATATAAATTCTTTTTCACCCTTCCCACCTTGTTCAAAATTTGTTAACAATGGGACAGGTAGGATGTGCTAAGCTAGAATTAGGGTTATGGTGGGAACAGAACACTTTGCTGAGTGAGGCTTAGAGGTGGAACTAGTAGGTAGCCCATGGCTACAGTTGGGTTTGGGGTATAAGTTACTGAGTGAGGGATAAGGTTTAACCCATAGGAGCTTCCAGGCTACAGGATGATAGGGATCCCTGGTGGTATGGTTGGAATCTGTAGGAGCACCAGCCAGAGTTAGTGGCAAGGATGCAGTGGGTGCCAGTCTGGAGTTGTGGATATAACTTGTTAGGGGCTTGCTGGGCTACTTTGAGGCTGAGGGTGGTAGAACCCTGCCTGTGACAGCTGAAAATTATGTCTGTGTGGTGAAGGTGCTTGCTGAACACACTGTGAGGATTAGACCAGGTGTTTCTTGTTGTTTGTTTATGTATGGAGCTTCATGTTGCTGCTAAGAGTTTAATTAAAGTGTAAGATTAGTGAGGCCTTGAAAGTAGCAGGGTCTTGTAGTTAAAATTAACCTTATCAGAAAAATGTAAAGGTTTGTACTGCTATTGGTCAGTCATAAGGAAAGTTCGTAGTATAAGAATGAGTGGCTGTGAGTCAACAGCGTAGCTCAGAAGTTATAAATTGGCTAGCACATCTGGAAGTTAGTAGAAGAAAGACGCAGCATTGTAAAAGAAGTAGCTGCTGACCTGGGTTCAGTGGGCCAGTGGATCTCGAGGAGCCTGAGGACTGAATACCAGGGTCCTTCCCAGTACCCCTTGGACAGCGCAGATCAGGGACACCTGACTTTGCTTAGCTTTATAGAAGAGGAACTTGTCATACATCAGGCATCAGAGGGGACTGCCGATTAAGTTGCCGATGTGAATTGTTATTGTCTATCATTGTTGTCTTGTTATACTACACATAGTTGTGTGTTTGTTAAGTCAATAAAACCTTTTTACTCCCAACCACTCTCAATCCCAACCCCCCCCCCCCCCCC
>NW_017729024.1:129677508-129681028 GCF_001723915.1 Gavialis gangeticus
CCCACCCCCCCCCCCCCCCCCCCCCCAGCTGGCAGCTGGGACATCTGCCCTTGGGCTGGTAGGGGCCCCCAAGCTATGATTCAGGCTGGGGTTAATAGACATGGCCAGACATCAGTTAGGGCCTGACCTGGTAAGGGACATCGGTTAGTGTCAGGTTTGGAGCCAATAGGAGTCCCAGGGTTGGGTTAAGGTTAGGGTTGCTGGGGGCGCTACTCAGCTATGCCTAGTTACCAGTCTAGGAGCAGGGTTGGAGCCTGAACTAGGGATAGTAGGGACTAGATTTATGATGCGAGTTGCCACAATACTACTCCAGTGTATGGTGGACAATTTGCCCAAACTACTGGAAAACACCCAGACTGACCACAAACACAAACGAGAAGGAAATACAATGACTTTCTTTTAGCATGCCCAACTCCAAATCAGAGACCTAGACAGAGAAGGTCTATAAATCAGAGTGATTCAGCCCAACAGTGTTGCAGAGGGGACCCTCCATCACAGAGCAACATACACTTCATTACAATAAGGTGTGCAAAATGAAGTTTATTTTCTATCTAAGGGGATTTTTACAACTTTCGATTTCCCCTCAGCCTAAAGAAGGGCATGTGTGCCTGAAAGCTTTCAAAGAAAGATTTTTGTTGTTGTTATTGCTATTTTCTAGTTTGTCTAATAAAAGATACCACCTCTGAACCAAGAGCTTTAGAGTTTTGTATTCCTCCTTGTCTCATACCAACATGGCTACAAAACAGATCCATGACTGCATAGGAGCATTTAAACAACTTTCCTCAAGATTCCATTAATTTAAAGCAGTAACTACAAAGAAACTCATGACTGCTATACTGTCCTGGAGGAAGTGGATATTGACAAGTTACCAGTAGTTTGTTTTCAAAAAAAACCCTCCCAAACTCCACTATCATTCCACAGCACAACGTTACAAGGTTTCCGGCATAATCTTGTAGTAACACCTTAATATCAGCAGTACAAGCACAACAGGAGGGGATAACAGTACCTCTTCAGATATAGTATCACCATAAATATGATTGAGGAAATGATAGGACAAGCCCAACTGTTCCTATGGATCTCTAAGAAAAATCTAATGCACATAATCAACCATCTTTGCCTGATTTCACCAGAGACTGAATGGGGTACATAGTGGTTAATTTTGTGCTTTCTATCACACAACATTTTCTTGACTATTCAATTCAACCAGATGCTGAATTCTACTTTTCATGCTATCACTTCTGTACTCACATGGGCCATGTGAATGATTCATTTATCAGAAAAGATGCACAAGAGGAGAAAAACCTCAGAAAAGTTGTCTCAACATGTCATTTCCCAAGTTGATGTGGAATGGCTGGAAAAGTGGAACTGCTTCAAACTGAATGAAGAAACTGGTTTAGCAGCTATGAAGCTCTCAACAAGCCATGAAACTATTGCTAACTGAAATGGGTTATTTTGGCAAGGTTAATGACAACAATGAAACTTTCAAAACTCAAATTGTACGGATAAGATATATGTGCTGAGTATGCAAGTGGAAAAGTATGGTTGCGGTATAAGTGCAATGCACTGCCACCAGTCTTAACTTAATGAACTACAAGATATGTGACCTGTGGAAGCAAGTTGTTTCTAGCAGCCTATGAGTGAAGTGCAGTTCATGGTATGCTTAATTATCTTTTAGGATATTCTGAAAGCAGCTCCTCTCACTCACAGAGGATTCAAATTGTGGATATCATGCTTTCAAAAGCATTGAATAGCAGAAAAAGCCTAAGGTTTACTTTGCCGGACTGCAGAAATGAAGAAATTACAGAACTCTGCCACAAACACAATATTGTAGAGACAAATGAGGACCCACTGGAAGCTGCAAAAGAAAAATTTGTAGAAAGCTCTGCATCTCCTACAAACTTCTTTGTACTAACCCTTTGGGTCACAGAGAGGGTGCAGAGAGAGATTTCAGGAGTGTACCTGAAAAAGCCCAATGGTATGTAACCCAGTTAGATTTTTCTGTTTTAAATGCCATAAATGGCAAGTGAGGGAGGTGACTTACTAGAGAACCTATGGAACTCGCTGGAACCTGTGATTTAGTGTTTAAGTATGACAGAATGGCATGCCATACCAGTCCTCACTTTGCAGCTGCAGACATTTTGCTAGTACAGAATCTGCATTTCAAAAGCCTTCAAGAAGTATCTAAGGCCCCTTATGCAAATATCTACAGTCTCATTCAGTTTACTCTCACTTTGCCTGTCAAGAAAGCCACATCCAAATGAAGCTTTTCTGCAATTAGATAGTTAGAAAGTAGCTGTGTTCAACCACAGGAAAAGAAATATTTTCTTCACTGCTGCTTCCTCAGACAGAAGCTGACTTGTCTGCAAAACTGATCTGAGAGAACAGAGTAGACACTTATGCGTCTTAGGAGGATAAAATGCATTTACATTAAAGCTTTTCTGCACTAAGATAACAAAAGTTTATGCTTGAATCAGCAAGAGATGAATAGTTCCATGAGATTCTGCAATAGTTACATGCTCTGTATATGCATAAAGCTATTCTTTATGCTTGTGCTCATTCTTTATAGCATTAGCTACTCAATATGACAAAGTTTTAAGTAACCATAAACAAAAAACTGCAGGGTGATTTAATCTGCACAAGAAAAGTGTTATTGATTTCATGTAATTCAGGGGTCAAACTCATCTGGCCTCACAGATTCAGGGCTGGCCCTATAAGCTGGATCAAGTCCACAGACCAACCCTTCCTTCCAGTCCAGAACATCTTGGAAAGAGGCCTGGTGTGCCGGGTGCTTGGCTACTGCTGTGGGAACAAGCTGCAGTGCCAGGCTCCTTCCTCTGGTGTTGCTGGGGCTCCAATACCATAGCTCTTGCCCAAGTGCTTGGCCGTAGTCACAAGAGGGTCCCCCACATCCAGGTTGCAGGCCAGACGACCTGTCTTTGTGGGTTGTTATATTTGACACCCCGATCAAAATTATGCATTTTTGTAATGCTGAGAAGTGATCAGGCCCATAATACTGAAGATTCCAAAAATGAAACCTTTACTTATCCTGTCCTCACCAGAATGTGAAAGTCAAAGTTCACCTACAGCCAAGCTGCCTATTAACTTTATCATCATTTTGCCACACCCAAATATTTTGAAGTGTAATTAAGTTGCTAAGCAGATATAATGACAATTCAGGCCAGGGACAGGAATGGAATTCAGAAAACTACCAAATGCGGTGGAAACCCATTGATTTCTCTTTGTAAGTGAAACGACAGATGTCTGTTGTGAAGCAGTTGGCTATAAAGATCTCATTCTGTGACAAAAACTTTGAAAACCAAAACTTCAATATTACTGAATGGCCAGATGGAACAGGAGCAGAAATGGCTCTTGTTCAGACCCATCTTCAGGAAACCATTGAACACTTAATAGTTTCTGCTGAGAACTGGATTGTTGTGTTGTGACATACCTGCCATGACTGGTATTCACAAATGCCTCTATACTAATGCCCGTAGCATAGGGAACAAGCAGGAGGAACTCG
>NW_017729024.1:129681039-129684087 GCF_001723915.1 Gavialis gangeticus
GTCCCTTCCGACCCTAGAAACTATGAAACTATGAAATCCCTATTTAAAAAGATCACTGAATTCCATGGGTTGTAACCATTCATTGTGATTCATCTCATAAGCAATTATACCTGCAGGGAAGCTTTCATCTTCTCTAGTGGACTTGCATGGAAGCATATACAATCCCAAGGAATACTGAAGCCCTTCACATATTTCAAGAATTCTTCAGCATAGTTTTCCACAAAATGCTCAGACATGGTCAGATGAGGTGCTTGCCAGTCCAAGCAAATGTGAAAAAGGTTAAGGAACAAGGGGAAATATCGAGCTATGATATTTATTAAAACCCTCCTTATGCTAATACTCTGATACATGACACAATGAAGGACCTATTCAAGAAGTGCCTCGTGGGACTCAGACCATGCTCTGGCGTTTTCTGAAAGTTTCAACACATGATTCAAGAAGGATGCCCCACTCCTTTCAACAAGAGATAAATCAGTTTTGATAATTGGCTCAACACTTGATGACAACTTCTTTATGTCAAAGCTGTTGATGTCAGAAATGGAAAGTCTAAGTTGGAAACCGAATGCATTTCTATTGCTCAATTTTATCAAGAGTTAGCTACAACCTATACCATGTTTATTCTTAAAGGTCCAGATCCTAAAAAGTAGTGTAATTTCTACACTATATTTAATGGGTCTAGAGGGACAGCTTGGAGGGAAGCATTTCCAACCCTCAGCAGTGACAAAGCTTAAGTAGATTTACAGTTAGCTAATGGCTACATGTCATTGCTCTCTTCAGAGATGAAAGGTATTATAAATTACTGTTTGGTACAGTTAAGCTTCGGGGGGAAGCTAGATTAGTATGCAATGACAACCTCTTGAAATCCAACGAATTGATACTTCAATTCTTCAGCTGAAGAACTGATACTTCAAGGATTTCAAAATGCGAAATACTTGAGATGAACAGTTTTCATATGGACCACAAAACAAAGTGAGCAAGTAAACTAAAGGACCAAATATACTAATAATGCTGTCATTTACTATGAAAAAAAAAATCCCAGTGCTTCCAAGGCAGTGCAGTTTCTATTGAAGCTCTGAAGAAAATCTGCTACTGTACTATGCCATCAGGTCATACTCTAAATTCACAAATCTTAAAGAAAACTGGTTGGGAAAAAATATGCATGGGTATTACACTAAAACCTTGAATCATAATGCAGATGTGACTAATCACATGTACCACATGGTTTGGAGGTAAGAAGAGCTCAGCAGCCCAGAGCAGGTAGAAACTGGAAAACGGAGCAAGCTCCACAACCAGCTTTGTTATGAAACAGGATTTAAAAGTGGGAACAGATTTATGGAAGTGACAGGATAACAGAAAGGGGAGTCTTGGCTCTCCAGTAAGGGTGTTTGTGGTTTCCAGTGCAGGGTGAAGGTTTGATTTTTCCCATGTTTCTGGGCTTTGCTAACTGCCACGTGGGACTGGGAAGGGTTTGTTTATTCCTCTCCCCTTACTGCTGCTACAGATTTAAGTTTTTGTTGTTCCACTTCCCTGAGGCTGAAAACAGAAGTCATTTTTGGAATACGATCAACTATGCCACAACACACACTGGCACAGCTGATCCACTTGATTGATGTCTACGTACATTGCTGGGGTTGTTGTCCCATAGGATCAAGCCCCGGCTGCTCCTGCTGTTTCAGGGGCCTAATCCTGCAGGAAAACAGCTCTAGGTGCTGCCCCCCAAGTTACAGCGCGTGTCTTCAAGCCAAGGGAAACCTCTCAGTTGCAGACACACGTGCTGTGTCGGGGAAAAGGAGAATCTACCTGCAAGAGATTCTGCTCTGGGTGAAGGGGAGAACTCCTATAGGGGTGTCCCCCTCCATGTTGGCAGACACCCCCCCATCAGGGCAGTGTGCTATGGGCAACTTCCCCCAGCACCAGCATAGGGAATTCTCATAGGGATCCCGACCCCCACCCCCCTGCACTTGCAAACCATGCCCTGTAGTAATGAATACACACCTGGTATCAGGGCATGGTTTGCAAGCACAGAAGAAACCACTATGGGAATTCCCCACTTCTTGCAGTCACACACCCTGGGAATCCCCTGCAGGAGATTCCTGCAACACAGGTTATCATCACTATGCTCCAACTCAGGAGCATGCATATGCAAGCAGGAAACCCTGACTTGCAGCCACGTGCCTATGTTGGGATGAGACAGCTAGAGCTGCTGTCTCCCAAGACCAGGCCCTGAAGTTCCTGGAGCTCCTGCCCAGGGTGGCTGAAGAACGTGGGCAGCCACAGGCACTCTCCTGCCGTAAGTGAACAGATGTTGGCTACAAAAAAGTGGCACAAATGATGACTAGGGTCGTTGCTGTCACAAAACTAAGGTATTTGTAGCGCAACAAAGGGCTAAGATGCCTCTATTCACTTAAGCAGCCACCACCTTATTTTTATTGTGACGTTAAGCCGGTCTCCTAGCAGCCTCAGGAGGAACTAGTGGGTGTTCGGTGCAGCCAAAGGCTGGGAGGCTTGTCAGGGGTGCACTGGGGATTGCTCCTTGCAGGGTCAGGCCCGTCACCCCTGCTGGGACCGGACAGGACTTCCATCCCATTCACAACCAGACCCGTCGGGGTGGGGGGAAGGAGGCAATTTGGCCTTTCGCTGCAGCCGGAAGCACAGTTCCCTGCCTTAGATCTCTGGTGTACTGCAACAATGTCTTTCCTGCCCTTGTCCCCCCTGCTTTCTCAGGGTCGGGGGGAGGTCTCAGGCACGGGTTTGGGGCTGGATCAGGTACGGGCGACCACTGGTGAGCCGGCAGAGCCGAGCTTTGCTACTCCACCGCTCTTCCCCGACAGCCCTCCCAGCGGGGGCGGGGGCTGTGTGCGGCTCCCACGTTCTCCCGCCCAGCCAGGCTGCGACGCATGCGCGCGGCGCCCGCCTGCCCTTTCCGAGGTCGGGGGTAATTTCCGGTGGTTCCGGAACTGCTTCCGAGTTGTGGCTCTTCCTTCTCCGGCCCCTTCCGGACTCCTGTCTTGGCGCGCGGTCGCTCGGGGGCGGGGCGGCATGGCCGGG
>NW_017729024.1:129684430-129686317 GCF_001723915.1 Gavialis gangeticus
CTGAGGGCCCCGCGGGCATGGGCGAGCCGGGCGCGGAGCTGCGGGCGCTGCAGGAGAAGGTGGCGGCGCTGGAGGCAGAGCTGGGCGCCTGCCACCGCCGCCTGGAGCAGGTGCAGCGGCTGCTGTGTCAGACCGAGCGGCTGCACCGCGAGGAGCAGGACAGCAACGCCGCGCTGCGTGCGCAGGTACCCCCTGGCCCCTGCGGGGGGCTCCTGCCCGCTCTGCGGGGTCCAACCCCCGTGGCAGCGCCCGGGGCGACCGCGACTTTTGCTGGGGCCAATCAGGGTGGGGGTGCGACCGGCCCCTGCTGGTGTTGGGGCGGGGGCAATGACTTCTGCTTGTGCTTCCCGGGGGGGGGGGGAAGCAGCTCTGGGGGTTCCCGGGGGCTCGGTCGCTTTTCAGTCCTTGCCCTGAAAGCGGTGCCATCAGTTTTTCTAGCACGCTAGACACCCCTCTCCGGGCTGCTGGTCCCTGTGGGGTGGGGGGCAGCAGAGGAGGTTCCAGCCTGGCCTCCTCCTGCAGGGGTGAAGGCCACCTTCCTAGACCTTGAGTACTGGCAGGGTGCTGGTCACATTCAGTTCACTGCCTTTCAGCACCTGCTCTCTGCCCCCTGTGAAGTAGGAGATTAGGTGAGAGGAGCCTATGGCCTGAAGCAGTAAATGGCACTTGTCAAGTTTCTTCCTTCCTTTCTCTCTGTGGCAGGGTGTGCTGTGTGGCTTCCTTTCTCGTCTCCCCACCCCAGAGTGCAGGGGCTCTAGCTGGGAGGTGAAATTAACAGCATGCATTTCAAGGCAGGGGTTGAAAAACTCCTGAGGTCTTGGGACCCCCAGAACTACAGCCCCCTACCAGGTACCACATTCAGGGGGCTACACAGTCCTCCCTGCAACACCTGACCCTTCCTGGGAAGCATGAAGGTCTGGGTCAGTGGCACTCAACTTTTCTAGACTCGAGGCATCTTTGACTACAGAAAAATATTGAGTACAACAGAAGAATTGGTCTTTATTTTTCTGTAGCCCAAAGGAAAAAACAAGTAAAACCTAGGAGTTTGTATTTTCCAATGTGTACTTTGAACCTGAAAAGTTTGGGAACCGCTGTGACAGAACATTTTTTCTGTGACAAAGAACTTGGGAAGACCACAGTTGAACTGTTACAGTGTCAGTGATTGGGACCAGATCACAATTGTGTGATATGCTGTGGTTCTGATAATGGGGGGAGGTGAGAGTGAGTATGCAGCCCAGTATGTCTTGCAGGGCAGGGGGGAGGAGTGCTTGCACCCACGTTTTCAGAGTCCGATGAGGTGGGTGGTCTGTGGCTGGGAGTATTGTCATTTTTCTGCTTTCCCTTGTTTCCTCAGTGTTAGAGGTGCACCAGTACATCTATCCATGTTGTATGGGCACCAGTAAAAGGAAAATTGACATTATCAGCAATCAGCTTTTTTTGGCTAACGTAGCTGATAATGTTGCCAATAAATGCTGTGTGCATGTGTGCAGCACCAGCCCAGCAGCTTGGAGAGCAGTGTCTGGCTGGTAAGTCTGTTGGAGGGAAGGGGTATGGGGAGTGCAGATCAAGGTCCCCATGGTGAGGGGGGGAGTGGGGCTGGGGCTAGGGCAGGCACTGCCCAGCCAGGAAGAGTGTGGAATGGAGCTGTGAGTGGCTTGTCTGGGGGACCATGGGAAGGGGGCAACTCCTGCAGCTGTGCATACCTCCAGGGGAGGTATGGGGGGCATGTGCCCCCTGCTTTTGTACACAGGGCTGAAGCCAGGAGCAGTGCTGGGCTCTGTCTGGTGGATGGTTTGGGCCAGAGCTGTGCTCAGAGTGAGTGGCAACAGTGCTGGAAGGGGGGCTAAGGGGTGAGCTGTGGCCACATCAGAATGGGAGGTTCGGGGG
>NW_017729024.1:129686328-129687514 GCF_001723915.1 Gavialis gangeticus
TGTACTCCCCATGCCTCCCTGAGGGGTGTGTGCAGAGGCGGGAGCTGCTCCCCTGTGCCTCCCTGGATGAGCTGCTTGTGGCTCCGTCCTGCCCCACCCTGGATATGCAGTGCCTGCCCCAGCCCCACTCACTCACCGCAGAAGGCCTCAATCTGCCCCCCTTCCCCCACAGCAGACTTATCAGTTAGATGCTGCTCTTCAAGCTACGGGACTGCATATCGGCAATTGGATCAGTATTGGCGGATATGACTTGTTAATATTTGGCCATTGGTATCGGCCCAAAAAATATTTATTGGTGTACCCCTACTCAGCATGAGTTCAACCAACTTCATTAATTTGCAAATAACCTAAGTCTGCAGTGTGCTTCCCTGCCTTGGGGTATGGGAAATTGCGGGACCTACATTTTTTGTTTCCCAGGATCTGGCAGAGCTTGATGATGGGCTGTGATCGGTTGAGTAGGAAGTGGAAACGCAAGACGTTTTTACATGTGCCCCAGGAGTTGCAGGGAGGGGGGAGCACTTTAATAAGAGCGGGTCTTGAAGCCACTCTAAATAAAGTGTCTGCAGAGTCTTGTGTATCAATGTCCCCACGCTTCAAAATGGCAACGGGTACTTTATCTAAAGCTTGTTAAGTGAGATTTAGTTAAAGAGCCCCTGCCGCCATTTTGAAGCAGGGAGATGCTGATACATGAGATGTGGAGGCTGGTTGGAGCACGGTAATTCCCACACTGCATCAGATGCAACGTGCTGTAATTGCAACATGTTGGAGCAGCCTCCAAGCCCTTGTATAAGCACCCACAGCTTTTATTGAACTGGCCAGACCCATGCCACAGAACATTTGCTGTCCACACATAGCACTGAAGTGGTTCACAGTGAACCAATTCAAAAGTATACTTGGACAAATCAAATACTATTTTGAACTGTTCTAGGTGGATTTAAATTGGTTTAACAGGCTTGTATGTTTGTCTGCCTCGTGTTTAAACCATTGTAAGTGTGGTGTGTCCATGCCCTTAGGTTGAACATCCAGTGCAGGCAGTTAGCTCCAGCTTTTTGCATTCATCAGTCCCAAGCAAATTTTGTAACATTTCCAGGGTCATAAGCTTGGCTTATGAAATTATTCAAAAAGAAAAACAGATCCAGGGAAGGGAATGAATTCAAAAGACAAAGGAAAGTAAAAGGAAAAAAAG
>NW_017729024.1:129687685-129694551 GCF_001723915.1 Gavialis gangeticus
CATCAGTCCCAAGCAAATTTTGTAACATTTCCAGGGTCATAAGCTTGGCTTATGAAATTATTCAAAAAGAAAAACAGATCCAGGGAAGGGAATGAATTCAAAAGACAAAGGAAAGTAAAAGGAAAAAAAGAAGACTGCCCAATAAAAATTTGTGCAATATACATTATAGCGGTCTTATGCCTCTGCATTTTTTATGGCATGCTACACAATTTAATATTATTAGGGTGATAAAGCACATGAAAGGTGGTTGTTTGAATGTTTTGTTTTTTAATTTAGATCATTAACATTTTATAGAACGTAAGACCTGCCATCTACTGGGCCAGACCATAGGTCCATCTTACCCAGTATATCTTTGCATCATACAGTGGCAGAGTGTGAATGATGAAAGGGAGGGTGAACTGGGCATGACCAGGTTTTTTCCATTGTTCCTCTCTCACTTGCAGCCTCCAACTTTTAAGACATAGGAAGTTTTGATTCAGGGGCTATATCTCTAACTCCAGTGCTCAATAGCTACTGATGCTCCTTTCCTCCCATAAGTTGTCCAATCCCTATTTGAATCTGGCTAAACTATCAGCTTCCATAACATCTGGAGACAATGTGTTCCACACTTTAATTAAAAATTCTGTGAAAAAGAACTTCCTTTTGTTAGTTTTGAACATACTACCTACTAGTTTCTTTTTGTGACCCCTAGTTCTTGTACAGTAAGAAAGAGGAAATAATAAATCCCTATTTACTTTCTCTTTGCCATTTAGTATTTTGTGAACCCTTATCGCGGTCTGCCTCAAACATCTCTTTTCTAAATCAAATAGGCCTCTTTAATCTCTCTTCACATGGAAGCCCCTCCAGACCACTTCGTTGCCCTTCACTGTACCTTGTCTAGTTCTTCTGTATCCTTCTTGAGGTGTGGGGACCAGAACCAAGCACAGTATTCAAGGTGTGGATGCACAATGTATTTATAAAGAGGCATGATGATATTTTCAGGTTTGTTAGCAATTCTCTTCTTAATAATCCCTAACATTTTGTTTGCCTTTTTGGCTGCTGAGCTCTAAGCTGTCTACAATGACTCCCAGATCTTTCTTGTGTGGTAGCAGCTAATGTAGAACCCATCATAATGTAGGTGCAGTTGGGTTATTTGTGCCTAGGTGCATCACTTCAGGGTACACTTTTACACCTTGAACTAGTGTAACTGTACAAGGAAAAAGGATGATCTCTCTTGTTTTGATATTTGTTAGTGTGTCTCAAGAAACGGAGATCAGTATCAATAGCTATTAAATACTTAAATATTTATTTCTCTCCAGTTTCTACAAGGAAAGAGGGCAGTGAGGTTCTTTAAGGTAGGTAATTATGACTGGGATGGATTTGATAATAATATAATATACTGGTTTTTTGCAGGTTGAAGAGCTCAGTAAGGAAATCCATGATAAGAAGAAAAGAGAGAAGGGTACATCTAGTGTAGAAGTACAGACAGAAGATCATGCTGCTTGGTCAGAATCAGGTAGACAGTGGAGATTGCCCTTAAGAAACAGATCCTTTAATTCCTAAATCAGTTACTTTAGACATGGTAATATATCATTATTTCCCATTTCTTATTAACTTGAAGTATATTTTATATGTGTATGTGGCTTATCTTCTGTGCTGAATAAAACAAACCAACTTGTCATCACTTTTAAGGCCTATTCAGGTATAACACATCTTTCAAATCATTCAATACATCAGGCAATTGACTCCTGACTTTATGCTACTATTAATGTTGACTTGATGGCCTGCTTACAGAAGCACAATGAAAAGGGGGCAATAGGCACCAGCCCTGAACCTGAAGGAGCATGCAAAAAATATTAGCAGCCATGCTGCTGGCCCAGCCATCAATGTTGACATTGCTGTCACCCATCTGCTCAAGTATCCAGTTATGCCTCTGTCTGCTTGTCTGCTTCTTCCTCTGGTATCTAGGTTTTTTTTTCATGCTACCCTCTATTCATGTGTAAAACTACACCTAAAATTGAAAAAATTGCTGTCTTCTAAATTCCTTTTTAAATCACCCTTTGCTACTATCTGGTGTTGATTAGGTAAGTATTGAGCTACGATGTATACTTTTGAAGGAAAGAATAATTAAAGATATAAAAGTAAATGGAAAAATGGGATAAAATGCAACAGGGACTACCAAGGTAAATCTTGCCATGCTGATCTGATATCTTTCTTTGATAAGAGAATAGAATTTTCCAAACAAGCAAAATTTCAATAGGTCTAGTTTATTTGGACTTTAGTGAAACATTTGATACAATGTCACATACAACTAGTAGTGAAGCCAGGAAATGGTTAAGGAGGGGATGCTTGTGAATCTTGCTAATAGCACAGAGTTGGAAACCAATGATAATACAGAGCAGCACTGGAGTATCATACAGGAAGAACTGGATAAATTGCAGAAATGTGTTGCACTCTACTAGAGTTTCAGCCTCACATGCTGAAGGGCTGTTTCTGTTATAAGCTAGGAGCTTACCAACTGGAAGTGACAGAAGAGGAGAAAAAACTGCTTATATTAGTTACAGGTTGACTGGGGTAACAGTGAGATTAGAGGCCATGGAAAAAGAAATGTTAGCCTAGGATATGTCAGGAGTTGTCTTTCCTAATGGCATAGGGAATTAATTACTGTCATAGTGAAAGGCAATGGTGAGAGTTTATCTGGATTATTGTATACAATTCTGATTACCCCTATTCAAGAGAGAGTAATTTCATAAATATCTGAAGTAGGTATAGAAAGCCTCCTAGAGTGATTGGAGAAATGGAAATTGTATCCTACAAAGGAGATTCACAGAAGAGCACTGGTTTGGTCTGACAAAACAAAATCAGAGAATGGGATAGAATTGGTTATGTTGGGGTAGAAATTCAACCCAAGGAGGAAGAAAAGTAATCTGTTTAAACTAAGTTTCAATGTTGACTGAAGAACAGATGGATATAAACTGGCCGTGAATAAGCCAAGACTGGAAATTAAAAGGTTCTTAGTCATCGGTGGAGTAAAGTTCTGGAAGAGCCTTTCAGTAGGAACAGTGTGGGGGGGTGAGAATCTTTCTTTTTGTTTATAAGATGGAGTTTGATAAAGTTCTGAAAAACACTAGCAGGGGAATAGAATTGATGACTCGGAGGTGTTTCTTTCATTCTAGGGTTGGCAAGCTGGTCAGTTGACTGGTCAAATATTGTCAGTTGACCATTTTTTGCAATTTTGCCAATTTCTGACTGATATTTGACTAGTCAGTTGACCAAACTTTATATGACTGGTCAAATACCCAGCCCTATTCAGTTCTGTTTCTTTTCTGCTTGCTTCATCCTCCAAATACATGCTGTTTGTCTGGTTCTTTTGGCCTGTCTGTCTCCTAGATTTCCAGGTTTCCTGTAGATTTTCAGGATAGCCACCCTGTGTCTGTATGTCTCTGCATGCTGCATAGTGTAATGAGATCCTGATCTTGCCATAATAGGAAAAAATAAATAATATGATTATACATAAAATTCAGCACTTGCATATGCATATTGAAGCAAGTAGTTACTTGTTTAACAAAAGCAAGTTAAATGCGAAGTGGTGTGTATTACCAAGTAATTGATTTCAATTGGATTACTTGTGTGTATGAAGTTTTAAATTATGCCTTAGGGTTGTTAGGTTGATTTCGTTTAAAAAATTGCTTTGATAATTGTCATTTAAACTTTTTTCTGCAGATTATTATTATTATCAGAATTACTATAACAACGTTGAGCCTCAAGATAATGCATCTGATCTACCTGTGGAGAATGACCATAGGAGTGAAGGTCCAAAACATAATTCTGCAGATGAGCCACAGGCATGTGGTGACATTCAATCAGATGTGGATAACCCAGAACATAGTGAATGTGTACATGGAGAAAACGTAATCCAGAATTCACAGGTAGTAGAACTGTTGCTGATTTAGAAGGTGCAGTTTAGCCATATGAGATGGCTTTTTACAGTGGTCTAGTACTGAAGGCTTTGTACAGATTTCTTACTCGTGTGTTATAGCAATAGCAGTTGCTGATACCAGTCTGCCCTTCATTAAAGTGTATCGCTCGTGGTGATAGTTTTTTGATTGAGCACCAAACAGATACTGGCTTTAGGAATGTGACTAAAGGAGTTGCAGATGGCGACTTTTGTTTGCTTATTGATTTGGCCTATTTTGAATTGACGGCAAAAGAACTGAAAAGCTTTGAATGAAATTCTGGCCCCACTGAAGTCTGTGAGTTTTACCACTGACTTAGCTGCTGTCAGGTTTTAGTTCTGTTTTACTTGGAGAATACCTGCATCCTCTGTGTCTCTCTTATGGTACTAGGTTGTTTTTTCTGGGGGGAGGGAGAATGGAGGGGGTTAAGTTTCTTATACTGAGCATTATTTCTTTAAATGTGGAAGCTTTGTTTATGAAGAAATGACTTTTTTTCCTATTCCCTGATTTCAGGAACCTGAAGGTACTTTGGTGTCCGAAGGTTCATTAGCAGAAAGCTTGAGAGCTGCTGCTGAGGCGGCTGTATCACAAACTGGATTTGTTTATGATGAAAATACAGGATTGTATTATGACCATACCACTGGATTCTACTATAACTCAGTAAATATATGGCTTAATTTTTTTTACATTTGTGTGTGTGGATTATTATATTTGCATGGTATAACAAATTGATTTAAAAATTTTAAAATTATTTTATTGAGTACTGATAGCCTCATTGCATTTTTTCTGTGATTAATTTAGAAATAAACACTGATTTCAGAGTTTATTTCCTACAGAGATTCTATTTCATGTCAATACCTTAAGAAATAATAGTAGAGAGAACTGAAAAATCAATAACTCTGTGAATTTATTTCTGGAAAGATGGACAATCTGGAGTAACACTATTCTTGTTTTAATTTCTAATCTAGAAGCTAACACAACAGACTCTTCAATATTTTTTAATAGAATTCTTATATGAACATTGAAAATAACTGATTTGTATTCATTTTTTAAAAATACTTTTAGCAGTCTTACATCCCTATTTTGATCTCAATGTAGTATAGCACTGTTTTTATGCAATCAACTACCTTTATATAATTTTACAAGCACAGTTGCTAAATTTATAGTGTAAGCAGTGGAAATGACAGCGTAATACACAGATGTGGGCTTTCATTTAGTTCTTTATGTGATGTGTCATAAATGTTTAACTTGGAAGGCATTCTTCCATGCTAGCATGGTTTCTGTTGGATTTTTTTATTTCAAAATTAGAAAATTGAGTTTAAAAATAAGTAACATTTTGATGGAAAGATACCAGTAGCCTTTCAGGTCCCAGAGGCTTCTTTGCTGTGAGAGAAATATAGGAAATGGTTAAATTGGCTGGATGTCATGTCTGACTTAATATAGTTGAGGGAGAAAATATAAGATTACTGAGACTGTGTCAAAATATCTGGCAAAGTGGATCAAAATTCTTTAAGGGGCATTTAGCACTAGCAATAGAGGTGATGAAAAATCTTCCTTTAAGTGTTGGATGCCTTTCTTTTGTAAGGAGCCTACTTTCCCATGAATGCAAGCATGTACTCATTAGTTTTAAAGGAGAGTCTGTAATAAAGGAAGAAAAGACTTTTAAATTTGCAGCACTGCAAGAGAACATTTTCTCTTTTAAATGTAATGCTAATGAAAGATGCTGAACTGATATCACTAGCAAAATAAAAACAGATACAATCTAAACCTTGGCTTTACACGCTTTTCCACTCTGTCCCACCCTTGTGCCTTTCTCCATATCATGTTGGAGATGAAAAGGAAAGTTCAGTCTGTGTCATTCAACCTTCAGCTTTCCTAAAGGTAGCATCAGTCTCAATTTTGCTTCTTTGTTATGTGACTATACATTTTTAGGAACTAAATCAAGAGCTTTAAATCATTGTGTATAGGCCATTAGCATTCCCCTTTTACAGTTGTAGAAGTTATACCAGTGCAGTCCAACTAGTGACCTGTGGACCTTATCTAGCCCCTAAGAGGGTCTGGTCCAAGTATTGCTCCCTCCATTCTGATCTCCTGCAGCTTCCACTGGAGTCTCTAAGCTTCCTCTTCCTCCTGCTTCTGCTGCTTGCTCACACCACTGGGAGCAGGGCAGCACAGCATGCCTCATGGGGTTGAGGGAGCTCATGACTGGGAAGAAGGCTGAGGAAAATCTGGGATTGCCATGCAATGCAGTGTTGCCAGTGCAAGAGGCATGTGATGTAATGCAGTACATTGGAGGTCCATGTGGTGTGTGTGGTGCAGGGGGGAGCAGGGCTGTGGTGTAGTGTGTGGTCCCAGGGGCATGTGAGCCCTGTCCACTTAGAAGTTGGACAATTCTGGGTTAAACCATGTTGTAATACAGTTCTGTGTGACCTGATAACAGTATAATGACCTAGTGACCTCTCAAACAGAAATCAAGTGTCATTATGTATTGTACATTTTCAAGACCAGCTAAATAGTGTCAGCCAGTTCATTTTTCACAGCATGAAATAGTCAGTGACAAAATCCAAATAGAAGTTTTCCCTGATCTTTTTATGGAGTTGCAATTTCATTATACTTTTACAAATATTATTTAATAGCGGGGGAGGAAATAGGAAGGCAACCAGGAGTTTTTACTTGAGTGGAAGGTTTTTAAACAAGATTACTAATGATTAAAGGGGACAAAGTTATCTACTGCTATGATTCTACTTTTACAGAGACAATATCTATGATAAATTTGCTGATTCTTCTATCTAGTCATTTTTGAGTGGTTTTGTGTTTGAGGTGAGGAAAACATGGAGGTTTAAAAACTCTTTGCTTTTAGGATTGCTTGGTTCTAATGTTTTGTTCTAGTATTGTAATTTCATAGTTTCATAGTTTCTAGGGTCGGAAGGG
>NW_017729024.1:129695807-129705679 GCF_001723915.1 Gavialis gangeticus
GTGAGCAGTCAGATCTGGCTGACTGCTCTTCCCAGCAGAATTAATATGTTCTGTATCTCAGTGATTTGAATTGTTGTCATTTTCCTTGTTCAATTTCTATTTTGATCTAGCAGTGTGATATATGTAACTGAATGTGCTAAATTTTTCATATCAGCTTCACATGCAGTTCTTCTGAATTACGTACTTTGTATTTATTTGATTTAATATAAGGTTTAATAAAGTTCCCGTTACTTTTTTTTTTCTTTCTAAAGGAAAATCAACTTTATTATGATCCAACCACTGGCATTTATTACTACTGTGATGTAGAAAGTGGTCGCTACCAGTTTCATTCACGAGTGGATCTGCAGTCTTACCAGGCTTCAACCACTCAACAGACTAAGGATAGAAAAGGGAAAAAGAAAAGAAAAGATCCAGATTCTATTGTATCAAACGAATATAAGGTAACTTACCAAATTACCAAATGCAAAAATTATTTTTTTCATGTGAAGTTTGTGGGTTTCTTTCTGAAGGATTGATATGTGTCTAAGTTAAACATTGGATCACTAACTGGGAATTGTATATTGAAAATAAAATGTTAGTTTTTTTTATTAAAGGATTGAATGAGGAACTTTAAGTTAGGACTCCTTTATTCCCCCTTCAATATAAAGAGTTGTATGTAACTTGTGCTACAACTGAATTCAAAGTCACATAACTATTTAAAAAAAAATCTAGCATCAATTCTTGCTGCTACTTTTGCAGAGTAGCACATTTAGTTTTGGTTTGATGGGTTTTGTGTCAGAACCTTAATGTTCTCTTTGATTTAATTTTTTTCTTTTTCTTTGCCTATAAAAATCCTTGTAGCCCTCCATACTTATTCCATCCACACCTTATTGGACTCTGCAGTCATTTAGACCAAGTATAATGGCCATAATTTTTTGATACACTATGCATTTTGTCATAGCCTTCTGTTGGTAACTTATTTGGTCAGGCCATCTTTTTGTCATACAGTATACTACTTGAACTACATACATTAATGTATAAATGTACTACAGCATGTGTGTTCAGTTAAGAGTCTAAGCACTCTCTTAGTATATTTTATCTTTCAGTGGCCAAGAAAGCTCAGCATATTTTGTAATCAAGTAGTTTGCAAAATATTAGTCACTTTCAGGTGATAAAAGTTTTGTGACACTTCTAATAATGTTCAAGAATAGTCCTTCTTAATGCATACCAGCATTTGTTATGTTAAATTATTCAGAGGAGCACTATGTGAATTGTAAATCAGGATTTTTTTTTACTGTGCATGTAACTATACACATTTGATTTCCTCTGTTCACAATGGTTCCTAGTTTGCTTTTTAAAAAGTGCTGTTTTATCTCTCTTGTCCATGGAATTACACTATCATCTAGGTTGTCTGAGATGAATACTTATATTAAGAAGTGTATGGCCCATTCTAAGAGAGTAGCAATGCACCAGTACTTCAGGTTCAGTAGCTGTATAGAACATTTCAGTTGTTGGAGAGGTGTTAAAATGAAATTTCCATATTAGAAAGCATTGTAAATCAGTTGGTTAGGTGGATTTTATATCTTTTTTTTTTCTGGTGTATATGCAGATTCCTCGTCTGGGGGATCAGACAGCAGACTAATTATCCCTGTCTGCAAGTAGGCAGTTGGCATTCCTGAAGAACACAGTGTGTTCAGTCTTATGCGGGGGGGAAGCTAATAAAGAAGGAATTGGCTGGTTAGGATATTTAAACAGCATCTTTATTTTTTAATATACATTTGTACTGATTTGGACAAGCATCAATCTGCTGGTGTCACTTTTCCAGAGCGTTTCAGATATGGGGATTAATTCAAGACATGATGGTTTGCATAGACTACACGGGAATGTTGTAATAGTCTATTTTTCCTGTTTGCAAATAAATAAAAGTAGACTTCTTATATCTGAGCTCTGTAATAAGCTGTTTCATGATTCTACCCAAATCTACAAGGATGTGTGTAGAAGTCATTTGGAAGTACATGACTCAACCTAACAAGTGCAAACTAACACATCTTGGTGGTTTTCCAGAATACTCTTTATCTTCCCCTACATCTAACAGTTTAATTGTATTTCCTATGGCTGCTTGGATTTGGCTGATTTTATTCTTGTAAAATATTTTCTTTAGGAGAACTTGTTAGCACATTAAATCTCTGAGTGACATTTATGTGCTCCAGTCCAAAGGCACAAGGTGGACCTCCACAATTTATGTGTTTTTTGTTAGATGCTTTTTAACCTTATTCAGGGAGGCAAATTAGGTTACAGATGGATATAGTAACAAGAGTTGCTGAGTTAACACTTTAAAAAACATGCAAAATAAATTTCATAGGCAGTGCACAGCCTCTTTAACTGTAGTTGTTGTGGATCTTTGAACACTGTAACTGAGCAGAGGTGGTGCTTTCAAGCTTAGCAATAAGGTCCTTGCTACAATTTTGTCACTAAGTTGAAATGGCAAGTGTGAATTAAAAAATAGTCTATAATCAAATATTTGAAATTTGTGTTGAACATTAACATTGAAAGGTTATTGCCTTCATGCATGTTTTTATATATTATTATGGGTCCATAACTATCTTATCTAGCTGTGTTAAAATATTTATTTTCAGAGTCGTTGGTTGTAGCAGTGTTGGTCTAAGGACGTAGGCAGGCAAGGTTCTTTGGGTAGATGTGGTATCTCTTATTAGACCAACTAAAATAGTTGGAAAAAAGTTCTTTGCAAGCTTTTAGGCACAAACACCTTTCTTCAGGCATTGGGAGACTCTGCTGCTGTTATGAGTTCTCCAAACTAGAAAAGAAGCTAAAACTATGATTCTATGATAAGAAGTTGGTGAAAATGTAAATGAGTGGAAGCTTGGAAGAAATGGGTAGAAATAGGAGGGAGAAGGGAAGGAGGTTGTATGAAGGAACGTAAGAGGTCAGCTTCAGGCAGTGTACCTGGTGAATTGATGTCTGACGGGTTATTATGTCATAAATCCAATGTCAATATGAAGTCCATGATTTTTTGTATCCAGTAGATTTATGATGTAAAGTTCATAGGCTCATCTACAAAAGCTGTTTTGTAAGTTCCTTTTGTCTTCCAAACTTCCACTCACTTACATTTTCACTGACTTCTTACACTTTAGCTTCTTTTCTACTTTGGAGAACTCATAACTGTAGCAGAGTCTCCCAATGCCTGAAGAAAGGTGTTTGTGCCTGAAAGCTTGCAAAGAACTTTTTTCCAACTATTTTAGTTGGTCTAATAAGAGATACCACATCTACCCAAATAACCTTGCCTGCCTATATTTTCAGTGGCCACTTCATTTTTACTCATTCTCTTTTTTTAAGAAATGCATTCATTAACAAGAAAATTACATTCTTGCAGGGAAGAAATTGTGATAGCATTTTTTAAATGGGAAAGACTTCCCTGCTTGTAGGATTTGGAAGAATAGCTTGCTAGCTGCTGCTGTCAGAGATCATTAGTTTCTTTTCATGAGATGTTATTACTTAGTGAATATATACTCTTGCACTTCTCTAATCTTTCATTGAAAACAGAAGATAGTAAAGGCGGTAATAAATTATCATTGATAGATGTCCTGTAATCTGAAAGCAGTCAAGATTTGTAGTAATTTAGAAGTAGGATTTATTGTTGTAAGCAGATAGACTTGATTACTGTCTTATTTGTGAAACTGTCCCTTGATACCAGTAACACAAACAATAGGTTCTATTGGGTTGAAATAATATTAGGCACAATAATGACAAGGTAACAATGTGTATATTTTTAAGGGAACATAATAAAAACTTAGGATACTGATTACCCACAAACCTTCATTGGGCACATAAAGTTGTTTAAAATTATTTTCAAAATAAATTCACTTCTGGTTTATGTTTTCAGATTGAATTACCAGTTACTAAAATGGAGTACTAGTCTGAAAAATGACTGAAAGTGGCACCTTCTTATTAAATAAGCTTGTTTGTATTCATACTCCTGCTTGCTGTGTCTGGCTAAAATAAGTTGTTACTATTTCTTACTTTTACAATACCCTCTTCTCAAGCAGGTTGAGTTGCAGGGGAAAGGATCCAGATTTTATTTTGGTTTCTATGTCACAAACAGAACTGGTAACTAAATTCAGAATAAAGAATCCTTTTTTTGGTGATAAATCCAAATGTACCTCAACAGTCAGATTCCCGGCTGAGTTGGAAGGACTAGCATTTCTTTAAAAAAAAAAATTTTTTTAAATTGACAATATACAAATTATATTCTCAGTATTGAGCAGGTGCCAGCATAGCAGTTGGGACAGTAGGTCATGATTATAGTAACTATACCACTGTGTAAAGTGCTAACACTGTGGTAGGGTTTTCAGATTTGTCTCAATGATTTTTATTCCATTTACATCTTTTTTACCTAATTATTTAATTTAATATTGCTAGTATATTGCTTCATTGTCCTTGATCTCTTTATTTTGTTTGACCATATTTTTGTATTTAGTGTTTGACTTAGCAGCCCTAGTGATGAAATAACCATTTATGAGATTACTGTCAGTAAAATATATCTGTTTATCTTCAGTGAGTCTGGATATTTTCCTAACACTACTGGAATGCAGAACTATTCCCAAAATGTGAAGTCTTCATTAAGGGAAATAAGTGTGCAAAGAAAGTTTTTACACACTATTTTTTACAGTAGAATTATAGAATAGAGAACTGCTAGAAGGCTTCAACTAAAAATTACATGATTTTAATTGCAGAAAATAGAATAGTTTGCATCCTTAATGTCTCCTACAAAAAATAAAATGGTTAAATTATTCTGTAAAATATGGAAATTAATGTTAATTCCTTTTTAGATCCCAGAACTTGTTTATTGCAAATGGTTTTCTTTGCAGGCATGAATCTGAGCATTCTGGCCACAAATTATTTTTGATAGAGAAGCCTGATATGCCATATGGAATAAGATAAATTTATACCCAACTTACACCTCCAGTGAAGTCTTATAATCCACATCGGATCAGGGTACAATTTCTTCTGGCAGTCCTAGGTTGAAAGAGAATAGTTTTCAGGGAGAGTGTCCTTTATATAGGCAAAAACAAGTGAGTTTGGAACATTCACAGTCTTAAAAGGATACATTTTATTAAATCATACTAAAGACTTCTGATTTAACCAGATCCATGGGTTCCATGTGGGTACAAAAATGATCTGTGTAGATCTATTTGCAGGATTAGGTCCTTAGAGACTATGCAGAATTGATACATTGAGGCCTGTTGACTTGATTCAATGGCTTGCCTCTTTCATGAACAAATTTTTAGATTCCTATACATGTAGCATTACTTTATCATAATAAAACCTAGCTTCAATCATCTGTCAAAGTGTCCTCTATTTTTACATGCTGCTGGTTGTACAGTTTTCAACTTTAGAATACAGTCTTGAATTCTGAAAGATATAGATCCTATCTACAGCTCTGAAGACCAGGTTTTGTCGCAAATATTTCCCATAATACTCTTGAAACGGATGATACTTTTTACGGTGTGTAGTTTACTATTTGCTGCTGTTCATCCCATCTTTAGGTACGTCAGTTGACAGAAACCATGGCTAATCTGAAGATTTCTTCTTTTGGATTGGCAGCTTCTGGTGAAGGTAGAGTTGAGACACCAAACACATTAGTCTGTGGACGTTTACCTTTTAAACTTGATATATTTGAAAAATACTTAGTATCTGGGTAGTTGATATTTAGATGTGTTTTTACTTGGAAAAAAATATTACATTATTGCATCTATTTGCAGACTGAGTTGAAATATTGTACAAGTAAAAACATCTGAAGAGAGCTTTGACAAGACCTTATCCCAAATATTTGCCAAAATGAACATTAATTATCTATATGGTGTCTTGACAAGCCAAGAATCCCCTTTCATGTCTTTAGGGTAGCAGTCAGATTTGTGCATATTGCACTTCAAAGCTGCCTGTCAAGGCAGAACAAGTTGTGTAACTGGGGCCCTTCTAAGTTTTGTTATGATGTTTGAAGATGGTCTGAAATTTATTATCTTTTTAAACATTTTTAATTCTTAAGTTTTATGTTAGAAATTAAGGCAATTTCTAGGTAGTGAGACGAGAGCTGAAGAGCTTGGGAGACACTGGCAACAGACATATGATAGCTTAGATGTTATTGAAACAAAGAATCTTGCACTTCTACCTTCCAAGGTTAATAATACAGTGTTTCACATTGAAGGAGCCTGTATAAAAGACTCAATACCCTTGGCGGCCCATTTAATTAACTTGCCAAGTACCAACAATAAACACTATTAAAGCACTTCCTGAGGCTTCCAGCAAAACAGAAATGAAGCATTACGTTTTGTGTTCCTCATATTTCTAAGAATATGTCCACATGGGTTTTGTAGAGATTAACTATATCCAATTAGAAACCAATTATAGTTGAATCGGCACATTCCCTAACATGGGTTAACACTGGTATAAAATGTTCGTATTGGGATAATTTGTTTCCATACTGTAGCATATCCACAGAGGAGTTCCATCAAAACTGTTCATAAACTCTGTGTAATCAGGTCTTAGACAGATCTAGAAATATTTCTTAAAAGAAGCAACATAAATATATTTCAGGCTTTTTTGTCTCTGTGGCAAAGAGAGTATAACATTGATTTTTAAAAACCCTTTATTGGTCACTGATATGAATGTGAAAGTTTATGCACAGTGAAGATTTGTCAGAACAGGTTGCACTCTTTTCTTAAATTGATATGTTTTAGTTATTAAAGGTTGTGCCTAGACTTGCCTCTTTAAAATTTGGAATAGGTGATGCATTCTAGATTTGTGGCTCTTGCATAGCAAAACCAAGTGATAAATGGTCACTTGTGAATGATTTGAAATATTTAGTAAACTTCTCCAGCTGGAGAGAATGGCTCTGCTATAAATTCAAATAAAAGCTGGATAGAAACTAGCTGTAGGGTTATTACAGATTCTCAAGCATTGGCATTATAGCTAGTTGGCCATTTTTTATAGCTAGATAGACTTTTTTTTATCGTGATGATTTCTTTGCATGGGTGGCCAGTCTAACTTTATTGCACGATTAATCAGCTAATTATTGTAATATATGTAATGTGTAGCAGGGGTCTTGGTGACATTTATTTACTCCAAGATGCATTTGCTGTCACCTTGATCTTGACAGAATAGACAAGGATGGTACAGGGGAGAATTTGGCTACAGACACTATCAACACTAGGTAGTCAGTTTCAAAAAGATACCTGAGTATTTGCCTTGAGTCCTTCTAATTTTTGTAGATTCAAAATTCAGATAGTAGGTATAAATACTTCTATTCTTTTCTTTCACTTCTGCCATAAACAATAAGTTGAGCTCTAGAGTGGATTGGGTCTTTTGTTGTTCATACTGTACTTGGTGCTGTGGTAATGATATCACTTGCCATAAACCAAATCCATCCTGTCTCTCTTCTGACTCTTATTGTGATGCAAGTCTAAAAGGTCATGTTGAGTTTTTCTCCATCATGGGTATAGCAGAGAAATGTATAATGTAGCAGTCTAACCATATGTGGATTTTGGGAGTTAGTCAGGAGAGTTGCAGGGAATTATCCAGTGATTCCTTGCATTTACTGGGCAAAACAGATGCATGAGGAAAGGCACCTTTTGTGGGTTATAGCTGTAGTCACAAAACACATAATAGTCACCGCTGTATGGAGAAACATATCATTGTGGCTCCTAATTGGGGAGGAGAGTCTTACAATTTTTCATTTGGAAGATCAAAAGCCTGCAGCGTTCATTTCTCTGAATCTTAAAGAAATGATGCATTTCTCAGATATTCATGTTGTATTGATTTTTTTGTTTTTTTTCTAAGCAGTGGTTATGTAGAATTAAGTCCAGCTATTAAACTGTTACCTGGACTCGTGGTATTTACTTGAATGCTGCACTGTTTTGTTTTTTTATATAGCATGCATGTGCACACACCCCACTGTGTGTGTGTGTGTGGTGATAAGATTTCTTTAGCACAACTTAAAATGATCTTGCACATGAACGAATTGAAATATTACCCATACTTAATATTTGTACAGCACCATGACATGAATTTGAATGTAGCCGTGTGAAAGCATAAAGGAAGGACAATGATATTTAAGTGTGTTAAGAACCCAAAGTTTGAAGACACTATCTGTATGCTGCCATTTAAAAAATAAATAAAGCAAGAAACCCTACCCCAGATCTTTGCAGGAATGTTAAGAAAGCAGTAACCAGCAAAAGTCACAGGAGTCACAGATTGTGAAGCTGGAAGGGACCTCGGGAGAACATCGGGTCCAGCCCCCTGCACCAGGTAGAAAAGACGACTG
The DNA here is from genome assembly GCF_001723915.1 of Gavialis gangeticus. Classification (NCBI taxonomy): domain Eukaryota; kingdom Metazoa; phylum Chordata; order Crocodylia; family Gavialidae; genus Gavialis; species Gavialis gangeticus. Next base: position 129,704,125 of record NW_017729024.1, read on the forward strand.
GAAGTCAGGTGACCCCAGCAAGGTGACCATCCAGTCTCCTGTTGAAGATTTCCAGGGTAGGCGATTGCACCACCTCTGGAGGGACCTTATTCCAGAGTCTGGACACTAACTGTGAAGAAGTTTTTACGAATGTTGAGCCTGAAACGGTCTTCCAGGAGTTTGTGACCATTACTCCTGGTTTTCCCCAAGGGTGCCCTGGTGAACAGTTCACTAAGCCCTTGATGTATGCCCCTGATGTAGCAGTCAGCTGCTATCAACTCCCCTCTCAGCATTCTCTTTTTCAGGCTGAAGAGGCCCAGAACTGGCTTGTCATATACAGATCTCTGATCATACAGGTGGCCCCTCTTGAGTTTTACCACATTCTTGTTGAAGTGTGGTGCCCAGTACTGGATGCAGTACTCCAACTACAGTCTCACCAATGTCAAATAGAGTGGAAGAATCACTTGCCTAGTTTTGCTCAAGATGCATCAATTGATGAATGCCAGAGTATTATCTGCCCTATTGGCTACAGGATCGCACTGCCAGCTCATATTCATACTGTGGTCTATTATTACTGCCAGGTTCCTTTCATTCGCGGTGCTGGTCAGTTTGGCATTGCCAAGCCTGTAGGTGTGTAGGGGGTCTTTTGTCCGTAGGTGGAGCACTTTACATTTCTCAACACTGAACTTCATCTGATTCTGATCTGCCGAACTTGCTAGCCTGCCTAGGTCCACCTGTATCTGCAGCCTACCTTCAAGCATGACTATGTTTCCCCATAGCTTGGCGTCATCCATGAACCTGGCCAGCGAGCTCTTCACCCCCACATCCAAATCATTGATAAAGATGTTGAAAAACACCGGACCAAGCACCGACCCCTGAGAGACACCACTGGCCACTCCTCGCCAGGACGACAGATCCGTTCATTAGAACTGTCTCTGGGTTCTACCTCACAACCAGCTCCCTACCCACCTAACTGTCTCACAGTTAAGCCCACAATCCTCCAATTTCTCTTGAGAACTTCATGGGATACTAGATCAAAGGCCTTTTGGAAGTCAAGGTGTATGGTGCCAACCTCCTCTCCCTTATCCAGGTGGCAAGTTACTTGATCGTAAAAGGAGGTGAGATTAGTAAGACAAGACCTGCCTGTGACAAAGCCATGCTGACTGTCATTAAGAATCCTACCTGTTGCATATAGACTCCTTGATAAATTTTTCCAGGATTTTCCCTGGGATACAAGTTAGGCTGGATTGGCCTGTAGTTACCCAGGTCCTTCCTCCTCCCTTTTTTGAAGATGGGCACAACACTGGCCCTCTTCCAGTCCTCAGGGACCTCTCCAGAGCACCATGAGTTTTGGAAGAGTTTCGCTGGAGGTCCCACGATGACTTCGGCCAGCTCCTTCAGCACTTTCTCGGATGAAGTTCATCCGGTCCTGCTGACATGCATATGTCTAATTTTTTCAAATGTTCACATACCAGTTCTACAGTAATAGTAGGAAGGCAGTCATTCCTACCCTGCTCCATCTGTACCCAATCTGGCATGATTTTGCCCTTGGCCTGGTGAAAGACTGAAGCAAAGT
>NW_017729024.1:129710679-129713139 GCF_001723915.1 Gavialis gangeticus
CACTAAGCCCTTGATGTATGCCCCTGATGTAGCAGTCAGCTGCTATCAACTCCCCTCTCAGCATTCTCTTTTTCAGGCTGAAGAGGCCCAGAACTGGCTTGTCATATACAGATCTCTGATCATACAGGTGGCCCCTCTTGAGTTTTACCACATTCTTGTTGAAGTGTGGTGCCCAGTACTGGATGCAGTACTCCAACTACAGTCTCACCAATGTCAAATAGAGTGGAAGAATCACTTGCCTAGTTTTGCTCAAGATGCATCAATTGATGAATGCCAGAGTATTATCTGCCCTATTGGCTACAGGATCGCACTGCCAGCTCATATTCATACTGTGGTCTATTATTACTGCCAGGTTCCTTTCATTCGCGGTGCTGGTCAGTTTGGCATTGCCAAGCCTGTAGGTGTGTAGGGGGTCTTTTGTCCGTAGGTGGAGCACTTTACATTTCTCAACACTGAACTTCATCTGATTCTGATCTGCCGAACTTGCTAGCCTGCCTAGGTCCACCTGTATCTGCAGCCTACCTTCAAGCATGACTATGTTTCCCCATAGCTTGGCGTCATCCATGAACCTGGCCAGCGAGCTCTTCACCCCCACATCCAAATCATTGATAAAGATGTTGAAAAACACCGGACCAAGCACCGACCCCTGAGAGACACCACTGGCCACTCCTCGCCAGGACGACAGATCCGTTCATTAGAACTGTCTCTGGGTTCTACCTCACAACCAGCTCCCTACCCACCTAACTGTCTCACAGTTAAGCCCACAATCCTCCAATTTCTCTTGAGAACTTCATGGGATACTAGATCAAAGGCCTTTTGGAAGTCAAGGTGTATGGTGCCAACCTCCTCTCCCTTATCCAGGTGGCAAGTTACTTGATCGTAAAAGGAGGTGAGATTAGTAAGACAAGACCTGCCTGTGACAAAGCCATGCTGACTGTCATTAAGAATCCTACCTGTTGCATATAGACTCCTTGATAAATTTTTCCAGGATTTTCCCTGGGATACAAGTTAGGCTGGATTGGCCTGTAGTTACCCAGGTCCTTCCTCCTCCCTTTTTTGAAGATGGGCACAACACTGGCCCTCTTCCAGTCCTCAGGGACCTCTCCAGAGCACCATGAGTTTTGGAAGAGTTTCGCTGGAGGTCCCACGATGACTTCGGCCAGCTCCTTCAGCACTTTCTCGGATGAAGTTCATCCGGTCCTGCTGACATGCATATGTCTAATTTTTTCAAATGTTCACATACCAGTTCTACAGTAATAGTAGGAAGGCAGTCATTCCTACCCTGCTCCATCTGTACCCAATCTGGCATGATTTTGCCCTTGGCCTGGTGAAAGACTGAAGCAAAGTAGTTATTCAGGAGTTCAGTTTTTCTCCTGAGTGCCAGTAACCAGCTGTCCTGAGTTGTTGAGCAGTGGCCCCACACTCCCATTTGCTTTCCTCTTATTCTCTATATACCTAAAGAGAAGGACTCCTTATTGTCTTTGACTCCTGTTGCTAATTTTAGTTCAACTGCCGCCTTAGCCCTTTGAATCTGTTCCCTACAGGTGCGGGCCACTGTTGTATAGTCCTCTCTGGGGCATGTCCCAAGCTTCCATCATTTGTATGCCTCTTCTTTCTTAAGAGGACTGTGATATCCTTGTTTAGCCAAGAGAGCTTCCCAGTCCTTCTTGTTACCTTTCCTCTGTGTGGGAATGGATTTCTTTTGTGCTTTGAGGATTGCGTCTTTAAGGAATGACCACTCTTCATGCACTCCTTTTACCTTCAGCCCCCAGTCCCACAGCCCTTTCCCTACTGGTGACCTGAGTTTGTTGAAATTTGCATTTTTAAGTCCAAAACTTCAGTCCTATTATCTAATTTGTCCGTCTTGTGACGGACAATGAACATGATGATTTCATGGTTGCTGTCACCCAGGCTACCTTCTAGTTTTAAGTTGGTCACCAGGTCGTCCCCCTTGGCTAGGAACATGTCTAGAATAGTGTTACCTCTAGTTAGCTCGTGCACCTCCTGAGCCAGGAAAAGCTCTTTGATACAGGTCAGGAAGGAACGCAACCGATCTGACTTGGCTAAGTGTTCCTGCCAAGAGAGATCTGCATAATTGAAGTCGCCCATGACTACCATTTCCTGTGCTTGTTCAGCCTGTGCCAATTCTCAGGCATACTCTAGATCAAGTTCCTCCCCCTGGTTTGGTGGTCTGTACTATATACCTACAGTTAGGTCTCTCTCACTGCACCTTCCCCCCACCCCCTGCAGTTTGACCCAGAAGGCTTCAGGCTGTCCTTTTTTGGAGCCGATGTCGGCCTCCAAAGAGGTGTACTGCTCCTTCACAGAGAGAGCTACGCCTCCACCATTCTTCCCTACTCGGTCCCTTCTATGAAGGGCATAGCCTTCTATGGCTATGCTGCAGTCATGTGAGGAGTCCCACCAGCTCTCCGTAATCTGTACTAGATGATAATGGCCACT
>NW_017729024.1:129718139-129724244 GCF_001723915.1 Gavialis gangeticus
CGGACCAAGCACCGACCCCTGAGAGACACCACTGGCCACTCCTCGCCAGGACGACAGATCCGTTCATTAGAACTGTCTCTGGGTTCTACCTCACAACCAGCTCCCTACCCACCTAACTGTCTCACAGTTAAGCCCACAATCCTCCAATTTCTCTTGAGAACTTCATGGGATACTAGATCAAAGGCCTTTTGGAAGTCAAGGTGTATGGTGCCAACCTCCTCTCCCTTATCCAGGTGGCAAGTTACTTGATCGTAAAAGGAGGTGAGATTAGTAAGACAAGACCTGCCTGTGACAAAGCCATGCTGACTGTCATTAAGAATCCTACCTGTTGCATATAGACTCCTTGATAAATTTTTCCAGGATTTTCCCTGGGATACAAGTTAGGCTGGATTGGCCTGTAGTTACCCAGGTCCTTCCTCCTCCCTTTTTTGAAGATGGGCACAACACTGGCCCTCTTCCAGTCCTCAGGGACCTCTCCAGAGCACCATGAGTTTTGGAAGAGTTTCGCTGGAGGTCCCACGATGACTTCGGCCAGCTCCTTCAGCACTTTCTCGGATGAAGTTCATCCGGTCCTGCTGACATGCATATGTCTAATTTTTTCAAATGTTCACATACCAGTTCTACAGTAATAGTAGGAAGGCAGTCATTCCTACCCTGCTCCATCTGTACCCAATCTGGCATGATTTTGCCCTTGGCCTGGTGAAAGACTGAAGCAAAGTAGTTATTCAGGAGTTCAGTTTTTCTCCTGAGTGCCAGTAACCAGCTGTCCTGAGTTGTTGAGCAGTGGCCCCACACTCCCATTTGCTTTCCTCTTATTCTCTATATACCTAAAGAGAAGGACTCCTTATTGTCTTTGACTCCTGTTGCTAATTTTAGTTCAACTGCCGCCTTAGCCCTTTGAATCTGTTCCCTACAGGTGCGGGCCACTGTTGTATAGTCCTCTCTGGGGCATGTCCCAAGCTTCCATCATTTGTATGCCTCTTCTTTCTTAAGAGGACTGTGATATCCTTGTTTAGCCAAGAGAGCTTCCCAGTCCTTCTTGTTACCTTTCCTCTGTGTGGGAATGGATTTCTTTTGTGCTTTGAGGATTGCGTCTTTAAGGAATGACCACTCTTCATGCACTCCTTTTACCTTCAGCCCCCAGTCCCACAGCCCTTTCCCTACTGGTGACCTGAGTTTGTTGAAATTTGCATTTTTAAGTCCAAAACTTCAGTCCTATTATCTAATTTGTCCGTCTTGTGACGGACAATGAACATGATGATTTCATGGTTGCTGTCACCCAGGCTACCTTCTAGTTTTAAGTTGGTCACCAGGTCGTCCCCCTTGGCTAGGAACATGTCTAGAATAGTGTTACCTCTAGTTAGCTCGTGCACCTCCTGAGCCAGGAAAAGCTCTTTGATACAGGTCAGGAAGGAACGCAACCGATCTGACTTGGCTAAGTGTTCCTGCCAAGAGAGATCTGCATAATTGAAGTCGCCCATGACTACCATTTCCTGTGCTTGTTCAGCCTGTGCCAATTCTCAGGCATACTCTAGATCAAGTTCCTCCCCCTGGTTTGGTGGTCTGTACTATATACCTACAGTTAGGTCTCTCTCACTGCACCTTCCCCCCACCCCCTGCAGTTTGACCCAGAAGGCTTCAGGCTGTCCTTTTTTGGAGCCGATGTCGGCCTCCAAAGAGGTGTACTGCTCCTTCACAGAGAGAGCTACGCCTCCACCATTCTTCCCTACTCGGTCCCTTCTATGAAGGGCATAGCCTTCTATGGCTATGCTGCAGTCATGTGAGGAGTCCCACCAGCTCTCCGTAATCTGTACTAGATGATAATGGCCACTGGAGAGCAGGAGGGCTAGCTCCTCCTGCTTGTTCCCCATGCTCCTGGCATTAGTGTATAGGCACCTGAGGCAGTCAGCTTCCTGTCACTGATGGAAAACTATTCCCTCAGCTCCTGGGAGAGTGGCTCTTCTAATGTTCCTATCTATGGAGCTTTCCTGTATGTTGGTCCCTGGGCATGCTACCATTAGTGTTTCCCTATCCCCCAGCAAACTCAGTTTAAAACCCCATCTAAAAGATTGGCCATCCTGGCCAAGAACAGGGACTTACCTTTCTATGTGAGGTGGAATCTAAGAATCTAATATTAATGATACACTGATACTGATCCAATATCAGACTGATGTACTGATATAAAGAAAATTGGCTGTATTGGAAATAGGCCCAATGCTGATAAATGCCTGTGCACACAGCTGCAGCGCAGCACTTGGGCAGCGAGGAGCGCAGCCCGGCAGCGTGGAGAGCGGCCTCTAGCTGGTGAATCCGTTGTGGTGGCAGGGGGGTGCGGATCAAACCCCCTGTCCCGCCCTGTGCAGATCAAGGGGCACACGCCTCATCTGTTCCCTCCCAGGAAGTGCGCAGCTGCAAGAGCCACCTTTTTCCACCCCCCTCCCCAACAAGCCACGGGTCTGTCCCATGCTCTGCCTCAGCTGGACAGTGCCTGCCCCTGTCCCGTCCCTCACTGTGAGGGGCAGAGTGTGGGGCTTATCTGTCCCCTCCCCTTCCACCACAATGGACTTACCAGCTAGAGGCAGCTCTCCATGCTGTATTGGAAATCGGAATAGTATTGGCCGATATGTCTCCTTAAAAATCGGATATCAGTATAGGCCCCAAAAATCTCTATCTGTGCATCCCTAATTTTTATCTCCTAAACTTGTTTGTTATGGTGCCCATAACATGCCAGGAGCTTAATGAGTAGGTATAAAGACGGGCACTATCCCACAAGAATTTTAATTCTGAAGCCTCAATTTTACAAAGGAGTGAATTGTTATAGATCCTTAAGCCCAAGGTCAACAACACATGGGCTGCAGACAGGTTCTGCACACTGCATGCAGCATGTGGGGCTGGGGCCAGCCTGCGTAGCCTATGCCAGTCTACAACCCACAGGCATAGCTGTGGACTGGATGTTAAGACTCCATGGACCATATGTTTAACCCCTAATGTAGACCTATTTATTTGCTTCCTATTTTGAAATTGGGATTAACAAGGAAACTCCTGAGATCAAAATGTTTTATGATATACTGACAAGTGCATTATTAATATTGATTAGGATGTTTTCAGAATTTGTTCTGTGCTTTTTTTCTTAACGTTTGATCGTCCTACAAGAAGTTCTAAAACATACTAGAAATTTTTATCCAAGAGCAGTTGAATTCTTATTCTTACTGGCCAACTTTTGAAATGGGGGGTGGAAAATAGTTGCCTAATGCACAGCTTTTGAAATGATGCTAGAAACAATATTCCCACATATTTACATCAAGTCTAATGTTCACAATTTATATACATGTAGATCTGTGTCTTGGAAGATTGGACCAGAAGTGCAAGTACTAGCTTGTGCTGTGGTGAAAGCTAGGTTCAATTCCTGCTTTGCCACAAGCACCCTGTATGACCTGATGAGCTTCCGTGCTTTAATGACTCTTCATTAAAATGGTTCATTTCTGCCTCATGAGTTCTGTGTGGATAAATGTGGCTATAAATGATAAATAACAGATATCAGACTCAACCAAAGAACCTTGTCTACCTATGTCCTTAGACCAACACAGCTACAACCTACATCTGTATTGTCTGAATTAGTCTCTTCTTCAGTACTAAATGTGGGGCTGAATAGAAGTTATTTGCATCCTTTCTCTCTCTCTCTCCAATCGCCTGCAGTCTGAGAATCCTTCAGGGATTGCTGCTTTGGTGTCAGAATTCGATGTCTTAATAACAGACCTCTTGGGATGTTTGTTAACAAATACATATCTACTTCTAGATTTAATTTTCCTTTGCTATCTAGTGTCTTGAACACTGAGAGGAAGGAGTTGTTATATTCTGATTATTGTGTGTCATCAGCCAACTTTGAGGCCTTGGACAAGTTAGGTTAGCTGTCACATTAATTGAATGGAATTACTTTAAATTGCATGTTTAGGGTTTCATTTGAATTAATTTGTAGGACTTTGTAATATCAAGTGCTATGTATAAAGGCTAAATATATATATTTTTTAAATGTACAAAAGTCATTTTCTACTTGGTATGCCTGCTCTACTTCTGGAGTTGAGTGTGTCCCAAGAAACTTGTGTTGAGCTCAAGATTGCACATAAAACTGCTTCTTTGGGCTCTTAAACAGCTTTCACTTAGCTTTTTCTCTTTCTTTTTAAGACTGTCAGGGTTGCTAAAGAATTACATTAGCTTGAATACTCTGGGAAAGTTTAATGTAATTCTGGGTGTCTTGATTAGTGTTTTTTATCTTACAAAATGGTGGTCTCCTCTTCCCTTAGTCTTACAAAGGACAACACAACCTGATGTCACCAGTCCCACTACTGCTGGACAAACCTGCAATAAAGCAATGTGCATGTGTGAGAAGTACTTCAGTAAGATAGGTTTTCATTATGAATTATCCATATGGTATTACAAAGGAGTCTGATAATGTTTTTCACTAAAAGAGACATTGAAGAGTTAGTTTAATTCTTAAAGATGCAAGTTTGAAGGAAGGACAAAAGAGGAAGGAAGGTCATTCAGCTAACCTGGGTAGGAGTTCCAGGTATAGGGAATAGTGTGAAAAAAAAAAAAATGAAGACAGAAGTAGAAGGATTATGAAGAATAATTAAGGAAGCCTGGAAAGTGATGGGGATACAAAGTAGAAAGCATATGAACAAAACGCGCGCACATTCAGGGTGCAGTTGTACAAGTTTTTTTCAATGTGAGGACAAGGATCCTGGATGTTGATGTGAAAAAAAGGAATTTGTGAAAGGTTTAGAAGAGGAAAGTGATATGGTCACAGCCTTGGAAACTGAAGATGAATTTTTTGCTATGGTGGATAGGATAACTTTGAATGTGTGGAAAGGTGTCATCTAAAACTTCTTTTCCACAGGCATGTGCTAATGTTTCCTGATTTTGAGAAGTAAAACAGCACCCCCATGAAGGATTCAAATCTGTAATGTTTGTAGAGATTTAAATAATCAGTCATTAAAGAGAATAACTTCCTTGATTTTTGATTCCTATGAATCTTCTTCAGGATTTGGACACAGAAGACCAGAAGTCATCCAGCAGTCTGAATTACCTTTCCATCACTGAGCAGATAAGCTTTACTGAAGAGGAAGAGGCTCCAAATGGGAGAAAAAAGGCTAAAGTGGACACTAATACAAGAAGCAGTTTAACAACAAAAGAATCCATTTCTACAAATAGCATAAACTCACCCCTTAACAAAAATACACAAGATACAGCTGCATTTATGGATGACAGTAGACTAGACACAGAGAGTGAGCCAGAAGAAGGTGAAATTACTGACTCTGAATATGAAGAATGTAGCAGTGAAGACAAATTAACAAGTGAACAAAGTGTAAATTCAGAAGACTCTGAAAATGAAGGTGAATCATTATGGTTTTTTTATAGAGTTCCTGTATATTTAAAAAATCCAGTAAATAAACTATAACAACTTATAAGAAAATTCCCAAGTGACTCATAAAAATAAAATTGAAAATAAATTGCTTGAGATTCTTTTGACTTAAAAGATGGTGTCTTCACAGAAAAGTATAAAATTAGCCAATACTTATATAGTTCCTGTTACTTTTTCTTTCACTATAGTACTAAAAATGGATAATGATCTTGTTCTTATGGAAGCTCTTGCGTATATCTGTCATTTGGGGATATTAACATGATGCTCCTTTTCTGCTTGCATAGAAACTTTTTGAGACCCTGAATATTGCTTGTTTAGGGGGAATTGTACCACTCTGTTGCTCTAAGACTGGGAAATCTATAGCTAGAAAAAGAATACAGAATAAAATGAAACTATGTATGCTGCCCTGAAGATCACAGACCTGTGCTTAAAGTGATTTCTGGGTTCCGTTTTTCAGTTCACAAATAGAACCTCTCATCAATAATCATTCCCTTTTAATTTCATACAAGTGTTTAAAGGTGAGGTTCACCTCTGGTTAAAAAGTAAGGCAGGACAATCTCTTTCTGTTTTAAAAAAGGTAAGTTTAAGCCTTTCCATAATACTTGAAAATCCTACCTTTTGGGTGTTTCAGTGGCCAGTTATGGTGTGTGGGTCTAAATTATGCCTAAGAGACCCCTTAGGTCTGC
>NW_017729024.1:129729244-129746048 GCF_001723915.1 Gavialis gangeticus
TGGCCAGTTATGGTGTGTGGGTCTTCTCAGAGACCTGTATACCCTTTTCAAGCAATAAGGACAACATTAAAGATGCTTTCTAAATAGCATTGAATAGAGGTTGTCAGTGGGGCAGTCCTGCCTTTATGCAGACTTTTGACTCATATGCATTGTGGAAAAGGGCCTAAGTATGTTGCAGGTGATGTTCCAAGGTATAAATAGTAGTACAAGGGGACTGCACTGTAGGCCATGGCCTGGTTACAATTAGGAGAATTTCAGCTCTCTCTAAAATACCCTTTATGTCAGTCATATAGGTTGCTTACAGGCATTTGAAAAAAAAAATAAAAATGGCACTTAATTTTTACTTGGCACGCTCCTGCACTGAGCTCAGTGCATGCCCAGAAGAGGCAGCATGTTAGTTGGACCCACCTTGTCCAATGTGTGTATAAATCGGGCATTTCAGTGGGGCTTTTTTGGCACATTTATCTAATAGCTGATTGAATCAGCTATTAGATAAACATGCCAAAAAACCCCACTGAAATGCCTGATCTATATAGATGCTACAAAACTGGCTCGAGCTAATGCACTGCATCTTCCAATAAAGGACGTATTTTTTCTTTTCTTTTTTTAAACATCTATAAATAGCTGTAGATAGAGGTTCTCTGGTTAAAGAACAGTATCTGGGTACTTTAGTAACCTTGTGACATCTTAATTAGTTTTTCTTCTTTTATTTAAAATGTCTGATAGCTATCAATTTCTGTGGTACCAGAGTAATAAAGAAACGGCAAGCTAGATCTGTCCTTATTTACCCCCATAGAATACAGTTTTCCCATTGCACCTTCACTTTTATACCTTTTCAGCATCACTATAACTGTGTTTTTGTATATGTATATTAAGGACAGGGTATACCCCAGCAGTTAGAATTTAATTAACAGATCTTTTAATGCATGAGAAGGAACAGAATGCAGTGCTTAATCTGTAGATGTAATGGCTTTGTAGTGCTATTAGGAGTAAAGTATTTAATATTAAATTCTAAGTTTTAGCCACTGCAGTAACTGTATATAATTCTGAATGCATCCAAGAATCATGTTGGACTAAGAAGGTACTATTTTTTAAGATAAGTCTGTTCAGAATAAAACTTCATTTAACAAGCCTCTTTTCTTTTTTTTATCCCCAGCTTTATCCGTAATGCCCCATAAATTAAGAGTATGTAAAAGCATTTTATACACATGCTCCAGGGGCATGGGGCTTTTGGAGCCACTCCAGTTAAAGCACCATGAGTGTCATGTGTATCAGCATCCCCATCCCCCTAGTGAAAAAGAGCAGAAGGGGGGGTGCCTTTAACTAAAGCTTGTTGAATGAACTTTAGTTAAAGTGCCCCCACTGCCACTTCCCAGCTCTGGAATGCTAATAAATGTGACACCTGGAATCTGCTGGAGTACAGTAACCGCCATGCTCCAGCAAACTCAGTCGCTGCACGAGTATAGGCGCCCTCAGTGGTTGCTGTAACATTATGCTGACTACAGTAATTATATGTATTTTAGTATATGCAAATAATTAGAATAGACTAGTGAATGCAGAAGGGGAAAAATTATAATGCAGTTTGGTCTGGGAACAGGTAAATAAGCCTTTGAAAGAATAATTTAATCATGGTTTTTCTATCAAATATACTTGTACATTTCCATTTTAAGAAATGACCCAGAACTTTCCATATTACTCCCATTGATTACAAGTTAGGTTTTTTGGCTAAATCCTTTATAGTCATTTGAAAATTTAGTGGACTGTGATCACAGTTTTCATCTTTGGTTTTACTAACATTATTTTTGTATGGATATAGATGAAGAAAGAATCTGGCCTCCCTGTATCAGAGTAATTGTGATTAGATCACCTGTACTACAGACCGGATCTCTTTATATCATCACAGCTGTGAAGCCTGCTACAATTGGAAGGTAAAATTGACTAGAATTTATTACATGCATCTTGTCTCATGCCTAACTTTGAAAAATTGTAAGATTAGCCATTAGTTTCTGTTTGTTGTCTTACAAATTCTGAGGTTTTGAACAGTATTAACCGGTGAGATTGTAAATGACATTAGCATTCTTTAAGTGCAAGGAAATCCGTGAAAGATATTTTCTTATAGGAAGGTAAAAAACCTTTTCTGAGTCGCTGAATGGCTTTTTCCAGAGTAAGAAGAAAGACTTCAGAAAATCAGGACAGAATAAAGTATATCTAGTGTCTTTGATGAAATCCTGGATCTTTCAGACATTCAAATTCAAGGAGGGTTGACTGAGTCTTTCATCTTTCTAAAATTCAGAAATCAAGTTCAGTGATGTACTCTTCCTAGTTGTCTTGGATAAGATCTTCAAAAGAGTGTCTGCTTCTTGTGGACATTGAAGGCCTACTTGAATATGTTTAATGCAGGAGTAGTGGATTCCCCAGGATTTGTCCAGATTTTGCCTTTTTCAGCTATTAGGCATCATGATATTTGTGGGTTGCAGTTATGAAGAGTACTGCATAAATGCTGATCTACAGACTGAATGCTGAGTTAACGGACTCTGCAAAATTCACCTTTGTATATTAGGATGGATGGAAATTCCTTGGTTTCTCTCTGGGTTTGGGTCTCAATTGCTGCAAGAGTACGCATCAGCTCCTATAGCAGCCTTCAAAGTTGTAACAGCAAACTATTTCACAACCCATGCACCGCAGTTCTGGCCAGTAGGTCCATACAATTCATGGTTCCGGTGATCTCATCCCTTGCCTGATACTAAAAAAGCATACTCTTCCCTTAAATGCTGCTGTATAGACATGCTGAAGAGCAGAAGTGGGATGCGGGGTGCCCCTGTGTGGCGTTTCCACAACCTAACACTTTTTTTGGGTGGTCATGTGTCATCATCCCCCCAGCTTCAACTTGTATGGAATTAAGATTTCTCCCTAAATGTTTAAGAGTAGAGATGAGTATTTCAAATTTATATAATTATTGCCTGCTACTTCTAGGTTCCTTGCAGATATTCATTTAATGATATGATGGTGTCTGATTCCTAATCCTGACAGTTGCACATCCTGCCATGCTGTTTTTTGGAAATAGGTTCTCGTCAGCGTACAGTTGTGTGGCTCTGGAGTTGATGTGGGGAGTTGGTTGTTTCTGCTATGTACTTGCGCGCACACGCTTCATTGTATTAGATTGCAATCTATATATTGGGGTATAATCTGTAAAGTTTGTTTATTGTTTAGAAAGAAAACTTGTCGTTAGGATTCATTGGAACTGAACTTTGATATTACTCATTATTTTAAATTATTTTGCTTCAAAAGCTTATAACTAATATAGTGATGTGAAGTCTCTCAGACTTCTCTGCTACCATGTTGTAAAATCACATAATTGTACATGACAAGAATCAAATTAACTATAAACCTGTCTTTGTAGAGAGAAAGAAATGGGACATATGCTCCAAATTCCTGAGGTTGCAGTCAGTAAGGTAATTCACAGATTATTTTGGGTTGTTCCCCATGGCAGGTCTATACTGCCTAATCTACAAAATACACTTGTTCTAATGTTAATTTTTTCTTCAGGATTAGTCCACTGCCCCTTGCTGAGAGAGAGCAAGGGGAATTTTGTGTTGTAAGCATGTCTTCATTGCAAAAGAGTTGTGGAGTTATGAATGGGGAAGTGTGGGTTTTTTGGTTTTGGGGTTTTTTTCCTTTGCAGCAAAAGGTTTCTTATTTTTAAACTTAGAAGTGAAAGCTTGGTTTTCACTTGGATCACTGCTGTTATGAAGGCCCATGTAACATGAGAGCTATATAACTAATTACCCTTTTGAAATAATGGCATTGATTTTATTCCACAAGAATTGAGGCAGAAATTAGGAGCTTTATAAATATTTTACAAGAGAGATCCTTTGGGTAAAGATTTGCAGTAGTGGACTGATATATAATGGGCTTTTTGTTTTTGTTATTGTCTGTTTTAATTTTAATTATTTTTTACAATTTTTTCAGCCAATACTTGTGTTATATTATCAGTAAAAGGCACGCAATAGTGTTTTTATGGCTTTTTCGCACCTTACAGTACTTAGTTGTACATTTAATGGTATACAAAAATTTGTCCTGTAATCTTGCATTAAATACTATGTAAATTAAGCACTGGGCAATGGGGGGAAAAATTTCATTTCTTCTTTTAGTTTCATGCAGAAGTATACTTCGACCATGATTTGCAAAACTATGTTCTGGTGGATCAGGGCAGTCAGAATGGCACAGTTGTTAACGGAAATCAGATTCTACAGGTGAGCATTGTATAATTAGGAAATATATCTACTGCATTTTAAAGAAACTGTAGTCGTAGGGTTAGTCTTTAAAAGGGGCTACAGAAGAAGGGAATTAAAGGCTAGTGAGTTGAACTTCTGTTTGCAGTAAATTTTAGAAACAAATCTAAAAAAAGAAAAAAAGGATTGTTCAGTACATGGGTGAACTGGGCTTTCTGAGGAGATATCAGCATATTTTTATCTTTATCTAAGGGATGTCTTGCCTCACCAACCTGCCCGTTCTTTGAGGGTATCAACAAGCATATGGATCAGACTCCATTTTAGTCTATATTTTGACTTTTAAAGTCTTTAACAATGTTCCACATCAGAGGTTCTTAGTGAAATTAAATTGTCATGGTATTAGAGGGAAGGTTCACTGGTGGATCAGAAATTGGTTTAAGGAAGGAAAACAGAGTATAAATGGTAGAGTCTCAGAATAGAAGGAAGTAAACAGTGGGGTTCCCTCAGGATCTGTGTTGGGACCAGTGCTGTTTAATATATTCATAAATAATTTGGAAAGGGGAGTGAAGAGTGAGGTGGCTAAGTTTGCAGATAACACAGAGAGAGAAAGGTAAAAAGTAAAATGGACTGCAAAGAGCTACTGAGGAAACAGTCAATATGAAATTCTGTGTTAATAAATGCAGAATGATGCACATGGTGGGGGGGAATAACCCAAAACGTACAAAGATGATGACACTAACTGTTACCACACGGGAAAGAGATTTTTGGATTCATTGTAGCCAGTTTGTTAAAAATATCAGCTCCAGTGTTCAGCAGCAGTCAAAAAGGCAAATAAAATGTGAGAGAGAGAGAAAATAAGAAGCGGGGATTGTTAACAAAACAGAAAGCCCCTCCCCTCCTCCCAGCAGCATACACAGTGCCATAGGATACTGGATTGACTCTGTGGCTTGGCCTAGTAAATGACAGTTCTTGGGTTTATTTTACATTAAAATCACACTTAAGTCATCATTGGCCACAGCTTCACATGGACTTTACTAAAGAGTAGACTAAGTGGCTGCAGAGTAGAGCATCACTTAATACACGTGCGACAGTATTAGGCTACAGTAAATTAATTTATGCCACAGTAATATAGTACTGTCAGGGATAGTACTATTTTATGCTGGGGTAATTTACTGTGATTAAACATGTGTAGATGCTGAGCGCAGGTGTAAGATGCTTCCCATCAGGACAGTCAGCTGGGGGCCAGACTCCTGCCTGATGCCTAGCCACATAGCTCTGCACTTTCAATGCCCTCATACCCCAGCCAGCCCCTCTGCTGCCCAATACTGCCACCCGGAGCTAAGTGGCCTTGGCGTAAACTGCTCCACCGTGGCTCAAATCGGTACTCTCCAGGGTGCATGTATAGATGCTGCACCTGGGAGTTGGTTTACTCTGGCTCAAACTGCTCCAGAGTTTATTGCTTTGCATTCATTGCAGGTGGAGACACACCCAGTATCTCTTATTGAATGGTCTTTTTACCATACATTATTAATTTCTCTGTTTATGCTCCATTTTAGGCATGCTTGTAATAAAACTTCACATTTAGTTTTGTAATAGGAATTGAGAAATCTGTTCCATTTAAAATAGTTAGACTTTAGGGGCACCAGTTAAGTTAAATGTATCTCAGTATCCACTAGACAGAACTGAATGATACGTTAATGAGCAGTATGCATGGAATACACAGTGGTGATACTGCTGACAAAATTATTTAAATCTTTTTTCTGTAGCCTAAAACAAAATGTGATCCCTATGTTCTGGAGCATGGGGATGAAGTTAAGATTGGAGAAACAGTGTTATCATTTCACATACACCCTGGCAGCGACACATGTGATGGATGTGAACCAGGACAAGTGAGAGCACATCTTCGCCTTGATAAGAAAAAGGAAACTTGTAGTAAGTGGATGTTATTGCTAAATTGTGGGTTTTGACAGTAATTCTTTATAAAGTCAAGTGAGAATAAAATGGGATATCAAATAGTAAACCTTTTTCTGAATGAATTAGTCTTGTTTCAGATAGTACACTGAAAATAAGAGAACCTAAGTGCTGTGCTTTTTCGGGGGGAGGGAGTTAATACATACATAACCCTAGAAGAAATACTCATATAAATGAATACATTAAAATTAAATTTATTTAATTAGCATTGTGTGCTTTGAATTCAGCTTGTAGTATAGATGCTATGTTTTGTTTATTCATACTATAGCTATCAGTTTTTCTTGAAGGAATCTTAAGTGCGTTACATCCAGTGCCTATACTCAGTACTAAGTGATATTGGCAGCCTTGGACCAGTGCTAGTTAAAACAAATCTGTAATATTAGTTCTTTCTCTACTTCGGACATATTTGGATAATATATGTTATGGTTTTGTTTTTGGCTTTTTAGCTTCTCCGGTGCTTAGCAAAGAAGAGAGAGAATTAGTCAGAAGAAAAGCATTAAAAAAAATACGGGTAAAATATGGTTTACAGGTAGGTTTTCAATAAGCTTGGAGTGCTCTGAAGTTTAAATGGGTTCTTTCAACTCACTTAGGCCTAGACTGTGCAACAGAGTTCTTTTGGCACATTTTTTGAGTGTTTGTGCTCTCTCAAATGCTAATTGGAACCTTCCACCCCCTCCCAGCGGAGTCGGGATTCTGTCGCTGGCAGCTAATCATGTAGATGCTCCCACTTCAGCTGGCTACCACAGTTCATTTGGCTGCTAACTGTTGCCAGAAGCTCTAGGAGCAGAGGCAGCTCAATATGGGCTTATCTTTAAAAAGAGGTTATGATATTTTTACCATTGTGTTAATTTTTCCAAACTATCACACGCAACTATTGTGATCGACTGAAATAGTCATACAGTAAACTCTCGGGTAACTGGCACCTTACAAGCCAGCATGCTCTGTTAACCAGCATGCCGGTTTGTAAGGAAAAGTGAAACTGGAAGTGCCCACCATGGTACTTCTGGTTTCTCTAAGCCTCCAAGGCCTGGGGGCATAACGGGCTGTGTGGGGCCTGCCTCCCTGTTCTGCAGGGTCCACGGGAGGGGCAGCGATGCTGCAGGAGGGATGCCCCAGACGCAGCAGAAGAAGCGGCAGCCGGGGCCGCTCAATTAACCAACATATCTTGTTATCTGGCATCCCCCGGGAGTGGGGGATGCCGAATAACTGAGCTTTTACTGTATGTAGAATCATAGAAAATTAGGGACCTCAGGAGATCATCTAGTCCAACCCCCTGCTCAACACAGGACCGTGCCTGACGAGATCATCCCAGCCAAGGTTTTGTCTAGCTAGATCTTAAAAACTTCCAAGGATGGAGATTCTACAGCCTCTCTGGGTAATCTGCTCTGGTGTTTTTACTACCCTCCTAGTGAGGTTTTTTTTCCTAATACTTACCTAAACTTCTCTTGCTGCAACTTGAGAGCATTGCTCCTTGTTCTGTCATCCGCCACCACTGAAAACAGTCCAGCTCCATCCTGTAGAACCCCTCCTCCCCCCCGCCTTCAGATACTTGAAGGCTGCTGTTAAATCTTCTTCAGTCTTCTCTTCTGCAGACTAAATAAGCCCAGTTCTCAGCCTCTCCTCGGAAGTTGTGTGCCCCAGCCATTTTCATTGCTGCCTGCTGGACTCCCCAGTTTGTCCACATCCTTTCTGTAGTGGGGGGCCCAAAAGTGGACACAGTACTTCAGATGCATCCTCATCAGTGCTGAATAGAGGGGAAGAATCACTTCCCTTGACTTCCTGCCAATGTTCCTACTAATGCAGCCCAGTATGCTATTACTCTTCTTTGCAACAAGGACACATTGTGAGCTTATATTTATCTTATTGTCCACTGTAACCCCCAGGTCCTTCTCTGCAGAGCTGCTGCCTAGTCAGTCGGTCCCCAGCCTGTATTGGTGCATGGGATTGTTCCATCCTAAGTGCAGGACCTTGCACTTGTCTTTATTGAACCTCATAAGATTTCTTTTGGTCCAGTCCTTCAATATGTCAAGGTCTCTCCGAATCCTAACCCTACACTCCAGCTCATCTACATCTCCCCGCAGCTTGGTGTCACCTACAAACTTGCTGAGGATGCACTCTCTGCATTAACAGTGTGTGCCTGCTGAGGCTGGGGAGGCACAGTGACCACCTGCAGGCTACGGCATTGGTAGTGGCAAGTGCGGATCACTCATAGATGTGTCAGCAGTGAGGGGGGACTGCCTGCAGTTGCCGGTGGCTGCATTGGCAGCTTGCTCCCCCCACTGTCCCCTCTATGCGTCGCCTATGACTCTATGCCATCTTCCAGGTCATTGATGAAGACAGTGAACAAAACTAACCCGAGGACCAACCCGTGGGGCACTCCACTTGATACCAGCTGCCAACTAGACATTGACCTATTGACTACTACCCTCTGAGCCTGATGATCCAGTCAGTTTTCTGTCTACTGTAGTCCATTCATCCAACCCATACTTCCTTATCTTGCTTGCCAGAGTGTTGTAGGAGACTGTATCAAAAGTCTTGCTAAAGTCAAAGTATACCACATCCACTGGTCTCCCCACATCCACAGAGCCAGTCATCTCATCATAGAAGACGATCAGGTTGGTCAGGCGTGACTTGACGTTGGTGAATCCATGCGGACTGTTCCACCTTCTCCTTGAAGGCTTAAATGGATTCCTTGAGGCTCTGCTCTATGATTTTTCCAGGGACTGAGGTGAGGCTGACTGGTCTGTAATTCCCCAGATCCCTCTTCCCTTTCTTAAAGGTGGGCACTATATTTGCCCTTTTCCAATCGTCCAGGACCTCTCGCAATTGCCATGTGTTTACAAAGATGATGGCCAATGGCTCTGCAATCACATCCTCAGCATCCTCGGATGCATCCCATCCAGCCCCACAAATGTGTATATGTTCAGTTTTTCTAAATAGTCCCTAACCTGTTCTGTTGCCACTGGCTGTTCACCTCCTCCCCAAACTGCTGTCAGATGCAGTAGCCTGGGAGTTGACCTTGCCTGTGAAGACTGAGGTGAAAAAGGCCTTTTCTGCATCCTCTGTCACTAGATTGCTTCCCCCGTTTAGCGTAAGGGACCCACACTTCCCTGATCCTCCTCTGGTTACTGACATACTTGTAGAAACTCTTGTTATCCTTCATGTTTCTTGCTAGTTGCAACTCCAATTGCACTTTGGCCTTCCTGACTTCATCCCTGCGTGCTGGAGCAATACTTTTATACTCCTCCCAAGCTCTTTGTCCAAGTTGCCACTTCTTATAAGCTTCCTCTTTGTGATTTAGCTTACAGAAGAATAAAGCTAAGCCAGGCTGGGCTTCTGCCATACTTGCTAGTCTTCCTCCACATTGGGATGTGGGGTGGTTTGTTCCTGCACTCTCCATAGGCTTCTTTAAAAGCTTTCCTGGACTCCTCTCCCCCTCAGACTGACTTCCCAAGGAATCCTGCCCCCTTAGACTGACTTCTCTTGGGATCCTGCCCATGAGTTCCCTGATAATCTGTCTGCTTTTCTGAAGTCCAGGGTGCTTACTCTGTTGCTCTCCTTCCTTCCTTCCCTCAGGTTCTTGAACTCAATTATCTCATGGTTGCTGCTGCCCAAGTTGCCATACACTACTACATTCCACACCAATTCTTCCCTGTTTGTGGGCAGCGGGTCAGGAAGAGCACAGCCCCTAATTGGTTGCATATAAAGACAAACAGAAATGAGTATATTTTATACACATATAGGGGTATGTACCCCTTAAAATGGAGTGTGGGAGTATATAGCATGTACAGATGCCCCATTTTAAAGATGTTTTGGAATGCAACTTTAACCATAGTCACAAACAGGACCTGTGCAGTTGCATTCTCATAGGAAACGGGAGGCCTTCAGGTTGTGTTGAATAGTGCAATGGCATCAGCACAGAACCTAAACAAGTACAGAATTCCATCCTGATAAAGCAGTGCAAAAGGGTTAAAGGATTCCTGGAGCACTACATATTAGGACTGTGCAAAATGCCACTGTTCCATTTCAACTTGCATTTCGACAGAACTTCATTTCAAATTTCATTTAGAGTCAAAACCGCTGTTCCGTTTCGTTTCGTCAAAACAGTTTTGCTGTTTCAACGTTCGTCCATAGACTATAATGGGAGAGCTCAAAACAGCCTATAACTTTGTCATTTTTGGCCTACTTTGGATGAAACTTGCAGGAATGGTAGCCCCTTCTTAGGGCATGAAGCTTGCCAAGTTTCAAGGAGATAGGTTTAGGGGTTTAGGAGAAACTGTACCTCAAGCTGCAGACAAGCAAAACTCGTGACATGGATGCTTGTGGGACTGTCTGTCTTGGGGCACAAGGGTGTGAAAACTGCAGGCCTGCTAGGCCCTGCTGCATCCATGAAGCCTGCCAGCTATCAAGGAGATAAGTGCAGGGGGAGTCTGGGTTCTGGGGCCCTGCACCTCTAGCTGCTGACAGGCAAAACTCATGACATGAGTGGGTGACACTGTCTGTGTGTTAAGGTGTGCCCTCACTCAGCTGACACCAAGGCAGAAAGCAGGGCAGTTCAAACAATGCTGCCTTTTTAGGCAGTTTTTCCATCCCTCCCCCAGAGCACTGGGATTGGAAGGGACCTCCGGGAAGGATTGACAGTCACTGGCCAGCTACAGTCAATAATGAGAGTACTCTTTCCCCCCCTTTCCCCCTCCCTCTCCTTACTTTAGTTTCTGTTTCCCTGCAGGCAAGCCCAGCCTGAGCTTCGAAACTCGTTTTGTTTCGAGGTTGTTTCGAAGCTGTTTTATTTCGATTTAGACGTTTCAAACTCAAAATGAGTCAAAACAGCGTCAAAATGAAACTGCGGGTGAAATTTTGCACAGCCCTACTACATATACAGATAAAATTGTAGCATTCAGAATCTTTAGTGTTTTTCTACTACCCAAGGAAATTGGGATTTTTGTGCCAAGGTATTTCATGTGTCCAATGACTGCAGTAGCATTGGACTAATAGAGGAGATTAAAGAGTGTGTGGTTTTGATTTTATAGCATACCACAGAATGAATTAATTAAAGTTGTATTATTATATGGTGATGGCAAAGGCATGAACTATTGAATGAGGAATTTTAATTTTTGCTCGTAAGGTTTAAAACTAATAAAACATGGTGAGCCTGTTTTAAGTGCTGTTTTTTGGAGAATAATAATAAATAAAAAAAAACATTTAAAGCCAATCCCTTTTTTCACTAGTTCTTTTGTTGCTTTATCTTTGTAAAGAATACAGACTACGAAGATGACAAAGTAGTAAAAAATCCAAAGTACAAAGACAGAGCTGGAAAACGTAGAGAAACTGTTGGAAGTGAAGGAACTTTTCAGAAAGATGATATTCCAGCTTCTGTCCATGTGTAAGTGTACCATTCTTTACTCTTAAAACATCATAAACCTTTAATACTCAGTATAGTTTAGTGAATTGTTAATAGTTAACCTGATTTGATATCAACTGGGCTGAATCATAGAGGAAAAAAGTAGGGGGATTGACTCCAGGAGGCATCTAATCCAACCTCCTCAAGGCAAATTTAGTTTTTAAAGTAATTTTAAGTGCATATTAAGGAAGACATTTCCCCATTTGTATACTTCCCAGACTTAATATTGAGATGGTAAGAAATTTGCCCTGGAATTGGAAATGCTTTCGAACTGCCTGTACAGTAATTCAATTATAATTCTCCCCAGTAGAATTCAACTTGCTGCTTTGAAATCCCAGGACTCATTCTACCAAAATTTAAAATGTACATTCAAAGTTGTTTTTTTCTGTTCTGCTGCTGAAACATTAAGTGAAAACAATACCATTTTAGTAGTTTTCTGTCTCCAGTTCAATGTTGATCATCTCCCTACTTCTCTTCATTTAGTGACTTTCTGGCAGGGTGATGGTTCTCAACTAGAGTGCCTCAAGCCCCCCTCGGGTGCCCCAGTGCAGGCGCTGCCACAGCAGCTAAGTAAAACTACCCCATGTGCACTCCTGCTTCATTAGGGATCTGATCAACTTAAACTAGGAAAGAGCTGGCTCTGCTATAGCCTAGCCTACCACACTCCTAGAAACAGAGGCACTTAAGAGTCCTGAGCCTCCATCTCCTCCAGAGAATCCACCAGTAGGTACCTCGCACTGCAGGCCCTCCACCACCTGGCTCTTTGGCAGGGATGTGCAGCCTAAAGTCCCTGCAGAGCCAGACCACAAACTGGGTGGAAGCCTTGGTGGTGAGTGGACCATGCCTGTAGAGCCTCCATGGGCACAGGCAGAAAGAGCTGGCAGTGGCAGGGGCTTTGGCATTCCAACATCTTTGAGCCATCCTGCTGATTCTCCTGTTAGCTCTAGATCACATTCAAATTCACAAGCTTAATTTGTGAATGGGTATATTTAGGTAGAAAAGAGGCAAGGGTTATTGTGGGGGATTTCCTTTTATTGGATCAACTGCATGGTTGGATTAGACGTCAAACATTTCAAATGCAGTGTAGTCTTCATCAGAATAATATTTCATAAATACATTTTTTGTTAAATTTCTGCATGTAGAAAAGTATAAGCATATCTTTGTGAGCACTGAAAAGTGTTTTACTGCAAATATTACAAAGCATGGATTACAGGGTATGTGAATTGTTTTTCTGGGTGTTTATGAAGCTGTATCTGGTGACAGTATTATTAATAGCAGAAGATATCGAGTGGTAAAGGATAGTTTTTATGGGGGAAGTTTCTTTGAAGAAATATAGAGGAAACTTTTAAATGTAAGTTCTAATATCTGTACATGAAAATATAGCCAGCCAAGACTAGAACAATAGCATTAATGTAAAATGGCAACTCTCCACACAAGACACCATTCAATCAGTTTGAGAAGGCAAATATATACAAACACGTCTGTGCCAACAAAAACTGAGCGAAGTCTTAATAACCTTTTTGCTATGTTTAGGAGAATCTAGAGGGCAAACACACAAACCCAGATGTGCTTGTATACCATGTAACACTGGCTTGCTGTTTCCTACTTTTGTAAGAGCAACATTTGGACCACAGGTTTATACGTTGGGGTAATAGTCTAAGCTTAATAAGAAAGAGTCAGATGTTGCTTATTGTCTGTATTGCCTACTGTTAATCTTCCTTATTTGTTAATTTTTTTTTCAAGTGAAATTGGTGATAGCAACAAAGGCCGTAAAATGCTGGAGAAGATGGGATGGAAAAAAGGAGAAGGGTTAGGCAAGGATGGTGGTGGTATGAAGGATCCGGTAGGTCTTTCTGACTGACTTGATTATTTTGGTGTAATCTGTTTTTTGTAATTACATTTGCATTGCAAAATAGGTTCACTGTTGGTCATTTTAGATGCATCAGAGCACTGGGTGTGGAAACTCAAGTAGTGATTAGCCATCTAAAAATTTCACATAATTGTTTTCAATCCTCCTTTTGGCTTTGTTCTATCTTTTCCATGGGATTTGCATATTTCAAAAGTTGGTCTCTGGGTGAGATCCAGGGTTGGGCCTCACTTGAACATAGCAGAGCTAACAACAATCAAGAGATAATCGCAGAAAGGCCAATGTTCCAATTCCAGTTTGTTGTGCGAGTCAGTACAGTCCACTCCATCTGGCTATCTACTGGGTAATTCAGACTTTCATGGGAGTTCTGCTTTTTAGTAGCAGGCAACTGAAATTTAGTGCTGCCCAGCACCTATGCAGCATTTTATCCCCTTCATTGTGGCTTGCATGGAAAGATGAAAGATCTTCAGAACAGCATTAGTATCTGAGCAAGGGGGATAGCTGAGAAGGCTAAAGAATTGGGTGTAATACCCCAAAAAAATCACATGAAAGGTTACTGAACGCCATTAAATAACACGGTGTGAAATTGTTCTACAAAACGGACTGAGATTTGGATTATTTTAATATCAATGACCATACTCGAGCTGATATTTTGGCTATACCAATGCCAGAAAAAAACATGGAACGGGCAATTGATGTGATATTTAAATGTGACAGTGCTGTATTATGGACAGAGAATCTGGCATTTGCAGGAAAAAGTCGGATGAATTGTAGTGAGGGAGATGCATGCAGATATTGTAGCTTGTAATCTGCTTGCCTTGCAGGGGCTGTCCAGTCTTGATTACTGACCCACTAAAATACTGTCTCCTAGTCCTCTATAGTGGAGGTAGAGCATCAGGACTGTAATCTGAGAATGTGGAATGACCCAAAAATTGTTGAACTAGCTGTGCATGTACTCAAATGTTCCAGCATCTAACACAAATTCAGACTGTTAGTTTTCTTAAATCAGCTCCAAAATGAACAGGGTTACTAGCAAGCTTTTATCAGCATTAAATCATGTTCATGTATATGTGCATGACGTGACTTTTGTTGTGTTTTGTTTAGACTACAGGACTAAACAAATTTTGTAAGTATTACAGTCTAATGTACAGTAATTTGAAAGTATTTTAAATATGGAATTATATAACACTTGTTTCAACATGTTTTGATAGATCCAGCTCCAGCTACACAAGACTCATGCAGGTTTGGGTACAAGTAGACCAACCTCAGTTGAAGATGTTTCCATCATCCAAAGCAAGAACAAAAAGAACTGGGATAAAGCAAGAGAAAGATTTGCTGAAAACTTTCAGGAACCTAAACCACAGAAAGATGCACCCAAAATTATGCCTTGGGTTAGAGGGACTGCAGAATGAAATCACTTAATCCCAGTACAAGTTAATTTCTGTGTGTAAATAGTTTGGGAGAGTTTATTTTTACTTTACCTGGGGGTGTGGGGAAGGGTACATGTAATATACAGGTGTGCGGAATGTCTGCAAAATTAACTGTAGTCTTGTTTGGTTTATCCTAGTCTACATTTATGAATGTGCAGTGAATAAATCGGATTGCCGCAGTTCTAGTTTTGAGGAATGTAGAGATGAAAATACTTGTGTCATTTTTCAAGATTAGGATTTTTCTTCTTCAAATTTGTCTATTTTTTTAATACAGTAGTTCAGCTGAAACAAAGTTTGATTTTTAAAATGCTGTCCCATACTTCAGACTTTTCTTTTTTTACGTTCTAACTAAAAGAAAAAAAGCACGAAACAATGCAAGAGCTTCACGTTGCCTTCCTTCTCTTGTATGTTTGTTCAAGAATTGTTGAGGCACATCACTGCAAAGCTTATAGAATTCAGTGCTGATGTGTCTCACTCCATATAAAATTAAATTCTTGGTATTTTTAATGATTTATGTCTACTCTTTGCATTTATAAATACAGTTCTTCATAAAATAAATTTACCAGCATAGGTGAAGAAATTACGGTCAGAGGACAGTTTGTAGTAAAGTCCTATTTTCTTCTATGAAGAATATATTTGAGGTTTGCATAGTAAATCTAGCACACCATTTACAGGGGCAGTACTTTGGAAATTGCAATCTGGGAGTATTAATTTATTAACCTTTGTTCTAGCACATCCATTGCTGGCAATGGAACGTATGCCAGGGGAAAAACAGACTTTTCAGCGCAAAAACGACTGAAACTGAAAGCTTGATATTTATTGAATGTTCTTAAAAAAAACCACAATAAAAATATTATTGATATATAAATTAGCGTGCTTCTTGATATCAACTTGTTGACATGCTGGAAGTAAAAATTCCCTTTAAACTAAGTTTCCATTCAAGTTAAAATGTCAAAGTAAGAGAGACTAAGCAAACTTAACATCCAGATCATTTACTCACACCATCTATATCATCCAAAAGCTAAAAACAAACAAAATCAGGACAGCCATTCATCTTGGAATTACTTCTCTTCACACACAGGTGTGTAGATAAGGTTTTCATCATCACTTAATATTGTAGCTTAAAGCCTTTATTTTGTCTTACTGAAGAATGCCTTGTTCATTTAAACATTACACCCAGAAATGTTCTGCTTTATTTTATATTAAACTCCAGTATTCTTCGAAGTTATCTTTAACATAAGTCTTAAGATCTATATTGGCAATCATGGTGTCTTATTTACTAAGCAGCAGCAAAGTCCATTAGGACTTTATAGTGACAAAGCAACAAGTTAGATCTAAAGCTTCAGAGGTTAACTTTTCTGAATGCATCTCTTCCCCACCCCCATTTTAAGAAAAGGTATCTATGAAGCTATCATTATAAGGAATGAGATTCATCACATGCCTAGAAGAGGGACTTTCACACTAGGGAAATGCAGTGAAATAATTCAGAGTAACTGGATTTTTTTTAAACAAACGAGAGCGGTTTGGATCTTTTATGAAGATCTCATATAAAAGGAAGGCTTCCTCCTCATGGAATGCATATGAAAATTACATTATTTTAAGTTCTTACAGCACAAACACCCCACCACCCACCAAAACGAACAAAACCCAACACCACACAACTCTTCAGGTGAACAGCTGCTAAATGCACTTGCGGTTCAGGTAGAAAGGCATGAATATGCTTGCAAATAAGGCATGCTTTCTCAGCTGAGAAGCCTCTTAATCAGATCCTGACTAAAATGCTTAAAAGGTGTTTGATAGGAGCTCTCTCCCTCTTATTTAAGTGTTTTTTCAGCACTTTCTTCCCATCTGTTCTACAGCCTGATCACAGAAGGGCTAGTCACATTGTACTCCAACACGCCCT
>NW_017729024.1:129751048-129769736 GCF_001723915.1 Gavialis gangeticus
CTCCTTTCTTCCCATCTGTTCTACAGCCTGATCACAGAAGGGCTAGTCACATTGTACTCCAACACGCCCTTATGCTGTAACATAATGTGCCGTGCCGTGCCATGCCATGCCTTGCAGCCTATAGTTTGTTTTTTTTTTAAATATCCCTGCCATGCTATTCCCTCAATTCCAGCCAAATGGTAGAAATCCAGACTACTCAAGGGAGAGAAGAGGGTGCATCATTTACTTGTTAGTCTGTTACCTTGATGTGCTATGCTTTATCAAGACATACCAGAAATCACAGAATTAGGTTAGAAGGGACATCAAAAGTCATATACAGATACAACGTCAGCACTTCAGACTTTGCATTACACTAGAAGCCTTAACTTTCTCTCTTGGATTACCTTTCCAAGTGTTGGCTGGTACTTTAATCTGAAGTAACACTGTAAGAAAGCTTGCCCATCACCAATAAGTTATAGATAAGTGTCCCACATAATTGCCTTTAACATGGGTATCAAAAATCCTGGATTTGAGTAACTGTACTCTTGTCAAGTAATACAGAGTGAGGGGAGTACAAAATGAGAATAGTTGTGTGGAACATTAAATGTCCTTTCTATTACCACAACCTGGTTCTTGAATACCGACAGCCAGTAATTATACTATTTTTACTACTTGTGCTTGGAAAAAGTTAGTGTTGCCTAAACTTAAATTCAGTTTAAAAGATCAAAAACTGAAGTGTAAATATCTAACACAACAAAGGCTTGACAAATTCCATGGTCTTCTGTTACAGAGTTCTCCATCATACAACCTGTAGGGAGAAAAAAAGTGTTAATAATTCATGTAGCTTTGTCATATTTGTTCAGGGGATGTATGAGCTATAAATCAACTCCCTTACATAGTTTTTAAATGATGTTATTAAACTGCAAGCTAGCATAACAAGTTCCCAATTGCTTCTTACCAGAGGCACAGAACTCCCATTAAATTGACTAAGATGGGGCTCGGCAACCTAAAGCTTGAGTCAGATCCAACCCAGGAAGGTCTGACTTTGCCCTGAGCAGCCTACAGCTCTGCAGCACTTTCCTGCCTGTTTGTTCTTACTGCAGAGAGGCCAGCCAGGTAAGCACAGGCACTTGAGGTCTTTGTGGACAAAGATTTTTCAACTCCTGGGATAAGAGACTCTTACCATTGCTAGATGGGAGCTTTGGCTAGAAAGGCTATTCTGTAATTCTGAATGTAACACTTGAACACTTTCACTTAGTTTGCATACCCTGATGGCTTTCCATATATATATATATATATATATATGTGCAAATGCAGTATTGTTTCCCCTCAAATCAGGAGAGAGAACTTGGGCTGATTTGCACCATTTTAATCTTGGAGGCCATAACCAGTAAGAACCAGTACAAAATAACTATCTTACCTTCTCAATCCTCCTCAATTTATTATCTTAATCTGGGGTGGAGTGGGCACAATGTGAGGTGACACCATTTTTTTCCAAGCAGTCAGAAGTAAAAATAGTATACTAAATACTGACCACCAGCAAATTCACAGCATTACTTTAACCTGAATATGCTCAACCCTAACAACAGGTTAAAAAGATTATAATGTTTTGGAACAGTGTTATAGTTTAGCTTTAAAGTTGCAAAATATCAGATAATTCAGCAAGTGCTTTTTCCAAATCCTGCTAAAATAATATGGATAGTTATCAGATTAAGAAAAACTAGAGGAATAGAAGCAATTAACAGCATGTTTATCACTCACCAAAGTTTGTAAGAGCATCTCATTTTGGGATGTTAATGTTAAATCAAAAACCAAGAAAAGACTCATTTTTCTTTCAGCCTTTCATAGCATCTGATGAAGCAGGCTGTTGCCTGTGAAAGCTCACATCTCTTTGACTCGTAGTTTTTAAGGTGCCCTCCTGCCCCTTCTGCCAAAAGAGGTTGCGTACTACAATGTAAATGTGAAACATTAAGACAGATACCACACTGGACACTTAAGGGATTTTTCTGGCAAAAGCAAAACGATGATTGGCCTCTGCTGCCCTAACTGACTGCATCTAACAGCTTGCTTGCTGTCTGAAATTAAGACAGAAAGCACAACTGAAAGGGGGAGGGAATACATAAAGTTGTAAACCAACACATTTTCTATTTTGTGGACACATTATTTCCTCTGCCAAACACTACAGTTGGATGAGACAGGATTATACAATTGAATTTCTATGCTGTTGCTCCCTTTGATGGTTAACATTTTGGTGGAAAAGCTGCTGAGCCATTAGTTGACCAAATGAAACTGGGTTTGTCAAGTAAAATGTACCCTAGCAAAGCAAATAGAAAACCTAAGGTATATAAGACTGCTGTGCAATTATAGGCTCAATTGCTGTGCTACCTTTACCTTCTGCCCTTTCTCTTCCATTTAATACTTGCTTCCTGTGTCTTGCTTTACATGATGTGTTCTGCACTACCAAGCAAGGCCCGGCTTCACGTGCTGGTACAGTACCTGGTATGACGGCATGTTGGTTTTGATAAAACCTTTCAATGCTAATACAGGAAGAAAACAAGTATTAGTGAGAAGTACATCATCTGGGCATGAAAGCCTCATGTTTCCCTTCTAACACCACTAGGGGCTGTTTCTTGACTCTCTTCCTGCTTCTCAGGCACTACCCACACAACCCGCAAAAGCAACACCTTGGTAACCAGCAACCTTGTCACCCCGGCTGATGTGAGCAAAAAGGAAACAAAGGGATGTGTCTACTGGTACATCCATACGCGTTATGTATTTTACAGTATGTATCAGCCCGTTTGTGCGTGCACACACATATGTACATGGTAGAATGTGCATGTATGTGTTGGTGCATATACACACACAATGCATGAATATACACAGATGCATCAGTATATATGTACTGGTACATATGCACACAATATATAGGTAGATATGCAAATACTAAGATATACAGATACAGGTACAGATGTGAGTGTGTGTATATAGCTCTCCCCTTATAGGTTTCCTTCGCCGGTGCACACGCGGCCGCACCTCACACATCCCTGCGCGCCGCAGGGAAGAAGCCGAAGCGGCGGCGCGGGGCCGGGGAGCTGCCGGGACCCTCCTAGGCCCGAGCGGCCGCGGCGGGGACGCTGCCTCCCATCGGGGCTGCCGGGCGGGACTAGCAACGCTAGGGGCCGCTCCCCGGCTCGGGGCAGGACTGACCACCCCCGGTCCCCACCCAGTCGGCGCCTCCCGCGGGAGCCCCCGCTCGCCCGGCCCGCGAGGCACTTACCTGCGGGCCTGTAGGCCCAGGCGGGGCGCTTCCCGCGCGCAGACCGCGTGACCCAGCCGCAGTTCCCGCCTCCGGCCTGCGCAGTGCGCGCTGGGTGCCCGGCTGCCGAGGGAAACGGAGGCGGCCGGGCTGCCTTGGGGGACTTGGGCCGGATCTCCCCTCCCCCCTTTGCCCCCTCAGCACCTGTCAGAGTGATTTCCCCCCCCCCATCATCTTAGCAGGGGCAGCAGGATCCCTGTGTCTGCCCCCCGCCTCCTGCACGGGGCCTTAGGGGGGCAGCTGAAGAAAGGCAGCGTGGCCAGCCCTCAGTGTCTGTCCCTTGTGAAACTGGGCAGTTTCCTGGACAGCCGCCCTGCTCCTGGGGGCTGCGATTAGGGGAGGCTCGCTCCTTTCCTACGCCCGAAAAAGTAACTTTCTCCCCTCCCAGGGTGCCAGATCAAAGGTTAAAAATGTGGGCCCCGCCCCACCACTGCGTCTCTTAAAGGCCCAGAAAACAGCCCGGCGTGTGTTCGTTTTTTAAAACCCTGCTATCTTTTTAAGGCCTCACCCATGACTTCTGAAGAGCTGAGATTGGCAGGTCAGAGCACCAGTGCCTGGGTGGAGCTAGCCGAGGAGGACTGGAGGAGGAGGCAGGCGTAGGTGCAGGGGCTGGTGGCCGGGGCTTCAGGCTGGTTCCCACCAGGATCATGCTAGGCATCTTCTTCCCTTGGCTGTCTGCTCCCTTCTGCTGACCATGTCTTCACTGGGGCCACCTTCCACTTCCCTCGACAGTCCCCTTCTCTAAAAGAGCTGCAATGGGTGGTCCATCTCTTGGTGCCTCTACGTCAAGACTAGTTGCTTTTCTGGAAGATATTTTAAGTCAAAAAGCAAATAATTGCACTCAGTGAAAGGGTAAAATTCTATCAAGGAAGTCGGATGAGGTGCTTTTGTGGTCTGTTCTGCCCTCAGAATCTATAAATCCTATGCCCTGTCCCCCTAAATGCCTTACTTTAGTAGCCTCTCTCCGATCCTTTGTTTTTCCATTTAGCTAATTCCCCCTAGGAAAAAAAAAACTTTAAATACAAGGGTGTTACTGCCACCACCACGTTGATCACAATGTGTGTGTTATGGTAATGTTAAGGTGATGATGTTGCTGTGAAGGTCCAGGACATATGCAGGAGGCAAGAATTCTTGTGGGTGGTATCTTTTATTGGACTAGCCACATGGTTATATAAAAACTTTCCCTTGACCTTTGTCTGTCTTGTCTGTTTAGATGATAAGCTCAGTGAGGCAGTAACTGTCCAATGTTTGTAGCATAGAGCCATGGGGCCTTGTTAGTCTTTACAATGATGCAAATAATATTTCCCTGCTTTTTGACTCTGAGCAGGTCATTTCATCTCTCTGCCTCGGTTCATCTGTACAATTGAGAAAACAATGCTTTTCTACCTCACAAACCATTGTGAGAGAAATCTATAAATATTTGCTTAGTCCTTGTTTCCTACAGTGATGGTTGCTATAAAAGATCCTAGACCGGGGGTCAGCAACCCCTGGCACACGTGCCGAGCATGGGACGGATGGCCATTTTGCTCCGCACACCACCACCAGCCTGGGCTCTAAGCAGCTGCTGCCAGCCACGAAGCAAGCAGACTGGACTTTGTGGGCCAGCTGCAGCCAGAAGGCTGTAAACAGCTGCTCTGGGCTCCAGCATGTCAGCACTCCAGCACCTTCCAAGGTAGACATTGTGGTTTTTTCTGCACCCCAGCCAAAAAACGTTGCCTACCCCTGTCCTAGACAGACGATGGGGGAAAGAAAGCAGAAGAAACACAGCAAAGAAATCAAAACAGAAAACAACATGGTGGGGTACAATAAAATCCTCAACAATAATGAACAGTGTACATAAGGTAGAGTAGAAGTGTCCACACATTCTACTTCATAGTACATGAAAGAAAATTATTGAGTGAAACTGAAAGGTGTGGCAAAGCCAAAACTGGCATTTCCCACAACACACAATATGTCAATGGGACTTATTGCCACCAGATACGAAGGCCAAGAGTTTAGCAGGACTCCAAAAACCACTGGATGTTTAGAGGAATAATAGAGTATATTGTATTTCACAGAAGGAAATAGTAACAAATCAAGCAGTTTGAAAGGGCTTTGGAGCAAATGTCAGCTTCTAAGTATAGGGAGTTAAAAAGAAACTTACTGTGGGTGCAAGGTTTCAGGGTTGTTGCACCTTTCCCTGAAACAGTTGGTGCTGGCCACTGATAGAAGCTTATTTGTTGTGCCCACCTGGGCCTAAGCCCACCAAGAAAACATGAAGCCTCCCTTGATTAGGGAGGCAAGTAGGGACACAACAGCTGAATATGTGAGGCAAGTAATGTGAAAACAGGAATTGGAGTGGGGCAGATAGAGACTAGTAAGGACATGTTTTCCTTGGGATTTTAGTACTGTGTCATATAATTTTGCTTCTCTTGGTTTTTATTTGCATTTGTGGGGTGTCAACTTATGCAGAAATGACAAAACTATGCAGACAGCCTGCAAATTGAAACTCCAGGAGTTAAAAGATGTGTAAACTGCGTACTCCAAAAATATAGAAACAAGATCCACAGCTGGTAATACCAACTCCATTTACCTAAATGGATATAAACAGTTAAACCAGCTGAGGATCCAGCTCCAGACATTTGTAAGCAAAGCCCCCACACACAACCAATCCCTAACTTCATACTGCTGGAAAAATTAAAGTATTTGTTCCCCACGTAAGAAGAACAACCTGACCTTAAGATAAGAAAATTACCCCTCCTCCCTATTTCAGTTCTCCTCCTAATTAGTCGATAATACTATAGTAATAAGGAAGAACATTCAGTTGTCATGTGTTTAAAATCCGTGAAATGTTTGTGCACTTAAATGATGCATTTGCCCCCTGCTTGGATTTGGCAGCTGAGAGAATAGTTGGAATAATCGTAATTATTTATGAGGGCACAGTACAATTACGAAGTGTTTACACGTGTCACTATGGTATCTTATTTTCAAAACACTGCTACTTTAAGTTTGTGCATTTTTAATTTGAATTATTACATGTTTTATATTCTTTTTCAACACTTAAAAATAGTAAAAAGCTTTAAAATGGCTAATGCTAACATCTGCAGTGGCTTGCTCTTGGTTGGCTTCAGTTACAGTGCCTTAATCATCCGACAATTAGCAAGGCATTTACATAGCATATTTTGGTATTTATGTGGCTCATTTAGAGCTAAAATTAATTTTAAACAAAATGAAAATGCTTTTTGCTTTACATTCTTGCACTGAATGCTGTTTTAGGTTTGTATTAGTTACATAAAAATAACATCAGATTCTTGCTTCCTTTCAGTTGTACTAGTTTCCATTTGCATAGCTCCATTGACTTTGGCTGAATTACTCCTGACTTTAAAGAAAACTGCCAGGTAATTATAGGCCTGTGTGCCTGGTATTAGTGTCAGGTTCAAATGCAGAAAAGCTGAAACAGGACTGGATCAATAAAGAATTAAAGGAGGGAAATTAAATTTTTGTCAATCAATGTGGGTTTATGGAAAATAGGTCTTGTCAAACTTGGTATAAGATTACAAGTTTAGTTGATAATCCTATAAACCACTTGGTACCTCTCACTATTTTGCTTAAGGAATTAAAAGGATACAAAGTGAATATGGCATATGTTAGGTAACTTCAAAATCAGTAAATTTGTAGGTCTCAAAAGGTAAGTTTAAACAAAGGAATTACCACTGAGATGATATATTTCTAGAGTGGGGAAAGAGAGATTGGTTATTGGTGATGTGCTAGCTGACATTTTTACGATTGACATGAATGAATCATTATTGAGAAAGCTTACATATAACACAAAGATTGGAGGAGTGGTATATAACAAGGATGGGTCACTGGTACGGAGCAATCTGATTTGCTTGGTAAACTGGGAACAAACAATATGTGTTAAAACTTGTCCAGGTCACATATCTAGAAACAAAGTATGTAGGTCTGACATACAAGAGGGAGGATTTTGTTCTGAGAAGGAGTGATTCTGAAAAGGCCTCAGTGGTCATGGTGAATAATGTGCTTGGATATAAGCCACGAGTGAGTAGCTGTGGCCAACATTTCTACTGCAAGCCTTGGATCTTTGTATAAAACAGGAACATTGGGTTGGGAGATCAAACTGACTCTGTACCCAGCACTGTTGCTACTACTAAAAAACTGTGTCTAGTTCTGGTGTTTGTAATTTAAGAAGGCTGTTGAGGATTCAGAGAAAAGACAAGAATGACTAAAGGCTTGGAAACCCGTGTTTTATTGTGAAAGGCTCCAGGTACTCAGTGTGCTTAAACAAAGTGAAGGTTAAGGAGTGACTTGATTGCCATGTAAAAGAAAAGTACTTAGGATCTTAGCAGAGTAGGGCTGGAATGGACCTCATCAGGTCATCTAGTCCAGCTTCTTGCTCAAGGCAGGATCATCCCTGACTAAATCATCCCAGCCAAATATTTGTCCGGTTTGGCTCTTGAAAATTTCCAAGGATGGAAATTCCACAATTTCTCTATGTAGCCTAGTCTAATGCTTGGCCAACCTTATAGTCAGAAAGTTCCTCCTAATCTCCAGCCTAAATGTTCTCTGCTGCAGTGTGAGGCCATTGCTCCTAGCCCTATCCCTTATGACCACAGAGAAAAACCCATATCCGTCTTCTCTATAGTCATCCTTCAGGTATTTGAAGACTGGTATCAAATCCCCCCTTCCTCCCCCAACAAGTCTTCTCATCTCCAGACTAAATAACCCTAGTTCTTTCAGCCTTTCCTCTTAAATCTCACTTCCCAGGATTTCTTATTCCTCTGCAGTTTCATTTAGCCAGCCCCATAATTCACGTGGACTGCAGAAATTTTCTACGCCCCACATCTCCACAAGTCTCCTTGGACCAAAGCCAGGTCCTACTTAGAATCCGGTGGAGAGCAGCAAGAATGATACAAGACAAAAGGTTGTAGGAACTGGATTCAGTGTGGAAAATTGAAGTTGGAAGGAGACACAGTAGCAGTTTTCCAATGCACAAAAGTTTGTTATGACTGGGAAGTTAATCAATTGTTCGCCATGTCCACACAAAGAAATCAGCAAAGAAGATTCAGGTTGGATATTAGAGCAATGTTTTTACATTTAATGGTAGTAAACGCTAGGAACAAGTTATCTAGGGAGTTTGTTGAACCCCCTTCTTTGGACGATTTTAAAAACAGGTTAAACATCTTTTGGGTATGGCCTGGCTTGAGTATACTTGCCTCAATGCAGGGGTTTGAATTAGTCAAAGGGTGGCCAACCTGCAGCATACGTGCCTGACGTGGGGCGCACAGCCTCTGTGTGTGGCATCTGACAGATCAGAGAGGGGGGAACACGCTGGTAGATAGGGCATGGAGGAGAAAGGGGAGCAGCAAGTCAGGCAGGGGACAGAGATCAGAGCGACACTAGGGGAGGGCATGGGGCTGAACTTGTGTGGATGTCTACCAAAAAAGGTCACCCACTGAGCTAAATGACCTTGAGGTCCCACCATCCCTATATTCTATCATTCTATATCCGAGAATTCTTTTTAACTTCCTCTCTTCTTTCCATTATAAGAATACTGTCTGGTACTACTGGCTAGCTCTGGTATTACTGCAGTTTACCAAAGCCATGCAGACTCTAGTATTATTCTCATTAGTGTTTCAAAGCTAAATAAATTAGCACAACTCCACTACCATACATTTCAACACTTCCATTTTGACTGAGTTGAGCTACTGCATTGCTACTGCATTCCAGCTAATGAAACTCACTATGAAATTGATTCTTTTAAAATGATTTTTCTAATTCATCCTCTCTGATCATGTTTTCCAATTCTTCTCCAATTTCACATCTCTCCATGCTCCTGGTTTCAGTTTTACCCACTGACTGCTGCCAACTGCTGTGCAGCATATATTTTTCCTGTAGAAGCAGAGCCAGAATGGTAAACATTTCTTTTCAGTTCTCTCACTACATTTTAAAAAAAAAAGCTATATTCATAGTAATAAAGGAAGAACATAGTGCTCTATTTTCTCTTCAATTTCATTATGACATGGAGTTTAATATAACAGTGTTAACCCACAACACAGAGTTATTGTTGGATCTGCTATTAAGGAAAAGAAATAAAAAACAAAAATCCCAGGAGAACTGTAAACCCTTTTCAAAGGCCTGTTTAAAATGTCATATTCCAAGAAAGAAGCAGCAGGTCCTTAGCTGATTTAAATCAGCATAGCTGCACCAATTTAACTAAAGTAAGTGATTTTTACCAGCTGAGAATCTGGCACATGCTGTCTCTTCCTACATGCATTTACAGTGCTTGCTAGAATGAACTTCCAGTCATGGCTGGAGCCTCTAAGCCAGTGATTCTCAAGTAGCATACCCTGGGGTACTGCAAGATCCTTTGAAGGATACCTCAAAAAGTGTGAGGAGATAAGCAGCCCCATTGCCTGGCCACTCTACAAGGATCTAAGCCAGGGGTTGGCAACGTTTTTGGCCAGAGTGCTAAAACACACCAGCCTTGACCCACAACTCAACTTGGCATATCAGGAACAGAAAGCAGGGGAGCCACAAAGGGTTCAATCCTTGTTGCTAGTGGTGGGTGCACATGCATCTCTAGGCAGTTGCGGCGGGAGATGCTGGGGTTGTACTGCCCCGGACCCTTCCCTACCTTGTGCCCAAGGCATGCATGCAGCCAGCCTGAGCTCTGGGCAGACCCCTGCTGCCTGCCACTTAGCTCAGGCTGCTCATGGCATGTGAGAGGGAGGCTGCAAGCTGCTGCACGGAGGTTTGCAGAGCCCCAGCCCAGCTCATTGCTGGTGGCGGGTGCACATGCACTCCAGGAGGATGGCAGGGGAAGGGCCAGGTTTGTATTGCCCCGACCCCTTCCCTTTCATGCGCCCCAAGGTACACAAGCAGCTGCCACTGGCCATAGAGCCAGGCCAGGGCTCTGGACTCCGGTGTACTGGTTGCAGATTCCTGGCTGCCCGCTACAGCCGGCTTGGGCTCTGGACAGCCCCTGCTGCCTTCCACAGAGCCCAAGCCTGTATTGTTTTCAGCTTGCAGCCAGGAATCTGCAACCAGCTGCCTAGAGTGTGGGCTGGCTGTGGCGTACTGAGCAAAATGACCTTGCGTGCCATGCCCTGGCATATGAGCCAGGGATTGCCAATCCCTGATCTAAGCACTGAAATAAATTAGTTTTTGAATTAGGGTGATGCTGTGATGCTCAGTTTACGGAAGTTATGCAGGGCTGCCTTGAGTTTAAGAAAGCCAAGCACTACCAGAAGAACAATCATAATTCAAAATTTCTGAAACAATTTTATTTTCAATGAATCTGTAGTACTGCCCATCTTTCACCTTTATTAAGTGTGAACAATTATGGTAGCCCAGCAGACTTGCGCAGGATGAATTAATTGCTGGGATTATTGTTGATGAAGACTAGGCAAAAAGCCAGCTACCTATTGCCCCTCTAGTCTAAAGATTGCTTACAAAAATTTGGAAAGTCTTAACGAGGGGGCGGAAATGACTAATAGTTTGACAAGACAGGTACCTGATGGTTACCTAAACACAACCAAGTACATTTAATCACTTCTGCTAAAAATGATGCAGCATTTAAAAGCCAACTATCTATAAGAACTTTTAACTCAGGTTTTTTATCTGTTCACAAATCCATGCAGATTTAGCTGAACTGGTAAAAACTCTTGCTTGGACCCTCTTTTTTTATTTGAGTGGCTTATTCTAATTTATCTGAAGCCTGTTCTTAGACCAGAACTAAACCAGAACAAGACTTGATTACACTGAAATAATCAGAATAACCAATTTAACTAAATCAATTTAAAATCACATGTTAAGTGAAACTAATGCAATACCACATGTAAACAAGCCCTTGAACTCCTATTTGTTGTTACAATGTCTGCACAGAAGAGTGCAAAGAGGGTTGTTGTATTCTATTCAACTCCAATATTAGACCATTTTTTCTTGCTTTGTTGTCATCTCAGTTCTATTGACCATACATAATAATAACAGTAGTAATAATAATAAGAGGTACCATGTGATAAAAATCACAATGCTGATATTTTTCATAGTGCACTGAGAGAAGGACTCCTCTTGACTTCAAAAGGCTTTGGTTCAGCACACCCAGTGTATTCTTCTGTTTATCTAAGGGTCTGCTTCAGATTTATTCTTTAACACCCAATTATACATGCAACATATATATCATTAGATCTCCAAAACAAGGAAAAGAATTGTGTTCCCAGCTGCATATTGATCAGTGCCCTCTTTCTCTGTTAATATGCATGTCTTCTCTTATTAGTGTTCATGTTTTTCTTATGTGAACAGCTGCTAACAGCTCTGTTTTCTTTTTATTCAAGAAGTGGGCTTTACAGCCATGCAGAACATTAGTATTAGGTGAAAGTTCATATTTTATATAAATACCAAGGTCATTACTTTTTGTTTCAGTATCCTCATAATGGGCCTGATTCTTACCTCACTCTGACTACTGAAAAACAGGAGTAACTTCCGAAGCTGGTGGAGTTACACACATGGAAACCCATTGTCAGTGAGAGTAGGATTCTGGCCCTTGAAAACTTTTTTTTTACATGCCTACTTTAAAATATAATCATTTGCCCATCCTGTCCTCCCTCTGCCCTCCCAATCCATTTTAACTGTAATTATTGTTTGTTCTTCTTAAGTCTATACTCTACCAAGGATTTCAAATGATCCCTTTAGCTGTAAACACTGTAAGCAAGGTAGAAAACTTTCTCTTTCATATTTTTTTCCCTAAAGAAGATGAGAACATGAGAAATAATTGGATATCAATGGTATTCTAGTAGGGTCATTGTGTTGTAGCTGTGATGGTCCAGG
The DNA here is from genome assembly GCF_001723915.1 of Gavialis gangeticus. Taxonomy (NCBI): domain Eukaryota; kingdom Metazoa; phylum Chordata; order Crocodylia; family Gavialidae; genus Gavialis; species Gavialis gangeticus. The sequence goes on from NW_017729024.1 coordinate 129,763,170, forward strand.
GAATGTGGGAGAAGCAAGGTTTGTTTGGTAGCATCTCTTATTGAGTCAACTGTATAATTGGAAGAAATGTTAGACAAGCATTTATACACAAAATACCCTCCCTTGGGTCTGAGAAAGAAGATGTAGCCTAAGAAAAATATTGGATAAAAGAATGACTTCTGATTATTAGGCAAATGAAACCATCTACTAAAGAAGAGGAGAGGGCAATAAACCCGGGAGCAAAGACATTATTAAAAGTAGCAGCAAACCAGTAAAAGGCAGTTGAAACAGAGAAACCAAGTGGTATAAAAGAATAAGACCATTCAAAAGGGAAGAGGGTTGTTATTATCTCTGAAGTACAGAGAAGCTAGCATAAGAGCAGGTAAATTGCAATGGACCATGAAACTATTGCCTGCGTTTAGTCTGTGGTTTTTATTTTCCAGAGAAATTAGGAATTTTTGTTCCCAGATCTATCTTCTAAAGGCATTGTGTAAGTCTCCCTTGAGTACAAGGACTCTGAGGCTTGAGATGTAATGGTGCACCTGTGAAAAGTGTTATTTCTCTAATGACTGGGTGCTTCTGTCCTTTATCATTTTCCTATAAGAGTTCATTTTGAAGTGTAGTGGTTGTTTAAGTTCATCCATATGTTTTCCATTCTGATGGTTTCATAGTGGGTTTTGTCAATTGTGGTAATGGTGGAGATGTGTTGTCAGGTTTGTATTTGTTGTTTGGCTAGGGTCTTGTGCTTTTTGTTTGTTGATCAGCTGGGGGTGTGCTTCTCATGATGAGCCAGGTAGTGTTGAGAGGTTGTTTGAAAACCAGGAGGGGGTGGGGTAGTTAGGAAATATTTCTCTGAAGTGAGGTCCTCTTCAAGTACAGGCTGTAAATTGTTTGATGAACTTTCTTAAAGGTTCCCATATAGAATCCTATGTAACAATGAGTGTGTGGTTAGTGGTTGTTTTTCTTTATGAACTGTAGTAGGTTGGATGATTTGTTCAATGATGCAGCCTGTTTCTCTGCTGGAATGTCCTCACTGGGTAAAGGCAGTTTTAAGATTTGTGAGATCGGTGTCATGAGTAGTCTCAGAGCAGCCACAGTAGTATCTGAGGACCTGCTAAAGATGACAGCTTTTTGCTGATGATTACTAGTTTTGTGGAGGTGAGTATAGAAGCACCCTAGAAACAACTATACAACAGAAACCCCATGGACCACCATACTTAACTTCCACAGAACTGAGAAATAGAATTTCATGGCTTAGCACTTGTGTATACAGAGCCCTGTACCTGTCCAGTCAGCATGCACCCTACTGCACATACTTAGTACTCATGCGTAAGGAGTTATGCAGCTATCCTTGATGTTGGAGTCACTCTTTGGCTGCTAGACGTGCTCCTCCTTCACTCTCCTGTCATGACTTGGTGGAATAAGTAAATAAAATTGAAGTAAAACTAGCTGGGAGGTGAACTTCCTACTACATGTCTGGGTTGTGACTGGGGGTTTCTTCACAGGGCTCTGCCACCCTGTCCTCACCACACCTGCAATATTCTGGGCACACATGCCCCCTGTAGGACTTGCCCTCTTCCACTCCCCAGGCTTGGTCCCAGCATTGTCCTTCCCATGTAGTTCCCTTAAGTATCAACCATGGCTGCCTGCAATTGACTGGCACTCCTGCAGCTCTCTCTTACAGACTGTTATCTTCACAGCCCCTCCATTGTCCCTGATAAGCGGTCCTCCCGGTGGGTGACAGATTTGTTGCCTGGCCCTTATTTCTTCAGGGTTCCAGTGCCCATCTGTCCCTCTTGGTGGGGACATCCCCAGGGTCCCTTTAACCCCCTTTCAGCCCTTAGCCTTTCTGGGCCACCTTGCAGCGGAGGGGGAATCACCCTCAGTTCTGATGCCTTGTAAACAGGCTCCTCCCAGCTTCTCTCTCTGGAGATGGGTCTCATGCCAGGTCTTCCTTCACCCTGGCTGCCACATCCCTCTGTGGCATGGACATCTCCACTGTCTCCCAGCCCCCAGCAAGTACCTGTGATTGCTGTGTTGCAGTGGAGCTCCAGATGTCAGCCTTCATAGAGGTCTGCTCTGCCTATCTGCACTGTCCCTGTCATGCCGTCAGTACACTCCCTGGGCTTCCTTTCAGCCCCCTTCCCCTTTTTGTCCCCCAGCTCCTTCCCTGGGAATCAGTCTGCCCAGCCTGATCCCTACCCTGTTTCCCTGCTGGGGCCCAAGCAGGGCTTCGTTGGGAGCACCTGGGCTCCTGGCTCTCCGTATTGTCCCGCTTTTTCTTCTCCTTTTTAGTAACAGGCACCACATCAGGCGTCCTGTTACACCATGCTACAAGGGGAGTAGGATTGTAAACTGTACATAACTGCTATTTTTGGCCCTTATGCGGCTGGAAAACTAACACTTAGTATGTACAGTGAAATAGGACACCCCAGCTCCTAAAAGGAGGAAGAGAGGGTTACAATCTTATTCCAGATGAGGATTCTTGCTAATAGCCTTTTTCCATCAAAGGTCCTCAAACTTCTGAGGAAGAAACACTGCTTCCAAAAGAGGCAACCTTCAGCTTCTACCTCTTATGCTGCAGCCACCTTGAAGAAATCATTTTAACATGCTGATCAAGCTGTAATTTGTATGTGGGGAGTCCCCTGTGGCTCAGTGGTAGAATGAGACCACACAGGAGACCCAGGTTCAATTCCCAGATGCTTATACAAATACAGCCACGAAGGTACCACATTTCTGGACTCACTCTAGCCTTTGGATTCTGTCTCAGTGGTCCAAAGCAGGGTGGAAGGTCTAGGCAGCCTCCACTCCTCCAAAACTCCTGCCTAGGCATATGCATCAAAGGTATGGGTGAGCTCTCATGCATATACTATGATCTGGAAGGATCAATAGTTGCCAAACAATTTGTACATGGGCCACAGAGTGTTTATTCCTCCTTTCCCCACTTTGGAGACTTCCTATATTTTTTTTTCAAGGAATACTGAATCTCATACCACCAGACTGTTGGGTTCTAGAAATAATGTCAATCAGATACTCTCTACTTTTCCATGTTATCCCTACTTCCACCTCTCTTCTCTCTTCATACTCTGTAACACTTCTCAACAAAAAACTACTACAGAAGGAAATGGAATGGTGTCTCACCATCTTGGAGCAGTAGAGAAAATCCTAAAGGAAGGATTTTTATTCCAATCACTTCTTAATCCCCCAGAAAAGGAGGCTGGGGCTCAGTCATGGTTTTAAGGGGACTCAACAGGTTCATTTACCAGATTAGGTTGAGAATAGTAACCCTGGCTTCCACAGTTCCACCACTAGATCCACAGGACTGGTTTGTGGTTATTGACTTACAAAATGATTGTTTCTCTATTTCCCTTTGGAGCAGGGCACTAAGATGTGTCTGATCTTTTAAGACTGGAGCAGTCTGGTCAGGGAACTCTGCAAGCTAAGCAGAACTCCCCAGCCGCAGGTTGATGGGGTAACAGCCTAAGGGGATAATTGGGTAGCACCTGCAAGCATCACATGACAGGAAGGAGGTAGGGTCCTGGGACATATAAGCCCAGGGCTGTAGCTAGCAGGCACACACTGTCTCTGGCAATTGCTAGGGAAGGAGTGCCTGCATGAGGAAGCTAACCAAGTCCTGGTGCTGCCTGCTTTGCTACCCAAGTGCTGCAAGACTTTAGGAACCTCCCAGGTATTTAAATTAGGGACCATGCTTTCCTAAGGGTGGAATTTTGCCCCTTAAAGGGGCATAGTGCTTTTGTCAGTGATGATGTTTAAGTTATAGCCTAGGGGCTTATGCTTGTGTTTGTTTATACCGAAGGACTGGAATGAGGCTTTAAGGGGAGGTTTGGAGGTTTCATTAGTGCCTGAAGAAAGGGGCACCCAGTCTGGGTAGAGCTCAGTGTTAGGCACAGAGAGAAAGATTGAGATGCCTGAGGGGTGCAGCTACATGGGTGCAGAGAACCGAAATGCCAAAGAGGGGTGCATCTACAGGGGCGCAAAGAATCCTAGCACCAGAGGAACTCAGAAGGGATAGACAGTAGTATAACACCTGCAACATGGCTTGGGCCATGATAAGGGGAGGCTGGAGTCATGTAGTACGCCCTGGGTATTGGGACATAAATGGGTGGCCTTCTGCCTTAGAACCAACTCATTAATTCTATCAGAGATGTAGCAGGAGAAACAGGTGGGCAGACTGCCCTCGACAGGTGGGCAAGTTGGTAATGGAACCAGCCCCAGGACTGCCTCCTGTCAAACCCTTCATCTGAACCCAGGGTGTTCCTAAGGTTCCAGGCAGTGCAGGCCCATTGTTAGTATAAGGTGTTGACCTTCAGACTACTGATAAAAGCAAATGTTTTTACCAAATTCCTTGGCAATTGCAAAGGCTCACCTTAGAAAACAGGTAAAAAACGTAACTCAGTATCTTGACTACTGGCTTGTGCAAGGGAAGTCATGGTGACAAGCTGAGCATTCCATTCATCAAACTCTTTAACTCTTCATCCTGTAGGCCTAAAAATCATAGAGAAATTGTTATTAACAAAGATGATATAAATCATAGAAGCAGTGTTAAATTACAAAACTGTTAGGGCTTACTGGACTTGGGACAAATTCAACATTATGACCAACTTTATTAGCAGCGGCTATAAGAACTCAGTGCACCTGCTGAATAGGCAACACACAGCCATTTGGTGAACCAAAATTCAGTCCTCATTGAACCGGTGGAAGGGTCTAATCAAATGTACATTCTCCTATTTATCCACTCCAAGATCTTAGTGATAGAATACCTGTCTTTTAGGGTGGGAAGCATGTCTGAAGCACCATAAGACACAAGGTCAGTGGACTTGCCAGTGGAGTTGACTGTATGTGAACTAAAAGCAGTTTTCTGTGCCTTTGCTATGTTCATGTCTGTGATATAGAGACTGACCATGCAAATCATGACAAAATGAAAGCTATGGTTTATATTAGTGGTGTTCAACCTCCAGTGTGCAGACCAGATTCAGCTCATGAGGCCATGTCATCCAGCCTGTGGGTCTCCAAATTTGGTGGTGGCAGTGTTAATTGCCAAACTTTTGGACCCATGGGGAGCCCTGTGGGCCAGATGACATGGACTGTGCATTAAATCATGAAGACATATGGTGAGGTGAGGTGTTATGAAGGATCGTTCCATAGCTGAATGCAGTGCACAGGCTCAGGCTGGCTCATGGGCTTGGGCTGGTGTGCAAGTTCAAGCCAATGAGCCACATCACACTCGCAGACCAACTCTGCATGCTGACCCCATGTTGGATCCAGCTCATGGACCAAACCCTCACCACTCATCCAACCTTCCAGGATGGAAGTTTGAACACCACTGTTTTATATAAACACAACAGAGCCTGATCATCCATCCTGTGCCAGGAGGGAGGGTGGTTCTGGAACTGGTGCATCTGACAGTGCTCCCTACCAGAGCACTACAGATTCCAGACCTATAAAACATCCCAACTGATTGATTAAGCAGTTAGTTATTGATGGACCACAAGTGGATAACTGAAGTTTCCATTATCTGAAATGTTTTCCATGGATGGGATCAACCATCAATAGACCTTGTTTCAAGACATGAACAGGCAGTGTCCCAGGTTCTGGCCAAGGGGCAGTCAAAGTCTAATCTTTCAACCCTATCAGATATGTTTGTTATTCCACAATATCCGGGAAGAACAATTCCTTTACCAGCTTTCCAACTCCAAGGATACTGACAAAAATCAAACAAGATTCAGTCCTGACTATCATAATTACTCCTGCTTCTCTGAGATAGTTTTAGTATATGGATCTAATAGGCTTATAAGTTCACTTCCTAAAATCAGTTGTGTTCTATTTATATTAATTTACCTACACCATTAGTTCTCAACCTTTTTAAACTCAAGGCAGTCCTTGATAAAGTTAAGGCACTCTTCATTAAACTCAAGGCACCCTTTGGAAAATGTCAGCTCTTTGTTTTCACTTGATTTTTGATCACAAAGATAATAGAGCAATTTCTTCTGTTGCAAATAATTCAGAAAGACCACAACAGGTAACAAGGCTTTTAACACTATAGGTTCCCATATCTCTACACTTGTCTTGTGAATCATGTTTGCACAGCTAATAGTGCTAACATTTTATAGTACCCCATAACACCCTTGAAAACATCTCAAGCACCCCAGGGTGCCACAGCTGGTTGAGAATCATTAACCTAGACTATGGAAACATCCTGCTTTTGCATCCAGGATTTCTCCACCAGTTGGGTGTCAGCTGCATGATAGCTGACTCTGCTTGTTGTTAGATGATCTGAACATTTTGGTTATTTCAAATAAAAAAAGATTACATCAGGCTAATATATCTTATTTTATTAATTAGACTATTAAGTGAAAGAGAGTTTGGGGCTGGGCAATCCCATTCACATTCTGTAGATGTTTAAATCCCAGGTAGCTGCAATTTTGTACTAATCATAAGAGCTAGTGGGCTTAATGCAACCTCCATTTCAGCCCCTGGCAACTTGCTGCCTGTTATGATTGCCCATGAAAATAAATTTTTTAGTGGAAATTCTTTTTTTCTGAAGAACTGGGAAAAATGCAGGACCTC
>NW_017729024.1:129774736-129776232 GCF_001723915.1 Gavialis gangeticus
AATATCTTATTTTATTAATTAGACTATTAAGTGAAAGAGAGTTTGGGGCTGGGCAATCCCATTCACATTCTGTAGATGTTTAAATCCCAGGTAGCTGCAATTTTGTACTAATCATAAGAGCTAGTGGGCTTAATGCAACCTCCATTTCAGCCCCTGGCAACTTGCTGCCTGTTATGATTGCCCATGAAAATAAATTTTTTAGTGGAAATTCTTTTTTTCTGAAGAACTGGGAAAAATGCAGGACCTCCTTTTACAATATTCCTTAAAGAATGCTTCCAGAATGGAAGCACTGAACTCTGCTTCTTTTGTCGGAGCTGTGCCTGCAGTCTTTGTTGAAAGACTCTGGGCACTCCCTACCTTCTCAACAGGTTAATGCCCACAACTCATTGAGAGTGGAATGTATATGAATAAGTACTCAAGGACATAAACATATATCATCTCACAGTTACTACGGTTCTCCAAGACATGTTGTCCATATGTACTCCACAACCTACCTGGGCCCACTCTACTATATATGCCCTCATTACAAGTTACAAAGGTACTTGTCATGTATGCATGACTCTAGGAGACATAGGGGATGTCTACCCTTAAGTCTCAGCCATGATTGCAGCACAGGGTACACATTCCTGGTCCAGCTTTAAAGTAGCTAACTCAGATACTGGAAGAAGTTTAGCTACAACAAAACAGAGCTCACTATGGGCTAATTCACCCTGCTTCTCCAGAGCTGATCTCTATACTGCCAAGGCTAGGAGATTCTAATCTCAAGTTCATGTAGCACACGTGCCCCAAAAGTGGGCAGTTAACCAGATTTATGGTAAAGTAAGGAACCATCCCTTCATGTTTGTCATCATAATGAGACATCATACATTCACATTTTTGCATTAGAGCTAGTGTCATACTTTTCCCTTTCATGAGATTCATAGTTTCATAGTTAGTAGGGTCGGAAGGGACCTGAGCAGATCATCAAGTCCAACCCCCTGCTATGGCAGGAAAGAGCACTGGGGTCAAGCGACCCCAGCAAAGTGATTGTCTAGCCTTGTCTTAAAGACCCCCAGGGTAGGAGCCAGCACCACTTCACTTGGAAGTTGGTTCCAGATCCTAGCCACCCTGACAGTGAAGTAGCACCTCCTGATGTCTAATCTGAATTTACTCTCTGCCAGCTTGTGACCGTTATTTCTAGTCACTCCTGGTAGTGCTCCAGGGAACAGGGACTTCCCCAATGCCTGCTGGTCCTCTCTGAGGGGGGATCTAGTGGCCTGTTAGTTTGTAACAGGCCACTAGATCCCCCCTCAACCTTCTCTTGTGGAGACTGAACAGGTTCAGGTTCCTTAGCCTCTCTTCATAGGGCCTGCCCTGCTGCCCCCATATCATGTGAGTGGCCCTCCTCTGGACCAGTGTGGTGCCCAGAACTGGATGCAGTACTCCAGCTGTGGCCTGACCAATGTCACACAGAGGGGGAGTATCACCTCCTTGGACCTGCTTGAGATGCATCTGTG
>NW_017729024.1:129776356-129788278 GCF_001723915.1 Gavialis gangeticus
TTGCACTTGTCAGTGTTGAATCCCATCCTATTCTCATCTGCCCACCCCTGTAAGCTGTCTAGGTCTGATTGCAGCCTATTCCTTCCTTCTAGCATGCCCACATCCCCCCACATCTTGGTGTCATCAGCAAATTTGAACAGGGTGCTATTTATCCCTTCATCCAAGTCACTGATGAAGATGTCCTTGAAGCACTTTCTCTGCCCTCCTCTTGAGCTGGGAGAATAAAACTTGCTTCAGAAGTCTGGAGTTGGACACCCTCATGACATAGCCTGCCCAGCTAAACTGATGTCTGATGATCATCACCTCAATGCTCCTGGTATTTGCTTGCAAAAGGATGTTAACATTGGTGCATCTGTTTTCCCACTTGATTTGAAGGATCATCCACAGGCAATGCTGATGGTACTTACCCAGTGACTTTCCTGTATGTTGTCCGTGCCTCAGCTCTATAAAATAAGGTAGGGATCATGACTGTTTGATAAACCATGAGCTTGGTTTTGGATCTAATGTTCTGATCTACAAACATCCATTTCATCAGGTGTCCTAAGGCTGCACTTGCACATTTGAGGTGATGTTAGATTTCTTCTTCAATGTCAGCCTTCTGTGAGAGATGGCTTCTGAGGTACAGGAAATACTCAGTGTTCTTCAGAGTCTCATCATGAATATCAATTACTGGAACTGCAGACTGCTCATTAAGATCATGTTGATGGAGGACCTGATGTTAAGCATCAGTTCCATCTTCTTGTATGCCTCAGTAACGATACTGACAATTGTCTGAAGGTCTGCTTCCAAGTGAGCACACATTACAGCATCATAAGCATAATGGAGCTTGATGATTGAAGCTGGGGTTGTCCTGGTTTTAGCTTGGAGTTGGTTGAGATTAAACAGCTTACCATCCATTTGGTAGTTTAGCTCCACTCCAACCAGAAGCTTGTTGGTGGCCAGATGTAGCATCATGGTAAGGAATATTGAGAAGAGTGTTGGAGTGTTGACACAGCTTTGCTTAACTCCCGTCTTCACTTCAAAGGGATCTGTGATAGATCTGGTATTGAGAACTCTTGCTTACATACTGTTATGGAGCAGGCAAAGAGTGGTGATGAATTTCAGTGGGCATCTGTACTTCAGAAGAATCCTTCATAGCACTTCTTGGCTGACAAGAGTTGTGAGGTCAAACAAAGGCCATGTAGAGAGGCTTATGTTGTTCCTGACATTTTTCATGCAGCTGGTGAGCAGTGAAGATCATGTCAGTTGTGCCTCTTGATGGCCTAAACCAACACTGAGATTCTGGGAGGAGGTCTTCAGCAAGTGGAAGGAGAGGGTTCACAAGAGTCCCCATAATGATCTTTCCTGTAGTGGGCAGCAAGGCAATCCCTCTGTAATTTCTACAGTCAGACTTATCTCCTTTCTTGAAGATTGTCGTGATCATCCCATGATCTGGGATTTCCACATCATTCCAGATCCTTAAGATGAGATGATCATACAAAACATGATACTGTACTTCAAAACCAGCAACCTTAAAAAGAAAACACCATTAAAATGAAGGAAACCATAAACAAAATGCTAAAAGAAAATGTGTGTGTGTGAAAAATATATAAATTCATGCACTGGAATGTTAATTGCTTTACTGTTCCTTTAAAAATGGAAAAATCTACATGTAGTGAGTAAATGTCTAAACAAAAACATCCAGAAATACTTAGCCCACATAGCTACGTTTATAGTACAACTTTTTAAAGAGGTACCTGATCAGTCCATGGAGCTGTATATTTTTAACATTTTACCACTAGAGGGTGCTCTTATAGCAGTTTTACTAGAATTTCATAAATCACTGCCTTCATAGTGTTAATAATATTGTAGCAGTGATAGTCCAGAAATTATGCTAAAAGGAAGGATTTTTGTGTCCATGTGATATTTTTATTGGACCAGCTGCATGGTTGGGATAGACATAGACAAATTTTCAGTATCACAGTACCCTTCCTCAGGTTTCAGGTTACCCTGAGAGAGAGTACTGTGATCCCTAAAAGTTCTCTTCTAAATCACTACACCATCATAAAGGTTTTGTAGAATGGTAGTTAGTTAGAAAATTGGAACAATGCAGGTTCAAGCCAGATCTCCAGCTCCATAGGCAAGCACCCTAGCCACTCGAATACTGGGACTAAAACAGGGTTGTCAAAAATACCGCCTGTCGGCTGGATCCAGCCTGCAGAGCCTCTCTGGATGGCCAGCCATACTACCAGTAGACCACCAGAACTTGGAGGGCATGCTAGGAAGTAGTCGTTTGCTGCAGGATCTAGGGTTTTTGAGCCCCAGGGGACATATCCGTTGGCAGCAGGATGGTCACCCTTCAGCCTCTTTGTCTGCACTGCTGTGACCCTACCACTGGCCAACCACTGCCCTCTGCTGCATGCCATGTGCTGTAGCCAGAGCTGGAACTGCTACCACCAGCACAGCCACTGCATGCTCTAGGTCAGAGCTGGAGCTGCTGCTACTGCCACCACCACTTCCTCATGCCCTAGGCTGAATTCAGCCTGCAAGGAGCCCCATGATCCAGATCTAGCTCAAAGTGATTTTGACACCGCTGGGCTAAAAAACGTGAGGACCTTCCTCCAGTGTTTAATACCAGCTGATCATGGGATTTTGCCAGGCAATTTTTTGTGATTTGTACATGCCTAGTGTATATGTGTACATAAGTTCACACTTACCTGGCCAGTGTGTAACCAACTGAACGTGCAAAGTAGCCATGGTGATGCTTATGTGTCCAGAGTGCACAGGTAATATAATTGCAAACTGCGTAATGCTAAGCAGGTCACTCAAGTGCCTGGAAAACTGCAATTGAAGTGCACAAAAGGTAACAGAATTCTTCCCACAGCATAGTCCATTTTAGCGCACATAGCCTTGGGACTGGAAAAGTCTATGCACTTATCCAGAATATGCTCATTAATTACATGAGTTACATCTCAGCTACACCTCATTAAGGGACCTGATTTCTCAGATGCTCTCATGTCCTTCCTAGCTATTTTGCAATTGTTCAAGGCTGCTCTAGCAGTCTTGACATTAACAGCTCTTAGTCAGTTTAATTAATTTTGTACCTAGACCAGGTACAATTATGTTACAAAGTACATTATAGGACCCAGAGTTCCTATGCCTTTAAAAGGTTTATGAGCTCTATCGATATGCAAGTAATCGGAGTTTGTTCCAGTGTAAGCCATGGGTAACAAATTAGGATTGGCTTTGTGTTAGGTAGTTATGCAAATTACCATATGCACTTGTCTAATATGCATATAAGTGGAGTACACTGTATTGATTTGATTAGATCTGTAATGTGCATTTGCTACTATTGACTGGGAATTTGTGTAAGCATTTCTCTGGTCACTGGCAGAAACAGAAGGAATTGCTTGAGCTGCCTTCACTCCTTTTATTCTTGTTGTTTGCTCCTGAATGACCTTTTGCTTGATTGTATTAGAAATGTTATTTGATTGCACTCAGCTTCCTAAGCAACCCAGATTGCCCTGACCAAGTGTGCTGTCATCATGAGTGTTGTTTGTGGCCTTGCTTAGCACGATTTTGATGAAACAGAGAGGACAGAAGCCAGATGGGAGTGCTTTGAGGAGCAGTTGGAACAGAAAATCTAGACAACAAGAGTAAAATAAACATCATGCTCAAGGATCTTGGAGGCAAAGGGGAGGAGGGAAGTAAGGGAGTAGTTTGAGAATCAGCCAGAACTCAGGAAAGATTTTGCAGATAGGAGATTCAAAGCATGCTTGTAAGCAGAGAGGAAAAGAGACAGAAATTATAGGAGAGAAGCTGTTAAGGGAATATGTTTGAGGGAGGAAAGTAGGTTTAAGGGGATGGAGCTGAAGGTTTGAGGGAAGCATAGTCTCAGGGTGGCAAATACACAAACATCTTACCAAATGTGTGCCTCTTTCTGAGCTAAAATTAACTAGTATCACAAACCTCAAGGAACATACTTCCTTTTTTACCATTTACTTTTAACTCCTATTATCTGAAATCTCTTGTTGGGAAAGTCAGTCCTATTTTAAGCATAAAAAGCCTACAATGTCATTTTAAAGGCTTTTTTTTTTTTAAATAGGCTTTGAGCTGGCTTCCAAATCCAAGCCTGAAAAATTGTGTACCTAACTTGCTCCTGCAAAGGGCAGGATAGAAATGTACCTTATAGACTAACTGAATCAGAAATGCATATGCTTTCTTATGCTTTCTGCATGACTTCAGTCTAACACAGCTACCTACCTTCCTTAGTGCCTGCAAATAAATCTACGTATATTGCCTCTTCATTTGTAGACAGACACAAAAAAATGCTCTGTCTGCAAATAGTTCATTCTTGCTACAAATGATCTATCATTCATTTATATTATAAGTGAAAATAAGCCAATTTTGAATACCTGAATCTAAATTAAATTATTTTGGGGGAACTTTGGGAGTCAGTGGGACTGCCCTTTGTCCCAACCCTCACTGAAGGTCACTCCACTTCTACATGTGTTCAAAAGGGTTTGTGGCCTCATCTCTTCCTTCTCTTCTCCATGACTCCCCTTCTTGTGTTCATATAAATCAGAAGCCTTTAAATGACTGGACTGTTTGCCTCAGTCTCCAGTATAATGAAGTTTGGTGTTCAGGGCAAAGCCTGCAGCAGCAGCCTGCCCTTGCCCTGTGCATAGATCTGGGGTACATATGCCACCCCATGCTTGCCCAGGAGTGCACATACCAGTGGGAGCTGCCCTTCCCCCATCCCCATGAACCCCCAAACAAGCAGCTGGCGGCTCTGCCCCACGTCCTGCCCTGACTGGGAAGCACCTGTTGGTGCCCCTTCGCTTCAGCACCCAGGGTGGTTGCCCCACTTGCCCCCACTCTATCTCTTGCTATGGCACTGTCTGTCTCTGCTCTTTCTTTTCAAGTTTTCATAGAAGTACAAGGTCTGCCTTAGTGTTGTACACATAGGCAGAGGAAGAAAATATGATTGGGGGTAGGGGCTGAGTGCGCGCACACAAGCACACACATATCCCCCCTCCAGCAAGTAAGTCTGTTGTGGGGAAGTGGTATGGCAGGGACAGATCAATCCTTCACAGTGAGGGAGGGAATGGGGCAGAGACAGGGGCAGGGGCTGAGGTGAATGGGGCCCCAGGGCCAGGGTGGGTCATGGGACACTCAGAGCCCAGGCAGCTCATCTGGGGGGGGCGGAGAGAGGGAGGGCTCCTGCTGCTGTGTGTATCCCTGGGGTAGGCACAGGGGGCACATGCACCCCCAATCTGCATATGGGGCATAAGCAGGCTGCTGCTGCAAGCTGGGGTATTCATCCCGCTGCCAGTACCCTGGGAGTGGTGCAACCCCACGTGCCTTCTGAGCACTGGTTGTGCCACCTACCTGGTGGTGGGAGGCACATGGCATCGCGTGGCTGCTGGGCCACTGGCAACGGGGTGCAGAGCACAGCCCTCAGTGGCAGCCTACCTCCACCCCATGTACATATCGGGGGCACGTATCCCCTGTGCCTGCCACGGCCATGCAGACAGTGGCGGAAGCCCGCCCCTCCCCTCCCCCCCCGTGCCCCTGGACGAGCCATCCAGGCAGTGAGTGTCCCACTACCTGCCCCGGGGCCCCATTCACCCGCTACGTGGCCTCAATCTGCCCCACCCCCATACACCCCCTTTCTCTCCCCCATGTCCCTTCCTGTCCACACATTTACTTGCTGAGCACTGCTCCCCACACAGCTGGGCTGGGCTGAGTTCCTGGCTGCCTGTGTCTGTGCGTGCTCCTCCACAACCCCCCTCACCCAGCCCCCTGCTGCAGCCACCCAGAACCCGCGCCCGGGCTGCTTGCGTTTGAGGGTGGGGGCTAAACCCCATTAGCACTGCACCACCTATGGTTGTACAGCTTGGGTTAGATGCACATAAAATGTTGCTAGTCATACGATGTCTCACATTTCAGATTAGCTTTCAAAATGCAGGAAATCCAGTAACTGTGTAACATTGGAACAGCTTCATTTCTATAGATGCAGTATTGCCTCTTGACCTAGCTTTGGCCTTTGATAGTCTACCACGGTTTGTTTGGTTTGAAGGTCTGCTTTGTTTATGTGAATCATCACCATGACACCTGATTTTTGTTTCCTCCCTGTTTCCAACAGATGAGTGGAGAGACAAATCTTATTACTGTTATTGTTGTAGAAGAACTGTAGTGATGATGATGAACCTTGAATGTCCTATAGGCAGTAAGATTCATCTTTATTTCTTGTGGAAGAGAGAAGATTGAAGTAGTTGTACCTTTTTCCCTATTGTCTAGATGCAAGTATGCAGTACAGAAAAATTACACCCGTCGCCTCTTAAATTTTCCCTCAAGAATGGTTATGTTTCCCTATAGCTACTATCAAAAAGATTATGCCATTTTCTTTTTATTACTGCTCCATATGTTGTTTCTGTTCAGATCTTGGCTTATAATTGCTAACTTTGTACAGAGAGTAAGCTCTAGGTATTGTAATAAAATAAACACAATTCTATTTTAGAATATTATGGAGCTGCTGGGCTTGATTTTTACATTGTGCAGCCCAGATGATTTTCATCAAAAAATTTCTAAAATTAAATAGTTTTGGCCACTCCAAGGGCCAAGGCATGTTATCCACTGTGTTATAATCCTCATCTAGTTTGTAACTTCCTGTCCATATCTAATGAAATACATGAACACAGAGAAAATATGTATGCGCTTTGAACTGGAGCCATCTGTAAATAACTGAGATTTTGATATCAGTTTTGTGACCCAGTACATATGAACTAGACACCACAGCATACAGAGAAAAGGGATTTCCTTTGAAATAGTTATATCAACACTGATACTTTTCATAATATTACATTATTATGAAATATGAAGCTGAAAAATATTCAGAATGAGATTCTGTATGTTGAGACATTGCTCTGTGCACTAGTTTTTCAGAGCTACAGGGCTGAGAAAGAGATCCAAATGCTACTTGAAACACATATGTGGCACTGGCAGGTAGTTCATACTTCTTAGCCTTGGTTGTTATTGTAACAACACTTATATACAACCTTTTTCCAGTAGTCTCAATGAACTTTACAGATATTAATGACTTGCTATGTTGCTTATATCTATTATATTGCAGAGGTACTGTACAGATATACACCATATGGTGTGTAGTCAAAAGATATTGCCATAGAACGTTTATGTGCAGGGGAACAGATCCAGGGAGATGCAGTGGTGCAGTTGCAGCCACCTTTGATTCCTGCTCCACCCAAAACTTAAAACCAACTGCTGGGGAAAGGCAGCAGCATTTCTATTCAGGCAGCAGTGATGGAGACAATTGACTTCATGGCTCATTATAATATGCCTGATTCCTGCTACTCTCTCTTCATTCCACAAGTGTTAACAACCCTTGCTTCTTTTTGATGGTCTTGATATTCCATTAATCAAGTTATCATTTCTTCTGCAATTTTGCTGTCTGTTAGCTATTCCTGGTAATAGCTCTCTTCAGTTTCATAGCCCCACAGACTGCTTTTAGTTCTGACTCAAAATCTTAACTCAGGTGTAGTAATATTAACTTACACGTAGAAATAATTGACAGTGGAGTGTTGGATGCACTGTCAAGATGCCCCAAGAAGGTTAGATTTTGTTTCACAAATCTGAATAAGTGATGTATATTTAATTATAATGACTACAGGATTAATAAAACAATATCTTTGGACTATTTTGCCTAGTTTATGTTTTTAAAATGTATACATAGACTAGCAAATTAGTACATCTTCCAGTAAAATTACATTTGTTTTTGCTTTTATCGTAAACAGAATAATGTATTGCTGGGCCCTTAGCATATTAGTAAAGCTTCTAGTTTCTCTTTAAGTGGGGAAAAATGTGTTGTGTTATATGTAATGAAATGCCACACCTTTTGTGCCCCCTTCCCTTTTCAAAACCTTAGATCCTCCCTTTTTTTTGTGTCCCAGCTACTTTTTTAGGGCTACCTTGAGACAAAAGAAGGCAAATGGATTAATTTTAATTTCCACTCTGTACCACATCCAATGACCCTGTTCCTTCCAAATATTATAACCACTCCTGTATTTACAATAGCATGCTTGTATCTTTCTATTGGGACTGCTATCTTTGGTCTGTATACAGCTTCCCAAAAGGAACACAGAGAGTCTTTCCACCTTTCAAATGCAAGATGAACACTCATGGTGCTCTGCTACAGCAAAGTGTGGACTGATAATTCACCTCCTAAAGATGTAACTTTTTTAACAGTTAGGAACACTGCATTGTTCTGGAAGGATTTATCTTTCCATGTTTCTTTAATATGAGTCTGCTGTAATATGGGGAAATACATTTCTGAAGAATAGCTTCCCCTCTTTTGAAGATGCAGCAATATATATATAGAATTATTTGGGATCCCTGCCTCAAAAAATGGGATTTTGTGTTTTTATTAGAAGCACAGGCATATTCCAGGGTCAGGAGAGGGACCATATAATCCAACACTCCAACCACAAGAGAGACAAGATAACTTGTATTCATTGTGTTAACTTTGTGGGGGTACTGAAGGTGCTCAGATAATGCTGTCTTAAATGTTCAGTTGATAGGATGTATTAAATTCCTTTCTTTTTCAAATATATGTGTACAGCTCTCTCTTATGTTAATTGTTTTATAGGCATCTGGCAATTGTTTCATGTTCTAACCAGGGAGTCGA
This sequence comes from Gavialis gangeticus, assembly GCF_001723915.1. Lineage (NCBI taxonomy): Eukaryota > Metazoa > Chordata > Crocodylia > Gavialidae > Gavialis > Gavialis gangeticus. The sequence goes on from NW_017729024.1 coordinate 129,785,040, forward strand.
ACCATTAAATTTTTTGGTTCAGTTCCAGTTCAGGTTCAGCTGCAACTGAAGTTGTTCCAGTTTGGTTCCAGTTCAGGCCAATAAAGGTTCAATAACTGGTTTGGCATGCATAACCAATTGGTTCAGTTCCGGTTCACATGAGAAAATTTAAATAAGGCACATTATTTATAATGATGATCATTTGCAAAGTGGGGTGGAACAAGCTAATAGGTCTAAAACTGTTGCAACTAAGTGTCAGCAATAAGTACTAAGAATTTATTTTTTGTTTCATGCATGCTTCAAAGTACTTAACAAATAAATGCTTATTTTATTTGTACTGTTTAATTTTAATTGTACAATCAGAGACGTGTAATAGGTGAAGAAGCAACCAAATCAATTTTAAAGAGCAAGGAAAGGAAAGGGACATAGTAAATAATCACAGAACTGTCACTGTGATTAGTTAACTACTCCAAGATTATATATTTTTCAACTGATTTTAAAAAACTAGGAAAACAAAGAATTATCAGCTTTAAACAGATGGATCTTAGGCCTATCGTATTTCCAACATGCTTGACTTGCATTGTTTTGTACTCAGTATTGTAGGGTTCTGTAATTTCTATTCAGATCGCCTTCTTTATATTGGATTTTTGTGGTGACTATATGAATTTTAAACTCAAAAATGCCCATTCAACACTAACTTGAGTTGATGGCACTGACCAATTGATGCTGATGGCAACCTGAGCCAATTGGTACAGCTCACATCTAGATATTTTCTGAGTTTCCCAGTATTTCCAAACACAGGCAGTCCTCGGACTTATGACACAATTGGTTCCTGAAAACCACATCTTAAGTCGAAACGTTGCAACTCGGAACCAATTTTCTCATAAGAAACAATGTTATAAATGGGGGATTGGTTCCTGAACCAAGACCCCATACCCTGTTTAAAAAAAAAAATACCCCAGAATTTTGTACTCGATCAATTATAGATGAGTAATATAGCTACATTAATATATTTATATTGTAAATAGCAATCATATTGATTTGGAAGGACTTCTTTGAGGTGACATTGCTGGACTTTTTGTAGGGCTCTTGGTTGGACTTTTTGAAGGGCTTTTGGCTAAAGTCTTCTCAGGAGTCTGGCTGCAGGTTTTTCTGGAGTCTTGTCTGCTTTCGTAAAGAAAGTGTCCAAGGAAGTTTGGACAGGTGTTCTACAGGGAGATGAGTGACACAGTGAACTTATTTGCTGGCATGGCATTGCATCGGATCAAGCGTTGTAAGTTGAAACTGGCATTGTAAAGTTGAAACAGGGTGGCAATTTATAAACGTTGTAAGTGCGAAACATTGTAACTCAAAATGTTGTAAGTCGAGGACTGCCTGTATTTACATCTTTATTCAATTCTGGACTCATTTGTGGATGAGCCACAAATGGACCAATCCTGTTTGGCTGGGTGCCAGAAGACCATGACTTACTGCTTCAAGTTCTCTCTTGACTGAAGGAATGATTCCAAGTCATCATCATCCTTTATGCAGATTAGAATCAACTGATGATTCTATTCATGTCATTGCCATGGACAACTGTTCCCATCCTCTGTCATGTTGACATGAGATGACACTTGGCTTTAGTTCTGTCCATGTCAGACAACAGAAATTGATACCTAGGATCTAGATAAATAGCTGCAAGTATCACCTCATTTTCAAAAAGATATTTTTCATGCCGCCTACTAACTTGCTAGAAAACTCTGTTGCTACTTTTGAGATTTCCAGCTGACACTTCAACCATGTCCCATATAAATCCCCTATGGTAAGCTGTTCAGATTGCAGTGTTTTAGTTGCCACTTTGGCAGGTTGCAGAGCAGCTGTCAGTTCCTGAATTGATATCCAGTCATTGTCCCCCTGACCTGGAGTCTGGGGACTGTGGGTTTGGGCTTCTTGTTCCTCCCTGTATGAGAATGGGGTAGAAGGAAGTATAAAGACCAGTGTGAAGGTGGCTAGATAGGGGGTAGGAAGGGGGAAGATGCAACTAAGTTACACTGTAAGGGTGTAGCCTACTTTGGCCCCAGGCATGGAATAGGGTGGTGGGGTGGGGGAGAAGATACAGAATGCCCCAGGCAAGGAATCCACATCACTACAAAGTGGTGGGTTCTAAAGTGTAGATACAGATACGAGTAACACCACATGGGTACAAGGGCAGGAGTGAGGGAGAGTCCAGGTATGAGAGTTCTCAGTCACAGTCCAATGGAGGGGGGTGTTCAGGCAGTTCCTTCTGTGTCCGACCAGTCGCATTCTTTCCTGACCTGCATCGATAAATTCTTCCTTGCTCAGGAGGTACACAGGCCAACCAGAGGTAATGCTCTCTTAGACTTGGTCCTGGCCAAAGGAGATGACCTGGTGCCACCAAACTGACCAGCACCATGAACGAAAGGGACATGGTGGTAGTAATAGACCACAGTATGAATATGAGCCGGCAGTGTGATGCTGTAGCCAGAGAAGGGCCACCTGTATGATCAGAGACTTGCACAGCAAGCCATACGAGGAAAGGCTGAGGGACCTGGGACTCTTCAGCCTGGAAAAGAGAAGACTGAGAGGGGACTTGGTAGCAGCTTACAGCTACATCAAGGGCTCAGTGAACAGCTATTCACCAGGGCGCCCTTGAGGAAAACCAGGAGTAATGGCTGCAAACTCCTGGAAGACCATTTCAGGCTCAACAGTAGGAAAAACTTCTTCACAGTTAGAGTATCCAGACTGTGGAATAAGCTCCCTCCAGAGGTGGTGCAATCACCTACCCTGGAAATCTTCAAGAGGAAACTGGATGTTCACCTTGCTAGGGTCACCTGACCCCAGCTGTCTTTCCTGCCTGGTGCAGGGAGCTGGACCCAATGATCTTCCAAGGTCCCTTCCAGCCTTACAATCTATGAATCATTTGTGGCTGGTGGTCTGTTGGGTGGTCTGTTGGGGTCCACGTACTGGTGCTCACCCATGATATGTTCAATGTAGATGTCTCCCCAGGTTGGGGGGACAAATCAGACATGGAGTTGAACAGGAGAAGAGGTGAAAACAATGTTAGTGCAAACCTATGGGAACTGGGTGCTAGTGTAATACAAATAACAGTAGCCATGATGGTCCAGAAATTATGTGAGAAGCAAGGATTTCTTAGGGTGATATCTTTTATTGGACCAGCTATGTAGCTGGGATAAAGTTAGACAAGCTTTCAAATACAAGACATTCTTCCTTGGGTCCCTGATCAGAGGAAGCCAGGCACG
>NW_017729024.1:129793278-129793941 GCF_001723915.1 Gavialis gangeticus
CAGCTTACAGCTACATCAAGGGCTCAGTGAACAGCTATTCACCAGGGCGCCCTTGAGGAAAACCAGGAGTAATGGCTGCAAACTCCTGGAAGACCATTTCAGGCTCAACAGTAGGAAAAACTTCTTCACAGTTAGAGTATCCAGACTGTGGAATAAGCTCCCTCCAGAGGTGGTGCAATCACCTACCCTGGAAATCTTCAAGAGGAAACTGGATGTTCACCTTGCTAGGGTCACCTGACCCCAGCTGTCTTTCCTGCCTGGTGCAGGGAGCTGGACCCAATGATCTTCCAAGGTCCCTTCCAGCCTTACAATCTATGAATCATTTGTGGCTGGTGGTCTGTTGGGTGGTCTGTTGGGGTCCACGTACTGGTGCTCACCCATGATATGTTCAATGTAGATGTCTCCCCAGGTTGGGGGGACAAATCAGACATGGAGTTGAACAGGAGAAGAGGTGAAAACAATGTTAGTGCAAACCTATGGGAACTGGGTGCTAGTGTAATACAAATAACAGTAGCCATGATGGTCCAGAAATTATGTGAGAAGCAAGGATTTCTTAGGGTGATATCTTTTATTGGACCAGCTATGTAGCTGGGATAAAGTTAGACAAGCTTTCAAATACAAGACATTCTTCCTTGGGTCCCTGATCAGAGGAAGCCAGGCACG
>NW_017729024.1:129798941-129799871 GCF_001723915.1 Gavialis gangeticus
GAAGCAAGGATTTCTTAGGGTGATATCTTTTATTGGACCAGCTATGTAGCTGGGATAAAGTTAGACAAGCTTTCAAATACAAGACATTCTTCCTTGGGTCCCTGATCAGAGGAAGCCAGGCACGACATAGTAAAAAAGCAACAAAGAGGAGCTGAGATAAATTCTCAAGGGTAACAGACACATGATCATTAGAAGAAAAGAAGCTGATTACTGGAAGATCAAGGGCTATCAACAGGAGAGTCACTCTTCCTTCTCACCTGTGTGGAAAGATTTCAGGAGTTAGATAAGATACAATATCCCATGAAGCCAATATCAGTGTTTGGTCCTTGGTTCTTACTGCCCAGCCAACTTATGGGTACTTGGTGCCTTGGATCAGGTATAGAAAATTTTGGGAAAGGCATGTGTAAGAACCAAGTCTGTTATGGAGGAAAGGGTGGGGGAAGGAAAGGAACATGGGGGGAGCATATCAAGGCCCCCATGGTGAGAGAGGGAGTGGGGCTAGGGCAGAGGCAGGCACTGCCCAGCTGGGGTGGGGCAGAGCATGGGACAGAGCCACAGCTTGTTCAGGGGGGCACAGGGATGGGGGGTGGTTCCCACCACTGCACACACCCTGAGAGGGCATGAGCAGTATGTGCCCCCCCAGATCTGTGCATGGGGTGAGGGCAGGCTGTCACTGCAAGCTGGGGCTTGGGCTGTGCCGAGCTCTTCCCAGCAGGGAGGCTGGGCTGCACTCAGGGCAGGTGGTGGCAGTGCTGCTACAGGGTGGCTACAGCAAATTTTGGGGTGGCTGCAGCCTGCCCTGTAGACCCCTCCCAGTGCTGCTTCCACCTGCCCCAGCCCACCCCCCTGCCCAAGAAGAGCCTGGCATAGTCCCCAGCCCCAGCCTATGACAGCAGCCTGCCCTCACCCCAGGGCCCAAAGGGGGCCCAG
>NW_017729024.1:129799882-129801452 GCF_001723915.1 Gavialis gangeticus
ATCCGGATGGCGGCCCCGGGGTCTGGAAGCCTTGAGTCCAGCCACTGAGGAGCGGGGCCGGGGCACGCGTCCCCCTGCGCCGCAGCCTCCCCTCCCCGCGTGCGCCCCCCAGAGCAGGGGATGCCTGTGCTCTGCCTCTTGCCGCCCTCTTCCCTTGTTCCCGGGCTTCCCTCGTCTGGCCGCTGCCCTGGTTTAGCATCAGCAGGTGGTGCTGGCTGGGGCAGACTCAGCGGTGCCTCATCTAGCTAGCAGAGGCCGAGCGTTTCTTTCCGGCGATAACCAGCCGGGCTGCAGTCACCCTGCAGAAGACTCTGGTTGATTTAATAACTCCTCAGTGGAGGTCACTTGTCTTGTGAGCTGTAACGAGCCGCTAGGAAGCTCCTTGTGGAGCTCTCCCTGCCTTTAGGAGACGGGTGGATTGTGAGGCTGCTTTTAGGGCTGAACGGCGTGCCCTGCCTGATACACCCCCACCTCCTTCAAAGCAAGGGACTGGCCAGGGGTGATGAAGGAGAGGCTCAGGTGTCTAAGTGTTACCCACAGCAATAGTCGCACTAAGTTGGTGTTGTAGTTTAGCGATGCCTTGCCCCCGAGTCATGCTGTTCAGTTGGATGCTCTCTAACCATCCCGTTCTTCATTGCTTCCTCATTTAGCAGATACTGATCTGTCGTGGTTCCTCAAAGCATTTTATAAAAAGGGCCACTCCTTCCTCTGGAGCCTAGCCCAGAGTAAGGGGCAATGCCAACCAGTCCCACTCTTAAGGGAACAGCTGAAGGCATCTCTGCCAGGTGCTCTTCTGTGTGGCCCAGGCCCCCTCCCTAAGTGCCTGCCAAATATGGGAAAGCCCCTGGTTCGTCTCTGGACCCAAGGAAGGAAGTGGCTGCATGCCTGGGAGTGCAGGTGCTACTTCCTTGCTCTCATTTATGCAAGAGGCATTCTCCTCTCCAGTGAGTGTGCACACAGGTGTATAGGTCCCATAACAAAGAGAAGTGTGGGTTAGCAGATAGAGCAGTAGGCTGGGACTTGGGAGGTTGTGCTGCTGGCCTGCTGAGGGATGATGGCAAGTGACTTTACAGCATAGCTTCATCTGCATAATGGGGATAAAGATTGTGGCCTCCTTTGGAAAGCATTTTGAGATCTGCTGGTGAAAAGGGCTATGTGAAAACCAAATGGTGGTGGTATTGCAACCAGGTGAGACGCTTATTTATCTAGGGTTGATGATATTTGTGTTTTATTATGGGAACTTATCACTACTGCTGCAGCAAAGTAAAAGTGGCTCTGAACAGAAGAAGGACCTAGGTCTGGATTATGATGCCAATTAAATTGGTGTCAGTAGAGGAAGTTCACTGACTTAAAGTTATTTGGGCTTTGCTTTACTGAGAGCAGAGTCTGACTTGGGGTGTAAAATGTTTCCTCCTTTTCCTGAGATAAAGAAAGTGGTTTTTTTTCTGACTGTCTGCTTACAATTCCTAAGAAAGGAGAACAAATGCAGATGCAATTTCCGTGCATTGCTTTTACATGTAAGAACATGTGATTAACGCCAGTGATTTTTTTTTTTTTTTTTTTTTTTTTT
>NW_017729024.1:129801512-129806321 GCF_001723915.1 Gavialis gangeticus
TTTTTTTTTTTTTTTTTTTTGTAGAGATTTTTCAAAGCAAGAACATAAGGCTTCTGTTCTATTTGTTGTGGCTAGTACTTAAAAATTGATATAATGAAGATTTAAAAAAAACCCCACAAGTATTAAAACAGTCTGGATGTCTTAAATTCAATTATGTACTTTATGTATGTAGCACATTAGTTTAAGTCTTCTGGACTGCTGACCTGCTGAGCTATGCATGAGTTCCCATCCCACTTTTTGATTATTCAGGATTATTTATGTATTTTAAGCTGGTTTTATGGCAAATGAACCATGAAGAGAGGTTACTGTCTCTAGAAGCCATTTATCAGAGATCGGATTTTTCAAGCCCTGTAAAATGTGACCTCTAAAGTATATTCTCACTGCAGTAAACTGGGGTTTACAGGTATAACTTGCAATAATGGTAAGAAACTTTGAAATTTGCCAATCTGCTTATATCACAAATGCTTCATACTGAGGGAAAAGTGAAGTCTGTGACTAGCTTGGGAAGGGATATACAGTTTGGAAGTGTCTTCTCTTCTCACTGTGCAGCAGTTTACTGGCTTAAGTTCAATAAATACTAATCTGAGGGTCTATTTCCATTGTTTCTCACTGAGAAGAAAAGAGGATACCTCAGTATTGCAGAAATTCCTTGCAAACCATTTAAGTAGGTATGTTCACTATAATTAAAAATGTGAAAAAAAACCTCAATTCTTGCAAGTGCAAACTTTGTTATGCTATGGAAAGTTTATAGTAAAAGCCTTTGCCAGAGAAAGAGCTCATTTTCGGTGGAAAAGTAAAGAGCATTAAAATGCTGTTTTGTTGTTTCTGCAGTGTAATTAGCTGGGTCAAAATCTGAGGCTGCACAAGATGTATGCAACTGAAGCAGAATTTGGCTCACTACATTAAGTATGTTCTGTTGTTGATTCTCTGCTCTCTTAAACACGTTTGGGTGACTTCATGCACCCTAGTAACCGTAGTTGCAACTTCAGTAATTTCAATTCTCCCTTCGCTTTTCTTCTTCTTGAATGGTGGTGCCCCAATTATTGTTCTGATCCGTACTCAACAAGTAACACATTGTGGGCAGCATCAGACTTTGCTTTGCTTGCCCTGGAGAAATGAAGAAATATTTATCTGTGAAAAGAAAAACTTCCTGTGTTTGAGAGCAATATTGAAGGATTGGTGATGACTATTTTATGGTGGGTGTACTACTTGATGCTACTGCACAGTTATTTAGTACTTGTATTAGCAAGTACTAAATAAATGCACAGTAATCAGAGTTACTGTGCAGTAGCACCTACAAACATCTTTTAGGTGATGCTACTGTGCCTAATAATACTGAGCAGTAGCATATTAGCACTGTCCATGCTGTGACATGGTACTGTGTGCTATTTTCAGCTACTGCACAGTCAGCATCTTGTGCTGACATGCCCAGTCTCTTTAAAAGCCATCTTCGTTTCTTTAGCCCTTCTGTGAGATGACCAAGGCACGGATGCTCATTGTCTCTTTTTCACTAGTCGTCTTTGGTCTGCTGGTTTCTTATGTCCCACTCCATAGATTCATAGATTGTAGTGTCAGAAGGGACCCCGAAGGTTTACCATGTCCGAGCCCCTGCCCCAGGCAGCAAAGAGAACCAAGGTCAGATGACCCCAACCAGGTGCCTATCTAGCCTCCTCTTGAAGACCTCCCAAGTTAAGTGATAGTACCACCTCTCTTGGCAGCTGGTTCCAGATTCTGGCCACCCTTACTGTGAAAAATGTCTTCCTAATGTCTAACCTGAATCCGCTCTCCACTAGTATAGATCCAGTTTATGCTATTGCTAAAATCATTCTTTTCTTACTGCTCTGACCATATAGTTATAGTTCACCTCCTTGAATTGCCTCAATACTTCCTTGTTTTCTACCTCAAGTTCAAGGCTCCCCTCCATAGACCTGTTGCACTCTTTTTCAGCTTACTCTGTACCAGCTGGCATCACCCCTAATTCCGTATTCTGGAGCTGTTCAGCCTTTCCTTCCAAATGCTCCAGGACTTCAAGATTGGGTCAATATAATATGAGAAGTGTCCAAGGAGGAACTTCTGTTGTAATTGGAAATGGAGTGGGATGGGGTGGGAAGCTTCCCTTCTAGCCAGAAACTGAAAGGTGCACAGCAGTTTGTACTTGGTAAAGGGTTCAGGCACTTTAGTTGGTACTACCAGTTGAAGCAAGGAAAAGCAGTGTGGGAAAGGATTGCAAAGCTTTGCTGTAACAAAGGGAAGTCTCTTGTTAAAGTTATTGTGCACCTCAAAGGGAGAAGGACTGGGTTCTAAGACTGCTTCAGAAAGTTGAGAAAATCTAGGTCATCAATGACTTAAAAATATCAGCATAAATAATTACTTCATTGAATAGCTCTACAGCATTTTTTTTAGACTCTAATTTAGGGGTTTGATGTAATGTTTTCACCAAACTACACATTCAAAATAATGTTTATTTGTACACAGTGCATTTAATATTCTGAATGTTATAATGTCTGAATATATGGGACAGTTACATGATTATGAAATAAGGACTAATCCAGTACATAATAATCATCGAAAACCTTTATGGCTCATCTCCTTTGGTGTATAGCTTTCCTTTTGGCACAGTAGTTCTTGCAGGTAAAACACGGGACTTGGAGTCGAATGATATGGATTCTTTTCCTGGCTTTTACCACAGACTTCAAGTGTGATCTTGGATTGGTGACTTATGCTCTGTAACCTCAGTTTCTTCAGTTGTATCATTTTTAGCAGGGGTAAAACCACTGTTAAAATAAGCTAAAAGAGATGATGTAGAGAACAAATTAAACTTTATCACTTTAAATTTCTTTATGGCATTGAATAATTGACATGGTAATCAATTGTGTATTATTAGTACTTGTTACAGTATTAATTTGGGTATGAATTTAGGGTCCCTTTCCAAAAGTCACAGAAATGAGGATGGAGAACCTGAAAAGCAGCATGGATAGGTTTAATTAATTCTACAATCTGAGCTGTTTTCCCGGCCTTTCTCCCCCTTCCCCTCCCTTCCCCTAAAAGCAAAGAATCAGGAAAATAGTGGGGCACAGTGCATAAAAACAACCCTACAGTATATAGGGTATAAGGTATGACCCAGTCTGCTTGACTTCTTAAGTTTTTTTTCCTCCTCTTTATTTTTTTTTGCCTGTCCCCAATAGTCAAACATGCTTTTTCTTGATTTTTGTTTGTTTTGTTTTGTTTTAAATGAAGTTGATTTCCCAAAACCAACCTTGGTCTATGTTAAACCATTTTTAGTAACTAGCTATTTGGTGGCTTCTGTAAAGTGATCTGGTGATCTCAGTAGAGTTGTCAGTGAATAAGTGTCTCTGTCACAGTTACCATATAGGCAGTGTCAGCAGAAAGAGAAGACAGAGGCTGAGTCTGCATAGATCAAGCATGTCAGCTGAGATGCTTTGGTTGGCAAGTTCCTACTGCCATTGCCTTGGTAGTCTATGAATAAACAGACTTTACTCTCTGAAACCATGCATTGTTACAGGATATGAACATTATAATAAGTAAAATAAAAGGGGTTTGTTCACAACAGGTTAATGGTATTCCATACCCTAAGTCCTGCACTAATAATGCTTCCTTAGTTCTAGTCACTGGAAAAGTCTATATATTGTTCTAAGGAGACTAAAAAGTCTTGAAGTTGGCTGGTCTGTGATTAGCTGTGGACTAATGCTTTTGTTGACAGTAAGTAAACCACCTGAATGATGCTCCTGTTTGTTGGAGGACTTTAAAATGAGTCATTGAAAACTAAGAGATTTAAACCCAGATGCTTCAAAGCTTTACACATGTTCAGCTTCTTGTCTTGCATGTAATTCCAATGAGGTCAATGAAACAATAAAGTGCATGCATGTACCTGGGTGTGTGAATCTTTGCAGGACCTTAACTTGATTATTTCCCCAGTGACACGCAGAGGGGGTGGTAGAGGCATAAACTAAGATACCATAGTTCATCGACCTGCTTTGAACTATGTTCGTAACTAAAATCTTTTTAAAACAAGACCTTTTAAGCTTTCTTTTTCACATCTTTGTGATTTCTTAATTGAAAAAAAATGTTCCTGAAGTCAATACAGTGTTGTGTATCCAAATTATTTTGAGTGCTTGGGTCTGTGATTTGGTTACTGTAATGGATGATCTCGACCATTTATAGAGGATGCACTGTTTCAGGGAGCTTGGGTTTCCCTTTGGGGCAGTTTATCTCAAAGCATCAGGGTGCAGAGACCCCCACAGGGCTTGGCTAGCTGCAGTCACACAGCTGGTCGAGTGAAACCATAGAAACAGCACTAATAAGATGATGCTGAAGAGGGACTGAGAGGTTTGAAGTACATTCCTGCTCCCTTTCCCCTGGTTTATTCTTCCCCCATTCAGTGCAGGCAGGGCCGTGCACGGGCCCTGCCAAGGACATTAGTAGCAGCAGCAGCAGCGCGGCCAGGACGAAGAGGGAGGGGGAGAGAATCAGAAAGTGGGGAGGGAGACGTGCCAAGGAGACAACGCCTTCTGGTTTTGCATCGTCACCGGGATGCGGTGGCCGGGCAGCAGCGTGGAGCCGGAGTTGACGAGCGGGGCCCGCTGAGCGCCTCCCGGCAGCGCGGCCGCTTCCCACGGGGGCTGTGCCTCGCCGGGCATGGGGCAGGGGGCAGGCTGCCGCCGGGGCAGGGGCAAGGGGCAGCCAGCCCTGTAGGCGGCGGGGCTGGGTGCGAGAGGAGCGAGGGCGCGGGAGCCGCTCCATGGGCGGGCGAGACGGCAGCGGGGAAGCGGCCGCCCCCTGAGCTCGCCC
>NW_017729024.1:129806777-129806981 GCF_001723915.1 Gavialis gangeticus
CGGGCGGCGGGAGGGATGGGCTGCGCCCCCAGCATCCACGTCTCGCAGAGCGGCGTGATCTACTGCCGGGACTCGGACGAGTCCAACTCGCCGCACCAGACCGCCGCCACCCTGCACGGCCTCTTCGTGCGCACCGACGCGGCCGACACCATCCCCGCCGTGCTCGCCTACCAGAGCCGCCCGTCGCCCGGCCCCGGCCCCGGC
>NW_017729024.1:129811981-129838577 GCF_001723915.1 Gavialis gangeticus
TCTCCTGGCAGCGGCGGCCGGGTTATTGTCAGTCAGGTGGACGGGGCCGCCTCTGCTCGGCCCCCTCGCCCCGGGGTGGCTGCCGGCGGCCGGCTTGTGCCCCGTGGGAAATCTGGAGAGGAGGCACAGCCACACGTCCCAGTTGAAGCTGGAGAGAAACCAGCCATGGGGCTGTTGCATCTCTTCAAGCGCCCGCTTTGGAGGTGGCTGGCCTTGGCCGTGGTCTTCGCATGTCTCTGCACTGCATTTGATGGTTTTGTTACGGGCGCTTGTGCCCGTTTATTGTACTGCACAGGCTTTTTCATTATAATGGGCCTTCAAGCAGCGGGCATTGCAGCAGGCGGGCGTAGGCTGAGGTTGTGCCCTGCAGGCGCAGGTGGTTGAACTGGTGGTCTAGCCCCGCTTCTTCATCAGCTCCTTGGGGTGCCTGACTCGGGAGCGCAAGAGGGTGAGACATGGCCACCTTTGCTGTGGTCTGTCCACCCCTGGTGGCAAGGACTCAGCTGGAATAACCATTTTTTTTTGCACTCAGGTTTTTTTTGAGCCTTTGAACCAGCTGGCTCTGCTTAGAGCTGCACAGTCCCTTTTTGTGGTGTGAAAATGACTTTGCTCCTGTTAGGGCTGTGCAAAGCAGCAAGTAATTTGCTTCGGATTTGGCTGATTCGGAGGGACAGTGATTCGATTTGGTGATTTGAATCACTGTCCTGATTCAGTTCAGCCAATTTGGATTCAGACGTTCAGCCATAGACTATGCAGGCAGTTCTCGACAATGCTGGACACAGCTGCCTCCAGCTGGCAAGTCTTGTGGCGGGCAGGGGCAGATCAATGCCCCCACAGCAAGGGAGGGATTGGGGCTGAGACAAGCTGACCAGCCCAGGTGGGGGGTGCAGGACTTGAGGAGGGGGGGCTCCTGCCACTGCATGCCGCTGCCACTGCGCTTCTGGTGGCTCCTCCAGGGGCTCTCGCCGCCAGTCCAGGAGGGCAGAGCACAGTCCGGTGGTGTGCGACTGGGGCTAGCCTTCTGCCATGCAGCCCTGGCTCTGCCCACCCCACGCAGATCTGGGGGCACATGCCCACTCCCATGTCCTCCTGGACAGGTGGTGAAAGCCGCTGGAGGAACCACCAAAACAGCAGCTCCCACACCGGCAGCACGCAGGAGCAGGAGCCCCTCTCCCTGAGTCCTGCACCCCCCCACCCCAGCTGGCCAGCTTGTCCCAGCCCTAGCCCCAACCCCTCCCTCACTGAGGGGGTGTTGATCCTTCTCTCCCTCCTCCACCCATCACAACACACTTAACAGCTGGAGGCAGCTGTGTCCAGTGTCATAAAGTCGAAATCCCCATCAGAACCTGGAAACAGGGTTGCAATTTACAAAAGTCGTAAGTGCAGTTTGTTGTAACTCAAACCATCTTAAGTCAAGGACTGCCTGTATAGAAGATCATCCCATCCCCCTCCCTCTTCTCAGTTTCTGTTTGCTGCAAGCCTTCCGAATCTCTGAATCTCTCTGAATCAATGTGGAGGCTTCTGATTCAATTCAGACCCTTTAATGAGTCTCTCGATTCTATTTGGATTCAAAGATTTGGTTGCCGAATCAGACCAAATCTCCTCTGAATTGAACCAGCTACCGAAGCTTTGCACAGACCTAGTGCCTGTGGCCCGTCTACTTTTTATTGCAGATTGTTGATATGTGTAACATGTGGCAGGGGCCCTGTAGTCACCATTTTAATTGTAGTTGACCCTCTCATGCTTTGATGATGACAGAGTATTTCTTTAGTGCAGTAATGGGGTTGCCATGGTATCCTTCTAATTTCTAAATCAGGGCTGTCCAGCTGGTGGCCCCTGGGGGCTGCGTATGACCTGTGAAAGTTTGTGTGGCCCCAGGATCCTACCTGGCCACTGCTCACAATATATTGCATTTACTCAAGAATAAGACGGGGTCCTCTTCTCCGCCCAGTCAACATGGAGAGAAAAGCCCTTTGTCTTATATTCTCAGAAGGGGAGTGGGGAGCGGCTGCTGTGGTTCTGACTGACGCTGAGCCCAGGTTGGGACCAGAGTGAGAGCCACAGCAGGTGTCTGCCCCCCAGCTCTGTTTCCCCTCTGCATCTTCTGCTCCCCCCCCCCACCCTACATCCCTCTCCCTCCCCCTTACTGTCAAGTGCAGCTCAGTTCTGGCTTGGGCTGGGGTCTTGCCCAGGTGGGGAGTACATGCAAACTGCTTCCCCTGCCCAGCCAATCAGCAGGGCCAACACTGCTGCATGGCCATGCAAGCGCTGAGCTTCCACGTGCTGTTTTCAGGGGTTGAGCAGCTCTGACAGTAAGTGTAGAGGAGGGGGAGAGGCAGAGACTGAGGGAAGCTTGGTAGGGAGGGGAGACTGAGATGGGGGCAGTGGGGGACAGGGGCTGTGGGGAGCTTGGGGGGTGCAAGTAGCAGGGAGGCAGGTAGGCTGCAGGGGGAAGTGGGTAGGGCAGAGGGCATGGGGGCTACCTGACCCCTTCCCCCCAGCCACCGCTTTCCCTGCTGTAGCCACTGAGGGTGGGAATTCAAGAGACCCCTCCAACACTTAGATTCTATACCTGGAAAGTTTATACATTTTCTGTACACAGAATCTAATTATTGGGGGCATGGATGACTTGGGGCATGGCTGACTGGAGGGGTGGGTCCCCAGCAGCCAATCGCTGAGTGGCACGTTCAGTTTCACAGCTGGGGCTTCCAGGGGGTGCACAGCCGATCTCAGAGGGTGCACATGCACCCACATACATCCCCTATGTGTCATCAATGATGAGGGGGAAGTCATTTAATAGTCAGGATCATCTTGCATTTGAGTAAATACAGTAACTGGCAGCAGGGGCTGCTGCTGCTGGGGTTTTTGGCTCTAGGCTTTGACTTTCTGCACCCTCTGTAGGGTGGAGTGGCACAGCCCATGGTATAGCGAGGGAGCTGAGGTGTAGGGGGGTCGCATTGCATGCACAGTGCAATGACCACTCCTGTGCATGGTGCAGTGATGGTGGGGGAGGGGGGCTTACAGCCCCAGGGGCCCATGGCCTGTAGTAGTGCTGTTCTTGGGGCATGCAGCCTTTGTTGGTGCAGCCTGCACTGCATGCTACCCCCCTTGTGGCTTAAATGTTGGACAGCCCTGTACTAAATAATTTTGCCACAACTCCTTTGGTTGTATTTTAAAGAAACTGTACTGAGGGCACAGGAATGAATCATCCTGATGCAAGCCCGATGGAAGACTAGTAAGTAGGGCAGAAGAACAGCTTGGCTTAGCAGGGAACTCTTCAGTGAGCTAAAACACAAAAAAGGAAGCTTACAAGAAGTGGAAACTTGGACAAATGATTAAGGTGGAGTATAAGAGTATTGCTCAGGCATGCAGAGATTAAATCAGGAAGGCCAAAGTGCAATTGGAGCTGCAGCTAGCAAGGGATGTCAAGAGTAACAAGAAGGGGTTCTACAAGTATGTCACCAACAAGAGGAAAGTCAGGGAAAGTGTGGGTACCTTACTGAATGGGGGAGGCATCCTAGTGACAGATGATGTGGAAAAGGCTGAAGTATGCAATGCCTTTATTATCTTAGTCTTCACCAGCAACGTCAACTCCCAGATCTTGGGTACACAGGAGGTGAGCAGCCAACAGTGGTGAAAGAACAGGTTAGGGACTATTTAGAAAGCTGGACATCTAAAAGTCAACGGGGCTGGAAGTGATGCACCTGAGGGTGCTAAGGGACTTGGCTGATGTGACTGCAGGGCTTCTGGCCATTATTTTTTAAAACTCCTGGTGATCAGGAGAGGTCCCAAATGATTGCAGAAAGGCAAATATAGTGCATATCTTTAAGAAAGGGAAAAAGAAAGATCCAGAGAACTACAGACTTGTCAGCCTCACCTCAGTCCCTGGAAAAATCATGGAGCAGGTCCTCAAAGAATCCATTTGTAAGCACCTGGAGGAGAAGAAGGTGATTAAGAACAGGCAGCATGGATTCACCAAGGGCAAGTCATGTCTGACCAACCTGATTGCCTTCTATGATGAGATGACTGGCTGTGGATGCTGGGAGACTAGCGGATGTGATGTACCTTGACTTCAGCAAGCCTTTTGATACTGTCTCCCACAACATTCTTGTAAGCAAGTTAAGGATGTACAGGCTGGCTGAATGGTCTGGCTGGATCACTGGGCTCAGGATAGTAATCAATGGCTCAGTGTCTAGTTGGCAGCTGGTATCAAGTGGAGTGCCCCAGGGGTTGGTCCTGGGGCTGGTTTTGTTCAATGTCTTCATCAATGCCTGGAATTAAGAGTGCACCCTCTGCAAGCTTGCAGATGACACCAAGCTGCAGGGGAGTAGTAGATATACAGGAGGGTAGGGTTAGGATTCAAAGAGACCTTGACAAATTGGAGCATTGGGCTAAAAGAAATCTCATGAGGTTCGTTAAAGGACAATTGCAAAGGCCTGTACTTAGGATGGACTAATCCCATGCATGTGTACAGGGTGAGAAATGACTGGCTCTGCAGCAGCTCTGCAGAAAAGAAAGTTAGGTTACAGGGGACAATAAGGTCAAAATGAGCCAACAGTGTGCCCTTATGGAGAATGCTAATGGCATAGTGGGTTGGCATTGGTAAGAGCGTTACCAGCAGAATGAGAGAAGTGATTCTTCCCTTCTATTCAGCTCTGGTAAGACCACATCTGGAGTACTGTGTCCAGTTTTTGGCCCCCCACTACAGAAAGGATATGGACAAATTGGAGAGAGTCCAACAGAAGACAATGAAAATGGTACAGGGTCTGGGGCACATGACTTCTGAGGAGACAGTGAGGGCTTATTTACTCTTCGGAAGAGAAGACTGAGAGGGGATTTAATAGCAGCCTTTAACTACCTGAAGTGGGGTTCAAAAGAGGATGGAGCTAGACTGTTCTCAGTGGTGGCAGATAACAGGACAAGGAGCAGTGGTCTCAAGTTGCAAGACAGGGAAGTTTAGGTTAGAGATTAGGAAAAACTTTTTTTTTATTAGGAGAGTAGTAAACACTGGCATATATTTCCCAGAAAGGTTGTGGAATCTCCATCCTTGGAGGTTTTTAAGACCCGGCTAGACAAAACCTTGGCTGGGATGATCTAGTTGGGGATGGTCCTGCTTTGAGCAGGGGTTTGGACTAGATGACCGCCTGAGGTCTGTTCTAACCCTGATTTTATTTATTTATTTATTTTTATGATTCTATGCATTTAAGATCACACTTCTCTCTGAAAGTGTTCATTTATTGTTCCATAAAACATAATATGTTATGCAACTGAAAGATCACAAGAAAAATAAGTTCCCACCATCTGATGTTGTTGTATTTTTGAAGCATTTTGTATATAGTTACTTTCCATCTTTTAAAGGCCAGTCTTGTGCCATTAAAGTGAATACGATTTCATTAACTTAAATGGGAATAAGTGGGGCAATAGTCAGTTCATCAGTTTCCTATTTTGTTTGTTTGCCATGGGACAAAAGTATGTATTAAGATAATGAAAATGTGACTATAAAAAGCAAAAAAACAAAAACAAAAAAAACCCAATAAAACTTCGGGTTAAAAAAATACTGAAACTATTTTTTTTTAACTATTTTACTTTTAAACTCTTGATTGAAAAAGCTTAATGTATGTCTTTTTTAAAGACACATAATCAATTTAGAATTTTTATTTTATTACAAACTTCAATGCCAATACTGTCTTTTGGTTATTTAAAGGGATCATATTTTTTACATACAATTTCACTGCCATTATTTAAGCTCTGTATTTCAGATATGACAAACTCACTGATTGATTTGGTTGTGCTAAGATTTTTTTGTTCTGTAGTGTTTGAGTTCTAAACAACACAGCTGAACATATTTTTCAGTTGTATTTATAAAATGTGCTCTTTGTTATTTTGGTGTTTTTTTTGTAAAATCTGTTGCATAATTTAATTTCAGCCAAATTCACATTTCCTTTTTAATTTTTTGGCATATATAAAATTATGCCAAGAAAATGCCTTTGCCAGTGCATGTTTTTAATATTATATTTACATTCTATTATATCTAGAGTGAATTGCAAATACAAAACAGTGCTCAATAGCTAACCTACAGAGGGAAAACTAGGTTACTTTACACCTGTACATATAGGTATGCAATTAAACATTCACAAGGTTAAATAAATAAATAAATAAGCCTGAGCTAAAATGTTCAGAAGGTTGGCAGTGTTAAAAAGAGTCCTTTAGTGTTCAGCTGCATATCTTTGTTCCTCTTTTCACTCTTAAGTTATGCAGATATACTGGCAAGACTGAAACTCTCTCATGTGGTATGAAATACCTGGGGGGTGGGATTTGCATTTATTCATCTATTAGCACTAATAGTCGTATTAACTGTCATATCTTAGTTATCCAACATGGAATATATATTCAGCTCACTAACATTTCTCCTGCTATTTCATTATTTTCAGTTTATGTCCTTGATTGTCTCCATGTTTGCCTCAAGTGGCTAGCTTCAGTGGTGGATTGTTTTTATAGCTCTAATCTAGTATGCCAACTTCTTCAAATGTAACAATGCGGGTACTTGTAATATATAACTGGCTTTTTAAATGTGCTCATCCACAATATGTTTTCAGCCCAAAGTCATAAAAAAAAAAGAACAAAGATCAGTTATTGTTTTCAAATGTCTTGTATGAACTTGATTTAAAATCCAAATGACCTGTTTCACACTGAACAGGATAAATTTGAAAAAATGTATTCCCCCCCCCTTTCTTTTTAACAAAATGTTCTGACCTGCTCTAACCATTTTGATTTCCAAGGCCAAATGCTGCTTGTTTGTGCATTAGTTACAAGAATAATACTACTATTTTGAACCTGCATTGTACGCTTTCTCCCTGCCCTTCCCTTCCCCCCCTCTCAATCTCTGTAGGTCTCAAAACTTTACGGAGTGGGACAGTTCTACAGATGGGGTTGGCTAAGGGGGAATTAAGTTGCCCTTACCAAACAGTGCACAGTGAGTCAATGGCGTAGTTGGAAATAAAGCCCAGAGCACTTGGTTCCTTGCCCCTTGCTCAGTCAACTAGGCCATAGCTGAAAGGTTTACTTAACTGTTAACTAAAGTCTAAAATTGTAAAGTGTAAGCTTTGGTAGGGAAATTGTGTAAAATTTTTAAATACGGTGTCTTTAGAAAGTTTCAAGGGCTTAGATCTGTTAATAGTGTAGCTAATGGTAAATCTAATATTGGTGATACGTAGATTTCAACAAAATCTACAGCCTTTGTCCATCAGTCTTTTACTGATACCTTGGCCTGTTTTATTTTTCCAAATGATGGGGCAGAAAAGGGCATAGTGCAGGATTGTAGCTCATTTTCATTTGTTTGTGATTTTTTTCATCAGGTCTTTCTTGCTTCCTTAAGAGCAATTGTAGCAGAAATGGCTTATGATAGTCTTCAAATTTTAGATTAAAAACTTGGAAAATAACTGTGGGGAGGAGTGGGAGCTGACTACATAAGACAAAGATTATCTGAAGCAAGGTCTAGAAATGGAAGGAAGTGCAGGGAGCAGTCTTTCTTTTTTGATTATTAGTGTTGCTCTGTGTTATGTGCTCTGTGGATGCTTGATCTCATTGTGAAGAAAAGGCTAAGCTTTTTGGTGTTTTTTGGAAGGAATGAGTTTGGGTGGCAGCTATGATTCTGAAGAGGACAGAGTTATCAAGAGTTATGAGAGACCTTAGCAAAGACAGAACTTCTGGTTTTACACGTCCTCAGACACTCCAGTTCTTCATGCGTCTTCTAGCATTGCGGCCATGCCCATGCCATTTAACAAGGTCTTACTTGAAGCACTGCCTTGGAGTAAAAAGAAATCGTCAATTCTGTAAAACATCTGAGACTCTATGAACATAGTTAATAATTGACTTTTCTGGGTTTTTTTGGGTTTTTTTTAAAGATACAACTCTTTTTAACTAAATCACTGATCAAATGCTCTTAGTTGGTAAAACAGATGAGCATATTCACAACGGGTGCTCCCTGAGATAAAGGTTTATGTATATCCCTCCACTACTTTGCCTGAGACATAGGGCAGGCTAGCCTACTCGGAGCTTTTCCGGCTATTCTGCTTCTGAGGAATCTCTACTGCCCAAAGCAATGCGGGACAGGCGCACCCAGTGATGATCTTGGTCTTGCCTTATTCTTTCTTCAGTCTGCTCTTCATCTTGTATCTGTCCGTCTGTCTCTGCTTTTGTTTCTGTCCCAGGTCAGCAAGAGAAGAGGAATTGCACATACTTGAGGTTCACCAAATGCTCAAATTCTGCTTGCAAGATTCACTTATCAGAGCTCCTCTTTATATTATGAACTACTCTAAAGGCAAGCCACTTGAGGTATGTCTACACTGCATCCCTGGCATTCTCAGAGAGGGATACATTCAAGCACATCCTCCTACCTGCTCTTGTTGGTATATGCCAAGACCAGAAACACCCCAAGAAAGCTTCCCTGCTGCTATGGGGTGGACCCACCAGAACTGCTTCACTAACACATTTCAACTCGCCTGCCATGAATGAATGTTTCCTCCCTCCCTCTTGTCCAAGAGTGCTAGGGGTGTTGCATAGATATACTTAGCCTCTTATTGTCCTCTACTGAAGAAGCATATGCAGTTGAAGGCCATATAGGGCTCTGGTATCTTCAGTAACAAAATAAATTATGCAGTTGGTCTCTACCAGTTTTTTCTAAAACCTATAGACTGGGCATCTCTGTCTGCAGGCAGGGTGGTTTCAGGCATATATTATTTGCACAATTTGAACTGTTTAGCAAGGAAGTCTTGTTGGGGTGGGGTCAGAATGTTGTCTCCTAGTAAAGTTTTTTCTCACTTCTGCAAAGTGAGAATAAACAGAGCCTGTGCAGATGACTGGGGAAAAGATTCTGAACTTGTGCATAGCCACTCTAGCTGCCACCACAGCCTGGAACTGTAGTAGTGGCTGGAACTCGCCGTGCTTCTCCTACTGAGTCTTGTGGGTGTACTTTTATGTGCTAGAGCGCTGGCCAGATCGTCACACTTTCATTCCATCTATTGATTTAGCTTTTCTTCTGCTCTGGAGAGAACTGTTCTGCAATATTGGTGGTTTCTCCATGTTGTTCAGGCAGTGTGCTCAGTGCACATCTTTGCTGCATCTTGAACGTTGTATACTTGCACAAGGAAGAACCAGGGTTCCTCTCTGTAGGCGGTTAGCTGAGTCTTGTCAGTTACAAACCAATCTGTTGAGGTTGTAAAAAGAGATGTTACTGGTTAATTGGCTTCTAATAGGTCAGTATAGCAGTCTGAGACATCTCTAAGGACTATTATCTCACTTTTCAAACCGAGTAATACAGATAATACTTATTTTAAGTCTGTATAGTACAGTCATACAGATGTGCAGCACATTTTATTTCTAATCCAGTCATGTTAGTGTTACCTAAACTAGTGTCCAAAAGATTTGGCCTGCAATAGAAGGAGTAACTGAGGAGTATAGGCTGCAGCAAGACAGAACATAGAAAAAGAGGTCTCAGAGATCTTTAAATCACAATTGCCTTTATTCACAGTAGGTTGGAGAAGAAAGGAACAATGTACTATTAGATTCAGAAGGCTTATTACTGTAGTCTTCTATTTTTAACAAAGGCATGATTTCTAACCAGGAGCTGGGGATTGGTTCCAAAAGAATATAGCTCTAAAATAATCAATGTCTTTTTTAATATTTTGCTTTCCAAATTTAAAATATTTGAAGGAAAAACTTTTTTCAAATGCCGTTTTGTTTTGCTTACAAGATACCAGTGAAATGGATGCACTGTCTGAAGTGACTAATATTTACAATTATTCTTTGCCTATATTACTCCATTTTAGTCAGTCAAATAAATCTAGCTAATTTGTCTTTATGCAGTGGCTTTCTCAGTGAAGCCCAAAGAGAAGTACTTGTGGAACATGCTAAACCTGTAGAATTGCCTAATATGTGCAAATTTTTTTCCTAAGTCACTTTCAGTAAAGAATAAAGAAAAGTCTTTATCTCTGCGTAGCCATGTTGTTGCTAGGAAATAATATGTGAAGTGTTTCATAGCATGACACAGTTAACTCTTTTAAGTGTTGTCATGGTGATGAAAATCAATAGTTTCTGGACTTCAGAAAATAAAATAAACAGGCAGCAAAATTACAATTAAAAAATCTGTAACAACATTCATGGATGGAAAAGTTGATGCATTGTCATTATTCATGCTGCAGTCAGGCTTGATACTGTGTGATATGGGTTTTAAAAATACTTTTGTAGACAGGGATATGATTATTAATGCTGAAATAAGTGTCTGATTCTGTTGCACATTATTGTCCTCCATTCAGCCAGTGTAATACTCCACACTGCAACATCAGAGAGTCACTGGCATTGCTACACAGTAATAGCTTACATTGTAATCTAGTACAGACACTAGCTATATGCATGGAAGTTGCTAGTTAGGTGATTTGGAAAGGGGATTTTCAGATGTCTTTTTCAAGATGGCTAAGGTCTGACCCAGAAATATTATGTTAAGTATTATCAACTGAGTTGGCCAGAGAAGAAGCATGAAAATAAGACTTACCTGGTTAACAGACCTGTTATAGTACTTGGCCTTGAGAATAACAGAGGATGTGTCAGGGTAAAGGCTTCCTTTTCTTTCTTCCTACAAATCTACTACAAAAGCTTTCCTCCCCTGCAAATCTGTGAGAAGCAAGGGGTTTTTTGTTCTTTTGGGGGGGGAGGGGTGAAATCCTTTTATTGGACCTACTGTACCTGGTAAAGGACACTTTGTGCCCTAAAGCTTGTCTAACATTACTCCTGAAAAACTCTTGCTTCTCCAGCCTTTCCTGGACCATCGCAGCTACAACACTCCAGTCCAGAGATTGACAACTTTTTAGAATCATTGGGCCACTTCAGTGGAGCTAGGTCAAAAGATGGGCCACAGCCATTGCAACTGCCCTCCTGTCCCATAGTGCTGACCTGCTACCAGATCACTGCTGATGTCCCCTGCTGACATCCTGGCACTGAAGGCCAGATTCAGTCACCTGGAATCTTCTCTAAACCCTCTGCCAAATCTGCCCTTTCTTACCACTAAAGGGCAATGTGAAAGCAGGAAGTAATTGAGTGCCCTTTCAGTTGAGGCCATGTATCATGACAACAGTATCCAGTTCTTCAACAACTCCAGAGCATGGGAACATGATACTGCTTCTATCCCTTCAGAATTTGTCAGTTTATGAGCCACAGACTGCTGAAAATCTAACCCTCTTTTCTTTTATGGCCAGTTGTGAAGGTAATTGCTTTTGGACTAACTACAACACACCACAATCTGTTGTTCTTGTTCTGTAAAGTAAGTGCAGTTGTGCAGGGGAATAGGATCTCCTGTTTCACCACCTTCTGGAAATTAGGTAGCTTGTAGAATTGTAACTTCTTGCTCCTGGGAGAAGCCTTTATCTTACAAAGCCATGGACCTTATTTTCCATGTGGTTCAACTTCAGGCTATCTGGCTTATTCCTTGATCCAACTTTTTCCTTGTTTCACTCGCTTGATAAGTTACAAGAGAACAGTGTTCCAGAACTGTCTATTTCTTTAGACTCCTGTCTTCTCCTCATGAATAGTGAGTTGTTGGGGAGAAGCATCCAGAATACATAAGCTCTCTGACCCAGCCACCTACTGGCAAGGATGTTATAGTCAAAACATAGAAAGGCAGAGCCTAGATTATTTCCAGAAACATTTTAGTCTAATGGTGACTTCTCATGAAGCCTGACTGCAGACCTTGTAAAAATTACACTCTTTCTCTTTTTAAAAGGAAAGAATTCATTTTCATGAAGATTTAATTAGCTGGTGGATTTGATGATTCTCTTGTACCATGGACCTTTCCCTGAGTAATAACCACAGCTAGAAGGGCAACTGCTGCCCCCTTCCTTTTTGTGCAGAAAGAGACCTTCTGACACTGAAGCCAGTGTGGCTCCATAGCCTGGGAAGGAGGAGCAGAATTTCAGGATGTGCAGCACTATCAGTGCTTTGCAGAGAAGCATGCTGTATACCAGGGGCAGGCAAAGTCTGGCCCACGGGCTGGATCTGGCTGGCAGTGGACTCCATTTTCCACCAGCCCCTGTCCATGTGGCGGGGGCCAGTTTTCATGGAGAGCCCAGCAGCAGCTGTGCTGTGATAGCGAGAGGTGTGGGTTTCCATGGAGACTGGCCCTACCAGCACTTGCAGGGCACACAGCAGGCGGGGAGCTGCTTTGGGGCTGGGCTGGGTTCTTGCAGCAGCGACAGTGTGGCCTGGAGCCAGGGCACAGTTGCAATCTGCGGCCTGCATGCTCCGGGCAGGGCTGTGCAGGCAGCGGGTTGCAGCTCTGCCCTGGCTCCCTGCAGTGGTGACTGCATGGTCCAGAGCCGCGGCAGAGCAGCAGTCTGTTGCCTGCACGCCCCTGCCTGGAGCATGCATGCTGTAGATCATGGCTTTGCCCCAGATCCAGACCATGCTGTCACCACTGCAAGATCCCAACCCAGCCCTGGAGCAGCTCCTTGCCCTACTGCACACCCTGCCAGTGTTGCTAGGGCCAGTCTCCATGGAAACCCTGACCCTGCACTATCACAGTGCAGCTGCTGCTGAAGTCTCCATGGATACTGGCCCCAGACACCTGGGAAGGGGCTGCTGGGAAATGGAATCTGGCCACCAGCTGGATCCATCATTTTGCCCACCCCTCCTCCATACCAATGGTGCCAACCTTTTGTGAACTGGATGAGCAATGCCAGGCCCTTATGTGGGCTGGATCTGGCTCGTGGGTCTGATCTGGTGTGTGGTGTTGGAGCAGTTGGGGCCCAATCCAGCTGCACAGATGCAGCCCAGCCAGAATGCAGCTGTATGGGGCTGGGGCCCAATGCAGCCATATGGAAATGGCCTGCTGGGGGCCAGTCCCCCATGTGGCTGCATGAGGCCCTGGCTGGGCCCAGCTCCATCCAGTTGCATGGGAATGCTTTCTGATTTCTTTGTGCAGGGCTGTCCTAGGCAGGGCCAATCCACCCCTTGAAGCTTGGTAGTTTATTGTGGGGAAACAATGGCAGCATTAATTGCCACTGCTCCCCCACTGCCAAATTTCTGGACCTGTGACAGGAAACCCATTGGCTGGATTACATGACTTCATGAACTGGATTTGTCCTGTGGGGTGGGGGTTGAGCACCCCTGCTCTGTGTCATTCCTGTGACCCAGTGTGTGGAGACTATGATGGGAACAATGGATCTTCTGTATGGCTACTCTGTGTCCTGTTGAGTGGGGTTATTTCTTCCCTTTAGCCCCATGAATTTACCAAGTACGCAGCCTAGAATGTGAGTAGAAGATGGCATTTAACCTGAAATATTGAGATGTAACCCTCACCGGCACGCTAGGCCGGGGTTATGCCAGTTACTGGATCCTCAGTATCCCAGTAGTCCTGGCAACCTCTGTGGGCAGGTCTGCTGACTGAAGTGTCCCATGGAGAGGTGTGTCCCTCATCCTCACTGCCCAAGAATTTGCTTTATGTCCAGTAAACGAATGGGTTTCTTTATTATACAAAACTATATACAGAAAAGAAATGATTAAATCAAGAGAATATATATAGTTAAAAATAAGACCAACAAATTGAATAGAATTTACAAGTGCAACAATAGATGAATAATTCCACCACACTAGGTGGGTCCCACTTGCATCAAACAACCTCAATGATTACATTCGCCTGGTTATAACATTTTTAAGTTTCCCTCTGTTCACACTCCCCTTCCCATAACAATAAATGGCAATACAGCTTTAACTATAATTCACCACTAGGTGGCAGAGGCGAGGCTTCTGCTGCTCCTGGGAAGGTGGACTCTTTGTTCTTTCTTGGTAACTCGGCAAAAACGAAATAAAAGTCTCTAATCAGCTG
The DNA here is from genome assembly GCF_001723915.1 of Gavialis gangeticus. Taxonomy (NCBI): domain Eukaryota; kingdom Metazoa; phylum Chordata; order Crocodylia; family Gavialidae; genus Gavialis; species Gavialis gangeticus. The sequence continues at coordinate 129,825,855 of NW_017729024.1, forward strand.
CTGCAGGCAATAGGCTTCTTTTCTTTAGTTTCCTTCTGAAAAATACACCTCCTGCAAACAGTAGGGGTTAAGTCCCCCTCACACACCCATGGAGATTTGGGATTCTCACAGCCCACTGCCTCTCTGAGCTGTCTCTTCCCCCCCACCCTGCACCTCCATGTGCAGATGGGATTCCCTCTGCAAGCCTGCGTCCCTGCAGTACAAGCCTTTCCAGCCCAAACAAAGGACTTCCCTTTGCAGGTCCCTGACCAGGCAGCCTTTCCCAGCTAGCTTACCAACCCCTTCCCACTCTTTCCCTGGGCACCTGTGTCCCCGATTGCACAGCTCCCACCTTGGGTGGGGAAGCAGCTTCTCCTCCGATGACTCAAGCTTTCCTCTGTCCTGAGGTCTGCTCCCCAGCAAACCTAAGCTCTGTTCCCTCTGCCTGGGGGGAGAAGGGGCTGAGTCTACCCCTCTCTCCAGACTGGTATAGCTCTCTGACAGCTTCTTTCTCCAGCTGCTTTTCCTTCCCTCAGCTTTTATGGCTCCACAGTAGCCTATCAGAACCCAGGGTGTGCAGTGGGGGCCCTGGTTACAGTTCAAATCCTCCAGTAAAAAGCATGCATTGTGCACAGCATATCCTCCGTTTGGAAAAGATATTGCACCCTCTACAAAATTTTTGCCACCCTTCTTGCAAAATTCTTAGGTACAGCTCACCCACTTAGCTTGCAGCCAAGCAATCCTTTGCAGCTGTTACAGAGAAATCACTGAGATTTCAGGCAGGCAGGAAGCTGTGAACACTGGTCCTCTCTTTGTTAGACATAAAAGGAAATTGATAGAATTTGGATCATATTTATATATTGGGGCATGTGTAGATGAAACGGGGGCCCTAAACACCACTTCAGTTTAGGGCGGAGTAAACCGCTGTGTTGTGTACACCCGTGTCTTACCTGCCTCTCTGGCAGCGGGGAGGAGAGGGCAAGCTGCTGGTGGATGGAGTGGTCCTTGGGCTGTGGGGCAGGGGAGCTGGTGCTTCCTTCCATGGCAGCACCCACCCACAGGCACCCGGCTTGGGCGGTCCTGGGGGGCACTGTAGCTGTGGAGGGAAGTACCTGGTCCCAACACAGCTCCATGCAGGCAGGCAGGTTCCAGGGGGGAAAACAAGGGGGAAAAAAAAGATCAGGCTGCTTTTTTTTTTCCCCCCCTTGGTGGAGCCTGCTTTCCCAAGCTGCTGCCTGCACAGCCCCTGAGCTGCACGGAGCCCCGTGCTTCGCTCTGTGGCTGTAGGGCAGCAAACTAAAACTCCTCAGAGGTGTTTTAGTTTGCTGCATCCCAAAGTCATGTAAGGCACATTTTCACAGCTAAATGTGCTACAGCAGCTGGAATTAATGTGCAGTATGCCATTGACACGTGCCAACAAACACTATTAAAGTGATGCAAAAGCATTTAATCGGCTTCGAAGTGCAGTGCACATATGCCCCTCATTTTGTCTACACGCGCCCTTAGATAGCAAATACAGGTTTATTTTATGCTTCTTTCTTGACAGGAGATTTTCAGGATAAAATATGCTCTTATATTGTATGCATATGTAGCCATAGCTGTGACTACAAAAATGGAGTTGCCTTACCATACTGTTTTCAGGCTTTTGCATTTAAGGCAATTGCACACAAACAGCTGCCCCGGGAAGAGACTGCCTTGCCCTGGGAAGAGATTATCTTGGATGGGAAGCAAGCTACATTTCCCAGGTTAAGGCAGATTTACCTTCGTTCAAGGCTCTGCCTGATGTGGTCACAACTTTCATTTTCTTTTCAGGGCAGCCGAGGTTTTCTGGGGATATCCTCTTTACATACCCCTAGTCCATGACTTATTCTTGTCCTATGGGAGTTTTTGTAACCGAGTCTTTGAGCTTGGTTCTTTTTCTAATTTCCATTTGATTAAACCAGGTGTGGCACCCGTGAAGTCACAGATCCTTGGTTTCAAAAATATAATTTTTGAACTCCTTTTGCAGCACCGCATTTCCATTTGTTCTTATCCCAGCCATTTTGCCTTGGGAATTTTGTAAGGAGGAGGAAGGGAGAATTGGATAAACTGGCTGGGAATTTTTCATCAAATTAGTGCTTTTCCTAGGAAAAAGGAGCATATGAAATGGAAAAAAAGGCTGTATCTTCCCTTTCAGATTAAAACCATGTGCATAGGTAGCATACCTGGGCAGTCCATCAGCTTCTTTCAAGTAAGGTTGTGACCTTGGAAGAGGTTGTGACCTTGCAGATTTCAATAGCACCATTATTACTTGCCAAAAAGTTGTGGAACTAAAGTCCACTCCATGATGGGGCAGACTGGGCTCTTTAATCCTAGTTGGCAGCCAGTCTAGGAGAAGAGCCCCAATAGGTGGATGGACAGATGATCATCTTTGCTCTGGCAGTTCCTGCAGCCAAGGTGGTTCTGAATGTACCTGGCACCTGCCTTTCCTTTGGATTAAACCAGCAAGCCTGAGGGGAACACTGGTGTGTGGGCAGCCAGTGTCTCCATATAAACTGTTCAGGCTTTTGCGCCCTGGAGAGGTCACCCCAGCTTCACTTTATCTTTCAAGCAAGGATTATGTTCAGCAATCTGATGTTGTATTCAGCGTAATTCTCTTGTCTTGTGAGATAGATGCCTAGATTAAGCAAGCGTTTGTAGGATGAACCAGCATAACAGGACAAGAGAGGTCCCATAGATGGGGATCTCTCTAGTCTTTGAAATCATATCACAGCTGATCATACCTGGACTGAAATGACTTGAAGGAGAGAGAGAGAGTGAGAGACTGACTGTAGTCACTGGGTAGCCTGCACGTGCATGCATCATCAATTCTCACTCGTATGGTGGATTAAATACACTGCACCCCCTTTCTGGGTTGCCTGGAGGAGGATTAAGGGAGCATGTAACATCTGACTAGTGTGAAGGAGGGTATATCCAGATCAGCACCAGAGGGAAAGTGTGTGTGCGTGTATCTGCAAGCTACACCATTAGGCAGTTTTATAGAACCATGGCTATTGATACAGCCTTCAAGTAAATGCAAAGGAGTTGATGTATTATAACAAAAACATTTTAAAATACTGTTTCTGGAGTTTACTTACAGGAGCCTGAATCAGAACTTTCTAAAAATGCTCAAGTGTATATCTGTTCTTCCATAATAGGTGACATATACATGGTAACTCTGCTCATGTAAATTGGTTATTACATGTCTATAGCTGGCTAAGGCCATCTAATAAGAGCAGGGTTTTTTCCTCTTCGTGTTCTTTTCTACCCAAAGACATTGGGGGAATATTTGTATATTTGCCCTGTGTAGAGAGAAGAGGCCATGTGGAAGAGTACTAGCTCATCCATTTTCCTGTGATAGCCTTAGTAACATGTATGCAAGGCTTTCCCTCTTAATCTGTCCCAGTCCCCCAGCTAATAACAATGATTGCTCTGATCAAATAAGAGTGTTTAGCAGTAGAGATACAGTGATGGTAGGGGAAGTGGAGCAGCAATGTTGGTAGCTCCAGTGGTGTGTTTTATAAAATGGGAAGGAATTGGAGGGGAGCTGGGGTAGAAGGGAGAAGAAGCAGGCAAAAGGGAAATTCCTGGTAGCATTCTGGGATAAGTTTAAATGGTGAAATTCACTATTGTAGCAGAGTCTGCACACTGTGTCCTATGTCAGCCCTCAAAATAAGGTGAAAGTGGTGCATAGTGCATGTGAGGCTTCTGCACAGAGGTGAATTTCATCCAAGGTACAACTTTTCCTCTCAAACTTGACATTCAAATTGGCAGTATTGGAGTGATACTCTAGCTGTGACAGTCCCATAGGCAAGGATATCTTAGGGTGATACCTTTTATTGGACAAAGTGCACAGTTGGGATAGAGTTGGACAAGCTTTTTAATGCAAGGCATTCGTCATCAGGTTAATTTCGGCATAATTGCACTCAACAAAGCTGCTCCTTTTGTGCGTTCAAACACAACTGCTCACTTCAGTGACAAAAAGGACCCTTTACCCATTTTAATTCATCAGGGAAGACTGAGCACACGCAGAAGATGAAACCAAGTGTGTAACTATTGATGGAACTGTTTCCATAAATTCCACACCATTCTCTGTGTAAGCCCACTGAAGATAAAGAGATTGCATTGATCTTATGAAGGGCTGGGAGAGAATAATGGAAGACAATAATGGTATTAAAACTTCAGCAATTTGCATAACTGCCTGGTTTTTAAAAAGCCTTCATGATTTTAAAATCCAGATGTGAAGCTAATTTTGTTTGACTTCTGGTGTTGGAGCCATTACGGTCCTCACATTTTGAGCTTTTCTCTGGAACTACAGTCCTTCTTAGTTAATGAAAACTGGTAGTTTCATGTAATCACATGAATCTAGTAGCTGTATTTTAAGAGGAACTTAGTAATATTAGACTTGCAATACAGTCATAAGAGCTAGTGAAGCTTTTTATTGAACGGCCAGTTTGACTGATAGGATCTCTCGTACTGGTGCAGTGAATTGTTTCTGAAATACTTCTACAAAAGATCTTTCTTTTGTAGAATCTCTTGGTTTGTTCCTCCCCCACTGTGACCTTTAATAGAATTGTCATTTTTCTGCTTGTGGATCTTCTCTGTAGAACTCTGATAAAATAACTGCTCGACATGTAGAGCTCTTCTGATCCAATGGCATTTTAGAGGCTTAGGGACCATCTATAAAGTTCAAAGAGGGAAACCTTTTCATGTGGTTCACCTGCTTGGTAACAGCAGTTATTTTTAGATCAAGTTTTTCTCTCCCAAGGGCTTTGGGAACTCTGCAGCATTCTCAAATTTGGAAAAGCTGTTCTACTGAAAGTGACAGCTTTAATGCCATCCTCTCTTCCATTTGTCATCTTTTTTTGCAATGGATTAAAAAAATCCACAGCCATATACTGCTGATATCTTACATTTGAAGAATATTTCATGTATCAACTCCGTGTAAGTGGAGTATTGAAAACGTTTACCACAGTGTGTTTCTTTGATATCTGGTAACATGCCTACACTTAAGGGATCACAAAACACTAATATTTTAGTATAACAGTCTGGGCCTGTAGTAGTGGCCTAAAATTTGTTTTTCAATGGCACTTGTGTATTTGTTGCCTATGAGCAAGGGAAAGTTTCCCTTTAGAATACTGAGTCCAATTAGGAATTTTTAAGGCAATCCTTTTGCTACAGAGACTGTATGGCTGGCAGTACAAAGAAAGATGGTAGCAATGCAGCCACTGTGGGAACATTCTATTTTGCTACTGATTTACATTTTAAAGTGAATGTTTAGGGATGTGTCAGACCTGCCTTTGGACTTCAGACACTTCCTCTTCACCACCCCCACCCCCCAGCCCTCATATATTGCTATAAAGGAGGATTAAATTAACCTGTGTGGAAAAAAACCATATGGGCCATGTCCACATGAACATGGACTTCTGGTTCCCCAAGGGCAACTAGCAGTAGGACACCTTGTGCCTCTGCTGGTTGTTCCCAGGGAATGCCTTTGCCACGTGTGCTTTGGTGCACGGTAGGTTACCTCTGGTGGTATGGGTGAGGCTGGAGCCAGCACTGGGCTGGCCCCAGCAGCCTTACTTGGGGTCTTGGGGGTCTCCTGGGGCTGCAGTAGTGGCAATCCTGCTGCTTGGAGCCTGTCTGGCTTTGAGTGGCCAGGTTCCAGTTTTGAGTGGAGTGTGCTGCTGCCACGTATGCCGCCCCCCTTTTTTTGCATGGGTTTTTTGCAGTGCAGACAAGAGCTGAATGTGTGGTATCTGTAGTATACCGCATGGCCGTGCTTACCTGGATGCAGCCATGGAAGCTATTGTACACCATAATGAGAGCCTAGAAACAATAGGATCTTGGTTATGGACAGGTATTAAAGTATGGAAAAGCATTTTAACATAATTACTAGCCTAATTGGCAGGGTGGATTTGATTTAAATCAAATTGATTTAAACCATTATTTAAATCACTGGTCAGTAAGCCTTGATTTAATCATTGTTTTCTACAAAAAGTACATTCTTGTTATTTGATATCCTTTATACATTTAACTTCTTGAAACTTTGCACTTTTAGATGTAAGGGCTTGACTCTGTATACACAAACTTGCAGACAGATGAGGGATGATGGGTAGGTAATCATGTCTCTTTTCTCTCATCTCCATATGCCACTGTTAACAAGGATGTTTATCTCTGGATCACAAATCCAGAGTTTGAGAACTGAAACTAAGCATCATAGAGATGCTTAATGGGATCTTCTAAACTGAGCCCTGAGTCCCACTGGGAAGAGTGGTTTTCTTTGATCTTTACTAATCTGTAGAGGAGCCTCTGGGAACCCATAAGTTTGGGCCCCTAATATACTCCATGGCCTGTTGTGACCTCTTTATAAAACTTTTCTAAAAAGGTTACATGAATATATTGTCTCAAATAGTATGTAATTAGTAGTTATAATCCCTATTCCATGATGATATCTTTGATCTTTAACATATCTTAAGTTAAAACTATCTTGATATAAGTTTAAAAAATCATGTGTACAAAAAAATTAAAAATATGGTTAAAGAAAAAAATCTGATTTAAATAAAAAAAATCCATTTTTAATTTTTTTTTAATAATTGATTTTTATCCACCCTGTTCCCAAACCTGGTTGTCCAGGTACTACTAGGACTTTCTGCTTTGCCAAGACAAAGTTTTGTCTTTTCAAAATACATTTTTTTTTTTCTTCCAGCACAGTCACCAGATTATATAGAAAATCTCTTCTAGCCTTAGTCAGGAAAAAAAGAAATTGGCACATCTGTTGCAGGTCACTTACAGCCATTGTTTTGTTGCTGGATGTCACAGAATTGAGTAAAGAACTATAGCTGGAAAGTCTCTCTCACTTTTACTATAAGCTTCTCTGTTTGCCTGCTTATAAGTAAGTTTATCAATTTTCTTCGACTAAATAGAGCTTGAAAAGGAACTGGGTTTTCTGTTTCATGGGAAATGCCATAATTTTGAGGAAAATTCCATTTTAAAACTAGACAACAAACAGAACAATACATTCTGTTAAACAAACAGAAAATACATTTCCAGTGAAACAATTCTGGAAAATTGTTTGTTGTTAATCAAAAGTTTAAATTCTAATTTTGACTCTTAAAAAATGACCCTGTTCTGCATGCTGTTTTTAAATGAAATTTTATTAAAATTAACACAGTTCTGCAAAATATTTTAATTCTGAATTCATGTTTTGTTTGTGTTTTGGGCATGATATTCCTACCTCCTCCATCAAAAATGTCTAATCAACACTTCCGAGCAACTACAAAGTTCGCTGTTCAGCTTTATTCTCTCACTAGCTAAAAGTAGCTAAAGACTTGGGGTAGGTCTACACTGCAGTTGGGAAGTATGAGTGCAAGTCATAAACATACCTAAGGTAGATTTAAACTATGTAGCTCAGGTACTGATAGCAGTGTAGCTGGTGCAGCACAAAGTCAGTGTGGGATGAAGGTCCATATGCACTTTGGGTAAATACTTGTTCAGCTTGCCCATGTGGTCCTCCAAGCTGCCCAGGCTACAGTAAGTTCAGTACTTATGCTAGCTAATGTAAAGATAGCTTTAAAATATCTAAACAAGCTTAAATTGAATCTCCTGATTCTGAAGGTACATCTGTGCTCCAGAATTCCAAGCATTAAGACTGATCTCACCCTCAAGGATCTCAGCGAAATGGTTTTTTTTCAGATTCAAAACAGATGTGTATCAGTTGACTTATCCATGGGCTTAAAAAGCTCAGACATATGACCCTCATAGAAGACAAAAAAATTGGCAAATAGACCAGACCAACCACACAACCTGCTAAGTACAGCTGGATGACCTATTGAGGTTCCTTTCAGCCCTACTTCTGTATGAGTCTATGCTTCTAGATATCACTAAACACAAGATCCCCCTCTCTTCTTTTCAGGGTCCCATGGTTTGCTCCTCCTGTTCATTTGCCAATTAATTTAATTTTAACCATTTGTAGAGCTGTATCTTGAATCTTTCTTTATGTAGCATAAGACTTGTGAATTTGATTTAAATTCACAATGAATGGAATATATTATTATTTGCTGCTCTTTCTGAATATCAGCATTTGTGAGAGAAATCATTTGGCTTCAGCACCTATATTTTGTTATAAATGTGTGCAAAGAGCCATCTCAATAGCAAGTCCTTCCTTTGAAGGAAAAAGCACCAAGGTGAAGAATTTGGCAAGCCCTTCTTAAATAAATAGTTCCTGACCTTCATTTGGATTGAGACATGAACTATCAAAAGAAGCAAGGCAAGTTTTGAATTGGCCTAATACAGCTTGATACCATTACCCAATTCATTGCTGTTATGGTTCTAGTCCTGGAGAACCCCATCATATGAGAGAGCACATGAATGAGATGCTCATTTGATACTTCTGTCAGCAATGGCAGTGTAAGGTGACTTATAGTCAATGGTGTGTGTTCTACTGTAAATAAAAGTTAATTGAGATTCCTGTACTGCTTCATGTCATGCACATTTCAGTGATAAGTAATAACCTCAGAAGGAAATGTCTTTTATCTACCTTTCAATAGTAACATAACTAATCACTAAACCAAGCTATTGTAAATAAGATAGAGGCTCTTGCAGCTGTTTCATTTTCTGAGAATGAGGCTTTTTATTTAGGATTTGTTATCCTTGCCAACTGTAGTATATTTATTCTATACAGTCACAGCATTATCACCAGTCTTGCAGAGATAATAAAACTGTGGTGGGTGCCAGTGAAATTTTCACCTACAGTATAATTTAGCTGTTTGAACCCATCTACAGTTTCATTGTCATCTATAGCAAGTGTTTTATGCAGTATAGCAGAGGTGAACTAAAAATAACTAGTACATATAAAAATGGGTGAACATCTGTCATTTGTTATAGCTGTACTTATGGTTACATAAGAGTTTCCATTCTGACTTCTTTGTTTTTAGTTTCTCAACTTTTTCTCAAACTTTCAACCTTCACAGAGCTGTCATTGTCTTAAGGCAATCAACTTCAGTTACTGGGATTGAACATGAAATATTCAGGGAATCAGACAAAAGTAAATAAGGTGATTCATTTGGACTCCCACTTCATAACTAAAACATTAATTAATAAAGCTGTACTTATTTTCTGGCTGAAATGGTCTTAGCAAGAACAATATTTGCAAGTACATGCATTTCAGTATTGCAAATTCTGCAAATTCAAAAGTCAGTTGGCAGACCTCAAAAACAGGATTCAAACATCATTCTGATTTCTGTAGTTCTTACAGGGAAGTGCCTATGTCCTTCATCCTTTGTGTGTATATATTTTTAGATTAATTCAACTGGAAACATTCAAAATGCCCTCTTAGAAACTAAGATAGCTTGCAACTCAGTGACAGATGTTCACCCTTGCATCGTTCCTGGTACTGTTTGGTCCTCTCTCTGAATTTTGGCAATTTACACCCAATTTGTTCTGGTGTAAGCATTCACATTATATAGCTGGCAGGGGTCAACCATTGTTGACAACTTTCCCTTCTCTGCATTGTAATAACTAACCTTGTTGATTATTGTTAAATTGGTTTGGAAGTTATAGGAGCCATTATTTCAGCAATCCTGTGGCTTCAGGAAGAGGTCAGCATGCTATTCAAAGCTCTCTTTATAGCTGTGGGAGGTAGAAACTTTTAAAAAAATTATAATTTCTGAAAAATATAATCTCAAAATTTTGATTCTATGGCAGCTTTCATGGCAACAGGATTATGGAATACGTTTGGCCTGCACATATTTATTTAATACATGGGTATCTTGCATATTTGTAAATGCAAAGAGCTAGATCCTGGTCTCTGATAAGGTCCTAATTCAGTGAAGCATTTAAGCACGTCCTTAACTTTAAGCACAAAAGTTAATCCCATCACTTTTTAGGAAACATACTTAAATGCGTGCATAATGTTAAGTTACATTGGGAGGCAGTTCAAAACAGCCCTGAGGCTCCTATGACCTGGGTCAGAGTTTGAATCGGCTCCTGGCTGGCCACGCATGTGATGGCAGAAAGTCACTTTGGCCCCATGCTTAGCTGAAACTTGTGCTCTTCTGATCTAGTCGATCATGTATAAAGAGCCTGATTCTTTAGTACCCTGCACCTTCTGCAGTCTTACAATGTGCAAAGTGAATGTAGGAGAAGACCATAACTACAGACGAGGAGCATTTCTAATTTAGGGTTTTATATACCTCCTTTGTATTCAGTGCAGGTGTAAATGATTAGCCTCATTTGTGGCAGGCTCTATATTTAGCTTCCTGTCCCTAATTACAACAGTATTACTTTGTAAGTGTGGCTAAAAAAAGAAATGTAACTGTTCACTGCATTCTTTCTCAGCAGTATGTTGCAGGACTACATATGTGCAAATGACTCCTCTTTACTGATATTAGCTTGAAATGTATTCACTCATCATTAAGTGGCAGTGTGTAAAATATAAATTGCTTTTCCTAATTTCAGCTTTGCTTTATAAGAAGAAATAACACAAGTGCACTAAAGACTTGAAGTCTGATTCTGGGCTGACCAGTGGTCATGTAAATGGCAGGAACTCCGCTGAAATCTTTGGAGTTACCCTTAAGACCCATTAATACTAATGGTCTGCATTTAATTATCTACAGCAGTAGTTCCCAAACTCTGAAGGTTGCATATAATCCTTTCTAAAGTCATGTCCCTGATGGATATGGCCATCAGCAGTCTTGGGGAGGGAGAGCAAGGGCTGTGCACAATCAGCCTTCACTCGCTCAGCTGCCATGGCTCAGACACAGAACTGCACAACGACACCTGCTGCTGGCCTTGACAGTCCTGCCTGGAAGGACCATCCTGATCCATATCTGGCTTGGAGCTTGGGGTGAGTTTGACAACCCTGACCTAAGATTTTTTTTTTTGTTCTTTTGTTTTTTTTCATTTCTTTCCCCTTTCCCCTCTGCTTTCTCATTGCTTTTCTATGCCTTCTAGAAATTCACCATGTCTCTTAGTCTGAAAAAAAAATTGTTTTACAAAATCTTGCTGTGTGAAAAAAAAATAAATGGGAACCTATGACTTGAAGGGTTCTTCTGAATTCTTGACTTCAGGCAGTAGGCTCAGACACCACATTCACTGTCATACCACATGCCCGAAATAACACTTGTATCTTGTTTTGGGAAGGAAGAATGAAAAAAATATGATTTTTTCCAAAATCTTAACCGTCACAGCATGGGCTGTATGGGTGAATGCTGGCCCCGGGCAGGAAGGGTGCATGCCGCTCTTCAGCATCACTTAGCCTTTAGCTGCAGCTTCAGAACTGCAGTTCTATTTCTCAGCAGCCATAACAGGGTTAAAACTAACTGAGCACATCTACACATTTATCAATGCTCAGTAGTTACTGGGCATTTAATTTAGTACTTGCTTAATGAAGTGCTAACTAAATGTGCAGTAACTATAGTTACTGCACAGCAGTGCTGGTGCAGTTTTTTTACTGACGCTTACTGTGCAGTAGCCTAGTACTATTGCACAGTAGCATATTAGTATTGCTTTTGCCTGGCATGCTACTGCACAGTGTTATTAGGCTACTGTGCATTAAGCATCTTGTGTAGATGTGCCCACTGTGTCCCTAAAGGGTGCATTCTGCCCTTCCTTCCTGGTCCAGGAAAGCATGGCTTATGGCAGTCGTTACAAGGCAGCCACTACATGTTTCGATTCCAGTGCAGAAAATCAGCTTTCCCATTTAAAACATACTCCCAGTTTTGGAGGGCTGGTTCTTCAGCGAAAGGTGTGTATTGTGTGTGAGTAAATACAGTAATTGCTTTTATTAAGTGATCGGTTTCCATCTTGAAAGTAGCTTTGTCTTTCTGCCTCATTAGTCCTATGGCTGTTCCAGAACTCCACTGCCCTAAAGTTTCTTCCCTCCACTGCTCTAAGCATTCTTTTGATTTTGAGCCTAATTTATTCACAACCAGTTTAGTACCCGTATGTTTTTGTACCAACATTGTCCTCTAGCTGAAATAGCTTTTCCCAATCCCTGGTGTCTTTCTCTTCTCTCTTAGTCTCCTTGCCTCTGGATAAGCAGCAAATAGTTTCATTGTTTCATAGTATCTAGGGTCAGGAGGGACCTGAACAGATTATCTAGCCTGACCCCCTGCCACAGGCAGGAATGAATGCTGGGTTCACAAGACCCCAGACAGATGATCATCCAACCCCCTCTTGAATTTGCCCAAGGTAGGGGCGAGGACCACTTCCCTGGGAAGTTGGTTCCAGACTTTGGCCACCCGAACTATAAAATATTGCCTTCTGATCTCTAACCTAAACCTATTCTCATTCAGCTTATTACTGTTGTTCCTTCTAGGTTCCCTTCTAGGTTTTATTATTCTTTTTCTTTTTTTGGTGCTAAATTATTTTTTCATGCTTCCCACTTCCTTGTCATCCCAGAAAATCCTCTTTTTTGCACACGTTCATGTTTTTTGTACAATTCTGGTCACTCATATTCAGTGTCTTAGATGAGGATCCACTAAGTGCCCTATACAATGTTAATATTTCATTATCCCTATGGAAAACATCTCTCCTGATTAAACAAGCTGCTGATTTTCCTTTTTCTTGGCCACATAGTTTCATAGTTTCTAGGGCCGGAGGGGACCTGAGTAGATCATCTAGTCCGACCCCCTGCCATGGCAGGAAAGAGTACTGGGGTCAAATGACCCCAGCAAGGTGTATATCTAGCCTCCTCTTAAAGACCCCCAGGGTAGGAGCCAGCAC
>NW_017729024.1:129838979-129840549 GCF_001723915.1 Gavialis gangeticus
GGCAGAGGGTAGATTCAGATTAGACATCAGGAGGCGCTACTTCACGGTCAGGGCGGCTAGGATCTGGAACCAACTTCCAAGAGAAGTGGTGCTGGCTCCTACCCTGGGGGTCTTTAAGACAAGGCTAGACAATCACCTCTTTCCTGCCCTGATAGAGGGTCGGACTTGATGATCTGCTCAGGTCCCTTCCGACCCTACTAACTATGAAACTTTCGGGAGTTGTTGTTTGTCCCAGTGAGATCAGACAGGGAGCAAAATGGTAGCTATTTTAATTGTACAAAGAGAAGAGCTTAACTGCATGGTTTTCAAGCAAAACAGCAGACAGCAACTGGTGAAACACACACTATGAAATAGCTCCAGCACTTGGTAGGAGTGCATTACATGCATAGATATAACTTTCTTCTCTTTTTGACAAAGTATTTGGGCTAGAAGATGACTTGTGCTGGACAACCTGATTTCCAGGGTTGGAGTTATCTCACTGGAAATGGCAACAGGCATTCTCTTGAATTACTTCAGCTACTGGAGGATTTGACAGGTCTGGAACAACAGCTGAAGGACTTGTAAGAACTGGTCCTGCTGGCAGTATGTTGTCTCTTGCATCTGTAGATGCCATATGTGGAACTTGATGTCTCATCTGGTCAGCATGTCTGTGAAGTGTCTTGCCATCTGGAGTCTTGGCTTTATATGATATTAGCCCTGTAGCTTCAAGGACAGACCCTTTGTGGCTTGGTTGCATAGTTTGGGGTATACCCAGATTACTGGATTAATGATCTGTACACATGAAATAGTCTTTTATAGAGAACTGGATTTCTTGCTTTGCCTGGCACTCTGCTACTAGGTCTGGGTGGAGCCTTAGCAGCAACATGGCAAGTAGCTTGGCATGGCTTACACTTTACAGTTTGCTTGATATCAGCATCCCTCTTTGGGTGGAGGGTGAATATGATGCCATGTGATTCCCCACCTCGTTAGACTTGAAGCACCCCATAGAAAATGTCCTAGCTTTCACTTCGTTTTTTGACTATGGAAGAACAATAAAACAATTCTTCTGTTGTAAAGAACTTGGACTACAACAGGTCAGAACATTTTTTTTAAACTGTTTTTGACAAATAGGAAACAATGTTTCCTATTTTAAATCTCTGGATTTATTTTGTGAATTGTGTAGGTGTTTCCACACATAACAGTGCTACTATTGTACAGCACACCACAGCACTCTTAGAGAGGTCTTGTGGCATCCCAAGGTGCTGCAGCACTTGAATTAAGAATCAGTGATGTAAATGAAACAGATGGGCCTTTTGTGAACACCAAATGTTTCTTCAGAAACCTTGCTGAATTCCTTTAGGATATCTTGAATGGTGTCCGTCACAATGCTGCACACTCTTGCCTGGTGGTTTGAACCCTTCCTCACCTAGGAAACTTGCTTATTGTCCTTTGGGCATTATGGGCGTGTCCACACATGCAAGCACATGCGCTTGCAGCAGCTCAAATAGAAGCAGTGCAGATTTGAGCTGGGGCTTGGGGGAATGGGGCAGGGCAGGGGTCAGGGGCCTCAGGGGGCTGGCAGGGGGAGGGG
>NW_017729024.1:129841088-129843092 GCF_001723915.1 Gavialis gangeticus
GGGAGGCTGGCGGGGGGAGGGGCCAGCCAGGGCGGAGGGTGCTGGGGAGTGGATGGGGCCATCGGGGGTCCCCCCTATGGTCCCCTCCCCCCTCCTCCAGCCCACCCAACCCCTTACTCACCGGCACTGGAGCCCTGGTGCTGAACACAAGGCCTGGCCGGCCATGCGTTTCAGAACCAGGGCGAGGGGCCAACCACAGAGACATGCTGGCAGCCAGAGTGTTTCCCTGGAGGACCCAGCCTCCAGTTGCCTCGGGGCCCTGCTCTGCTTTTTTAAACTTCGACTTTTTTAGACCCCTGGATATCCAGGTGTCTAATTTTCTTGTTCATTTTTTTTTTTTTTTTTATTCCTGCACATGCCTGTTGCCCTGCCTCAAAGGGGTTTGGGACTGGGCAAGAGGCATGTGTGCGCTCATCTGGATGCACCCTATAAGGCCAAGGACCCCTTGATCCTTCCCATAGCAGATGTCATCATCCTGTTTGTCTTTCCATTCAACTGGTTGTTTATTGTAGTTGACAAGTCTTGCAACTCACAGGACATTAGGAGGTGGTGTTCAAAAACACAGCAATTCATATGTCTCTTCTAGAATTAGGGAAACTCAGATCCTGAGTCTACCTTTATGACAGACAGAGCACCTTGTAGGCCCTGTTTTGTAGAGGCAGTGTTTCCATGCCATTGACAAATGCAGTAGTGTAGCAGAATGTTCCACAGGTTGAAATTTAATTTGGATCAACAACAGTATTTGTGGCAGGCAGTCAGTCATGATCTGTTTGGTTGCCTTCTTTCTGGGTGGCATCAATTTCTGACAAAACACATTCAGTGTGATCCCTGAATTTACAATGATCGAATCTGGCATTATGGAAATGGCACATGTAATATCTGTGGCTCCCACCACAGCTGGTAGCTTTGCAGGGATGAACTGATTTTCTTATGTGCTGGTCATGATGACTTTGGCTTATTTCCATTGGATTCCACTTGGCAAGTCTCAGTTGACATCACTTTTATGGATGACACTTGGGTTTCCTTTGAATGGAGAAATGTGACCAAGTGCTTAGTCTTGAGCACGTGAACGTTAAGTTTTGCCCTACAAGAAATCTCTATTGTGGGACTGTATTTTGAACTCCATGTACAAGTCAGTCCCTCATTAGAAACTCAAGACTTATACAAAAATTACAATTCTCAGACAATGCCACTTGGCTGTGTATGCTGCAATCCCTTCACCTGACAGCTGATTGCATTGGTTGCAATAGAATGGCTCTGCTGTTTCAGATGGAGTTAGTATAAAGTGATTTTTTTTTTAAGTAGTACAAGGATTTCATTGTATGACTTGGTACTGGGTTTGGCTGGGATGAGTGACAATGTCAAAATCCCATGAGCCAATGACAGTCATGTCGTGTGTTTAGTTACCTTCAGTATTCAGATTGCCTTCCAGATAAAAGACAAGCCAGTCATTTGTAAGAGCCCCAGGAGAACAGCCTGGCGATGTTAAATTCTTTCATGTGGCCCAAGGTGGAGAGTAGTTGCACTGAACATGTTGTGGGAAGGATCCCCTTCTGTCGGCTCCCCAGGTGGTAGGGGATCCCCTTCTCCCTTGTAGCAATTGCCACTTATGGTTTCAGATGAAGCACTGAAGACATCCTGCTCACAGAAATCTCATCCTCACCACCAGTTTTTATTATTGCAAAAGGTTGGTTTGTTCCACTGAGATCAGGTAGGGAGCAGCAGGGCTGGGGCAGCATGTTAGCTTGACTCCAGTTCCTGGCAGCTTCTCCCAGCATCACTGCTAGTCTCCACTGTCATTGCTGGACCCAGCCCCACTGTCCGGAGGGTGTGGCCAGTCTGTCCCACACCCATTGCCAGGGGCGCCAGATGGAGCGGGCAGGCAGGGTCTCCATGAAGACTGGCCAGGACACCTGCAGGTAGGGCATGCTTAGCCAGGCAGCTGGAATGGGACCACGGGGGAGGGGGGGCGGGGGGTTGGCATCCAGGAGCAGGATGTGCAGG
>NW_017729024.1:129843368-129847643 GCF_001723915.1 Gavialis gangeticus
TGGCATCCAGGAGCAGGATGTGCAGGTGGGTGGGGCTGGGGCCAGGACTGAGATTGGGATTGGGATTGTGGGGTGGTGACAGCACAGGGCCAGGGCCCCGGGCAAAGCTACAATCCACTGCCCATGTATCCCTGCAATGGGCGCCAGTTCCGCATGCAGGGACGTGTGAGGAGTGGATGGGAGCTCTGCCCTGGGCCCTGTCCCTGTGCTGTCACCGCCCTGCAATTCTGATCCCAGCCTCGGCCTTGCCCACCTATCCTGCTCAAAGGTGCCAGTCCCTGCCTGCCTACTGCCCCATCCTAGTTGAGCATGCCCTGCCCACCTGGGTCCCAGGCCAGTCTCCATGGGGATCCTGGGATCACTAAGAGGTGACAGCATGGGACCAGGGCCTGGGACAGATATTTAGGGAGTTTTGGTGAGCTGCTGGGGTTGGGGTTGCTGACCCAGCCTGCGACAGCTCACCAAAAATCCCTAAGTGCCCCTCCGGCCCAAGTAATTGCCTGCCCCTGGCTTAACTGAATACTTGTCAAGCAAAATGGCGGGCAGTAACAGGAAATAATCATAATATGGATAGTTCTACATATTGGCAGGAATACACATATAAAGCAAGTAAGTTTAACAGTATAAACCCTAACGGCCCTTGTCTGCCTCCACTATCTTCATACATTCCTGTCTGTTGTGTTCCTTTGTCCTTTAATCATCCACGATTAATTTCTGTAGGTCTGACACTGAAGTCATCTTCGTCCAGGTGGCCTTTTCGCCTCTGGCACCCTGAGGAGCACTTTCTTTGGAGTCTGAATCACTTCTATTCTACAGTGGCCCAGCCACTGTAGTTGTGCTCTGATTTCCTGAGTCAGGGCTGGGTCTCTGTACAACTGGTGTAACTCATTATTGGATTTTATGAGCCGTTCTTGTGTTTATAGGACCATATGGTGCTCAAAGGATTTTACATAGAAACTTCATCTCAAAATGATCAAGTAATACCTTGTTTGATTGTGAGAGAACTCAGATTTGGCTGCTGTAGGTTATGCATGGCTTGATTATGGTTTTATAGACATAAATTTAATTTTCCTTGAGATAAACTTGGATTATAGGAGTTTGTGTAGTGCATAGTAGGATGCACTTCCTGCTTCTATTCTTCCTTTAATTTGTTCCTTTATATTACCATCCTGTGCTATAATAGAATCTAAATACTTGAAGTAGGTCACTTGCTTAAAGTTTGTGTTTTTTTGTTGTTAGTATATATACATAATAGTTAATCCCTAAAATACATGACTCTGCATTTTCTTTATTATTGAATTTCATCCCCTTTCTATTTCTCTGGTCCTAAAGATCCAGTTTTCCTGTATGCTGTTCCAACCCTTAACTGCATTGATGGTACTTGTCAATTTTGTATTTATCAGGAAATTTCAGTAGCATACTTGTAACTTTTTTTTTTTTAGTGTGCCAAAGTATTAAGACCAAACCTTGAGGACATTTGCTAGTAACTTCCTTCCAAACTGCCATTTCCCCTTTAGCCGAATTCTTCCCACCCTACAGTTCTTGTGCTAATCCCTATGTCTCCAGCTGCACTAATCATCTCCAACGTGTCACCCTATCAAATGCTATGCTGAAGTCTGGATGAACTGGGTCTGTTGCATTTCTTCTGCATAGAAAATCATTTTCTCCTATAAAAAAAATAAATGAGGTTTGTCTGGCACGATCTAGCTTTGATAAACTCATGTTGTGTTTTATCCTGTTTTCCATTTACCTCTTGTGTCTTTAGAATACATTTTGAAGGAAAGAACAAGCCCCTGTGTGTTATTGAGACCATATTAATGAGCTTGTAGTTGCCTGAATCATTTTCTCATTTTTAAATATAGGCATTATATTTGCTATTCTCGAATCATGGTTGGTAACTTTAGAATAAGGGTTGTACTGTGTGCTTTGCAAGAAGAATATATAATTCATAAATGCAATGTGAGGCTGAAGTCAATTAACTTCTTCAGTTTTTATGAAAACTGGCTGTCTTAAGTCAGTGAGAAATGTATAGAGGTACTTTCAAAAATGAATAATGTTTTATATATTACGTATGTGCCTTGGTGAATAAATAAAATATTAAGAGAGGAAAAGTCAAGCATATTTTTATTCAAAACTTATCAAAGAGCTGTAAAGTGAGTCAAGGCACAGAAGACTTATGCAATAAACTCTTTATTCCATGAGTTAATGTGCCTGTTTGTGAATAATTTAGGCTGGAGTAGAACTGCACAGAAGGCACAATCTTACCTGTCAAAACAAACCAATGAAATTTTACCTGAATGTTTTGCTAAAAAGACCTTTGCCCACCCCATAGGAGTTGAATATTCTTATATACATTAAAGGAATCTGAACAGTAGATTAGTGGAAAATGCCTGCACCAGGTCAGAAGTTTCAAATCCTGTCTAAACTTTCACAGAAGATATGAATATTTTCTTACCTTTTGATAACTCTTAAACTGTAAGCCCTTTGCTTTAGGAATCCTCTTTTTGTTCTGTTTATGTGCAGTGTCTTGTACCATAATGTCTGTGAGCAGGGTACCTAGGTGCAAATAGGAATAAATAAGAACAGTATATAGCCTGGAGATGAACATTTATTGCTACTAGAATTATGACTTTAGGTGTGGCAAAGGTGGAACTCTAAGACATAAGAACATAATAACTGCTATTTACTGGGTTAGACCATAGGTCCATCTTGCCCTGTGTACATCAGGGGTGCCACCACTTCCCCATAACTGTTGCTGGAGCTGCTGGGCCAGGGAGCAGCAGGAAATCTGTTGAGCTGCCACAGGCTCCTGCACTCCCCACCACCGCTTCGCCTGGACCTACAGCCCCATCCCTTCCCTTTTGCAAGGTGGGGAGGCCTCCTGCATCAGCCACCACTTGCTGCTTTAGCTGCCTGCAGCAAGAGGGGACCCCACAAAACCAGTGAAGCCCCATCACCAGTAAACAGCACCTGCTTTTCTGCTAGCTGCTGCAGCAACACCCATATGCTTACCCTCTTGTGTTGAGTCCTGTGCTCTACTCCTCTTCTCTCAGTGTTTTCTGTACAGCTGCATAAGCCAGTAGCATGACTCCCCACTCTTTCCTGTGTGCGTCCCTGCATGCTGACCACACTGAGCATCCAAGAACCCAGCTAGGATGAGAGGACTCTCTAGCTGATTCTGGTCACCTGCACTGATCTGTGGCAATCCCTCCCATAGGCTCCAGCATCTGTTGGATCTGACAAGAAGAGCATTGTGTAAAATCCCTCCTTGTTTTTCACAGTTCACCGTGATCTGTGTGTGGGGGGTGGGTACCATCTTCCGCCAGGAGGCAAATGAAGTACTTCTCAGCAATTCTCCTCTTCTCCAGGGTATAAAAGAAGCAAGAGCCACAGTCCATCTCCCTGACCAGCAGCTCTTCTGTCTGTGAGGTCTTCCCAAACAGGACCTTGAGGAGCTGCTAACTTTCTACCAGGATCTCCTCAGGTCCTGGTGATCAGTCTCATCCTCCAGGTCTCCTGAAACGGTTATCCAGGGTGCCAACCTCCTCACTGAACCCCTGCTAAAAAGCTCCAGCTGGTGGTGCCAGAAAAGGGGGTGCTCTGGATAAACTGGAGGATGGCTTTGCCGCATGCTGCTCAGAAGGTGCCGGGACAGGCCCGGCCGGGTCGGCACCAGCGAGAAGCAGTGGCTGAGCCACGTGCTGCTCGGGGACTGCCGGAGCTCAGCCGCGGCTTCCCTGCCTCAGTGCCGGCTTGGCCAGGCCTGACAGGCACTAGGCAAAGCTGTGGCTTCTATTTACCTCTGCCACCCATTCCCAAGCGGCAGGGAGCTCAGCCGCTGCTTCTCCTCTCCAGCACTGACTCAGCCAGGCCTGTTGCATCTCAAGCGGCACACGGAAGCAGTGGCTGGGCCAGCTTTGCTGTGTGCCACTTGGGACTGGACGGGCCTGGCTGGGTCAGCACCGGCAAGGAGAAGCAGTGGCTGAGCCGCAAGCTGCTTCCCTACACCGCTTGCGATGGGTTGGCACAAAAAGGGCAAAAAGCTGTGGCTAAGCCTGTGCCAAGCAGCATGCTAGGAAGCAGCACACAGCTCAGCTGGCTCAGCCGCCACTTTCCCTTGCCGGTGCTTACCTGGCTAGGCCTGTCCCATCTCAAGCGGCACACAGCAAAGCCAGCCCAGTTGCTGCTTCCTTCCATGCTGCACAGATTGTGACAGGCCCAGCTGAGTCAGCACCAGCGAGGAGAAGTGGCAGCTGGGCCGTGTGCCGCTTGGGA
>NW_017729024.1:129852643-129854554 GCF_001723915.1 Gavialis gangeticus
TGGACGGGCCTGGCTGGGTCAGCACCGGCAAGGAGAAGCAGTGGCTGAGCCGCAAGCTGCTTCCCTACACCGCTTGCGATGGGTTGGCACAAAAAGGGCAAAAAGCTGTGGCTAAGCCTGTGCCAAGCAGCATGCTAGGAAGCAGCACACAGCTCAGCTGGCTCAGCCGCCACTTTCCCTTGCCGGTGCTTACCTGGCTAGGCCTGTCCCATCTCAAGCGGCACACAGCAAAGCCAGCCCAGTTGCTGCTTCCTTCCATGCTGCACAGATTGTGACAGGCCCAGCTGAGTCAGCACCAGCGAGGAGAAGTGGCAGCTGGGCCGTGTGCCGCTTGGGACTGGACGGGCCAGGCCGGTGGAGGTGAGTGCTCCTGCCGTGGCCCGGGGGACTGTGTTCCACTTGTGCTGGGTCCAGTGTGCACGGAGGCTGAGCCAGGAGCCCCCCAAGCCCAGCATCCCAGCAGGGTGGTTGTGCCCCATCCCAGAGAGCGGTGTGGGCCAGGCCGGGCTCCACTTTGGGTGCTGCTGGGGGCCCTGATGTGGCCCAGTCTGCGGAGCTCTGAGGCAGTCCCCACTCCCCTCCTGCCCCCTCTCTCCTTGAGCTGCCACCTTCCCAAGGGTCTCGCCGTGCACCTGCTTCTCTCCATGCCTCTCTCTCTTTCCCTCTCCCTCCTTCCTTCTCTCTTTCTTCCCTTCCTCTCTTTCCTCTATTTTTTCTTCCCTCTCTCCCTCCCTCTTCCCTCTCCTTTCTTCCCTCTATGAAGTTTTATTTATGGTGACCAGGTTTAGAATTTTTAGAAAACCTGGCACTTACCATAAAACAGAAATGTTTATGATTATTAACTATATTAATATGTAGTGTATCCTGCCACGTACCCCCACCCCAGTTTTGGTTTTTTTGGCATGACAGCACTCCAGCACCTTACAAGGTAGACATTGTGGGTATTTTGCCACTCCAGTCAAAAAAACACTGCCTACCCCTGACATAGACCATGTGACAGAGTATAACTTCCAGTTCCAAAGCCCAGCTACCCCCTCCCAAAAGGAGTACTTCTGGGGGCAAAGGGAGGGACGTCCAGTGGCAAAGGGTAGGGTTAGGGGGCAGGACTTCTGGCCACAAGATGGTGACCAGGGAGCGGGACAACTGTCAAGGGGCAGGGCTACCCATATAGCCCTCAACAGCTCACCAAAATTCATGAAGTGGCCCTTCACCTGAAATAATTGCCCACCCTTGTCCTAGACTGTCAGGCAGGGGCAGGCAGGTCCCCCTGTGCTGACCCAACTAATGGAGCTGCCCATGCTCCCTGCCACTTACTCCAGGAGGTAAAAGCTGCCTTGCTGCCCTCTGCCCTTGCCTAGATTGACCAGGTCCTGTGCGAGGGCAGCCCCCACTCACTGGTATCTCCCACCCCTCCGGAGCTAGTGGTGGGGCTGCTGCCTTATGGCATACTCCCCATCCCACCATCTTAGCAGGCTGGGACATACCAAACTGGTTTACCCCCGAACAGCCCATTGCCTTCAGCTTTACATGCTCATGCTCCACATACTGCATCATCCTGTCCTCATGTCCTGCCCTGACAACAAGTGGTGGGACACCCTAGGTGAGGATGAGGGTCCCAGATAAACATGTCTGTATTCCACCTTGATCCCAAAAGCTACCAGGGACCTTAGCTTTATGGACACCTTAGTTTTATGGGCCCCCCAACACCCACCCTTTTGTTGACAAAGGGAGACCCTGGTGCACACCTACCTTGAGTGTTCCAGGTTCCAGCCCTCCTTCTGCACCTTTTCCAGACCCTCCTGCTGCGATTCTGGCTGCACTTCTCCCTGTACCCTTTTTTATTGTGCACTCTCCATCTGGGGCCACACCAAAGGTCAGCTTGCAGAGGCACTAAAATCAAGGGATGTAGTG
>NW_017729024.1:129854565-129859254 GCF_001723915.1 Gavialis gangeticus
CGACCCTTAATCTATGAATCTATGAATCTATGAAAGCCAAACTGGCCATCTACAAGACCAGGAAGGAAGCTCGGACTTGGAGAAGCCCAGGTGAGTGTCAGGCTGTTTTCCTTTCCTCCACTCGCACCTCCGTGCAGTTTCACTGGTCAGAGCCCACAGGCTCCCTTGACTCATTCAGTGGGCCCTGGACAGTGTGCTGTGCTCAGTGTCCTCTACTGCATCCCTTGTTATTAACCTATGACCTCACTCTCCTTCCTGTTTTCTTTTTATTTGACTGACGGAATTAGTTGATGTGTTCCCAATGGCCTCTCTTAATAAGCCCATGAAAAACTGTTACCTCAGTAACCACCTGACACTGCCTGCCCCTCCCATCAGTCCTTTTTGTTAGTTGAGTGAAACAAGTGGGTCCAGTCCTTATTCCTCCACTTCTCCTCTGCCTCTTCTTCTCCAATCTGTTCCTTGTCCTGACTGATGTAGTATTTCAGTTCATGCAAACCCAGCTTCAGGCACTCTTTCAGTGAAAGCCAACCCCTTAAAGAACTAGAGGTTTCTTAATTTCCATAACCTAGCTTTAAAACAAGCTAATAAAATCCTTAATAACATTTCCCCTGGTCCCTTTGGTATAAGTCCATTGCCTGTGCTGAAGATAGGTTTATTTTGGTGGCGCTCAGAAAGTAGTGGACCCTTTCACACACACCCTTTGCATATGTATGCTCCCAAAACACATGCCCCACTGGTTCGTATTCCCCTCACCTCTCCCTGAGGCACCTAAATGAGCTTGTCAAACTGTATCTGTGTTGCACCTCTCTCATCGGCAAGATAATTCTTACAACCATCCATGCTAAGTCATCAGCATGTTCCCTTTTAGTTGTTTACCTGCCACTGCTCCCCACAACTTCTTCCCTTGCTCTTCTGTGAAGTTTCCCACCAGCGCCATCCTGTCTCTCTCCTTTCCTGCTTTAATCAATTTCTTACACTGCTTCAGGACCTCTAGCCATATCTTCCCTGTCTGATACCTCTGCATGAAACCTTCTGTCCTGATGTAATTAATCAGTGGTTGTCACACCAGTGGATTCTTCAAAGAGGTCTGATATACTCCGCATTTCCCCAAAATTGCAGCAGTGTGAAATTGAGTAATACGTGCTGTTTCCCCTTGCCCTGCATTACTGCCTTGCATACCGTGCTTACATATTTTGAATAGATAAACAATCACAAGTCCAGCAGCCCCCATTTCACTTGCTTTATGCAGTTAAGATCTAGCCAAACTTTCTCTTTTGGCATTCCAGAAGAATGCACACACATCCCTCTATATTTTTGCTATCTGCTGCCATGTTGGTGGGAATACAATTCCCATCTATAGAATAATCAGGAAGAGCACAGTCTTAACAGCTGTCACTTGTCTGGGAAAGGACAGCGTCCTTCTGGACCATAACCTAAGTATTTGCTGTAACCTTCACATCACCTTTCCCCTTGGCATCCATTGGGATCCCTAGTACTCTTGATTTCACTCTCTTATCTGAAGGCCCAACTTCTCCAAGTCCCGCCAGTTCCCCACTCCCATTATGGTGCATTTTGATCTATTTGGTTTAGTCACCATCACTTCTGTATACTTTGATGTATGCTTTAGCACCCTTTCCATCAGAAGTCTATCTCTAACTACTACATTTATATCATCCATGTATAATTCACATTTAACCTCTCTCCCACCTGGTAACTTTACTCTGCTTATGACCTTGTTTCTTATTCTTGGTGCTCGGTTCCATGCTGCAGACACATAGTAGTGGCAACAGGGGGCACCCTTGCCTCAGTTGTGTGGATTTTAAAGGCTCTGCTTAGATGCCCATTAATTTGGACTCACTCTCCACTTCTCTATACAATAACCTTATCCAACATTTACATTTCTTGGGGAATCCCCTTTTTCCTAGCACCTCGATGTAAATAATGATCCCACTCTGTTGCTTGCTTTTTCTGAATCTAGGTTTGCTATAATTGTTTTGTTTTCCTCTCTTGGATGTGGGACAATGAATCTCTGATCACTGATTGCTTTGGAGATCCTTGTACCTGGTACTGCACATACTTCGTCTTCATATATTATCTTCTTGAATTTTCTCCTCATCCTCAAAGCCAGTGTCTTGGCCATTAGTTTATAGTCCATACTAAATAGTGTAATAGGTCTCCAGTTTTTCTGGAGTTCCTTCTCCCCTTTCTTGAAGAGTAAGATCACAACACCTCTTGTAATACTGTTTCCTGCCTCTCTTGTTTCCACTATTTCCTAAAAAACTTCCACTATATTCCTCCCTACCCATACCCAAAACTTATTGTAAAATTTCATAGGCTGTCCATCTGGTCCTGAAGATTTCCCTGTTTTTTTAAAAGTTTTTAAACACTCTTCCACTTCCTTTAAGCTCATCTTTTTTCCCACCTTCTTTGCTTCCTCCTCTTCCACTTTCTCTTTAGTCTCTTCCAGCAAATCCTTCATCTTATTCCTGTCTATTTCCTTCTTTTGATATAGATCTTCACAAAATCTTCTTGTTGCCTCTAATACCTTCTTCTGCTCTTACACCTGGGTGCCACCTTCTTCCCGCACCACTTTTAATTTTCCTTTTGCCATCTTCACTCTAGCTGAAAAATATCAGGACCACTCTTTGCTTTCTCCCACTCAGGGTACTACATTTTCTCTCTCATCTTTCTTTTAAACCAGCTTTCTATCTCCTGCCGTGTTTCTTCTAGTTCTTCTCATACCTGTCTTCCTTCTGTGGCTTTTTTTAACAGCTCCTGTATCTTTCGTTGTAGCTCTGCCAGCTTTTACATTCTTTTCCCTGTGGTTCTTTGGCTTCCCTTCCTGAAGAATTCTCCTGTCCTCCTCTTCATCATCCACCATTCTCTGGTACTCTTAAAATATTTCTTCAGTGTTCTCCACCCCTCATCTTGCAATTGTAACTTCTACGTATCCCTTCCCCTTACGGTGCTCAGACCAAGACTCAGTTCTGCCTTCAGCATCTGGTGATCATTAAATGCTATACACGTGGTTTCTTTCTTCCTTACCTCTATTTCTTTTGATGCAAACACAAAATCCATTGTTGATTGTTTTTTTCCACAGGGGTCAGTTCTAGTGAAAACTTTCTCCCCTGCCCACACATCTCTTAGTGACTTTTCTTTAATTATTTGTTAACAATGTGGTTGGGCTGTCTAAAGTTCTGTCTCCTCCTTCCTCAGTTCTGTCACCCACTTCTTTTACCCAAGTAAAGTTCCCCGCTATTTTTTGTGGTATCCCTTTGACCACATAAACTAGCTTTCTGTGCCACTCCCAGTGGACTGACTTTTCATCGCACTCCTAATGTTTATTCTCCAGCTGCTCCCATCCTGTCTCCCACTTCCCTCTGCTCCTGTCATCCCTCTGACCTCATCTCTCCACCACCGCCTTTGCCACTGCCTCTGTTGCTATCACTGGTGTTGCTCCTGCCTTCATCTTCTCTGTCTTTTTTTCCCTCAACTTTTCCCACTGTTTCCAGACCTTCATTTCCTCTCTTCATTTCTCTCTCCATCTCCTGATTATCAGTCACCACTGCCATTGCTTTGGGCTTTCCTTCTCCACTTGTGGCATCCCAACACTACCTCAGTCTCTCTGCCCTTAAGGCATTGTTCAGGCTCTCACCTGATCACTTGATCTTAGTCAAAAGATCAAGATACTGATGGGAACCTACCACAAGCATAAGACAGTGCAGCCCATCTGAATAAGACATATGGTAATACCCATTAAGCACAATCCGCCTCACTGCTGATTCTTTTTAAAGTCATGGTGAGCCATGACATTGCATACCTAGAATCCCTTTGTTGGCCCTTCTCTCAGCCTGGTGCCTGTGATTAGTGTGGCCCCACCCTCCGTGAGGTGAAGCTGGGCCAGGTTGCCCTGTACCTTATCTGCATGTACATTTTGGAGCATCCCAATCCTACTTGGTTTCAGGCATGATTGGGGCTAACTAGTATGTGGATCCTTTGTTGGGGGAGGCGTGTATCTGGAGTGCACACACACATACTGAATACCACTAAGTTATGGAGTCACCATGCCTTGAAATGCTGTTGACTCTGGTAGGACCCAGCCCAGTAAACAATGTGCTAA
The DNA here is from genome assembly GCF_001723915.1 of Gavialis gangeticus. Taxonomy (NCBI): domain Eukaryota; kingdom Metazoa; phylum Chordata; order Crocodylia; family Gavialidae; genus Gavialis; species Gavialis gangeticus. The sequence continues at coordinate 129,858,686 of NW_017729024.1, forward strand.
GTCATGAGCCTTTTCCTGTAGACTAATATCATGCACAGTTTGTGCACAGTTTTTTAAAAGTGTGTTTTTGGAGTACCTGTGCTGAAACTTAAAGCAGTTTTAAAAAAATGTAACATGTATAAAACCTGGATAAACTAAATGCATGGGTATTGTATGCAATTTTATTATAGCAGTGTTTCATGTCAAGGTCATTTGTTTTCAAATTTTTCCTCAATTCTTTGTGTTTAGGGAAAGTAGGGTGTGACACTAAGGAAAGTGGGAAGAGCCTGCCACAGTGAAAAGTTGGGGGAAAGTAGAAAGTAAAGGGTTACCTGACCCTCCAGATTTATTTTCCCTGATGTAACAGTGGGAAGGGGACAAATTCAAGGCAAACCTCCAGTAATTAGATTCTATACTTGGAAAATTATAACAGGTATATACTAGGGGTGCACCAATAAAGATTTTCTTGGCCAATACCCATGGTTGATTATTAACCAGCCTCATTGGCTGATACTGATAGCCAATTTACAGCAATGCAGCCTGGCACCTTGGAAAGCAGTATCCAGCTGGTAAGTCTGTGGGGGATGGGG
>NW_017729024.1:129859888-129870693 GCF_001723915.1 Gavialis gangeticus
GTTCAGAGCAGGCAGGGGTGGGGCAGGAGGTGGTGGTGCTGGGGGGGGGCTATGGTGAATTTTGGGGTGGCTGTAAGCCACCCCTCCCAGTACTGCTGCCCACTCCACCCCCACCCATCCTGAGTGCAGCCCCAGCCTAGTCCCCTCACTAGGAAGAAGCTGGCAGTCTCTGGCCCCGAGCTTGCAGCAGGCATCCCACCTTTTGCCCTGCACACAAATCCAGGGGGGCACATGCCCCTGGGGAGGCATGAGGGACATGTGCAGCAGCAGGGAGACCTCCCCCACCAGATGAGCCACCCACAGCTCTGACCTGCTGTACCTATCTCTCTCATCAGGCAGCAGGACTGAAGATCCCCCATCACTTCCCACCACAGACCTGGGGTAATAATTGACCATAGTATGAACATGAGCCGGCAGTACGATGCTGTAGCCAGCAGGGCCAACAGTAGTGGGCACAGCCCTAGTGACCAATATATTGGTGCACTTCTAGTTTATACATTTTCCATATATCGAATTTAATTATTGGAGGGTCATGTTATAATTAGGGTCACCTTCTATTTGAGTAAATATGGTACAGGTTTCCCTCGCTTTATGCTGTACATGCAATCCTGGAAAATGGTGCAAAACTTGAATTCACATAAAGGGGATTGTAACAGTGGGGCCTTCCCGGGGCCAGTTTGTTGGCCTGCCCACCTGTCTCTGAGCTAACTGCCTGCCTCTCACCTGCCACGCCTTGATGATATATGTTTATGGTGTTAATTAGGTGGGAGGCTGCCCATTTTGCACCCTGATGTTTAGGAGGATCTCCACAGCTGCATTCCACCTCTGCATTGCAGCCCAAGCCTCACAGGTGGCATCTCAGGCAGCTAAACTCAGCCATTCCCTTCATCCATTAGCTGTGGTCCCTTCTCTGGGACCTCCAGCTCCCCCTTAGGCCTTGGCCTGTCTCAGGCCAGTCGGGACCCTGAGCCTCCTTGCTCTATGGGCATCCCTCGCAGTGGGCCTCTGACCCTTTTGACCTCTGTCTGGGTCCTGGCCCCAGCATGGACCAGTTGAGTACCTCAGGACAAGCCTGAGCTGCTTGCCTGCTTTTACCCTCACATCTCTGCTGGAACAACTGAGCCACAGGCCTCTCCAAGCTCTCACAGGTCTGGGCATTCCCCAGCTAGGACTGTGTGGGGAGTGGAAGTTATTAGGTGCCCCCAACCTGCTTTTCACCAGGGAGGTAACTGGCCTGGCATTTCATGGGGCTGCTGCACCACCGGCAGTCCCACCAGGCCTGCCTACCCTGGCAGGGTGCAGTTTTAGGTCATGCCCAGGACCTGGAGCCTCCTTCATCCCCATAGCTCCGGCCCATATACCTCCAAGCTGTTCCAGAGCTTCAGCTCTGTCAGCTGATGGCTCTCTCATGGCTACTAGCAGCAAACTGCGGCTTTATAGCCTGCTCTTAAAATGACCACCACAATTAAGCACCTGGCTGCTGTCTGCTCTGGCCATTAAAATGGCAGGCACCAACAGTGCCCTGCCACAGAAACCTACTTTACAATGTAACAAATAGGGATACATTCGAAGACCTCGACTGTACTGACCCTCAGACCCATTTCTACCACTTTTACAAGACAATTTTGGTACTCACCAACAGCAGACAGTACACGAAAGCACAGGGCACGGTCATAATGGGGGGTGGCAACTACAGAAACACGTGTCAGAGACAATGAGTGAGGAGCACAGATCCACACAGAAGACTATATTTTGATGGGCATCACTCCCACAATGCACTGCACAATGCATCTGACTTCATCCACACCGATCACATAAAAGTGAATTTACCTCACATATAACATTTTTGGTATAAAAAGCATCATCACATAAGAGCAGCTTCGCACATACAGAACCTGCATAAAGTGAGGGAAACCTATATATACTGTGAAAATGAACTTCCTTTTGTTAATTTTAAACTTACTACCTACTAGTTTCATTTTGTGACCCCCTCGTTCTTGTACTGCAAGATAGTAAATAATAAATGCCTAGTTACTTTCTTTTCACCATTTAGTGTTTTGTAAAACCTTATCATGTCCCCTCCTCAAGCATCTCTCTTCTAAACTAAATAGGCCTAGCCTCTTTAGTCACTTCTCCATATGGAAACCCATCCATACCACTAATCATCCTTGTTGCCTTTCTCTGTACCTCGTCTACTTCTGTCTCCTTTTTGAGGTGTGGGAACTAAAACTCAGCACAATAGTTAAGGTATGGTTGTATGAAGGAGTATAATGATGTTTACAATTCCCTTCTTAATTCCTAACATTTTGTTTGCCTTTTTGATGACTGCTGAGCACTGAGCTAATGTTTTTAGCAAACTGTCCACAGTGACTTCTAGATCTCTTTCAAAGGCTTGCTTTGGTCAGGGTCAGGAGCATGGCTGTCATACAACTCATGTCCTGAACATTTTGGCCCTGATCCAAGCATATACATACAGGGCTCAGGATCAAGCTGTGAGGTCCCACTATAGCATGAATTAGTCAAGTATATGCTCATTAGGCGGTGTTTAAAGTGCCTTATGGAATTCTAGGGGAAGATTTCTTAGGAATTCTGCTGCCCCCAAACTTGAGCATGAAAACTCTCACATTGAAGCATGTGCAGAACCTGGGAAGGACATCAGCTGCTAAAATACTTTGTTGGAGAACAGTGTTTTATTATCCATGAATAATATGACTGTGTCATTTTCATTTGCTCAGCATTACTTTGGGAGTGGGTTGAACAATACGTTTTTAAGGATGGACTGTATTTCTACACTAACAGGTTTTGGTAAATAAAAATTTGAAGTAGTGCTAAAAGCTTTCTCTGGAACATTTGAATTACTTTATAATGATGAGTTTGGAAAACATTTTTATGCGAGAGTTTGGTGTTCCTTGTCTTTGTAACCATAGATTAAATTACAAAAAGAAGAAGAAAACCCTACTATGTCGGTATAGATCTAAAGCAGTAATTCTTCTAGTGGCACTGGTGGAGAAAATACATTCAAATTCACTCCACTCCCATGCAGAGGGCCACAGGCTATGCAACTTTTTCTTCCTGCCAAGACAGCTTTCACAAGACTTAACTGTAGACAAGAATCAACATGAGAATCAAATTAGACCATAACCCCACCACCATTTACTCCCAGGACCAGAGGCTTTGCAGGGAGGTCAAGGGGGCTGCTCACATGAATCATGTTGATAGTACTGGGGCTCTTCATGGGAGAAGCTGTTGGCAAGTAGCACCCCAGTTAGCCATTTTACCTGGCCCTGCTCCTCATCACTATATGTACCATTTAGAACTACTACCACTTCCACTCCCACTCATTCCTCATTTGTATTCTGATAGTGCTAAAAGCACCAGTCGAGTTCTGCTCCATGGTACTAAGCACCATAAAAGAATGAGAGGTGGTCTTTGCTCAGGGCTCTATAACCTAGACAAGACACAAAATGAAAGCTAACTGCAAAATACGTTTTCAGGCTGTTTTTCCTCTTTATTTGAAAAAAAAATCTTAAATTTTCCCAAGGCATCTCAAGGGTGTGGAGGACCCATGGAAACTGGATAAGATTTAGTTTTGAATTTAAAAAAATATAGGAGTCTGAGAGGCTAATTTTGACTCTTGGGGCAGCCACCTAGCCTATAAAGCTGAGTCATTAATGAATAAAGCCTTGTGTATTTTGCAGCAAGTTAGACCTAAATTTTGAGACTAGGCTCTTTGGGTTCACGTTTAGTTATCACTGACTTGCGTAGTTTCATCAAAATTGAACTGGAGTTTTACATTGGATTATGCATAATCACATTTGATTTTATCACTACAGTAGCCTCTGAGTTATTTACTTTGGTATTAAATTAAGCTTTGCTTTTGTCATTCCCACATTTTTCAGTTTGCAGTATGGCACAAATGTATATTGACAGTGTATTACTGTATGATAAGATTCTAGATGTGTGTGTGGTGGGGGGGAGGGGGGAGGAGAGGAACCAGAGTCTTTGGTGTTTGATGAGAGAACAGATTAGGTTTTTAGCACTTGAGTTGGCATTGGGGGCAAAAAAGGATTAACACACTCTCTATATCAAGGGTGTCAAAGATACAGTTGCCCACAGAGCTGGATTATCCCACCTGCCGTGCTCCTTTCTACAGTGCAACATGCACTAGAACTGGCCCCCCGTGCTGCATGTAGCATGTGGAGCCCATCTGGCATGGGCTGCATATGGCATGGGGCCAGTCTGGAGTGTGTGCTTCATGTGGCACCCATGCTGGTTTGGGCCTGCATTGTAGACCTGGGGCCAGTTCAGATTGGGCCCAAAAGTAGGTCACCTGTAGCAGGGAGTCAGAGCTCAACCCTACTACACTTGTTCTCCTGATGAGCCTGAGCCGGAAGTGCTGCAGCAAGATTCCCCAACCATAGGCATGGCCCTTTTAAGACCAGTGGATTCATCCAGTGGAAAGGGAAAAGCAGAACTTAAAAGGACTTTGACATCCCAGGCCGAAAAGCTCCAGGCTGCCTACAGCAATGATGAGCATTTCCCCTGGAAAGGGGGAAGAGCCAGGGATAATTTACCTGGTGCTGGTGTGGAGGGGAGCATCCCAGGAGAATGGCAGCGAGAAGAGGAAGTCTTGTCTTTGCTGGGGACGTGGAAGACTGTAGAATCCTAGGACCTGCAAGAGACAGAAGGAGAGAGACTCCAGATGCAAGCAAACTGTGAGTAAGGAGTGAAGCTCTGGACTGGAAAAAGAGACTCAGATGGGGAGCATTAAGGGAATTAAAGTTCCTGACTTGAAGCCGGGCATGAGCAAGTAAGTGGCCCAAGTGCTGAGTGAGGCTACACGTGGATCTAAGCTGTGGCCATTGTCAGCCAAAAGGACTTTTACTCAGGGAGAGCGTCAGGGGCTTGAATGTCGTAGGGGTGGGTAAAGACCTGAGCCTAGTGGCCCTCTGTGGCTGGAGTGTCTATGAAAGCAGAGGAGGACCTTGACAACCAACCAAAGACTGGTGGAGAGAGAGTGGCAGATTATAATGCTCTATTTGGCCAATATTGTTAAGATCAACGGGTGAGAGATCGACCAGGGAGTAGAGGTGGAGGAGACCTGGGCATGGCCAGCACCACATGCAGTACACCTGATCAGGTGTTCTGAGATGCAGATTTTCTCCGGACTCCTACAGAATCATCAAGACATGGCAGGAAAGACACGCAGTGGCGGAGGAAAAATTAGGGCCTGAGAATGAAGAGGTGCCAATACCAATAGTGCCCTGTGACACCACCCAAGCCAGATCCAGCCTGCAGGGTTGGTCTGGTGTGGGCAGTGCCATATACAGTATGCACCCCACCCTGGGGCCATGTGCTCCATGCAATGTCCAATCCAGACTGGTCCCTCATGCTGCATGCTACACATGTGGCCAGTCCAGGGTGCATACTGCATATGGCACCAGCAAAGCCCAGCCTTGAAGGCTAGATCTGGCGCATGGTATTGATCTGGTCCCTGTCCCGGGGAGCGGGGGGACGCCGACTACTCACCTACAGCCCAGAATGACGCTGCCGGGGAATCCGCGTGGCTTGTGAGCCAGCTATACTGTCCGGCCGGTGATGTCAGCACCAGACGCTGGCCAACGAAGATAAAAATGGCGGCGGCTACAGCAGAGGGGGCGGATGGGGCCGTGGGACAAGCAAGTCCCAGGGAAGCATCCTGAGGGGGCTGGAGAGCCGGAGCGAGGAGTATTGGGGAGAGAAATACCCCGGCGGTATCCGGCATTGGACGTCGAGGGAGTGAGCGCTGGCCTGGATACCAGAGAGCACAGGCAGCCACGAGGACCTCGCAAGACCCAGATGGAAGGTTGGACTGGTGGGGAGTGGAGGACAGCACGCGGGGAGGCAAAAGCTCAGGAGGACCTGGACGAAGGGTCGTGATCGGGGCGGGGTTGCTGCCCAAGTCCCGGAGGCTAATCAAGAATGGGCTCATGCTTAGGGGACTAGGTGGAGTAAATCACACGGGGAGCGGGGAGTAGCACTGTTGTTGGGGCTGTAGGTGATTGTCCCTACATTGGGGGAAGTCTGGGGAAAACACCTGGGCTACTAGGCATAGAGAGACCAGAGAAGCGGTCCCAGAGGTACCCTTTCAGGGAGCAGGGTTAGCAGTGAGCCTTGCCAGGAGTGGGCACGACCCAACCCCATGAGGTAACAGCGCCCAAGTGGGGAAGCTGGATCTGCTCGGTAGGCCACAAGACATTGCTAAGGTGGCCCGACAGGTGGCGTGAGGCCAGGGTGCAGGGGTGGTGGAGCCCAGTGTACAACCGTCGGGTCAGACCCAGGCATTGAGGGACCTGCCAGACGACCCACCCATTGCAGAACATCAAGACGTGGCAGGAGAGAGCGGGATCGTTGACGTGGGAGGGAGAGCTACCTTGACGCTTCTAAGGGCCCAGACGCGGAGTAACACCTGGCTGGAACATCGGAGCCACGTCCATGTGGATAGAGAGAGCCTGGTGGGCACAGTCCCAATCCAGCCTACAGAGTAACCCCATGCACCTCATTCAACTCGCAAGGCCAGATGAGTTTGACATCTCTAGTCTATATGTGTCTAGTGAAATGATTGCCTATGACAGATAATGTTGATATTTTAAACAATAACTTTTAGTTTTAGTGCCAACATTTTACTGTAATAAAAAGGGGAATCTATACTTCTCCAGTCTATCACTGGGGCCTCAGAAACATAGTAGTTTGCACATGTGTGTGCGTGTGCGCTCATGTATGCACTGGGTTTTTTGGGGGAAAAATTAATTCTTCCCCTGCCTCTGAGTTGGATAATTAAAAAAAAAAGGGGGGGCATTCGAAGTGTCATTCCAAAGTAAGCTAGGTATTCTGCAACAAATCCAGTGATACCTGATTTGATTGGTCCCCACTTATTGGCATCATCTCCTGGTCTCCAAATCAAGCCAGTCTGTGGAGAAAGAGCTGCCAAGAAATTGGTATGTGAAAGTATTTAAGGATGGGGTGGAGTGGGGTGGGAGGTGGGGAGGAGAGCCAGGCAAAAAAGGAACAGAAAAGGGAAAAATATTTCAGTTTCCAGTCCTACGCTAATATGTAATCTAGATCTAATTCACAGCAAAATCTTCTGAATAAATTGCCATGGAAAGTTGCTAACATACTTTACAGCCCTCCTTCTTCTATTGGTTTCTTGCCTTTTGTTCTGTTTTTGCTGTCTTCCTTACAACAGAGTAGTGTGAGATGCATATTTTATGATTGCTGGTTCAGGAGGGGTAAGCAGGCTTCTGGGCCAGCATCATTCTGTAGACCAGTAGGGGCCAATCTCTCTGGCAGATGTGCCACAAATTAGTTCCAAGCTCTCCATGAGTGCCACTCCTATCCCCTTCCTTTACCTGATCTGCTGCACTACTTTCTGCTACCTGCCCTATTTGCCCCTGTACTTCCTGTCCTTTCCCTGGTCTGAAGTGTACCACACACAGAGGCTGCCCATGGTGCACACGCTGTCAGTTGGCCACCCCTTCTGTAGACACTGCCTCTCCAGGAAGGAATGCCCTCCAGCTGTGCTTAAAAGCATTTTGTTGGCAATGTTCTCTATGCAAGTCTAGGACAGGGGCGGGCAATTATTTCGGGTGGAAGGCTGCCTTCCCAGTTTTGGCAGGCTGTGAAGGGCCACATGGGTAGCCCTGCCCCTTGACAGGTGCCCCGCCCCTTGACAGGTGCCCCACCCCCTGGTCACCATCTTGGGACCAGTGTCCCAGGGCCAGCACCGGTGGGGCCCAGAGTGGGGCGCAGGCTGGCAGGGGTCTGTGGAGCCAGGCTGGGCTGCACCAGCAGGGAGAGGGGGGAGCTGGCCCGGCTCCATAGAGCCCCTGCTGGCTAGGACCAGATGCTCCTGTCACCCTGCTCTGGGCCCCACCAGCACTGGCCCCAGGACACTGGTGCGGGCCCTGTGCTCCCGCTGGCTCCCCACCCACTCACTCCCAGTGCCCCCCAGCCCCGTGGTACAGGCGAGGGGCAGCGCACAGCTCTGACCCCCTGCTCACCAGCAGAAGAAGCTGGTGCTGAGGGCAGGGAAAAGCAGCCTCTTGTCCACCCCATGGCTGACGCTCCCTGCTGCAGGCATTCACAGCCCATGCAGGGCTGTCTGGAGCAGGCACAAGCAGCTCCACGTGGGCTGCAAGCGGCTGCAGCGTGCGGCACCAGCCATGGGTCAAGTGAGGGGCCGCTTTTCCCCACACTCAGCACCGGCCCCACTGTCAGCCTGGGCTCTGCGCTGGCTCTGGGCTCACCCATCAGGGCTGTACGTGGCAGCAGTGGCTGTGGCACCCCCGCTTGCCGCGCCAGGCAGTGTTGGCTGCTGCTGCCTGCCTGGAGCTTGTGCGTTGGGCAGCCCACAGGCAGTGGTGGCAAACACTGCCCAGTGCAGCAAGCGGCGGAGCTGCAGATGCTGCTGCCGTGCACAGCCCGGACAGGCGAGGCCAGAGCCGACCTGGGGCCCAGGCTGGCAGTGGGTCTAGGTTACAAGGTGGTGCTAAGCGCGGGGGGCGGGGAGGAAAAGCAGCTTTTCCCCGCCCCTTGCCCAGTGCCCCATGCTGCAGCCACTCACAGCCCACGTGGGGCTGCCTGTGCCTGCTCCAGACAGTCCCATGGGCTGCGAGCAGCTGCAGCAGGGAGCATCAGCCACGGGGTGGGCGAGGGGCTGCTTTTCCCTGTGCTGGGAAGGAGCCCGGGGAAAAGCTGAGCGTGGGGGTGGGGGGAAAGCGGCCCTTCCCCTGCCCCATGGCTGGCGCTCCCTGCTGCAGCTGCTCGCAGCCTGCAGGGCTGTCCGGAGCAGGCACAGGCAGCCCCATGTGGGCTGCAGCGTGGGGTGCTGGCCATGGGGTGGTCGAGGGGCTGCTTCCCCTCCCCCAGGCTCCTTCCCTGACCGGGGCACCCCCGCCCCCCCCGTCCCGCACCGGGAGAGGGGCTTGGCAACGCCCTCTAGTTCTGGGAGGATCTGGAGTTTACAAGATGAGGAAGGCTCGGAGGCGTAGGTAGTTTCAAACAGGAAAAGTTTATTTACTCACACCCCTAAGATTACAAGTGATGGCGGAGGCTGATACGCTGTGCTTCAGTTGCGTTATGAGATACGAGTCAAGACAAGATGGTCTGGATTAAACGGGGTATATGCCTGGGGGAGCGGCGGCAGGAGAACATTGGGTGATCAGCCTGGGGTAACTACAAGTCCGGCTCGAGTTACAGTCAAATGGCGGTCTCTCCGAACAAAGGACAGGTGCTGTTTAAATAACTTGCTATTTAGTTTTGTTTTTGCGTTAGCCAATCATGGTGCAAGTCTTTGTCTCAGCCGGGCTTTTCCTGCCTTGCCAGCACAGCTGAAAGGGCCGGGGGGGGGGGGGCGGTGTTCTCTTTTGATGGTTTTAGGTTTGATTGGCCACATGAGGGTGCATGCGGCACAGACATCAGTTTGACTTTTACACCCCCCTTACCTGAGGTTCCGGCACAGGCAGCCATGTGGTCCCTGGCCAGAAGCCCCTCCTGGGGCTTCTGTCTGGGGGGGTGGGGCCAGGCTTCCCCTGGGTTCTACAGCCCTTGGTTCCTGTCATTTTTGACAGGAACCAAGGGCAGATGAATATTGATTTTCTAAATTTTTTAGGGGCCCTGTGAGCCAGATAGAATGGCTTCATGCACTGGATCTGGCCTGCAAGCCATATTTTGCCTACCCTTGGTCTAGGAAAAGGCCTTGAACAGCTCAAGTTTAGACTCAGAAGCAACGTGGGTGCCTGGGTGCAGTGTCCCTGGGGAAAGGGGTCTACATTGTTTTAAATAAAAGGGCACCTTTTTGACCTAGTTTCTAACCCTTGGAGAAGAGACAACCTTATATATATCATATAGAAATGTGTCTGAGCGTGTGTACATACCTGTGCATATATCTCTAATCATTAAGATTGAGCAAGGTTCGTAGAATATATATAAAAAAGGATAGACTTCACTCTTAGTCATTGAAGGGCTTTGTATGCATTGTGGTGAATATTAGAGTGTAGCGATTTTCCCAGACGAGTACTCTGTGATGTAAATAATTAGCACTACTCTCTCACATTCAAGAGATGAGAAAACTAAAAGGAAGAGGTGGGTCTTTGACTTACGCAATATGGAGGCTGTTACTGTCAGAGTTGATGTGGAATCAAGGAGCAAAACTTTCCAGAGTGTCTTGAGAAACCTTTATGAACATGGAGGGCTTGGGCATTGTAGACAATGCTGTCTTTGGTTTCTAATATTAAGCAGTTTGATGCATTTCTCAATTGCCCTGTTTGTGGCAAGAGGTTATGCAGGGGTCTGAGCAAAGGAGATTCCAGTTGCTCTAAAGGAGTGGTTTCAACTCTCTGGTTCAGCAGACTGGCTTGATCCTATGTACTGGCCTGACACTGTGTACTGGTCCAACCCTGTGCATGGCCCTATTTCACGCCAAATCCAGTCATGTGCTGGCCTGATCCCATATGCCATATCTGGCCATGGAGTCAGCCTGCACACCTGTGATCTAGTACACAGGGCTATGTTATTTGTCCCATGGGGCTTCCCTTGAGTCTGGAGATTTGGCAGCAGAGGAGTGGCAATTACTCCTACTGCCATTGCTCCTCCACCACCAAATTTCTGGATGGATGGGGACCCCCAGGGGCCGAATGATACAGTCCTAGGGACTGGAGATTGAGCACCGCTGCTTTAGGGATGCTCCACCTTTTGGAGCAGTGGACTAGGTGCTTATGACCTGGCTGCACCAGGGATTACCATTGCCCCCCGTCCCTCCCACCCAC
>NW_017729024.1:129870999-129900088 GCF_001723915.1 Gavialis gangeticus
TCCCACCCACCCAGGGAAAGACAGGAGAGGGAGGTGGCTGCCAGCATCAGAGAGAGAGGAAGAGAGCTTACATCTGCTAAGCAGTGCTTGCCTAGGAGAGGGGAGAAGGAGAAAGGGAGGGAGAAGGTGAGCAGCTCCTGTTGTAGGGGAGGGGAGAAGAAATGAGTAGGGAGGGCTGCAGAGGGGATCAGTTGAAAGGCACACGGCAGGGAAAGAGATGTGTTGGGCTGAGCTGCTTATCCCCTGGGTCCTGGGTCAGATCAGGGGCTGGATCCAGCCTATGGGCTGTAGGTAGAAAACCACTGCTCTGAAAGTAGTTTAGGTAGGGCCAGCTATGCCTAAGGGCCATGAACTAGTCCAGGTTTCCTCTCTCAGCCAAAAGTTCAGTTTCATGAGTGCTAGACAGCAGTTATAAATACTTGTTACCATAGCACATAACTTTCAAATTAGAAAATTTTCAGTGGGGCAAACTTTCAACCATAGCAACCTAAGGGAGGGTGAGGTTTGCTTGGCAATGGGTTTCTGGGCACAAGGACATCTCTGCAAGAAAAAAGGACTAGAAATGTAATTCTTGCCTTCAGATGCTGAAATCTCAGCTTTTCTTTGACACTGAATTGGGGGGATGAAGAGCACAAATGGCAGCTCCAGATTGGGTCAGAGGTGTAATTGACCAGTTCTGTATCCCTTGCTGGTGGTGGCCAGAGGTTTGCTCTTGTGGCAGCAAGAGCCAATGCCATGGTAGAGAGGAGGATGAGACTGGGAACTGGGGGACAGGGGATAGGAGGGCGAAGTGCCTCCCTAGCTCCATGCCAGCACTCCTTTACATGGTTCTCAGAACTTGTACCCATCTTGCCCACCTGTTGTTATACTACTGACAGAGGCCATCTTCAGCCTGTGATAAGGGCCTGTTTATATTTAGCTGTTTGTCTTTTCCTTCTGAAATCAACAGTCTAAACTGCATCTGTACTGGAAGTTAATGTTCTCCCTGAGTAAGGGACCAGCAAAACTATTTAGTTCAAAGACAGCAGAATGTGAGATTGTTCAAGGTGTGGATTGTGCTCAGCCAGTCAGTCTTTTCCTCTGCCACTGTTTGTCACTCTGGCCCCTGGAATGGATGATGAGTTGGCAATTCCTACCATGCATGCACAGTCTCCTCACATTGTTTCTCAGCCACTCTTTGGTAGAAGAAGCCTTTTAATGTAAAAATAATTTTAAAGTATTTTAAGTGGTTATTTTGCAGCATAGTAGCCTTTTGATAAGCTATGCATATTAGCTAGACCGTGGACTGATAAAACACCACAGTTTCATTGACTTTAGCATGGAGCTCTTTTTCTTGTTGCTGGAATAGCTGTGTCGGCTGTAGTTATCTCATTGATATTTATTAGATCCGATTCCTCTCTCCAGTGTCCAGATCTCTCACTGTCCAAACTCTTTATACCATACACTAATTATGGGGTGACAGTAATACCTGTTATGAATCCCAGTATGTCTTATCATGTTTTTTGGATTCTTTTCTCTCTCTTTCCACTATCTCTGTATCAATATCTGCATCATTGATGTGGTACAGATTTAGTTACGATAACCATTTTCCCCCTCCTTTCCAAGACTGACGTAACCAGATTTGACCTGATTCATCAGTGGTGTGCGACTCATTCTGCCACTGAGTTGAAAATAGGCAATAATGACAAATGGACATACAGAACAAGATCTCAGACATGTTGAGAAGACCCATCCTCAAGAGATTGTATTTAGTTTTGACAGATACCTGAGGGATTTGTCTCTTCTTTTCCCCAATACATTAGTAAGACTAAGATAATTTGTCCTGCCAAGACGCATTTAGCACAATGAACGGGGGTCCTAGAGAAATGCAGAGTATTATTATTAGGGAAAAATGCCCTTAAAATGACAGTGTCCACACTAAGTTGCTTGATGTTCTGTTAAGTTTCCGCTCCATTTTTATACAACTCTTTGCACATAAAAATATTCAGGCTGATTGTTTATTTGTTAACTATTGACTGTTATCCTTTACAAATTCATTTTAATCTGCCTTTATCTGTGAGCAGGTCATAAATAACTATGCTGTTTGGAGCTGCATAAGTTTCACAGCTTTGGAAGACTACTTAAGGGTCTGTTCTGTCTTTAAGCACTTGCAACTAGAGTGGAGTGTACCATATTTTGTTCAAACATAACATGCTCCTGTATATCATACACACCTTAGTTTTGAAGGGGAGTTGGAAGAAAAAGATCTTTGATTCAGGTTAAGTGGCAGCAGCTAGGGAGCCAGGCCTGCCACCAGGCACCAGATGGGGTCTGCAGATGGGTCCAGGTTGGGTCAGCCATGGATCAACCCCACACTCAACCCCAATCTAGTGTGAAGATGGGGAGAGGGGCTCCTCATGAGTCTGGAAATTTGGTGGTGGAGAGAGCGGAGCAGTGGCAGAATTAATTGCCATGGCTCCCAGATCCACAGCAATTAACACTGCTACTGCTTCACCCCCACCTCACCATCACATTTCCAGACTGAGGCGAATCCCCTTTCCTTTCATGTAATATGTGCCCCAATTTTCCCCAGATGATTTTGGAGGAGAAGTTGTGAGTTATATGCAAGAAAATGTGGTAATTTTTTCAGCTAACATGAAATTCTCCCTGAAAAATGTGTGTTTGTATTTCCAGAAGCTACTTGCAAATTTGGCCCAAGTTTGCTGAATGGTTTTGGCTGGACGTTTATTTATTTTAGGGTTGAACTGGAAGAGGTGGTTATTTTCCTATTTTTACTTTAACCTCAGGTGTTAAAGCACTCAATCAGAATGTAGGACAGCCAGCATTAATTTCCTCTGCCCAAGCAGGGCCAGCCTTATGGTTGGACAACATGGGTGACCTCCCAAGGTACCATGGTCAGGGGGCACCACACACACATGCCCACATACCGCCGCCCCTGCCTCTGCACAAGACTGTACCCCATGCCCCTGACCTCCTGCCACTGCCTCTGTCTGCAGCAGCACCACTGATTTGAGTGGTGGGGGCTTGGAAGTTGATTGGCTGTGAGGCTCAGCAGTGATGAGAAGGTGCCACTACCTGCTGCTCGGGGTGGATCAGATGAGCTGAGAGAAGCATCTGCCACCCCACACCTGCAACCAGCTCTACTGAGTCCTACTACTGAATGGAAGACCCTGTTTTTAGAGTGGAAATAGGTGTCTCCTTTTGCCTTAATTTGCTCACCAGAAAAGTCAAGCAAATGGATGTCCATACACCTTGTTGCATTGTCCTATTTGTGGCCATAATGAAGGGGGTCTCAGTTTTATACTGCTATTTAGTGGCAGATGTCTATTTACTTTTTGGTGCAAGAGCATGGACAGCCCAAAGCTGCCCACATTCTCCAGTGGCCCTGGCAGGTGCTCTGGAGTCTTAAGGGGCCGAATCCTGCGTACCACATGAGTTGCCATGCAGGATCAGGTCCCTCAAGCTCGGGGGTCCCCTGGCTGGCTTTCCCCACTTACAGAGACACACCCCTGGATCTCCAGGACACATCTTGGTCAGCAGGGGAAGTCAGGGCTTCCTTGTCTATCAGGATGCACCCTTGGCATCTCTGGGGATACATCCCAGCACAGCTGATCTTCATTTGGTGACGCCTGTTTCTAGCATCAGATTTCTTCATTTAGAGCTGTTCATTGCCTGTTTCAGTGCAGGAGTTTGAACTAGGGTAGCTAGGGCAGTGTCTTGGGGGGGACACAGCCTGGGAGATGACTTTGAATTCCCTTGTGCAGAAGAGGGAGTTGAGCATGGCTCTTAGCCACGGGCACCTAAATAGAAAAGGGGCAAAGTCCAGGTTTTCTTCCTCCGCTGGCAGTTTTGTGAAACTAGCCTTTTGTTTTCTTTGTTTTCCTTGTGTGTCAGAAACCATAAATGTTCCATTTTAGACTAAAGGATATTTTTGATGAAGAAATGAAACAACAGCAACCAAATTCAACTTGGTTTGACTTGAACTGAAAAATGAGTTATTTGCATAGCCCTATTCTTAACAACCCTCTAACATGCAGTCAGTGTTTGCCTAGAATCAAGCGCAGACCTGGTTCTTCCATGTGGCACCAAATCGTAATCAAAATACTGTTGGAAACAGATGGATTAAACATGCTATGCAAGTATTATGATTTATTTTTCCTGTTCAGGCAAAAATATTTTGTTTTTTCTCCAAATCAACAGGAGGACCCATGAATAGCTGCAGTCTTGAAATGAGATACTTCATCTATTACCTTGTCACAGCCAATTTAGTTTTTCAAGTATCTTGTTGCTATGGCACAGTAATCCTCCTACCAGGACTAAGTAAATGTACCTGTACATTTCCACTTAAGACACTAGAAGCAGCAGCAGCCATTAGTATTTTTGTTAAAGCTAGTTTTAGGGTCAGTAGTTCTTGATGGACTTTCATCCTGAATGAATAAGTGTGTGTGTTAATGTGGTTTGAATTAGCCAAGCTGTGCTGTTTTTTCCAATTTCCAGAGAGCAGGTCTTTCTCTTGTAAAGTGTTAAATAGAAAATTCATTAGGAAATACTAGTTTTCTTTAAACCATCATTCTGGAGCAAGAAAATAATGTGATCCATTCAGGTACAGTTTGTAAGAAATAAATGTTTATATCTGTTCTTGACACAGAGTTTCTCAATGTGGTGCCTTTTATGTCTTAAATATATAGTAATAAAGACTTCTAATTTTAAGTGTGAAGTAACCATTTCTTTCCTCCTAGCCATCCCTTATTTTTATATTACAATTTACTAACTAATGATTGCTGTGTTCATTTCTGGCAGCACAAAATAGTTGGAAATCCTGCTGAGCTAATTATATGGGAACTCTGCTTTCATAAAGAGGACGCTTTTAAGCGGGTTGCGCCCCCTAATGTGCGGCAAGAGTGCTTGACTATGACACATGAATGTGTCTAGAGCAGTCATTCTCAACCAGTGTGCTGTGGCACCCTGGGGTGCCTTGAGATCCTTTCAAGGGAGCAGTGGGGTAACACACAATGTTAACACGGTTAGGTATGTAAACATGATTCATGTGATAAACTCAGAGATTTCAAATAGGAATCTGTAATGCTAAAACCATTCTCAACTGTTGTGGTCTTTCTGACTTCTTTGCGATAGAACAAATGCTCTATTATTTTTCCATAGTCAAAAAAAACAAGTGAAAGCAACAAGCTGGCATTTTCCAAAGTGTGTTTGGCATCTATCCTTTGCTGCCTTGAGTCTAAAAAAGTTGAGAACCACTGGTCTAGAGCTCACCATTGTGGCTTGGCTGTTTCTAAGTGCTGAAATGGTTGGTCTCTCTGGATTGAGTTCAAAAACAAATTTGGACAAGTTAAGGTTATATTATGGAGCAAATCCATTGTATGTCAGCCTAAGATTTTGGGGGCCACAAAAGTGGCTGTTCTGAGAAGAATGCTCAGAATTTTGACCTGGAAATATGGTAAGAAAAAATATGGAAAAGGGAGGTTATCTTTACAAATGTGAAGAAAAATTTCTAAATTGTACAGTTTCAGTTTCCTAAAATGTCATGGGAGAGAGATTTCAAAAGAATCACTTGCATTCTGGATACCAGTAATTTTACTGGCAGACTATATTTTGTACTTTTATGGCTGATAAGATGCAGCATGCAATTACAGGTGAGAATAAAAATTTATAGAACATGAATCCCTACGCTTGGCGGTATGAGCCAACCCCTAACTGCCAGGGCTGAGGGAATAATGTCTGATAAGGTCAGGTGATTGCATGATTGTTCATTATGGGCGGAATCTTGGTCTCATCAAATCCCTTTAGACTTCAAAAGAGCTGGGGTTTCACTGTATAGGGCTCTTTTTTTACGTTTTCCTTTGACTCTGCCAATAATGACCACTATATGTGACAGGAGAATAGTCTAGTATGATCCAGTGTGGCAGTTCCTGCATGCCTTAATTAACGAAATAATTGCCTCGCACATAAGTGACTTTTTCGTTTATGAGAGTTTTACTCCATATTATGATGTATTCCCAAACAAGCTGCCACTACTGTGTGAACAGAATACAAAAAGCCTCTATTTTTCTTATGCCAGTCATTTTATATCAGACATACATCTGTTACTTTAGAACTCAAAGAACTGTTCTACAAATGTCAGCTTGCTCTTTCAGGAGAGTGCCCTAAAATTGCTAGCAATTTGATGTCTGTGCATTTTATCTTTCTGAATTCCTCTCTTCTAAAGCTAGCTCCTGGTTTTATATGCCTTGTTCATGATGGCTGATCTTTGTTTTATCTTCTCTTTTAAGCTGGTTTATTTGTCTTTTGTAAAGTGACTTGACAGCAGGGTTGACCTGCATATGGCCTATGCACCACTGTATTGGACCTGCAGACTGGCTCTGTGCTAGTCATCTGGCCCACAGGGCTGGATAAATTGAGCACCACTGCTTTACAGCATCTAAGGCCAGATTTTTTCACCTGTACTTATTTAGGATTGCCCCCAGTGCTAATTATTCAATGCAGATGGAAGGACAGGGTGGCATCTTAAAGACAGATTGGTTTAGAGGCATGTGCTTTCATAGGCAATGTCCTACTTTTTCAGATGCTAAGAATGGACACTAAATGGTTGCTTCAGAGGCACAACTAGTAGAGTTTGTGCCCAGGACAGCACACTTGTAACCAATAGGGTTTGCACACTAGCATGGCACCAGAATGGAGGGAGGAGAGGGAAGGGGTTCAAGTTTCGGGCCACATGGAACAGAGAGAGGGCAGAATGCTGTCCAGAGGAGATGTGTCATCACCAGGGATCTGCTTTAAAGAAGAAAACCATGGTTTTCCTCTTGCAGGCTGGCAGCCTTCCAGCCTGTAAGGAGCTGCTTGGGGCTGCAGGGAGGGTGTTTGGAGGCAGAAGGCGCCACATATGTGTGCGCGCATATACATGTGGCCAGCATAAAGCCAAGCAGGATGGTAGGAGCAGCCTCGACAGCTGGATACAGGTAAGTCTATGGGGGACAGGGGTTGGGGGACCAGGTCTTGGGGACTGTCTAGGGGGGGCTGTGTGGGTGCAGGTGGCTGTGTGTGTGGGTGGCAGGGTGTGTGGAAAGGATGCATGTGGAGGGGGGGCAGGTGCCTACCAGTGTTGGGGGAAGTTGTCTGGGTGTTGGGACTGTGGCAGGGCAGGAGTGTCTGAGGTACCACTTGGTGCTGCATTGTTGCCAGTGGAACCCCTCCGGTAGGGAAAGGTGGTGGGGGAGGGGCCTTCAAGGGTGGCAGAGAGCTGCATGGCCAGAAGCACCACATGCTGCCCTTCACTGATGGCTATGGCTGGTACTGGGGCTGAGGCTGTGGAGCGGTGGGGAGGTGCCCTTCACTCCCGACCTGCAGCCCCATGCCCCTGCTGGCACCCCTCGCTCCTTACCCACAGTCCCCACTACCAAACCCACAGCCCCGCCATCCCTGCTGATACCCCTGATTCCCAACCTGCAGTCCTGCGGCAGTGTAAAGCCAAGTGCAGCTCTGGCCTGGGCCATACTGCAGGCAGCTGGAGGAGGATGAGGGGCTCCAGGTGGTCTCCATCCTATCTGTAGCAGCTGCAGTGGTTCCTGCTTTTGCAGGTGGTGGCAGAGCGAGTCCGACCCTGATGCGGGCTGGAGGGAGAAGGAAAAGATGCCTGTGGCACCTGCCACTCCAGCATGGGAGCCCCAGCCTGTGCCATGCAGCCTAGCCACAGCCCACCTGGGCAACATCTCACAGCCACACATGTCTGCCCCTGTCCCTGAAAGCACAGGCACCAACCCGCAGCAGCCTTGCTACACAGATCCCCATTACCCCCAAAGGACCCTCCCCCACGGCCTTCCCCCACTGGAGTCCTGTGAGTCTCCATGGGGCTGGGTGGGGTGGGAGGCAGCTCAGGGGCTGAAAGAGGCAGGGGGCTGTGTGTTGGGAGTGAGGGGCACAATGGGGGTGTGGGAAAATGTGGTTCAGGAGTGAGGGGCACCAGCAGGGCTGGGGGGCTGCAGGTCAGGAGTGAAGGGAATGTGGAGGTGGGCAGGGGACTGTGGGAATAGAGTAAGGGCACCAGCGGGGGTGGGGGGGCTGTGAGTTGGGAGTGAGAGGCACCAGCAGGGCCATGGGGCTGCAGGTCAGGAGTGAGGGGCACCAGCAGGGACAGGGGGCTGTGGGTTGGGAGTGGGGGGCACCAGCATAGCTGGGGGTGGGGAACTGTGGCCTAGGAGTCAGGGGCAGGGGAAAGGCATTGGCATATCAGGGCTGCTCAGTGCCACAAAGCAGCAGGGGTGGGGACAGAGCCACAGCTGAAGCCTTGTCCTGGTGAGTGAAGGGGACAGAGGGAGCTCTGATTTTTCCATGATAAAAAAAACAAAATCAAAGGCCAAAATATAGGTATTTAGAATTTATTTTATTATAATGATTGAGGCACTGGTAGACTTCCAAACTGCTTTAAACTTGTAACTGTATCAATAAAACATTGTGTTCAACTGATTACCACCCCCACCCCACCCCTCTGCACACACCTCTCTCTCTCTCTCTCTCCACACATACACATACTAGCCAATTGCCCATCAAGAATGATGGGAGCTGGGAGGGAGTGGGCGGGGACAGAGCCCCGTGGCAAGCACCCCCCATCCAGGCCCACCCCCTTTCCTTCCTGCTGCTTGGATCTGGCCCCACTCCCACATTCCCTGCTGCAGCAGTGGGGAGAGGGGAGGAGTGGGCCTGGGCCCAATGCAGGGGGTGTGGGAGAGGATCAGGCCCAACGGTGGAGAGAAGCAGGCTCAGGGCTGACGTTGGGGAGGAGTCGGCCAGGCCTGAGGTGGGGAGGAGGCCCGCTGCTGTTGCATCGGGTTGGACCAGGCCTGCTGTTCTTTCCCCCTCCCCCCACCTTGGGCCTGCTTCTCCTCCCTTCTCAGGCTCCTCCTTCTCTCCCGCCCCACTGCATTGGGCCCAGGTCCACTCTCCCCCCCCACCACTGCAGCACGCTCCCTTCTCCCCCTCTCCTGCATCAGGCCCACTCCTCCCCACCACCGCTGCCACATCAGCCCTGCAGGTGGCAACAATAGAAGGGAGGAGGGGTGGGCTGAGGCCAACACTGGTGGCCTTGCCCTCCTCTCGCCCCCTGCTCTGTTGTTGTCACCTGCAGGGAGCAGGACAGGGGAGGTGAGGCCAGCCTCCCCCCCCCTTCCATCCACTCCATTGCTGCTGCCTCCCAGGAGTAGGGGGCAGGGAATGAGGCCAGTTGGCCCCACCCCGTCCCCTGTGTCCCCACCATCACAGTGGCACTCTGCTGCACCGTCACCTCCTGTCCCAACGCACTGTATTTGCACTTTGATTGGCTGTTTCAGTCAGCCAGTCGGGGAGCAAATAAAGCATTAGGGACAGACAGATAGATTAAGGCTTTTATAATATTAGAATATGTGTGTGTGTGTGTGTGTGTGTGTGTTTGTGTGTATGTGGTGTCATTTCATTTTAATCATAGAAAAACACAGATTGGGGGGTTTTAATCAGTGAAGGCTGGATTTTTATGAGAGAATTTGGGATTTTTAAACAAAGAAAACCAGGATCCCTGGACTTATCACTAGCAGCCAAAGTAACCCTCCCCTCCCCTCCCCTGGTCTTGAAACCACCTTGGCTTTATATAGAAAGTGGCCATGCAGAACCCTCAGTTTAGCAGCTTCTCTTGAGCCAGGGAAGAGTTAACTAGGATGTTCATGATGATGCTCCCACTCACAGCAATGGCATCTCCCAAAGGGAGAGAGGGTGAGGCTGACAAAGGGACTCCCATGCTGCTCCATGTTCATCCCAAATTCCCCGTTACTTTCATTCTGATACCTTCCTTTACTGAACACCCAAGGCTCATGCCCTGGCTGCCCACCCTGGGTTATGCTACTGGGCTGTTGCCTACAGAAACTCATGCCGCTGTAAAGCAGTCTCTGAGGTGCAACTCTGCCTTACCTTCTGCCTGTCCTCATGCCAGTACAGGCAGTCCTCGGACTTACGACACAATTGGTTCCTGAAAATCACGTCTTAAGTCGAAACGTTGTAACTAGGAACCAATTTTCTCATAAGAAACAATGTTATAAATGGGGATTTGTTCCTGAACCAAGGCCCAGTACCCTATTTTTACCAAAAATACCGCAGAATTTTGTACTCAATCAATTATAGATGAGTAATATAGCTACATTAATATTGATTTGAAAGGACTTCTTTGAGGTGACTTTGCTGGACTTTTTGAAGGGTCCTTGCCTGGAGTTTTCTCAGGAGTCTGGCTGTAGGATTTTCTGGAGTCTTGTCTGCTTTCTTAAAGAAAGTATCCAAGAAAGTTTAGACAGATGTTCTCCAGGGAGATGGGTGACACAGCGAACATGTTTGCTGGCATGGTGTTGCGTCGGATCCAGCATTGTAAAGTTGAAACAGGGTATCAATTTATAAACGTTGTAAGCGCGAAATGTTGCAACTTGGACCGTTGTAAGTCGAGGACTGCCTGTACAGCTAACCACCTCTGTATTTATTCAGTGATACCTACAGATCTTCTAAGTGGCTTCCAAAAACAGGTCCTGCTCCAAAGAATTTGTTGTTCTAAATTTTTAGTTTGATCAACAACTAAAAAAGTAGGGAATGTTAGGACCGAGGATATAGGAAGAAAGATACAAGGTTTAAGGCTTGTTTTTCCATTGGACTCTACATGGTTTGCAGAGGTCTGCCTGACGCGTCACTTGCAGGAGCAGTGCATTGGACCACATGATTACTTAGTTTAGTCATGGGGTACAAATGTCATAGTGGCTCTGCCCTAAATACTCTGACTTGTGATGTTCTGAACTGAGTATCTTGCCTGAATTGTATGGTTTTTCTCACATTAACAGTTGACATACAGGTGGTCAAGAAATTTGCCTTTCCATTCTGTGGTTTAAGGCACTTTTGTGCTTCACTAGTTATCAACAAAAAGAAATGTCATGTAGCAGCTGTGAGACTAGAGACCCTTCTGGGTCATGAACCTTACTTATATATGTGAAAAGATGCCCCTTGAAACTATGCAGTAAAATATTTTCCTCTTGATTTACAGATGGACTTTAAATGACTTGCTAAGTCTGAGGATTATGCTGTGTCTGAGATCTAATTAGAGCGGTTCTAGTGTCAATTTCTTAGCTGAACACTAGGTGAATATGTTAAAAAGGCCTTTACTTTTAATAAGTATATCTTGTTTTGAGAGTTTCAGATCTCTATGGAAAATACTGTCAAAATGATAAGCTTTTGTGAATCATGAGTCTTACAAAAATATTGTTTTAAATCCAAGTAACTAAAAATGAAACCTCTTAAAAATACAAGCTATTTTAAAATATTAATCTGAATCTTTTTTCAACCCAAAAATATCTTCAGGGAAATCTGTAAATATTGCAGGCAGTCAGATCTAATTTGTAATAATCTAGGCTGAAGCAATCGTGAAGAAAATGAAATAATCTTCAAATGGCTATCCATCCTCAGTGTCTTCTCTGAAAAACTAGTTCTGCAATGAATAAGGTCTGTAATAAAATAGCAAAACTGAGCAAAAGTAAGGAGGTGTCAGAGAGAGGCTGACATTTTAGTCTGGGCAGAAGGAAACTGGTCTGGATTAGAGAAGTAGATAGGTGAGTCAGCTATAGAATAATGCAGATATCTTTTTCTTTTTTTTCCCCTAAGTCGTAGGAGGCTTGAATTTTTTTTGAAAATCATTTTAGGCTGAACATTTCATTCAACCCCAAACACAACATTTCATTGAGTTTCATATCTTTTGAAAAGATTTTAACAACACAGAAGTAAATATCCATCTTGACTTGAAATGAATCATCATGATGAAATACTGTTTTGAAAATGTTGAAACCAAATGGTCAGACACAGAATCATCTTCCCACCCTGATTAGTGTGAGAAAAAGGGTCTCCAGAAAAGAAGACAGCTGCAGAGGTAGTGTCAGATGAAGAGAGGGTGAGAGTTGGTGAATGTCAGCCAAAGTGAGGAGGAGAAAAAGGATCAGGGGAAGGTTCATATATTGGATCTGGATTTGTAAGGGTGGGAGAAGTGAGGACCCTATATATAGCTTCTGAGGGGTTACCTTGGAGCTCCTCATTTGGGGCTGCTCCCCACACTGCTCCAGCAGTTCCTGCTCCTATAGTTGCTGGGTTCCTTCTCCCTCCAGTATCCACTGCCTGCCCTGGCCCCGGCCCCCGCCCCTGGAAGGTGGGGGTGCAGTCTACAGAGATGAGGGAGTCCACAGCCAGGTGGCTGGGAGGGTCCTGGGAATCTTGTGCAGTGCACGAGCATGGTACAGTGGGAAGGGAGTACCACTATGTGGCATGGTAGGGGAGAGGCACTTGGCATAGCATGCAGGGTATGCAAGTGCTGGCACAATGCAGCAGAGGGGTGTGCCTGTGCAGCATGTAGCCTGCATGCAGCCACCTGGTGTGTGGCTGGGGACCCTGTGGCCCCAGCCACTCAGAAGATGGACAGACCTGCTGTAGAGGAACGTTGATAACAAGGAAGGGGAAATGAAGCTAGGGGGAGGTGGGGGGGAAGGAAGGAGAAGAAGAAAGCAGATAGTGTAATGGCAAAGAGGGTATGATGAGAGCCATAGACAAGGGCTAGGGACAGGCATTCAAAAAACTGGAGCCTGAATTGGTTTAACCTGCAAAGATTGAACTGATTTGCAAGTGCAGAGACATTCGCATTGAATTCTGGAAATGCAGGCACATGCCTACATTGGCTCAGGCTAGAAGCCAGGGGGTGCTAAAGCAGCCCTCCCTTCCTTTTACAGCAGCCGCAAGACTGGAGGGAAGCTAACCTGGGGGGCATGGCCAGGCCACCATAGGGGATAAGTATGATTGTGGAGGTGTTTAAACCCCCACCCTGGCCTGTGGGAACCCCAGCCAGGCTGTGCCTGGAGAGGAAGGGGGGAAGCAGGCCTTGCCAGGATTGTCTCTGAGGCCAGATACCAGCTGGGGCAGTGCCTCAGGCAAAGAGGGGTAGGGGGTGAGGTTTAAACTCCCCTGTCTCTGGGCGGGCATGGAACCCCAGTTGAGGTCTGCCCAACTTTCCCTCTTGTTTCTGTTTGGGTGGTGGGAGGCCTGGTCAGAGCTGGCCAGAATGGCCCTGCTATCTGTCCAGGGCTAGGGCTGCGGCTGCAGCTGGGCCTGTGGGGCTGAGCCCAGCTGGCCTCTGGCTGTTGCTGAGGGTGGAGGCAGAGGGACAGCCTGCGCTGGAGCCACAGGGACTGTGTGGCCAGATTGCTTCCTGCGCCCAAGCTGGGCAGGGCTGTCATGGAGCCCCAGCCAGCTGGGAAGGGCCCCTCAGGGCCAGCCCATGGGGGCAAGGCCCTTCCTAGCCCACTGCAGCTGTGTGACAGCCCGGCCCAGCAGCACGGGCAGGGGCTGACTGGGGAACAGGCTTCCCAGGCCAGCCTGGAGGTGCTGGCAAGCCCTGAGCCTGGCAGCCACCATCATGCCCCCTGTCCTGTGCAGCACCCGGGGCTGCAGGCACACAAACAGCTGTGGGCTCGCCAGGGCCGAGGTGCTGTTCTGCCCCCCTTGCCTCAAGCTTCTGTTGCTGCGGCCGCACTATGCCGCTGGGAGCAGGGGGGTGGGAAGCTTCAGCCCCATGGCTTCTGCCCAGTGCATGGAGTTGTGGCTTCAGCTCCTGGATACCTTGGAAGGCATCTGGGGGCTGTAGCCAGAGCCCCATGCACTGGGCAGAAGCCACCAGGCCCAGCAGGGATATTTTTCTCACCTCATCACCAGCTGTGGCTCCTGCTTCTGTTGCACTGTTCAGTGCTGCTTGGGACAGGAGAAGCTTCCTTCAGCCCGGTGGCCTTACTCTGAGCTGGGTTGAAGGAAACTCCCCCTGCCCCAAGTGGTGCTGTGCAGCGCACAGTGCAGGAGCTGCAGCTGGAAGTGAGGGGAGAAAAACAGCCCTGACAACCTGGTGGATTCTGCCCAGGTTGTGGAGCTGTGGCTGCAGCCCCCGGATGCCTTCTGCCTTCCAAAGCGCATCTAGGAGCTGGAGGTGCACTTCACATGCTGGACGGAAGCCACGGGGCTAAAGCTACCCCATTCCCCCCATCCTTCTAGAGCAGCATGGCACAGCCACAGCTGTGGCAGCTAAAAGCAAAGGGGGCAGAACAGCGCCCCCAGCTCTGGCCAGCCTGCAGCTGGTTGTCCGCCTGCAGCCCCAGGTGCTGCACAGGACAGGGGGTGCAGCGGCTGTTGCCAGGCTTGGGGCCTGCCTGCACCCCTGAGCTGGCCTGAGAAGCCTGCCCCCCAACCAGCCCCCACCCATGCTACCAGGCCGGGCCGTCGCACAGCCCCAGTGGGTTGGGACAGGCCCTGCCCCCATGGGCCAGCCCCGCAGGGCCCTTTCCAGCTGTCTAGGGCTCCATGACAACCCCACCCAGCTTGGGTGCAGGGAGCTGCACAGCCCCAGCCCAAGCTGCAGCCCACTGGGAAGGACCTGGCCCCCGCCACCCAGCTTGGGCTGGCCTCTGCCCTCAGTAACACTTGCATGCTGGCTCAACTCGGCCCTGCAGCCCCAGCCACTGGTGAGGCAGGTGGATGGTGGGAGCCATGCCAGCCAGCTCTAACCATGCTCCCTCCCCTGCCACTGGAGTGTGGGAATGACAGGGGCCACAGTCCCCTGGTAGGGGAGGGTGGGGAATAAACCCCCTCCCTGCTCCCTTTGCCTCAGGGGGCCATGCTTCTGCCCACACCCCTGCCCCTAGTTGGGCTACAGAGTAGTGTGTGTGTGTGGGGGGGGGAGACAGCCCTATTCTCTGGAGCAGAGAGTATAACCCTGCCCAGGGCTGCAAAGCCTGCTGGGATGCTGGGGGACTCTAGTTTAACTTAAACCAGGGAGGGGCTGGAACAGAAGTTGCATAAACTTATTTGACCCAAATCAGTTAAGTCTAACACTACATTCAACCAGGTTTAGCTTAAACCAGTTTCTGCTCACTGAACTTCTGTTCTGTTACAGGTTTAAACAAGTTTCTGATCACTTGAATCAGTTTATGTGTAACTTCTGTCCCTAGCCAAGGTGGCAAAAAACAAATACAGAGCATAAAAATGCTGTGAAGGAGAGAGGTCAGGGCAGGAGCAGCTGTTCTTATCTGGCACCCAAATGAAAAGGAAGAAGTCAGTTAATGTCCACCCCGGGAAGATCTGGTTTGGGGGAGACATCAGAATAAGAGCATTTCCTGGGTACATGAATAGCTTTCACTGCTTGCTAAAGAGGTACAAGGGACATAAATGTCATTTATTGTACTTTTTTGAGTGTTTTTTTTTATTGGAGCATCAAAAAAAAAAACCCCCCAGCCAATACTTCTGTTTTATCTGCCTTTCCAAGAGACGAAATGATCCAAAAGTTTCACTTTTTCATAAATGCCTCTAGCCTAATCCCTAACATCACTCCTATCCCAAATGATGTAAAATTTTATTCAAGGCTCTTCTGCTCTAATAATTAATCACTAGCTTTACCTTAATTGTGTAGCCAATTACCTATGAGTTTATAAATTGCAGGGGCTGTGAGTCTTCAATCACCTAGATAGGGTAATGATTATTTTTATAGGTGATTAAAATGTGCAAAAGTGAAAGTCTGATGAAGCATATTAAGTATGTTTTGATTACCTAATGATATTCTTGTTGTAGTAATAAGATACCTGGCTATAGATAACATAATTAAGTAGTCAGTTGCTATTTATAGTATTTTGAAAATATACTGTGCATTGTTTTTCATTGCAGGATAAGTACCAATGTATGATTTGGTTGGCTGGTTACACTGCTTGGCTAACAGATCATAATGATGATGATGTTAATGAACGGTGAAGTCTGTAAGGATAACAAAAACTTTAAAAAAAAGTCATTGTTACAACAGATGTCGCCAGAAAGCAAACTGACTTTATAGGAGCTTTGCTTCTAAGTCAAGGCCTTGTTCTTCCAACCACTGAAATCATAAAATTTTGCCATTGCTTTCAGTGAAATCAGCCTTAGGGTCACAAGTTTTACAAGAATATTGAAATGAACTAAACTGCTAGTTCATGATCCTTCTTCCTGATGGCAAATAAGGCAATAGATGTCTAAAGAGAAAATGAATCAGCAATGAAAATTGTTACAACATTTTTGTTCAATGCAGGATTTGGTTTATGTTTGATGCAGACTCAACATTTGCTTGGTACTGATATTCTCTCAGTGATGAATATAGAAGGGTAGGAACATCTAAAAGTTTTGCAAAGCTTTGGCAGTTATAATACCCATTTAATAAATGAATATTTAGGAGTAAATAGTGTGAATTTGCAAAGGATTGGGAGTTGTTTCTAATGGCAGACAGATTCATGTTCAGTCTGTGAAAGCCAGGTACTGCAGTTTGTAATATTTATTGCAATCTACCGGTAATTTCTTTTGTTTTGTAAAACTAACGGAATACACAGCTTTACTCTCTGTCCTCTTGCAAGAATTAATGAGAAACAGTTTGAAAGCATGTTGCATTTTAGTTTTGCAGCTGAAGGTTCTTGAAATTCTGGCCATGATCCTTTAATTGACTCCAAATGAAGGGAGCCTTACACCTGCATAAAGCCCCATTGACTTCAATGTGGCTCTGCAGGAATCAATCAGAGAACTGGTGTCTAGTTTTGTACATCATGAAACAGTGCTTCCGCACTGGCATACTTCCACCAAGACACCTGCATAGTCATAGCTAGCATAGCTGTTTTATACCATGGCTCTAGCTTCAGACATTAAGGACAGAGCCAGAAGTATGAAAACAATCAGGAACACTGGAAGGTCAAAGAATCCCCAGGAACTCTGGAAGGAATATTTTCTGTTAGGGAATTAATGCCACCTGCACTGTATACCTTGCAGGGCACCCAATCATTAGCTACTCAGTTTTGTCTAAGGTAAAACAGTTGCATCCACAGCGTAGACTTTTATGGGCATCTTCTGTTCGCCTCCCTGTGGCTCTTCTGCAGAGTGGCCATACTCATAGGATTGGATATCAACAAAACATAAGAATTATGACTTCAAGACATTTCTCTAGTGCCTTAGGGTTAGATGCATGAATACACCAACATATATGCCAAGAAACAAGCTGAAATAAGTCCTGCTTATACCCATGTACCATTTAGTTTCACTGATGTCGGAAAAGCTGAGAGCCCTGCTCCTGGCTTCCACTTTCATTATAACCCATGTGATATAATCCTGTTCAAAGCAAACCTAATTTATATAGGGCAAGAGCCACAAAGAGACTTTTGCATGACAACCCTGAACATTACAGTAACTCAGGCATCTGGATTAGGTTAAATTCCATATGCATTTCATAGGAGAGAGAGGCACATAGGAACAGTATTTGCAATGGCCAGCATGCTAAACATTAGGGAAGGGGGACAAAGACAGGATATCTAAGTGATCTATTAGGAAATGTTGAATAGAGGAATGTATGCCTCCCTTCTAGCTAAAGCCCTGAGTTAGGCACTTAAGTGAGGCTGGGATTCACAGCCCAAAACTGCTTCCTATGAATCTAAGTCTAGATGTTAGGGTTGGAAGGGACCTCAACAGATCATAGAGTCTGACCCCCTGCATAGGCAGGAAAGTGTGCTGGGTTCAGATGACCCCAGCCAGATGCCTATCTAACCTCCTCTTAAAGACCCCCAGGGTATGGGAGAGTGCCACCTCCCTTGGGAGCCCATTCCAGATTTTGGCCACTCTAACTGTGAAGAAGTTCTTCCTAATGTCCAGTCTAAATCTGCTCTCTGCTAGCTTATGGACATTATTTCTTGTAACCCCCAGGGGCGCCTTGGTGAGTAGAGCCTCGCCAGTTCTGCGCCCCCTTGATGAATTTATAGGCAGCCACAAGGTCGCCTCTCAACCCTCTCTTGCAGAAGCTGAGGAGGTCCAGGTGCCCTAGTCTCTCTTCGTAGGGCTTGGCCTGCAAGCCCTTAACCATACACGTGGTCCTTCTCTGAACCATCTTCAGGTTATCCACATCCCTCTTAAAGTGTGGAGCCCAAAACTGGAGGCAGTACTCCAGCTGCAGTCTGACCAGCATCCGATAGAGGGGAAGTATCACCTCCTTGGTTCTGTTTGTCATACGTCTGCTGATGCATGATAAAGTGCAGTTAGCTTTGCAGATACTAAAATCATCCCTTCAGCCTGAGCGAGCGCGGATACTAAAATCACCCCTTCAGCCTTTAGTCCGCATACTAAAATGCAGACTTGGATGCTAAAATCATCCCTTTGGGTGGAGATGACTTGCTTGGTATTAAAACCTGATTGTAGGAGGAGGGGGAAGCTGATGGTGGTCTTAGTGCCACCTGTGTTTCATGCAAGAGCTTAATAGTTAAGGGCACTCGTAAAGAAGTTGGAGACCCTTATCAGCTTGTGGAGGTTCTCTCGCATCACCAGCTAGGCTGCTGCGCAGAAAAGAGCACAAGTTTCACAGGCCCAGGAACAGATTGATCCTGTAGCCCAAGTGATGAGGTCAGAATCTTGGACTGAGGAGAGCTGGGATTCTGGGCTCTGCTTCTAGTACTGCTTTTTTGCCTTTTAATGCAAAAGCCATTTTCATTGGGAGCAGAGAAGAATCCAGGACTCACGATTTCAAAGTCCTTGCCCCAGTCCACCATCGTCGTCTTATGCATGCATGCTCTAGCTTATTGAATCTTGTACTCTTTTCTGCATGGTGGCACAGCTTTGGCAGGACGGTGAAGAGTGACCAGCCCAGCTTGTCCTCCAGGCTGCTGGTCTAGATTTTCTTCTGAGATGTGTAAAGTGTAGGTTTATACTCCCTCAGGCTGAAGAGGACACAGCACCCAGGTCTGCTACTTGTCTCCTATAGAAATGAGGGTGCAATACCATCTCTGGTTGTTTGGATGATGATTGTGACTCCTGTTAATGTCAGCTGCACTCACTGCAGTTGTGTGTTAGCCATGCTGTGAGCATTCCTACTAGATTGGGCAACTCAAGGAACTCTGACTTGGGTGAACACCTAACTTGTGAATCTCAGGTGGATTTAAGCATGATGTGCTGAATAGCTCAGCTCTGCCAAGATGGCGATGCCTTTGGGTATGTGTGCTAAGAAAACTTCAGATACCCAGGGAATATTTTTTGGTTAAATTGTGGATGTTTAGGAGGGTGGGCAGAAGAGGTTGGGCATCTTGTACTTGAGCATCTAAATACCATCTAAGTGCCCTTGTGGATCTGAGCAGTAGTACCTACAATGGTAGTGGTAGCCAACATTATTAGCTTTTTCCTAAAAGAAACAGGATGAAACTGATATTCCCATTTTATGTTAACTATGTTATGATTGTCCCTAGTATTGCAGTATACTGGCTTGATTTTAAGAGGTGCCTGGGTTGACTTCCTGAGGATCAGCTCCCCTTACAGCCTCCTTCTGCTGGAACTGCCCCATTTTTTAGCTTGCTCTTAACAATGAAATGCAACTGCTTCTTGTATGCCAGGCCCTGAAAAGACACAATTGTGGTGCTCAGTCTCTGGACCACAGGTTAGATCCGCCCTTCTAGAGATGTCATCCAGTCTGCAGGGCTGCTCATGGGTCTAGAAATTTGGTGGTGGGATAATGGTGGCAGTATTAATTGCTGCTTCCCTCCTGCCAAATTTCCAGACAGATAGAGAGCCCTGTAGCCTGGATGATGTAGCACTGCTAGATCCCTTTGCAACCAGTACACTGGTCCATAAAACGGGTCCCACAGCGCTCAAATGGAAGGTTGAGTACCATTGCTCTAAAACCTGTCATTGGAGCAGTCTGTGTCTGCTAACAAAGCCTTTGGAAGCAGAATTCAAGTGTGCTCCCTAGTGTGCCTATGGTGTCCTTCAGGTGTCACAAGTCTTCAAGCACAACTTAATTTCTTTAAAAAGTTGTTTTAGTGAACCTCAGAAGACCTTTAAAATAACTGTTTCTTTGTTGCCATCCCCAACAGCTATTAATGCAATTGCTTCCATAAAACTGCATGTCCTTAACTAGCCTTATTATGCACTCATAACTTCATGGACAGTGTCCAATATTGATTTTCATTTTCATTCAGATGTTACTGTATTAATTAAGTTTTCTTTGCACATGGGACTAGCTCAAACAGGAGGTACAGTTTTTGATACTTTTGTGAGGAAAGTAGCTTTTAGCTACAGACCTTTGTGGAAAGAAAAATAGCTTTTACTCTGAAAAAAAACCACCAATAGCTTCACTGATGTTTAAGTTCTTGGAATGCTGCCTATGACCATACTTTGACGCATGTTGGGCTGAGAAGAATCAAGACTTAGTGACTCATGAAATCATAACATGTCAGTCATAACTACATAATTATACTGTCTCTCATGTGCAGATTAATATTTAACATAATACTGTATTCAAGGATGAAAACAGAGCACTCTAAACTGTGGGTGTTTGTGTACAAGCCTTTTCCAAGATATCAGGTTGAAAAACAAGACAGCTTCCTAACAGAAGACTGAAGTGAACAATAAATGCAGAATACTGCCTGCTGCAGAAATAGATTTCCTGAGTGGCAAATCAGGGGCCCAGATTTACAGCCTGGAGTTGGGATTTAGTTTTACATGCAACTCATTGAGCGGTTTCTTGAGGTCATATTTTACTGGCGATCAAGGTAACCATTAAACAGGGAAGTGGATATGCATACTGTTTGACATGCGGACAGATGAAAGTGTGACCTGCTTCAAATCCCTCCTTTATGTGAAGTACACTTAATTTGGAGCATGTCAGTATCATACAAATTTAGAGCCCATCCAAGGTAAAGCACCTCAGGATGTCCTGGAGCTGGAGGCTGTTGCACTGCACCACAGCTGAGGACTGAGGAATTTGGATCCCATCATCCCACTCAGCCATGATTCCCTGGATGGTTCTCAGGACAGCAGAGTGGAAATAGCAAAGACTTATGGATATTAGATCCCTATCAGGTGCTGGCTTTTTTCTCCAGCTTATAGTGGAGAGTCATCCCCTATGGTGCTATGGTGCTCTATTGACTCCTTTCAGAAATCACAAACTCCTTATTGCCATTGCCAGGGTGGTGGATGGTTCTTTGACACCCCCATGTATGTGCCCTGCAAATTCTGCCTATTGAAGTTGGGACACTGCTGCTGCACGTATATTGGTGTCAGTGAAGCTTCAGGAGCTCTCTTCCTCCTCCTCCTCTCCCCATGCTGTCAGGCTTAAGCCACAGCCTACAAACTTTCCCTGGTCTATTTAAAACTTGTTACAAAGGAGATATGACTGGATGAACCTCTTGTTTTAACTGTGTGCTCTAAGAAGTGCAAATTATCACAAACCAGTACCTCCCCTACCACCTGGCCTTTGTTTTTACATGAGCTTCCAATGATCAGGGAATTTGAGGAGGAAAAGTTCTGACCATTTGATGTGTTATGTTTGTTATGGCTTGCATTTCTGAAAAAAGTTAAGCCTGCTCAGGTTTTTTTCACGGGGACAGATGACTGGTAGGGGTGGACCAGAGAGGGTATAAATGGTTCCGTAAGTGAGTTCTGACCTTTTGTAAATGCTTTCTCTTTGTCATGCCTGCCATTAGGTAGCTCTGGGTCCACCTTGGAAAGATCAGGGAAGTGCAGCTCATTGGAGTTGTACCCGGTGAATATCCATGAGAGTTCCTTATAATAAATGCATGTTACCCAATGGGCACTAAAAACCCAGTTGGTATTACAAGCCATGACTTCAGAGCCTTCACCTTGATGCCAGTCCTTGCTGTACTCATAAGCTGCCATATCTGCCATGGTCTGTCTGTAAACAGACTAGATTTGGGGTGTAGTTCCTGAAAGACCACCAAGTGTTCTCCTTGCCCCGGATGGAGAGAAGATCTATGCCAATATACGGTAGTACTAGTTGTTTGCATGGTGTGTGAATGGATGCTCAAGAGTGTTTGACCTGCTTTCAGGAAACCATTTTTAAGTGGCAGTTGTGAAAATGGAGGCTGCAGTGTGCCTTTATGCCTAGTATTAAAAGGTGAGGTCACATGTAAAGCAGGTGCTTGTAGCTCCAAGAAAGTAGAGCTGGGAATGGGTTGCAGATCTGTTATTTTAACAAGGCTTGGGGGAAGCAAAGCACTGTGGGGATGATCGGCTCCCTATCCTTCTCTGGTGTGGGGGACAAATGCAACCTGAAGCATTTCCCAATGAAGTGCTTCCGAGTTATCTCTGTTTCATCCAGATTCTTTTTTGAAAAACGTAGATTGGGACAAATTGTAGTGCTATAGCACTGTGTCATCTATCCCTTCACTTTTTATGGTGCTTTTAAGGCACTTGAAACTCTACAAATATTAAATCTGTCCATGTCCTTAGAAGAGTGATAAGTTCATTTTAAACAATGTATCTGTTGATTAGAGTACTGGGTGCCTGTACATGTGTGGGGACACTGTAATTACAGTGTCAGAGCAGCCTCGATTAATTGAGTCTGTTGGAGAGTGCTGATTAGCATGCATCAGTAGCCTCTGCCTCTCATTTATTCAGCATCCCCATGTTTCAAAATAGTGGCAGAGGCACTTTAACTAAAGCTTATCGAACAGGTTGTATAATGGCGGCAGGGGGATGCTAAATACACAAAACTCTGCAGGCGCTTTAATTAGAGCAGCTCTTGGAGCTGACCTAATTAAAGCTCCCAACCCTACCCCAGGATCCATGTGTAAAGACACCCAGTGTACTTACATACTGCTATTTAAGGACCCATGCATTGTGAATCTCCAAATCCAAACTGAATCAGAGGACCCTTTTATCTCTGCGAAACGAATCGGAACCCTCCAAATCGATTCAGAGACATTCAGACCTAGACATAGCTTTAAATGTTTTTTCTGCATACCTCTAGGTACCAGGCAGCTCGTGAACGCTGTGATGGTGGGGGAGATGGAGTGTCCCACAGAAGTCTGAGAGGCCCCCCAGCATGCTTGGCAGCAGACCCAGAGGTAGACCAGAAGCACTTCTGGTCCACTTCCAGGTCTGCCGGAGAGCATGCAAATCAATTAATTGAATCACAGTCCCTGATTTGAGCCAAATCCGAATCAAATAGGGCCCGCTTTGCACACCCCTAGCTGGTACCACTGGCCACATGTTCAATTAAAGGCATGATAGGAACTGGCAACAAAGTTATTACACGCATAGTGTATAATAACTTTGTCGCTTATTCCTGGTTTTATCATGCCATTAATTGAATGAACATGTAACCAGGTCATTACTTAAGATGTGATTAGCCAGTTAATCGCATCTTAAGTGTCAGGGGCCTAAAAGACTGTAATCAAAGATGTACTTCAGCATAACCAGGCCACAAGGCATTACAGTAGTACTTACCTAGTCACTTTTTTATTTTTCTGTTTGATCTCTTTGTGTCTTGCAAAAATCTGTGTTTTAATACTTTGAAAAAACTCACTTATTCATTGTTCTTATTAGCAGGCTTCAACTACAGAGATCCAGATTGGGCCCATGAGACTGACACAAGATCCTATTCAGGTAGGACTTTGTTTTAATCTGATGATGGAATAAATTCAATGTTAATGTGTGAAGAATGCTGTCCAGTCCTTGTAGTCATGCAAAATCTTTGTTTTACCTGTGTAAGGACTGTAGGATGCTTCTGTACTGTGCATAATTAACTGTATTAATAAAGAGATTTAATGGACTAGTAATAGTTGAGATTAAGTATTTTTAGCATAAATATTAGAAAACAGAGAAGTCACAAAGCTTCAATTTTAAACCTTGTCTGTGGAAAAACTCTGAACATGTGGATAACTATTAAAAAGTTGCTGCCTGACAAATCAGTAGCATTAGAATGCACATCAGTAGTGCTATGATAATTCATATATACTGTAAGTTATGTTACAGACCAAGACAGAGGCACTGTGTACAGTAGAATGGTGAAGCAGTATGTGACAGGATTGTTTCAGGGCTGAGTACTCATCTTGCTTTCCTTGATTCACCATTCAGCTATTGACTGTGCAAAAAATTCTTTCTTCCAGTGGCGGGGGAGATAGAGGGAGCAGGCAGTGGGAGGGGGTGGGGAATCTCCTCAGCTAATTATATGAGAAAGTGAAAAAGCTAAATTCATACCAGAAACCTTAAGATGTTGGAGGGAATGGGTGAAAAGCAACAAACAGTAAGTTCTGTTGCAAATCAAGCCTTCCACAAACTGGCAAGGCAGCTCCTTCTTATTTTAGACCTAACTGATGGAAGCCAGTTTCGATCATAAGATTTGAAACTGCTACCACAATATTTGGAAAGTGTTGACTGTAAATTTTGGACCATACCTAGTAAGGAAACAGTTAAAGCTAGTGGCAAGGTGGCCCTCTACATCATGCAGAGAGATGTGAAATCCTTTTGTTTGGATGGCATCTATCACTAATGATGTTCCTTTCATAACTTATCTCATATCATATATACAATCATTCTTTTACAGTTTATTCATCCAGAAATGGAATTATACATAACTTTTACAGACATGCTTTGTATCAATTACCCACTTCAACAGTGGGCTTAATGCTGCAATATTTCAGAAGTTCTTCAGTAGTCAAACTTGCTCAGGTGCTAGCACATTTAACTGAAAAGATGATTAGATATTGTGATTGTCATGTGCTCAGGATTGAACTACAATATCAGCATGAATCCTCTTTTAAGATAAAGAGTCTTTTGATTATTTTGCATGTCCACATGCTATAAATGCACAAGATATGAATGTGTAATGATATACGAAACGTAAATTCCTTTACAAGTTCCTGGATTGGTTTTTACTAACCAACAATTGCTTTTTCTAAATAGTGCTGGTACAGTACTGCAAAGATTCCATTATTGAATTAAGGTCACATTGATTTGGTCCTGTTGCTGGAAACCCGCACCACAGTGCCAAACAAATTGTGCTCTGATACGTCACAAGTGCAAGAAATCAGCTGAGCTTTAGCAATAGTGACTGAACTTTGGCTTGATAATACAACAGCTCCTAAGCATACTTACTAGTATTTCTGTGTTTATATGTTTCTGTACTAATAAATAGGGTAGATGCTAGGTCTGTGTGAAGCTTCAATTTCTGTTTTGATTCAGCAGAGATTCAGCCCAATTTGGCAGCTGAATCTCTGAATCCAAATCAAATCAGGAAACCCTCTGAATTGAATCGGAACCCTCTGAATTGATTTGGAGACATTTGGAAAGATTCGATGATTTGGACATAGACACAATTTTAAATGTTTTTTCTATATACCTCAGCGTACCAGATGGTTCGTGAATGCTGAGATGCTGAGACAGATGGAACATCCCACGGGAGCAGAGGGGGGTCCCCAGCGTGCTCGGCAGCGGATCCGGAAGTGCACCAGAACTGGGGGACCCCCCCCTCCACCCCCCAGCTTGGAGACTGGTGCCTCCTGGGTCTGGGGAGGCACTGGGGTCCTCCCATGGCTGATCACTGAGCCGGGAGAGGGGGAGGGGGCATGTGCGCTCGGCAGCAGACCCGAAAGTGGACCAGAAGTACTTTCAGTTCACTTCCAGGTTTGCCGCCAAGCCCACAGGGGGGCCCCCCCAAGCTCCTGTGGATGCTCCATCCACCTCACCATCACAGCCCACCATCGCAGGATTCATGAGCCACACCTGGTAACTCGGGGTATGTAGAAAAAACATTTAAAGCTGTGACTGTTGCCGAATTGCTGATTCTCTGAATCAGCATTGAATCTTCAGATTCAGATTTGGCCGAATCGAATTGGGACAGTGATCCGAATCAACAAATCGAATCACTGTCCCCGATTCCAGCCGAATCCGAATTGAATAGAGTCTGTTTTGCACACCCCTAGTAGATGCCAAAAGTTAATTTCTGTCTTGTAAATGTGTTCTTAGAGATCCAGTTATAGAGAATGTAACTTTTAAAAGTTTATAAAAACATATACTGTCCATTGAAATACCGTAACATTGGTTTTATCTTGTTCTGAAATACTGCTCTAAAAATCCAATGGTAATTTGTTTTTTCATTCAGCATTTGACATACAGAATTGTGGGGTCAGTATTTTAACATGCAGCAAGAAGCAAAGCATAAACAGAGTTCATACAAGAAAATGAAGGACTTATGGAAGAATTTCTATATGCTGTGCAAATTTGAATTTTTATTTACTATAAAACCCTGAACTTTAGATTATTGTATTTGATATCTAATTTAATAATTTAAACAATTCTTTGGCCTAATTAAATAGTTCCTTCATGTTTTTATTAGGCCCATGGAACTAGCTAGCTGTGGTACTAGAACAGTGTCTTTGTTTTTGTGAGGAATTTTAATATAAATATGTGGAACCCTTCAGGAAAAAATGTTCTTCAGACTTTGAGAGTTTGCATTAAGAAGAGCAAGAAAATATTAACAAATTAAATCATATTTTCTATATTTATGTGAAAGTTGTTTCTCTGGCGTCCTTAGAAATCATGTCTTTCTAAATACTGTAGAAAGATTTACAGTGGTAATTGTTATAATCTATTTTAAATTAGCATTCAGCATGTAAAAAAGGAGAGGTAAAAAATGTGAATCCACAAACCTTTTTAGACTTTTCTTTTTACTATTCAGCTCTGGATGGTATTTTGCCCTTAGCTTAAAAAAGAAATAAAAATCTACATCTCTACACACAAACAAAAGAAAGTAAAATCGTGATATAATGAGTTTACATACAAGACAGCCATATCTGTACGTCAACACTTTTACAGTGGAGGGATGTAGGGAGGGGTAGAATATTGCACTTGATCTCAGTTGTGGAGCAAATCGTGTTGTTTTATTTTTTATGCTTTGTTAATCTAGCAACATTGCAGGGTGAGCAGAATCGGGGATCTGCAGGGGTTAATGCAGCTGTCCTCCCTCACTGCCACTGAAACAGGTCCTCCAACAGGGCTTCTTACTCGGGATTTCAGTGTTGGGCCCTGCCCCAGCTCACTCTGCTCCCAAATTCCCTGTCCCTCCAGGAACACCACTGGCTAGACAACACAATCCGGATCTTTGACACTCCTGCTTTAAGGGATTATGCACCTATTCCTTTCTCTGTAAATCATTGAGGAGCCCCAAGATTTCCAGTGTTCCTGGACTAGAGGGAGAACGAAGCAGGTTTTCCTGGATAAATGAACTAGGTTTTTGGCCTGCCATGAAAAATATTTTCTCCCCACAATATCTCCAGACCAGTCATCTTAAATACCTGAAATGTGGTGGCCTGTCCCTCAGCACTATCAAAGTGCATCTTATTGCTATATCAGCTTCCAACCCAGTCATGGAGGGTCAGTCAATCTTCTTCCACCTCACAGTGCTGAAGTTCCCAAAGAGCTTGACTAAGATTTTCTCTCCAGTGCAAGCCCTGGTTCCTCATGAACCAAAATTAATTCGCACTGCCTTCTTGAGTCAACGACCATCTATTTATTACTGTCTGTGAAGGCTTATCTGTAAAGGTGGCCTTTCAAGTGGCTGTGCTTTCACAAAAAGTGATGGTGAGATCCCAGCACTGATGGAGAATTTTGTTGTGCTGAAATTTCCTGGAAGAGGTCTTTCTCCAAATTCACTTCATGTTTCTTATCCAAAGTTGCCTCCAAATTTCATCTTAGTCAGAATATCACTGTCACCTTTGAAACCTTTCTTCCCCAAGTCTCAGAAACAGAGGCATTTCTGCCTATGCCTGACATGAGGAGAGCCTTGTTTCTTTTTATGATGACGGTGTCAAACACTCCAGTGAGAATGTCTCTGGGAGCTATTGTAGTACAAATAATAAATAATCAGAAGGCAGAAAACATCTCGATGTATAGCTCAAATGTAAAATTGGCTCAGCAGGAGGAATATACCCTGCTATCCTGATAGACAGCACTATTAGAATAAAAATACTAAGCTGCTCATCAAAGCAACAGATAAAACAATTTCAGTTAAAGAACATGCATGAATTTTAGGTAGGGTGGTCAACTGCCATTGACATGTGTGATTAACATGTTAATTGGTTCTTGCATTAATTTTAAAGCATTAATTGTGCATGTGGCTTTGGAACCCACTTGAGCTCCATTCTGCTGCTGTCACTGCCACCTCCGGGCCACCTAGTGGGGCAGCAGTGGCAGTGTAAAGGAGCCACAGGGCAGCCTGGGCATGGGCTCTGGCCTGCTGCAGCAGGAAGATGGGGAGGGGGGGCAGGGGCAGGGTGCACAGATACACGCATGAGCAGCTACAGCATGTATGTAGCCAGGAATGCAGCCCAGCAGCGGCATGTAGAACAGCATTCTGCTGGTAAGTCTGTGGAAGGGAGGGAGGTGGGGGGAAGAGGGAAAGGGCATGAGGAGGCCAGCAGCCCCCAAGGTGAGGGAGGGAGAGGGGCAGGGGCTAGGGTGAATGGGACCCTGGGGCTGGGGTGGGTTGTGTGATGGAGCTATGGGTGGCTCATCCAGGGATGTGGTGGGGGCACAGCTCCCCACTGCTGCATGCATCTGTGGGGGAAGCATGGGGGGCATGTGCTCTCTGGATATGTTCATGGAGTGGAGGCAGGCTGCCCAGTGTGAACTGAAGCTCTGTGCCCTGCTGCCTTTGCCCCAGGAGTCTCATGACATCATGTTGTGCCTCCTGCCACTGGGCAGGCAGCGGACATGCAGTGCAGCCAGCTGGATCCCCCCCTGCACCCCTGGACAAACCACCCGCAGCTCTGTCCCACAACCTGCTCTGGCCCCAGGGCCCCATTCATCGCAGCCCCTGCCCCATCCCTCCCTCACTATAGGGGCCTCGATCTGCTCCCCCATGCCCCTTTCCTTTTTCTCTGACCCCTTCCTCTCCACAGACTTATCTTCTGGGTGCTGCTGTACACACCACCCAGGCTGCATCCCTGTAGGATTATCATATTTCAAGTTTTAAAAAAGAGGATACCTGTTGGGGGCATGTAATATGGTTGTGGGGAGACAGCACTGATATGCCCATGCCCTACCCCTGACCCTCAATCCCAAGCCACAGCCCCCCCCAACCGTGCTGCTGCCACCCCTCATTCCTAACCCATAGTACCCCAGGGCATGTAGGGACCCCCTCTCCCCAGGCTCCAAATCCCACACGCCCAGCCACAGTCCCCCATACCTTCACAGATTCCCCGCCCCCAAGGGCACACAC
>NW_017729024.1:129900179-129912110 GCF_001723915.1 Gavialis gangeticus
GCTGAACAGTCCCCCATACCTTCACAGATTCCCCGCCCCCACACACCCACCCCCTAACCATACAAAGTACATGAATAATTTTGCATCATTTTGAGATTTTATGCGCATAATTTTGAGTTTTTAGTTGTGCAATTAAAATCACAATTAACTGTGACTATTTTAAATCATGCAACTAATCAATCATGAGTAATTTTTAAAATCATTTGATAGCCTAATTTTAAGCATACATTTTAACTCAAACTCTGGCACATCAGCCTGGGTTACTCAGTACTGTTATCTGTGGTTATCTAGATACCCAGACAGATTTGAAGGTATTTCTCATTATTCTAATTTTCTGTGATTTAAAGTAAGGCTCCTACAAGTGTTTGGCAGCAAGGAATAGTGGTAATACTGTTACAGTTCCTTCTAGTGTAGGCTCCTGGGAAGTTTTACACACCTTAATTAAGCCACCCAAGGCCTCTCTGGTGCCTAATTACTATTGTGTTATGTTGCTGCTTGTTACATAACTGAACCAAGCTTGTTACACACCAAGTCAATTAAGTCATAAATTCCTTTACTTACCTGAATCACAAGTGCATTATCTTAAAGTATGTTATCCTCACTGAGGAGCCTGCAGTAGCACCTGAACAGTTTCTCTCAATATATTCACATTATGCAAAGGGAAACATTTGAAACTGCTTCCCTTGTCACATTGAGAGGTAATTAGCTGCATTAGTCTGAAGTCAAGCAGAAGGTAGGCAGGTCCAGAGACTGACTGGTTAATAGAGGCATCATAGTTTCATAGATTTAGGGTCGGAAGGGACCTAGTAGATCTTCTAGCCCGACCCCCCGCCAGGGCGGGAGAACAACAAAACCCCAAAACAAAAACGGGACTCAAATGAGTCCAGCCAGGTAGATCATAGACAGCATGTAATGAAGCATGCTGTTACATATTGTGTCAGGGCACTGTTGGTGCCTGCCACTTTAAGGGCTGAGCCAAGCAGCCAGCAGGTGCTTAATTTTGGCAGCCATTTTAGATCTGTGGCTGCCTATATAAACGGGGCAGTTCGTTGCTGGCAGGCCAGGCAATAACATTGCCTGGCTG
Organism: Gavialis gangeticus; assembly: GCF_001723915.1. Taxonomy (NCBI): domain Eukaryota; kingdom Metazoa; phylum Chordata; order Crocodylia; family Gavialidae; genus Gavialis; species Gavialis gangeticus. The sequence continues at coordinate 129,901,264 of NW_017729024.1, forward strand.
CAAGGCTGCATGCGACATCCTGGAGGTAAGGGCAGGAGTGCGGGGGACGGTTTGGAAGCTCCTGGTCCTGGGCATGACCTAAAACTGCACCCTTCTGGGAGTGGGTTGCCTGGTGGGGCTCTCAGTGGCACAGGAGCCCCCAAGAAATGCCAGGCCAGTGATCACCATGGTGAAAGGCAGGTAGGGGCATCCTAACCCCAGCCCTCATCTTCAGGTGAGCCATATACCACCAGGGCAGGGTAGGCCAAGTAAGCTTCTGGAGGCACCTGAGCCTGCTGGGGGAGTGACCCCGCAGGGCCACGCGTGCTTCCAGCAGCACATGAGCCTGAAATGGGGGACCCTGATCCCTAAGTGCAGGCAGGAGGCGTAAACCCAGCTGAGGGACTGGACTGCTCAATGCTGGGGCCAGGACTAGAAGGGTCAAAAGTGCCAGGGACCCACTGCGAGGGACACCAAATGATGAGCAAAGAAGCTTGGGGTCCTGACTGGCCTGAGACCCAGCCAGGGCTTATATGGAAGCTGAAGTTCTCATGATTGGGGTCATAGCTAATGGGCAAAGGGGTTGGTTGAGCCAACTGCCTGAGATGCCATCTGCGAGGCTTGGGCTGTGGTGTAGGGGTGGAACAGAGCCATGGCTAGCAACCCCCCCCAATATTGGGGTGTGAAATGGGCAGCCTCCTGCCTAATTAATACTCAGTTATGTTCCATCAAGGCATGGCAAGTGAGATAGGTGGGTGGCGTGCCCAGAGGCAGGGTGGGGGGAAACTAGCCCTGTGGCTAGTCAGGGACCCCGACTTTGCCACACCTACAAGAGATTATAAGTAGCATCTGATTTAGTAGATTGTTACCAAAAAAGCTTATGCCTGTCTGAACCAGTTAGTTTCTAAGGTGCCATCTTGCCTTGCCTTTTGCCAAACTTTATAACTTCTCATCTCCAAAAGGGGAAAATCAAGAATATGTAGCACTGTGAAAGTATCCTAATTTCATGCCACTTAGCTAACCAAGAACAAGATTAACTTAATGATAACAGAAAAAATAAATTTGAATCCGTATTGGGTCTCTAGGTTAGCATCCTGTCAAGTGCAGTTTCATTAGTTACTCCTGTAATTAGAAAAAAGTAGGGAACAGGGAAGGGTGCTGGCTACTTGCGCTCAGGTCCAAATGTCAGAAGGAAGCATGCATATTGCCCCAATGGCTACAACTGTTGTTGGATAAAGCAAAAGTGTAGTGTTTGCAGCCAGCCCCCAAGAGTGCGTCTCTGTGTTGACCATTAATTTCAGATCATCTCTGTTCCAAGTAAGTAATGTTAGAATATAAGAACTGCCATTTACTGGGTTAGACCATAAATTCAACATCCAAAATGGATGTTGAAAGGGAGAGTGAACAGGGTATGACCATGGTTTTTTCCCCTGTTTCTTTCCCACTTGCAGCCTCCAGCATTTAAAGTCCAGGAAATTGTGATTCAGAGGCTGTACCCCCAACTTCCATGTTCAATAGCTGCTGATGCACCTTTCTTCCAAGTGTAACAGGCTTTCCTTTCCAAGCTTGGGTTGAGTCCCAGGCTTGAAATCTTGCTGTTTTGATTGGTGGAGCCCATCCACCAATCAGGAGGCAGCAAAAGGAGTTAAGCCATGCCCCTTTCCTGAGGGGAGGGGGAGAGGAGCTCTCCCCGCTCCCCCAGACCTGATTGAAGAGTGAAACACTCAGGTCCGGAAGACTTCAGGGGTGGAGCCCTGGAGAGTATAAAAGGAGCTGCGTGCCCAGCATGAGGGGAACACATCTGGGAAGGAGAGAAGAGAAGAGCGGGGCTTCAGAGAGCTGAGGAGAGCCTCTCAGCAGGGCAAAGCAGTAGCCCAGAAGCACCCCTGGAGACTTCCATCAGCAGGGAACAGCAGACAGCTCCAGCAGCTAGGCTGTCGGTGTGCAGCACAGCACACGGCATCCAGATCCTGGGAGTTACGTGAGGCAGCTCGGGTCTGCAACCTCTGGCGTGCTGCCAGAGACACGTGCACAGGCCGGTGCATGGAGTAGTACCTTTGGAGCACTTGGGCGGCTCAGGTCCTCAACCCCCAGAACAAGCACAGAGGGTCACTGCACAGAGGGTCCAGGAGCAGACAGAGCCTGGTGCTGCATGAGGGAGCCCAGGTCTCCGACCCATAGCAAAAGGTTGAGTCCAGGGAGCCAGACGGTGCTTGGGCTACTGAGCCAACAGAGACGGCTGAACCAGAGACCCCAGGAGCCTAGCACAGAGGAGCCCTGTTCCAGGTGACAGCGACCCCTCACCCTGAAGCCTCCTGCAGGTGAAAGAGCAGCTTGGCACAGAGGACAAGGGCCGCCCTCCAGGCCTGAGTTGCAGGGAAAAGAGGATTCCCACAGGGGAAGGAGGGAGTCCCCCCCTGATTAGTTAAGGGCTCCTGAAAGTGGAGGTCCCACTGGGAGGGCCCCTCTGAAGTTACCAGCTTCCTTGTAGGGCACGGGGACAGCCCAAGGGCATTGGGGTTTCCCCTTGGGATTAAGTTTATCTTTGGGGTTCTTGCACCATAAGTTGTGTGATGGCATGCCTTATATTTTGTGAACTCTCATGTTTGTAAATGAGTAGAGTCCTAGGGCTCTGCTGGGACCTCCTTTTGCTATTCTTTCATCTGTTGCTTATTTGTATTTATTTGTGGCTTATTTATTGTTCAGCCATACTTATCAACAGTTTATCTGTTGGCTATCTATGTTTATTTTGGGATTTATCTGTTTCAGATCAGATACTTATCGGTATCTAGAGCACTGGTATATGGTTTTGTAGCATTTACCCAGAGGATATTTATGTTATTTGTGTTTAGATATCCTATGTGTGTGTGTGTGTGTGTGTGTGTGTGTGTTTATATTGATGTTTCTTTTCCTTGTGATAAGTTAATATAAATATAGTTGTATATAGTTAAGTCCCCTGACTGTCCTGGCCTGGTTCTATAGGGACAGAGGGAAACTGAGCGGTCTGCAGTTCCCCCACAGCACACCTGCCAGCTAACAACCCCCTTCAACTGGAGAAGGAGAGTATATACCCAAGTTACCTGGGCTACACAAGAATCTGTCCAATCCCTTGTGTGAAAAGCACGCTAATTCAAATCCAGCTGGTTTTGTTTACTGAGATGCTATGGTATATGGTCATTTCTAGGTATTCATATTAAGATAGAGATGTACTAACATATACCTTTCTTGCCAAGTTAATAAAATAGTGAATTAATTTGCTGCTACAATAACATTTATCACTTATTGTTTGGAATGCAACAATCTAGACAGTTTGACATGAGGCAAAAGTAGGGCGACCTTGGCTAGCTTCTAGTCAGCGTGTTGAATTTTGCATGGTGACACCATGACTACATAGAGTAACACAGATACAAGTCTGTTGACCTTTCTCACAGATATTTTGGGTCAAATCCTGTGTAGTTTACTTGGATAGGGTGTCCCAGTGAACTCAGTGGGTTAATTTACTGTGTATGAAATGCACAGCATTTTGCCCTCTGTGTGACATTTTTCAAGCTACTGAATTTCTTACTGTGCAATTTGAACATTTTTGGTAAGTCTAAGATTCCTTGAGTCCTTTCTTCTTTATAGTGTGTTTAACCTGAAGTAATCTTTTTCATCTGTAGCAAAGTATAGCCTAGTTAGTGATTAACTATAATAAATATGTGCAAATAGCAGAAGAGAGGATATAGAAGACCTAAGTTACTGACTGTATAATATTTAAACTGACGATAAGCATAGTAAGGCGATCCTAAAAAATATTTCCTATGAACTCTGACATTTATAAAGGAATTAATTTTACACAAGAAGTAGTTGTTGTGGAACTGAAGTTGGCTCTAACTTTTCCTAAGATACAATTCATATGACATCCATTCAGCTTTTATATTACCACCAGCAGAGTCCAAATCTACAGTCTTTTTCATTTGAGCAGTCCATAAACACACAACTGATCCTGCTGAAGGTGCCAGATTTCCTTGGATGGTGATGAAGCACAGTTCACATAAATAAGAATTATAGTGTGGAACCTATTTTTCTGCCCTTCTCTGACATTTATTTCCGTGCCTTTTATTGTTTCTGTTCTTGAAAGAATAAGCCTAAGCTACATTTTGCTGTATAAAAAGGGAGAAATAATGGATAAAGACACCATGCATTCTCTGCATTTGTCCTATGTGCTAATAACGTATTCAGCTACTTCTTAAACAATTTCTTATATTAAAAGTATATAAGATGGAAATAGGATGATCTAAAATTAGTGGAAATGGAACATAAAGCACTTCCAAGTTAGGTGTGAACAAACCAGTGTTATCTGGTGGCTGTTTTTGTGATTTGGGGATTTTTTTTTTAAAGAAGAAAAGTAAAGTTTGTTCCTACAATCCTGTGTCATACAGTCAGAGGATTTGATAAGAATAGACTTTGTACTGAAATCCAGGGAATTGATTGAGGGGTAAAAGTGAATTGGTCTTGTGTGTATGTGGCATAATATTAAAAAAGATTAAAAAAAGAGAGCTAGCATTTTTAGATAAGGCTTTTTTTGCTGACATTGCCATTTAACAGGTAAGAGTATCTACTGGGTTAATGCATTATTTTATATATACACTCTGAAGACTCATGGTAATTCTGTTTTTACTGTTCCCTTATTGTGCATTTACAAGGAGGAAGGAAAAGAGTATTCACAGGCCCCAGAAGCAGTGCAGGAGCATGTTTAATTCCCCACATTCCTGTTTGTTTATTTTCATAAGGCCGAACTGTGAGCTAGGTTTTTGTAACACGTTAGTCAGAAAGCACAGGAAACAATTTTGCTGCTATGTTGGTGGGTGCCTAAGGTCACAGATGATTTCCTGTCTCTCCCACAAATGTTCATGTGGCCCAGAATTTACCCTGGAGGGGTAGCAGGGAGAGATAGTTAGCCGTGTTAGTCTGAAGTCAGTCAGAAGGCAGGGTAGACTTGCACCTTAGAGACAAACTAAATCAGAGATGTATAACAAAACCTTTCATAAGATGTGAAGGGACTGCAGCAAGCAGAGCTGCACAACACAACCCCCCCCCCCAACACACCCACACCCTACCATATACCCACACACCCCTTCCACAATATACAAGACTAAGAATATATGTTTGATTAATGCAATCACCTCTATATAGAGTAAGCAAACACAAATCATGACACAAATATTTTTATAATACAATTAAAATGTTATAGTAGGTGTTTGACTTTTAGTATATGATTTGGTTTTTTTCTGGTTCTAAGATAGCACCCCCCCCCCCCCCAAAAAAAAAGGAGTATTTCCAGGGGGCAAGGAGGAGGGACTTCTGGTGGCAAAGGTAAGGGTTTAGTGGAGCAGGAGTTCTGGTCCCAAGATGGCAACAAGTTTGCAGGGCATCTGCCAAGGGGTGGGACTACCCATGCAGACCTGGACAGCTCACCAAAACTTGTTAAGTGACCCTCCACCCAAAATAATTGCCTTCCCCTGTGCTACATGCACAAAGAAAAGGAGATCCCAAAGTTGCAACAGTTCACAGTGAGACCACAATAAACATACACTGTTACAACCAAACAACTACCTAACCATTAGAGCAGGGGAAGGCAAAGTTCCAGCCCACAGACCAGATCTGATCAAAAGTGGACTCTAGTTCCTAGAAGCCCCTGCCCATGTAGCTGGGGCTGGTTTCTATGGAGACCCCAGCAGCAGGCAGGGACAGGGTTTCCCTGGAGACCAGCCCCAGCAGTGCTGGCAAGGCGGGGGCTGCTCTGGGGCTGTTCTGGGCTCTTGCAGTGGTAACATCGTGGTCTTATACTGTTTTGAGCCCAGCCTATATTAAATGCATGCCCAAAAGCTGTCTTTAATAAGCCTTTGAATGGTAAGCATTTGGAAACTACAGGAGCTAGCTATTGCACTGTCTAGTGGTAATCAAGACCATGAGCACACATAGGAATAAGCCCAAGATTATAGTATTGAGAGGTCCAGCAATTTTCACAGATTCACTCTTTTTCTTGCACTATATTTGATCCTGCCAACAGTACTCTGGTTCACTGGCAGCAGGTGTGTAATGTTATTAAAAGGAAAAATAAGTATGGACTGTTTTTTTCAGTTTTAAACTCCTTTCTTCTGGTATAACTTTCATGGCTAGGTTAATTGCGGGTACAAATCCTACTGTGTATCAAATACTTACATTTAAGTAGTAGAATTTTAACCCCAACCTAACTGGATACAGCTGCATCCCCAGAATAAGCACCAGTGTACTTAAAGTGCCTAAATAAAGTGTACACCAATAATATAAAAGATTAAAAATACCTACAGGAATCATAGCCACAATAATAAAAATAATCTATTTTGGATTTCATTTGTGCATTTTTTGTTCCTTTGTTTGTTTGTTTTTTTTTATTACGTGGCCTAAATTTCCTGCTTTGGAATAGAGTTATTGATCTTTTAAATCCTGGAAGTCATTTAAAATCTGTAACACAAATGGAATTATCTTGTGTATTTTATATAGGGCTGATATTTTACCTATTTTGCAGGTTTTGTTGATCTTTGCAAAAGAAGACAACCAGAGTGATGGGTTCTGGTGGGCTTGTGATAGAGCTGGATACAGGTGTAATATTGCTCGAACACCAGAGTCAGCACTTGAATGCTTTCTTGATAAGCATCAGGAAATAATAGTGATAGATCACAGGAGCTCCCGATACTTTGATGCTGAGGCTATCTGCAGGTAACTTCGTGGACCTTGTGCCCCTTTTGAACCTAAAAATGCCTTGTAAAATACCACTCATGAGCATAAAGTGAATACATTATGACATTCTGAAAACAAGTTTAGAGAAGGGAGTAGGGGGCTGGAGATTACATTGCTCCATCATTAAAGAAAAAAATAAAAACTGCTTTGGTGGATAAGAGAACAGCAGAAACAAAGCTTTCAAATATTGTGCATGAAAACCATTCTACAGGCATCCAATATGAAAGATACATTATTTCTGGGGCTAAAATTTGACCTATAGAACTATAAATCTTGGGTCACAAACCTTCTTTAAAGCAGAGCTGCCATAGAAGTATGCAACACTGTAACCATTGCTTTCCTATTTACTCATGTTCTACTCCTCCTACAAAGGTTGGAGCTATGGGGTTTTATATTGTACTACCATTTCCACCACACTTCCATAATGGTGATTTTCCAAAACCTATGTCTATGTTAAGTGCAGAGAGCAGGATGCCCAACCAGAATGCCACAGGACCCTGGGGTGCCACAAAACCCTTTGAAGGGTGCAATGGGTGGATCTAGGGCTTTGAAAATTACAGTTCAGATGGTGTGGTACAACAACACATTTTTTTACCAGTTAAAGAAGAATTAAATGCTTGTCTAATACGCTAGGAGGCTAGCACCATGTCTTTCAGTTTAAGGTCAAAGCAAAAACAAATAAGATAGTTGGAAGGTGCACTGATTTGCTGGGTTACATATGAAGTTTTTAAAAGACATAACAAACTAGACAAAAGAAGTCAAAATAATCAAAAATCTTGTGTCATTAGTCCTGTAGTCATTGTAGTTAAATGTACCTCTCTTATTCAGATTCATAAGCAAAATCTAGTTTTCTTGGCATCTTGATAGTGCCTCCAATACTTCACTGTCAGTCACTTGCACACCTAAGTTCATATTACTACACCTGATTTAAGGCTTTTAGCTAGAGCTAAAAACAGTCTATGGGGTGGTTTAGATTAAACAGGAGAGAAATGTTCCAGACAGCAAAATTGTAGAAGAAAGGATAGTTTGAAGTGTGGAACATCAAGACTATTAAAAAGCATAGAGGACCGTTAACACCTGTGCAGTGGAGAGAGATTAGTAGGGATCAGAGACATGATAGTGAGCCACAAATCGATTGACTCCCTCAGCACTGCAGGAATCAAAGGGCATGCCACTGCTTTCCTTTGGATCTACTCCTGAAGCGTGTGTTGGAAGTGGGTAGGTAAGCACAGGTTCATCTCTGCCCCACTACTCCTCCCTCCCCCACTAGTTACACAGCGCAGAGGAGGTAAGCAGAGGATCATCTGACTGCGCCTTCCCCTTCTCCCCCAGGTAGGGAGGGCTGGATTGGGCCAACAGATCTGCCGCTCCCATGCCCAATCCCAAGTACACAGCACCCTCTCTGGCCAGTCCAGGATCTGTGCTGCAGGCAGCGCCTGCCCCAAAATGGCTGGGGAGGGAGCAGCATTACATGCATCATGAGATACATGTTTTGGACGAACTGGGGGATACCATATGTGGCTTGCATCCTAGACTGGTGGTGCAGAGGGCACTGCACATGGTGGGTCTCCTGAGCTCACTGCATGGGGCTGGTCTGGCACACTGCACTGTATGCTGGTCCACTCTAGAGCCAGTAGCAGAATTTGGAGTCAGACAAAGGAGCTCCCTAGGCTGAATCTGGCCTGCAAGCTGTACCTTTGACACCCCTGGTTTAAATTCTTCAAACATGTATGCCTATTGCCATGCCACCTTTTCAGTTGAATGTTTTGTTTGTTTTGTTTTTAAATCTTTCCTTAGGAAGTCAATCACTGTATCTTGCTTAATTTTATTCTCTGAGTTCCCTTCAGTTTGTCAGTGTCTCCTTGATAACATGATGCCCGTGTCTTCTCCTGAGAATAATTTAACAAAATGAAGGGTTTGAAACTTTGCAGAAAGCAAAGTATTGGAAACACATGGATACTTAATCTGTAAGAGAAAAGTATGTTCTGTATTCGGTGACAATTGAGGGCTAGCTCATTCCTCTCTATATTTCTGCACCAAGCAGAATAGCTTCTTGTAGGAGTAGTGCTGCTATTGACCATGCCTGCTGTATCTGCGTGCTAGACCAGAGGTGGGCAAAATATGGCCCGTGGGCCAGATCCAGATCCAGCCTGCAGAGGGGCTTTGTCCAGTCCATGACAGGCCCCTCGGTCCCACCTGGCCCAGGCACCATCCACCTGTGGCTCATCCTGCTGCCCCCTGGACATGTAGCAGGGCTTGTGTGGCTCTGCAGCTGGATTGTCTTTCTAACCAGCCCAGGTGGCAGCTCCTTCTGGATGCTGCCACCGCTGGCCTCAGCCCCATGATACCACCAGGGACCTTCATGCATAGCGCTGACCCACCCTGCCTTGCCCTGTGCCTGCTCTAGACTTGCCTGTACAGGCTCAGCAGCAGCAACAGTGGCAGTGCAGGATAGAAGCTGTTGCTCAGCACCAAGGAAAAGCGGCTCCTCCCCCTCACTGCTGCCAGGCACTTCCTGCTGCAGCCACCTGGAGCCTGCTCTGCACTGGCCTGCCCTACATGTCCGCTGCCATCACTGCCACCTCCGGGCTGCCCAGCAGTGGCAGCACAGAGCAGACACAGGGCAGCCCAGTACAGGCTTCAGGTGGTTGCAGTAGGAAGAGCTACCGAGGGGCAGGGCTACCCTTGTGGTCCTCAACAGGTCACCAAAACTCATTAAGCAGCCCTCCAGCCAAAATAATTGCCTGTTCCTATGCTAAACAATGTTTAGAAGTAGGAGGACTAGATAAGAGTTAACATTTCCTAGATTTACACAGATGCAGCACTGCTTTCACAGGTTTGGGGGCCTATACTGATCTTCATGCCAAAAAAAAGAGGGAACATGCATCAAACATCCATCCTTATGTGTACTCCAAACTAAGAAAGCAATAAAAGCTCAAAAAAAAAAGTTTGAATCTCCCAGGTTCAGGATTGTAGGATCTTTGGGGCTTGTTTTTCCGTTATGTGTAACAATAAAAATTCAAAGTCGTTTCAGTAAAGCATCATAGAATGTGCATGACTGTTTTTTTTCTCTTTTCAGATCAATCCGTGCTACTAAGCCATCAGGACACACTGTAATACTTGCTGTTGTTCCACACACGTAATTATCTCTCTCTGTTTTTATTATTTTGTGTTATATTGATTTTCTTATTATGTTTAACTGCCTATCATTATGCAGATATTATTAGTATCAGCCAACTGTTATCTCTAGTTACAGAGAATAGGACATGGATCAGTGGCTTGAAATTACCACAAAGTATGGATAACCAGGAAAAACTTGTTCACTGTTAGAACTTTTAGTTTGGATATCAGGAAAAACTTCACTGTTAAAACAGTGAGGCAGTGAAGGACTCTTCATCCTTGTTTAAGAAGCTGGACAGACATTGGTCAGGGATGGTTTAGAAGTCGCTGTGATTGTGTTCTTCTATGGGTATTTTCCATGTTGCTGGCTTTGTTCATTGCTACATGAGGCTGGGAGGCAATTTTTCCCCTCCTCCTGCTCCATGTGTTTGGGGCAGGGGGTGTTTTTTTGTTTTGTTTTTTTTTTTAAGGCTTCCTCAGAAGCACTGTGTGTAACCAGCAGCCAAAGCTGGGGATTTTGATTGGGGTGGTCCCAATGCTTCTGCTGGGACTTAAACTTGAAGGTACTTGGATGGAGGGTCTTGCCGCTCCTCTTAGGGCTGGACTGATCACTATATTTGGGGTCAAGAAGGAATTTTCTCTCATGGTCAGATTGGTATGAACTGTGGGGGTTTTGCCTTCCTCTGTAGCAGGGGGCATGGCCCTCTTCCTGGGATCTCCTAAGTGCATTTTAACAACCTTGCAACAGTGGGATGTTGGATGCTCTGGTCCTCCTGCATTTCCTGTGGCAGGTATAGGTGCCAGGCTTTATGGTTGTACAATAGGATTGACTGTGTAGTTTTACTAATAGGTTTGATAAGGATTTGTACAGGATGGATTGATTTGAACCTGAATGTCTGACTTCCCAGGTACAGTGCTTTAACCACCACACCATAGATTAGACATAATGCAGTCTATTCTGTCGTGGGGGGGTGGGGGGGGCAGCC
>NW_017729024.1:129912120-129919624 GCF_001723915.1 Gavialis gangeticus
TTCTGTCGTGGGGGGGTGGGGGGGGCAGCCAATAGTGGTGAAGATGTGTGGAACCAGGAGGAAAAGAGCAAGCTAGAAGGTGTATGGCTCCATGAGATGCTGCTCTAGAAGGGAGCAGTCTTTGGCTTCTAGTCTGGGCCTTTGATACCAAGTGCAAAGAAATTTCCCCATTCCACTACTTCCCTATCTATTTTATCCAGTGACTAGTAAATGCAAGGGGCAGTGGCTCACTTTCAAAACTGCCATTTAGCTTCACAAAGGATAACAAAATTCAACCCAATGGCTGTGTCCAGATGAACACAGATGTCTCCTCCCTGGGGGACGCCTGTGCCTCATGCCCTCTGGTATATGGCAGGTTACCCTGGGTGGGGTAGGGGAGGCTGGTTCCAGCAACTATGCTGGCCCCAGCAGCCTTACCTGGGGTCTTGGGGACCAGGGAAGCTGCAGCCATGGTGCTCCTGCAGCTTGGAGCCTAGCCCATGGCATCACGTACCGCATGGCTACACTTCTCTTGACATGGCGAGTAAGTTTAGATAACTCTATCATATTAACATTATCTACTTTTTATATTTTGGGTGACCACGTGTTCTGTTTTGCTATAGACCTGCTGACCAAGAAGAGATATCTGTTCTACCCCTTCTCCATGCCGGCTTTGATAGGGTATGTAGAAATAACCCTTATAACTTGATAAATTAAAAACCTTCCTTTTTTTACTGAAGAATAATTATGAATCATTTGATTAAATCACAAGTTTTGATTGTATCACAAATGTTAATGAGAGTGTGTTTATGGGAAAATAACAGCTGTCTATTCAACAATACTACTTCCTTTTTGGCTAGTGGTATATATCACAAAAGAATCAGTGGCCTAGTCACTAGTTCCAGAAGGACTGGGCATATTGGCAGATTAATTTCTGATGGCCTGGAAAGGTAGTTGGAAAATGAAGTGGAGTTGAGAGCCCTTTGCTGCTTCCTTATGAAAGAAGTGGTATGCACCCTTGGTCAGTAAGTGCTGCACTCCACAGCATGTACCCTAGTGCTCAGGACACTTGTCTGTGCTTTCACCTGGCAAACACCACCTACTTGGGAAATGTGGGGACTTGTCTATCCCCTACTGTAATCAGTTGGGTATGGAATGAGGATTTTGGTCTGCAGCTTTTCTTAAAGCTGAGTGCGTTAGATGTAGTCATGATGCTTGCATAAGACAAAGAGGGGAGAACAAATTATACCCTACAGGACACCTGCTTAGATGAGGAAAGAGTAAGAAATAGTCTTAAGAGGATAGTCTGATAGGGTATGAGCTTGGGTCTCTTGAGACCCAGCTTCAATTCCCTGCTCTGCCACAGATTTCCTGCATAATTTTGAGTATGTCACCTATCTTTCTTTCTTTCTTTTTCTTTCTTTCTGTCTTTTTGCATTTCAGTCACTGGCACTAACATGAAGGAAACAATACTAGCTTACTTCACAGAGAAAGCTGTGAAGATAAATACATTAAACATTGTCAGATGCTCATGTATTGTAATACTAGGGATTGTATCATCCTGTCATCTGGCCCATGTGGCTCCTGGAGTGGGGTAGGACAAGCAGGGTAGGGTGCACATCCAAATTATGGATTTTGGGGACATGTTTTGGTAGCACCAGGGCAAGTGATGGATCTGGACTTTGACAAGTTTGATAACCCATGGTATATAGATGTCAGTCCAAAAATATATGGCTTAAAGTTTCTTATTTAGTATTCTGTAGAAACCTGGTTTGTTTAATTCTTCTTAACACATTCTTTTCCATTCCCTCTCTTGATCATAGGTTCTCCTTTTTTTCTAAAGCCTGGTGTTCTGTTGAAACAATTCAGACTAGATTGTGACTTAGTATGCAGCCCAGAGTACAATTCTAGGAAACACTGTGGCTAGGGACAGACATTACACATAAACTGATTTAAGTGATCAGAAACTGGCTTAAAACTGTAACAGAACAGATGTTCGGTGCACATTAGCCAGTTTGAAAATGGCTGAAACCGGTTTGAGGTAAACCTGAATATAGTATCAGACTTAACTGGTTTGGTTTATGCAGTGTCTGTCCCAGACCCCTTTCTGGTTTTAAATTAAATCAGAGTCCCCCAGCATCCTGGCATGCTCTCTGGGCTGAGCGAGGATGTTTGCTGGAGCAGAGCAGGGTTGGCCCCACCCCTCTCCTTCCTAGCCAGAGCACTATCACTGCTCCGGCTAGCTGAGGGACTGCAGCAGCTGCCAGGCCTCCCCCTGCTCCACTCCCCCTCCTCGCTGGCCACTCAAACAGGGATCCCCCTTGCCACCCCTCTCCCATGGCAGGGACCTCAGTGCAGGGACCCGGCATCTAGCCATGCCCCCTCCGCCCCTTGCTAGCTACAGAGGTGTCTGTATGGGTCTCCAATTTCACAAAGGGCAGACAGCTAGTGGCTTGCAAATGCACCTTGCAGATAAGAAGAGCTTGACACTGATGAGAGAGATGTTTTCTTTTGTGGGGCTTGAATAAACAACCTGCTGGGTGTAGTCTGTCAGTCTTCAAGAGCAGACAGAGAAAGGTGCTAGAAATGACCTGGTTTGCAGACAGTCTGAAGAAGCAGGGAGGCTGAGATTGAAAAGCTCAATATCAACAGATCCAGGGTTTGGCAGCATTCCCACCCCTTGAGCAGTGAGCAGGAAAAAACCTGGGATGGTGCAGGCAGGGTGGGGGGTTTACACACCTCCCTAATTAGAGCATCCTGCCAGGGCCTGGCCATGCCCCCTACCCCTCAGCTCAGCACTTGGAAGGGAAGGAAGGGCTGCTCTAGCACCCCCTGGCTTCTAGCCTGAGCCACTGCAGGCATGTGCCTGCATTTTTTCAGTCCAGAGGGGATGTCTGCGGAGTTACAAACTGATTCAGTCTAGGCAGGTTAGACTAACCTGCAAAGATTGAATCAGTTCAGGCTTAGGCTTTTTGAATGTTTGTCCCTAGCTTGTGTTACGCTGAGACATATAACTGAGTTATGGTTCTTACCTGATTCCTCTTAGGAAGTAATTTGCTTTTGGCCCAAACACCAGAAGCAGTTTTGACAGTTCATCTGACTGGCCAATGAGTAGGAAAGGTAAAGCCCAAAGTATAACCACTGACTTCCTTCAACTCCAGATTGATTTCTAAGCTCACAATATATGTTGTTTTCTTGTCTGGATTGTTATCAAGCTCTAAGAAAAAAAGATGTCTGATATCAAAGAATCTGATTCTTTGTGTTTCTTAGCAGTGGAAAAGCATAGCATTGTTTCATGCTTTTGTGGGTATCATTAGGCTGCAGATTCTTTCACAGAAGAAAAGTCCAGCATATGTCCAGTTAAAATCCTTTTATTAACAGCAGAAAGGCATTTTTACATATGCAAGTGCCACAGTGCCAAGCTCTTTGAAAAGTGCCCAGTGCTGCAACACTTACGGTTGTATAAGCAGTGAAATGCATATCAGCACTGATAAAATAGTGGTGGCACGCTTTTGAATTAAAACACATTGAAGGTGCTTTAGTTCAGAAGCTCACCACCGTTATTTTCTGCACACTGACGCACATTTCGCTGCTTATACAACTGCACGCAATACAGTACAGTTCGCCTCAGCTCGCATGCAGAGCAGACTCAGTTAATCAAGTCTGCTCCAAAATGGCAATCTCTGGCATGTTGCAGGACAAAAAAGTATGTATATAAGTGCCCAAAGAAATCAAACCTTTTCAGATTATATTTAACTGTTGTTGTTCTTACTACTACTACTACTACTACTACTACTACTACTACTACTACTATAGGTGTCATCTAGTGGTTAGATGCTAATAATGATGGAAAGATTGAATGAAGATGGACCTACTTTGGGAGTTATTTCTGTTCGTTATTTCATAAATCATCTGGTTCCCTAAGGGCCCTTCTACACATGCAGGTAAAGGTGCAATGAGATGTAGTGCACATCATATTACATGTACATGGCAAGAAGCATGATTATGGTATTATGCATTAGATTCTATCATGTCTTATTGCTGGTGCAGGGGGAACCTGATCCTGGGCTCCTCCTGCACTGGCAAGAAGCAACCTTCCATGGCTGAGAGCTCCTCAGCTGAGGGGCTTTCAGCCCTGGGGGCTTTATGCACCCCTGGGACTGAGACAGAGATGCTGTGATCTCCCAGCCCCAAGGGTGTGTGAAGCCCCAGGGTTGGGACAGCACAGTTTTATTTAACTGAACGTATGATGATTCTTTTTTTTATGTTTTTATAATTTATTATTTTAGTGTTTTATCATGTTAGAAAATTGTGAATGGTGTTATTTTTACTAGATAACTATAATTTTTGTAATGTTTCAAGCTCTGTTTAGATGGTACTTGGAACTCAGACTAGCAAAAAAATCATTTGAAACTACTCTTTAAGTTATGTACCTTGTTATTTAGCAAAAACAAGGATGAGGAGTTTTATTTTAGCATTTTATTTTTTTGCATTGAGTTGGACATCGCATGTGTCACCTCCCATTTTACTTCACTACACAACACAGGACTACCATTATGGCAGCGGCCATCCACTTTGGTTCTTTCCCCCATTCTCTCCCATGTCTTTAGGTAGAAAGGTTAGGAGGTTCTTTTCACTAGGGGGGTTTGGTTTTTTTTAATTCCTACTTGTATTTGCCTCTCCCCATTCCCTGGAATCTAATCTCTGTCTGCCTTTTGATACCTCTATGTCTGTGCCTGACAGGCAAACCTGATACCTTTGTAGCTTCAGAGAACTCCCATGTTCCTGGGAAAGGTCTCATATGCAAGTTTTTTTTATGTCATGTGACCAAGCTCTAGATGTATCTTCAGTAACTGGAGCTCTTCAATATGTGTTGTTCATCTGCCCATCTGTGTTCCACCCTCTTTTGCTCTCTTTGTTGGAGTATAGAGAGTATCTGACTTCCAAGCTGAGAGCAAACTGAGGAACAGGAAGTGTGCGCAACAAATCCCACAACAGAGAGAGAGAGGCAGGGCTGTCAAAACTGGGTTAGCATTTCAGCTAATTCTTTTGTAGTGAGTTGCAGTGATTTCCACCACCTTCCTTTAAAACTTTGGCAGCAAACATTACCAAAAAAAAAATCAAATTTATATTGAATTTATGCTGATTTAATAGATTTTTGTAAATTTTGGACTTAAAATAGGTTTGTCATTTAAAAAAAGAAAACATAATTTTCAAACAAAAAAATCTAATTTAAAACATATCTGTATTTATTCTTCTTGGAACTAATTATGTAAACCTTCTACACGTCCATAGAAGAACAGAATGTTCTACGCCTGTCAGTTCTTTTCATTGGTATTGTTCTGGTTTTGTTCTGTAGCATCATCTTATTGCTTAACAGTACACTGCTGATTGAGCCTTAACTTCTGTTAAATAGCACAACTAAAAGTACAATGTACACGTCTAATCATGTACTAAAATCATTACATTAAAAACAGTACTAAGGAATAAACTCAACCAAATATTTAGATTCTTAAAACTCAAATCCATTTGCAGAGAATACTGATTTTACTGCTGACAGCTTGAGATGAAAATGTTGACACATCATTTTTAAAGAGGAAAACAAAATCTGTGCCACAGCATTGTAGCTTCCTCTAAAAACAAGCTTTGATGTTCTTCAAAGGACCGGCTGTGGACACTAGATGCAGCTGTCCTTTCAGAATACTAAGAATCATAACAGTATGTTCTCTGTGGATAACACCAAAAAGAAAAAAAAATCTGAATGAGTTGTTTTGGATCTTATTTTCAGCCATTCATGATTCAGCAGTCCACTAACGGCTGAATCAAAGGGCCCCATTCTTCTCCCACTGTAGTTAATGATAAAAATCTCTTGACTTCATTGGTACTAGGACTGTTACATTTGCCCAACAAGGGGATACATTCTTTCCTCTGGAACAGACAGATGTTAACCTTCGTTATCCTTTAGTTGACCACTCTATTTGCTTAGTGCTTCAAGAACCTTATAATGGATCAGGTTTTGCCAGCATCATTCACATTGACCAGTCCCTTTGGGCACTTGTACACATGATGGGGGTTTAGTCCTTTAGGGTTGCATTCTGTGCCCCCGAAATTGAAATGGTGGGTTTTATTTTTCTGTCACTGTGTACGTCATTGCTCTTAAAGCTCATGAAATGCTCAGTGCGTTATTAACAGTAAACTTCAGGGAGCACCACAGAACAATCCAGCCCACTGATCTCTTCGTACTAAATTACAGCAGGGGGCACCTATAGCTCACAGCATGCTGACATGTACAGATGGCCAAAAGTGGTGAGATTTCATTAATGTAAATAATTTAATTAAGTGTTGTTTCATTAATTTAATTAATTTTTACACACATTTTTACACTTTCTAAAACTTTTTTGAACTTTTTTCACCAGTATTCTGATTTTTTTAAATTATTTTATTTTTTATTCTCTTCGTTCTTAACTTTATTTTTATTCTTATTTTTCATTTTCCTATTTCTGTCATGAAGTAGATTTTATTTTGTGTGTAAATCCACTTGTTTTTTTTTTTATTTCACTCAAATAACCACCCCTACAAACAGGGCACTGAAATTCTCCTATTGCTTATAATAGGTGCACAATCTGCACCCTGTGAATTTCTTACATATACTAGCCAGTTGCCCATCAAGAGTGACGGGGTGAGGGAGTGGGTGGGGATGGAGCCCTGTGCCCCACCACCCATCTGGACCCACTCCCCCCTACCCTCCTGCTACTTGGGGTCTGGGCTGATTCCCAAGTGGCAGGGAGGGGAGGAGTGGGCCTGGGCCTGATGCAGGGGAGAACAGGGCCCGAGGGTGGGGAGAAGCTGTGTCGCCGCAGCGGGGGGATGGGAGGAATGGGCTCCGGGTTTACATGGGGGACGGGGAGTGGGCCCACTCCTCCCTGCACCGGCACCGAGTCAGCCCTGTAGGCAGCAACGATGGAAGGAGGGGGAGGGGAGGGCCAAGGCCAGCACTGGTGGCCTCACCTCCCACGGCATCCCGACACCGCTCCCCCCCACCCCCCGCACCACCACCATCACCTCCAAGGAGCAAGGGCCTCACCCCCCACTTCTGCTCCATCATTGCCACTTGCAGGGAGCAGGGCAGTGGGGGCGAGGTCAGCTGCACTGGCCTAACCCTCTGCTCTGTCCCCTGTGTCTCTGCCATCATGGTAGAGCATTGCCACCTGTCCAAATGCTTCTTCGCACTCTTTTTGGCTGCTTATCCTTGCAGATTCCATCAGGAGTCAGCAAAGCCATCTTGTTATGCAGTAAACAGTTACTCTTTCACTCAGAGCACCATCTGCTTGTGCTAAGGAGGTTGAATAGGTAGGGCTTTTGAATAGAGTCATTAGCATTATAACCAGCCATGGTCTATACCAGGCTTGTCCAGCTTTCGGCCCGTGGGCTGCCACGCGGCCTGCCAAGCTGTTTTCTGAGGCCTGAGGTGCTGCGACAGGAAATGATAGTAAACACTGTTTACTTTTGTTCCCACCCCTTGTCC
>NW_017729024.1:129919652-129925210 GCF_001723915.1 Gavialis gangeticus
CCCTCCCCCATCCCCTCAGCAGCTTCCTAATGGCTGCTGAAGGGCTGGGGAAGGGACAAGGTTCCCACATGCACTGCGTCAGCTTGACGTTGCCGACATGGTGCAGCTCCTCCCCTCCCCCCTCATTTTGCAGTGTCCCTTCCTAGCCCCGCCCCTTCCTCATTTGCATGCCAGTCCCCACCAGCCGTGTGGGCTGGAGCAGGTCACGGTGCAGTGGGCGGGTGGGCACGGGGGACGCAGATGCCAGCTCGGAGGGATGTTGTGGCTGGGCCTGTGGGAGATGCTGCTGCTGCTGTGGCTGTTGGGGTGGGAAACTGGTGCCACTCCTGCCTCCCCACATCCCCCCGCACCTGCAGACATCGTGCTGGGGTTGGTGAGTCACAGGCTCCGGGGAGGGAGGGAGCCCTGCCGGTCGGGCTCAGGCTGCCCCAGAGGAGAGGGAGCAGGGGGGTGTCCCTGCACATCCTGCACCCCCCAGTAGGATCCCCGCACATCCGCCTGGCTGCTGAGCCCAGACACTCAGGTGTGGGAACATCCTTGAGGCTGCCCAGGTGGTGGGGAGGACACAGCAGGGTCAGGTGGCACCCCTTTACCCCTGCGCCCCGAGGCCACAGCCAGACTGGACAGGCCACACTAGTGGCCACTCGTGCCCCCCAAGCTGGATGTCGCCCTGAGAGAGCGCCTGCAAATAAGAAATTAAAGATCTGTGATGCATTTCAATCAAGTATTTGAAAACTACGAGGCATGAAACCATGGTAATAGAAAGCTCTGCTAACCTTTGGAAAAATCAGATCCCTGCAACAATTCCCTGGAGTAAATACAGCACGATGTCAACAGAGGTTTTGCATTCAAAAATGATTTTTACCCCTCTGCAAATTGTGGCTTTCCATGTGGACAAAGGCAGGGAATTAAGGGTGCAGCAGGGTGGTACACTCCTCTCCAACCCTGCTAGGGGGGTGTTTAAAATAAAACAGTGCTACCAGACCAAATTGTTTTTATTTTGGATTTATTTTGGATAAACCACATTTCCAGACCCATTTCATTGTCACTTCCTGCAACTTCATTGGTGTCAAAGGTCACATGACATCACTTCCTGATGCGATACTGCTTCCTGTGAGGTCTTTGAATATGGCCCGCCGTCTCACTGGGTGATAAAAAGTTCATGATCCGGTCCCACATTCAGAAAGGTTGGACACCCCGGTCTATACATTTCAATTCCTACACACCTCAGGTTCCTGTAACTGTCCCTCCTGAAAAACTTGGGGTGTTCAATGACCCCAGAAACTCATGATCTGCCCAGGGCTGCAGATAATAGCACTTAGTGGAACAATGACTAGACCCCCACAAATTTTCACCCCAAAAAATACCTCCAACCGAGCAGGGGCTGGGGAACAAAGGTGGCTGTGAGGTCCTCATGCTCTTTTTGTGAATAGGTCCCATTAGCACACCAAGAGCTATGCCAGACATTGGGGCACTAGAATCAACAAGTAAAATCACAGTCAGAAATGTCTGAAATCTCCCTACACCTGGTTTTCGATAACGTGATCGGGAAAAAAGCAGGCACTGAGCAGAAAACTAAAATGGCCAAACCCTGAATTAAGGATTGGTGAATAAAGAGATTAACATTAAGAGCCTTGCTCTTTACATTTCAATTCCTACACATCCCAGGTTCCTGTAACCACCCCTCCTGAAAAAACTTGGGGTGTCTGACCTCAGAAATCCATGATCTAACAAGGGCTGCAGATAGTAGTGCTTAGCAGAATGACTAACTAGATCTACCATGAAGTTTCACCCCAGGAAGCACTTCCAATCTGGTATAAGCCGGGGAAGAAATGTAGGTGTGAGGTCCCTGCACTCTTTTTGACTAAGTCCCAATAGTATCACCCCTCTTGTAAAAACTTGGGGTTTTGGGGGATGTCAGTGCTGTCAGTGGTAAAAAGGCAGGTGCTGAGCAGAAGATTGAATGAATGAACCCCAATTTTCCCCTCTTGCTCCCCCCCAGCAGACCAAATAGACCCCAAGGAGCACAGTTGAGCAATTGTTAGGTGAGATGGTGTTGTTGGGGAAGGGAAGGAGCATGTGCTTGAAGGGCCAGCAATTCCTTTTAAACTGCATTGCAAACTGCCAGGCAATGAATTTTGGGCATGTGTGGTAGCAAGTCATTAAGAACTATCCTTCTGGAAAATGGGGCATGTGGGGGACAATTTGGGATGGGCTATGGATTTCAAAAGTGCTCTGTTAGGAAAGGTTACATGAGCAGATTTGCACGAGTGCTAGTACTGAGACACAGTTCACACCTGCATAGATATGCATATGTGGAAAGTCAGACCTGCACAGTAAGGTTCCATACACATGTCTATATAACTGTTGTCAGCCGGGGCCAGAAACCATCTTGCAACTCTGGCCAGAGCATAGCAACCCATCTCTCAGTGAGTCATTTTGGCCTCAAAAATATACTCAGTGGAGGCACTGAAGAACAAGCCATGTCTGCTGGGCTTGGAGCAGCAGCCAGATGCATCTTAAAGCCAGGGCCCCAGCTGGGCCCAGGAAGAACTGTCAGATTTGATTGATATTTGGATTGACCAAAAGGTTCTGGCACAGCTGGAAAATTGATTAAATAAGCCTGTCTATGTATCCATTGCCAAGGAAATGAAGGAGCATGGCCACAACTGGGACTCAGCACAGTGCTGCAGCAAGATGAAGGCCCTTAAATGTGCTATCTATCGGGCCAAGGACCAGAATTCTTGTTTGGGGGCAGGACGCACAGTAGCCCATTCTATGAGCAGCTTTCCTGCATTCTTGCGAAGGATGCAAGTGACACTTGGCTTCAATCTTTCAGCATGATGAGGTTGCAGGATGGCACAGCATCACCTAGCCCACAGGAGTCCACAGACTGTCCTGCCATTGCAGCAAGCAGTGCAATATGTGCTGTGCAGCCTTCAGGCAACCAGTCGGAGCAGGGGGCAGTGCTTGCAGCAGTGCAGGACAGGGAGAACCAAGACTAATTGTCTCGACCCTGACCCCATTCTCCCCGATGCTTTTCCTGCATAACCCAGAGGAGGAAGGACACATCGGATCCCACGAGGTACTGACCCTGGATTTGTGCAACACACCAAAAATTTCAGAGACCCACAGATCAGTGTCGGTGCCAGAGATGCTCAAGGATCCGTGCCCAGGGACTTGTAACTTATGGCAAGGGGCATTAGATCAGTTTGGGGCACTAGGGATTATGTGAATCTCACCCTGCTCTTGCTACATGGCCAAGAGCGGCCAGGAGGGAGGGAGAGTGTTAATTTTGTAAGCAGCAAATATGTCCTCTGCTTGCAGTTGCGCAGTGTTTCACTTATATGGGGGTGGACATGCAGGGCCTTCTCTTAAAGTTGCTTAGGTGGGGGGAAGCATTAATTCATTTACTGGCAGGAATTTGTGCTGCTGAGAGATGTACAATGAACTCCTTAGTGGACTGGGGGGATCTGGGTTCCTGCATAATCATCCTTCACAGGTGCCTGCATTAATTCTCCAAGTAGCAGGGATACTGCTTGTCAATTGCCAATAGTCCATCTGCTACAGGGAGTGGGGACAAGATCTTTAACCATGAACACCTCTTTTTTCCCCATTCCTGTTACCAGCTACCTCATCTACTGGAATTTTGAGATGTTCACCCAAAACGCAGACACCAACACAGACCGAACCTGAACAAATGCGTGAACACCGCTGCAGGCAGCAACGGGCAAGAGAAAGTATGATGGAGGCTTTGGTAGCAGCTTCTGAAATGCAGTTACGGTCTGTGGATGAGTGGTGGGACAAACTCTGCAAGATGTATAAAAAAGGTTGAAGAGCACAAGAGAATTCTTTGACCGGGCCAATAAGTGCTTTAAGAATATCGCCTGGAAGCCAGCAAATGGAGGGCACATTTAGACAGGAGCTCCTTAGACACATAATCCCAGCCCCAATTCATGAGCTTCCCCCCCCAGGGACCACCCATGCAACATCCACTGTGCATGCCTCTATCTGTGAGCTGACACTTGTAAAGAACCCTATCCAGGATCAGCTCCCCCATAGCGACAACCTCAGAGACAGCCGCTGTGTCTTCAAGTGAGGGGTGCACCTACTTTAGCAGGACAAGGAGAATGCCATAGTGCTTTAGGGATGAAGGGGAGGGTGAGACAGGAGGGGCATGGGGGCTGGAGTGAGGAAAGAGTCAATGATCGGTGATGGGTTTTTAGTTGTTAGCGCAGTGCTGATGCTTCTGTAGCAAATCGGGGAGTGAGCATTGTGTTCATGTGTTGTTTTGGTTCTGTTTCAGTTAATGACAGTAAAATAAATGCTTTGGTGAAATTAAAATGAATTTTTGTCCATGTCTGTCTGCTGACCTGGGAAGGGTTGTAGAGGCATGGGTTGTGGTGTGGGAGGTAAACCAAACCAAAGAAAAACAGGCTTGTTTCAGACGCGTTGCGCTAATGAAAGAGGACATGTCCACCTCTGAACTAAGGTGGGGGGCAGGGGTGTTTGCCCAGAATGTGGATGCTGTAAGGTATGGCAGTGAGCAGTAATCAGGGCTGCTGCACTGTGCCCATAACATTTCCTTTGAGCGCATGCACCTTTCCGTCGTTCCCCAGCCACCCCACCCAAAGGGGTAGTATGTGGGAGGTGGGGGCTTTCAAGGCCCAGG
Source organism: Gavialis gangeticus (assembly GCF_001723915.1). Classification (NCBI taxonomy): domain Eukaryota; kingdom Metazoa; phylum Chordata; order Crocodylia; family Gavialidae; genus Gavialis; species Gavialis gangeticus. Next base: position 129,924,325 of record NW_017729024.1, read on the forward strand.
CTTTTATTATTGTGACCAGAGAAAGACACAGTGGCCAAACCAAGGCCAGGTTGTGGGGGGGCTGGCCCAAAATTGTCTTAATGCAGATAGTGCTAATTGGGTGGGTGCTCTAAGCACATCAAGCTTATCAGGGGTCAGAAGCTGACCCAGATGCTTGACAGTGTTTGAGATCAGAACAACTTCAAAACCAGTCAGGAAGGCTTGACAAAATTCTAATTGCCAATACAAGCCAGAAAACCCCCTACCTCTAGCCTTCCACAAGCTAGCAACTCCCCACCCCATCTACACTCCGCCTGTTAAACAGAGGTAACATGAAGTGAAGAATCAAACAAAGCAAATAGAAACTTTTATTTACAAACCAAAAATTAAACAAAATTAAACAAACCACAGAACAACTTTTATAAGATAAAGATGCATAATTACTACATAACAGGAATTTATTTTTACTACTGTAACGGTGCATAAGGCATGAAAAAATCAATCTAAGCAGTAATCATTTCTAAGTAAAAGAACTTGGCTCTAAGGTGGACTTGCAGAGCTTGACTGAGAAGTTGTGGATGGCAGAGCGCAGATCTGCACCTGCCTCCATAACTTCCTGGCAGGGGCAGGGGCAGGGGCAGGGGCAGGAGTGAGGCCAATGACCAACAGGCATAAAATTGTTGCCAGGAGTCTTGTCATTATTTGCCAGTCCTGCTGGGTCTTCATAGAATCATAGAAGTAGGGTCGGAAGGAACCTTGTAGATCTTCAAGTCTGACCCCCCGCCTGGGCGGGAGAAAAGACTGGACTCAAATGAGTCCAGCCAGGTAGGCATCAAGCCTCTTCTTAAAGATCCCCAGGGTAGGAGCCAGCACCACTTCCCTAGGAAGTTGGTTCCAGCTCCTAGCC
>NW_017729024.1:129925929-129927913 GCF_001723915.1 Gavialis gangeticus
GGGCCCTGCAATAACCCCAGCTAGCTCCCTCAACACCCTGGGGTGGAGAGCATCTGGACCCGCTGACTTGAACACGTCCAGCCCCTCCAGAAGCTCTCTAACCTGGTCCTCCCCAACCTGAGGTCTGGAGGCGTTTCCCTCGAGTCCATCTGGCATCACAGCGAGGAAGTCCTGGTCCCTGCACAAGAAAACAGAAGTGAAGAATTGGTTAAAGAGTTCCGCTTTCTCCTCTGGCGCAACCACCAGATTGCCCAGTGTACTTTGCAGGGGCCCCACATTACCCAGTGCCTTCTTCATCCTCCCTATGTATTTGAAAAAGGACTTTTTATTATCCTTGATCTTGGACGCTAGTCCTAGCTCTATGTCCGCCTTAGCTTTCCTGACAGCCCCCCTACAGGCCCAAGCAGAGGAGGTATACTTCTCTTTGGAGATAGCACCCCCCTTCCACTGGGTGTACGCTGCCTTTTTGGCAAGCAGGCATTCCCTGCTTGGAATGCCTCTTGGACTCAGTGCAGCTCCTTTCGTGCTATGCAGCCATGAATCTGCCCATAGCTAGATGCCTCACCATCACAGGTGGCCAATGCTCACAGTCCCTGAGGACATTCATAATCCTGTCAGTTCATGCATCGGCGGCAGCCTACCTCAGTAGCTTGTGTGTCCTTGGCAGTGGCATTGCAAGCAGAGCTGACAATCAAGAAATGTGGGAAATAGAGTGAATTAAGGATGCTTGGTACTCTAAAAAGATGCACTCAGTGAATCTTGTGAATGAATAAGAAGCGGTCAGCCCAAAATGATGAAGGAGGGGTGCCTGGCCATGGGTAGTATCAGGCTCTGACTGGCTGCAAACAAACGGCCACCAATGCACCTCCCTGCTGTTCCCTGTAGCTCTGTGCACTGCTCACTAACTCCCAGGGTCTTTAAAGCACTGTCCTACATCATCTCCCTCCCCTCTTTCACTTCAAAGCCCAGGTGAAGGTCCAATTGGGCCTAGACCTATGTGCCCCAGTCTGCTCCATTCTTCCATGAACATCAGACATCTCAGATCACTAAGGGGTACCCCAGGGAGCTGTGCTCAATTTATAGGTCTTGAAGTGACTTGGCCAAGGGAAGTTCACCCCACTCCAATCCCATTGTGTCTGTGCAGATTTTGGAAAGCAGACATGCTGTGCAACTGTTGCAGCTTTTGTTGCCAATGAGCAGGGTTCATCTGGGACATTTTGGCACCAAGCAAGGTCAAGCCCGAAGGGTGGGGAGGAGGAATCTGTCTGCACCTGTGCAACTTCTGGTATCTTATGGGAATGCATATTATGGACATGTTTTAGCCCTGTGTATGCCATGGCACAGTAGCAGGCTGGCCAGTAACCCATGTGTCAAGACACCACTCCCAGCAGGACCTGATCTGAAATGCTGAGCAGCTGAGACATAGCCAGTGAGCAGTGACATACCTAGACTCCTGGTGGTCCCAGGTGAACTTTTAGTATCAGGCCCCCCTCTGCTAGAGATAATGTTAATAATAATTGGACAGTGGGCCATTTTTGAGCCCCCTTTCTGTCCAGGCACCCGGTCACCCATACCTGCGTCTGGCCCTGCTCATGAGTGAATGAATGGTGACAGAACTCACCTATGAGGAGAGACTGAGGGACCTGAACCTGTTCAGCCTCAGCAAGAGGAGGCTGAGGGGGGACCTGGTGGCTGCCTACAAACTCATCAGGGGAGATCAACAGCAAACAGGTAGAGCCCTTTTCTCCCCAGCACCACCTGGGGTGACGAGGAACAATGGTAATAAGCTGATGGAGAATAGGTTTAGGTTAGAGATCAGAAGGCAATATTTTACAGTTAGGGTGGCCAAAATCTGGAACCAGCTTCCCAGGGAAGTGGTCCTTGCCTCTACCTTGGGCAAATTCAAGAGGGGGTTGGATGATCACCTGTCTGGGGTCTTGTGAACCCAGCATTCATTCCTGCCTGTGGCAGGGGGTCAGGCTAG
>NW_017729024.1:129928217-129928794 GCF_001723915.1 Gavialis gangeticus
GTTGGATGATCACCTGTCTGGGGTCTTGTGAACCCAGCATTCATTCCTGCCTGTGGCAGGGGGTCATGCTGGATGATCTGTTCAGGTCCCTCCTTGACCCTAGCTACTGTGAAACTATGAAACCTGCTATTCATAAAGCAGGTGTGCTTAAGGCTCGTGATCAGGTTCACAGCACTCTGCTTGTTGGGCTTACATAAAACTGGGAAGTGAATTAATGGCATTAAGGGGACCATTATGTCACAGCCAGCTGAAAAGGGATGTTTTACAGGCGCATGGGTTCATCAGGGCTGTTCCCATAAAATACCACCAGGGTGCACCAGGAAGTTTCTGCCCTCCTAGAACTGCAGGTCAGCTTCAGGGGGGAGACACTGCACACCAAAACAAAACTAGTGCCAACACTTCCAATCCAAGATAGCTTGCATGGATTATAGGAAATCAGTGGAACCTTGAATCAGAATCCCCCAGGAGAGCACGCAAAACAGCATAGCTTTCTTGCTCTGTCTTCCTCCATATGATGTCTTGGTTATCCCAAATTGACGGATTGATGGGGGTGGTTCTTTCGCAATTTACTAATGAA
>NW_017729024.1:129933794-129957442 GCF_001723915.1 Gavialis gangeticus
TGCTATGATGCCTTTCACTGGCACAAGTCATTTTTATTCTGTTGAGTGGTTTCATGACACCACTCACAGCATTAACCCCAAGTTAAGGTGTCCAGCATTCAATAGCATGCTTCACTGTGTGGTATTTCAATAATAGTGCTGAGGGGGTCAAGATACACCATGCACAGCATTATCTCCAATGATGGAGAAGGGAGCACATACAACACACACTGATCAATCTGCAAAAGAGCCTGGGATCACCCCAATCTGCAACCCCCCAACACACCCAAGGGCCCTTTGGACACCCACCACACCAAGTGAAATAGGAGACAACAATGACAGATTGGTATCTTTTAATTCTTTATTTAATAAAATAATAATAAGAGGTCAGCAGAAGCTTGGTTCATGTCAGGCTCTGCAACTACACCTGGTGCCGTAAAACATTCATTACACACAAATACCTGCAAATGGTAGCGACACTTGGTGGACAAGGAAGCTCACTCCACAAAAGTTATAGCAACACCTGATGGATAAAGGGGCTCACTACACGTCATTCAGTGACTTGCCATGTACACATGACATTAATAGCTGCACTGTTCCCAGTTGCGTCGTTGCAGACTAAATTACATTGGGGTGAGGGTTAGTTTGTGATGATGCAAACTCATTTAAATTGCCAAAAACTTGCGTATGTGTAGTGTGTAATGCCATTAGGCCACACAAAGGGAAATTTTCGTCACGTGTACATTGTCTGGGCATCATGTGTACAAGCACCCTTTGACATCAGTAAGATTAGTCATGGACTACAGTTACCATCCTTTGTGAGCGTGGGCCACCATGGTTTTACTTGAGACTAACTGGAATGAAAAATACCATATGTTCTGAGTACCACACACCTACAAATAAGACAGTTCCTTTGTTTAGGGAAGGCAGAATAAAGAAAAGATTTTTTTGAGAGTTGTGGCTGAACAAGGTTGCATGGAACAGGGATAGAATCTACTTTTCGGTCACTCGTTGCAAACTCTGCAGCACAAGCTTTAACCCCATCAGAGCTGCTTAATAGCCAAAAACTGCTGCCAATTGGGCAGCAGCTGTGATGGGGTTAAAGCGTGCACTGCGGAGTTTGCAGTGAGAGTGAGTGATGTGAGCGAACTGCCCCTCCTCCATGTGGGTGAGAAGGGAAGGGAATTCAGCACAACTTTCAGCAGCTGTTGCAGCACCCCAGTGCCTCCATTCTGACTAAGTTATGGAAATCAGCTTCCTCACTTAAAATACACACCCCAAATTAGGAGGGGTTAATTTGGCAGGTGGGGGAGAGGAAAATGCATGCGGTTTTATTGTGAGTGATTTGTGTTTCTAAGAGATTTTGCTTCCATTCAGAATTAAAGGATGGGCATGCACATTGAAATGTTCTTGGAACATAGGTTGTGCATCAGATGTTTATTTTTTACCATTACCTATTTAGCTGGTTTCCTAAAACAAAATGATAAAATGCACAGTTGCTTAAAATGTGCAGTTGCTTAAAATGTGCATGGCACTAGGCAATGTTGTGTTGGCAAGTAAAGTCAGTACAATAGAAAAATATTATAGCATTAGCTACAAACAGTTTTAAACAGACTATAAATAATGATTTAAAAGCAATTGACCTATTTCATGTTTTGCCTCCGATTCTTTTTTAGAGATTTATGGAGAATAGCAGCATAACTGCTTGTTACAATGAATTGATTCAACTAGAACATGGGGAAGTGCGGTCTCAATTCAAACTACGGTATGTAGAAGTACAGGACACTACAAACATAAAATATTGTAATTACAGAGTTCTTGATCCTATATCACTTTACCTTCTGACATCTCTCTGGTCAGTTATATACATCACATCTGTATTTTAACTTTACTGAAGGTGGTGAAAATAAGGAGTAATATTATTGTTTCAGTCAGACAGACCTAGAGTTTTATTATTCAGTACTCTGGGAATTATTTTTCTATGCTTCTGATTGACTATGGATTCCAGGTACAATATTTGGCATTTAGAGAAGTTGTCACAAATATTATCAATTCTTATATTTATGTTCCCTCCCATCTTAATATGACCTCTGATCCTGAATCTGAACTGCAAGCCAGCTATATCTTTAAGGCATCATTCTTAATGTTGGTCAGGATGAAATGTCAGTTTATAAATATATTATTCTAGTAGAAATAAAATAAGCAAATTATAAAATTCACTTGGGGGGGCAATTTCAGAGAAAGTACATCACAAATCAGAGTCTGCATTGTATATCATAAAACTCCAAGAAGGTAGTTTATTGTTCATCTGTTCTATTATCTTCTTACTGCCTGTGACATCCTGACATTTGAGATGGAGTGAAAACTACAGACCTCAAGATTTGTCTCTTTCTTCACTCTGATGAAACTTTCATCGACTTCAGTAAAGAGCTTTGTCATGGTAAAAAATTAAAAATTAGAGTTGTATTACATGATAGTTTTTCTTAATCATGTTTAGTTCTACATTTAACATACATGCCTTTGTATACACAAACATATTTTTGGTTATATTACATAAATAACACACTTTTAGAAAAAATATTCTTCAACAAATATCAAGGAGGAGTACTCTTCAGTGGTAAAACATGGAAAAAAATCATTTTTTTCTGTGAATTTGGGTTCTCTAAAGGTGTGCTCCAATACTTCTTTATTAACTGACCTGATCTTTTGCTTGAACCAGATGGAACAAAACTGGGCTATTTTACAGAGTCTGAATTATGTCCATATATTGTATGTTTTTTACAGCATTGTTTTCCCAAGGGGTGTTAAGATGACGTCTGAGCTTGCACAAACTTTTCCCATTTGCAAATTTATCATCATGTACACACATAATAACTTTGCACAGGGAAGCATGATTTGTATATATCATAAGTTATACATGCAAAATTGCCAGCAGTTTCAAATCATCTTTTAAAATTACACATTTGATTTCTGTTTAATTTCTAACCATGAATAGATGAAACATTTTGAATGAATAAAACGGTACAGAATAGAACAAGGTAAATGCCAGATAAAATTATTAAATTAATGTTTTTCAGCCAGCCACTGAGTGAAAAACTATCTACTTGGGTTATTTATCAATTGCATTATTGAATGAAGAATGTTTCAGTAGCCTTCCAGCAATTTCCTTTTACTATTGGTCAGGTGTTCACATGATTTTGGACCAAAGCTAGCTCTGGTGTAAGTACAGTAATAAGGAAACGTTCAGAAGTTACATTGTGTGCTTTCTAGTGGACCTGATTCCTGGGTGATGCTCCTGGTCTGTCAGTTACAACAACATTAAAAATCCACATTATCCAAAATTCAGTCTTTTACAAAGCAATTAATGTATGCTACCCACTGTATCAGTCATTTGTGTTAAGGGTAATGGGTACAGAGAAGAACAGGAATACTGTGGTTTATTAAAAGAAAAAAATTTTCAGATAACTAAAATGTAACTTCCAAGATTACCAGCTTCATACTTAGCAAACAGTGTTATAGTAGATTTTTATCATCTAGCCACGTGGAAAGTTACATTCATGCCAAGGACTGAAATACATGCAATTAACATACTTAATTCTTACCTGAGAAAAGTTACCTCTTTACTCTTTTTGTACCTTTTACCCATGGAATCTCCTGTCCACTAATGTTTGTCAGAAACATACAGAAATAAAGGAACAAAGGATTAAAAAAAAACCCAATAGGCATTGCTTACATGTCATCATATTGAACATGCCCTCACATTTCCTCGTCTGTTTTATTTTGTTTTCTTTTCCATTAATGGTGATACCCTCCTTGTTGAGAGTGCAAAACCAGGATGCTTTAATATGTCAAATGCTGTTCCCGAGTACAGAATGGTAATACAGCATGAACACATGCTGCATTAACAGTGTTAATTATCAATACAAAAAAAAAATTCCCGAATCTGGGAAATACGACTCATGTAGATTACCAGAGACATAGTTAGTCATGTTAGTCTGAAGTCACGCAGAAGCCAGGGTAGACTTGCATCTTTATAGAATAACTAAATCAGAAATGTATAGCATAAACCAGGGATGGGAATTATTTCGGCTGGAGGGCCACTTAATGAGTTTTGGTGAGCTGTTGAGGGCTACAAGGTACGCCTTTTGTCAAGTTGTTAAGCCCCTCCCCTTGACAGGAGCCCTGCCCCCTGGCCACCATCTTGGGACTGGAAGTCCCACCCCTAGCCCCATAGGGAAGTCCCTCTCTTTGCCTGAAAGGTACTCCTTTTGGGAGGGAGGTTTGCAGTCTTGGAACCAGAAGTCCCGCTCTGTCACACAGTCCGTGACATAAGAAGACTTGCCCACCCGACACCACATGCCACCTCCCTTGCTGCCATGTTGGTCCCAGAATCCCCGCCCCCTCATCACATCAGAAGGCCAAGTCACCTGCCCCCAAACCCTGCCCCCCTCACTGCCATGTTGGTTCCAAAATCCCCTGCTCCCATCACATGGTCCCTAGGCAGAAGCTTCCTCTTCCCAGCACCCCCTGCTTTGGGTCTGGGGGGCAGAACAGGCTGGGAAGTGGTGGTCAACTGCCTACCAACTGGGGCTGGAACCTACCACACAGAAGACAGAGAGAAGCCAGCTTTCAGAGGGGCAGTGGTGGTCCGGAGATAATTTTACTTCAGAGAAGCAGGCGCAGGCTGGATAGAATCTCTTGGTGGGACGGATACAGCCTTCAGGCCGTATTTTGTCCACCTCTGGCATAAGCTTTAAAATGAGCATAAGCCTATGCTATACATCTCTGATTTAATTAGTCTGTAAACATGCAAATCTACCCAGCCGTCATAAGGATTGCCACACTTCTCTGCAGGTTTATTTAAAATAGCCATCTGCTAATGAAGGTTTAAAGTCCACATAAAAATTGGAAACCAGTAGTGTCAGTCTCTAGATGTATTTAATCTACCTGATTTACTATATTTTTTCACCTAGATTGTTTAAAAAAACCGTAGTCATTTTCTTCAATTCATTTTCCTTGAACTAAATTACATAAAATCTGTCTACTTTAAGCTTTTTCTTCTTATTTACACATTAGCAATGTGCATCTTACTGTAGCATGTTGGAGTCCCTAGTTAGGCCATGTTGCCCTTGCAACTCCTGCTCTGATCTGGCCTGCTGGGTCCCTTTCCTTTTCCCTCTCCTACCATGCCTTGATGTATTGAGTTGATTGGTGAAAAGGGAGGCTGCCCTCAGGTCCCAGGTCAAGCCCTTGTCTGTCTTTTGGCCAGCAGGTCTCTCTCAGACTCTGCTGGTCCCAGTCCTGCCCCTCACACACTAAGTAGGCCCTCTTGGCCCACCTGTGCCCCCAGGGCACCCCAGGGCACCTATCATCTTAAGGGCTATTCATGACCTCCAGCTACCTCCATACTCACGCACATGACTCACATGTTATCAGTCAATCACTCTTATCAGCCCTGGTTAGACCTCTGCCCTCGTTGGGGCCTTAGCCTTCCTGGCCTCCACCCCTTTCTTCTGGCTGGGCTCCTTAGCTCAGGCCCACTGCACCAGACTTGGCTTCTTGGGCACTGGGACTGTTGGCCCTCCCATACTAGGCTTCTGCTGTCCTTTGGCTTAAGCCTACTCTGCTTCCTGAGCCCAACCCCCTGCAAGGGCTCAAAACACCAGTGTACCCCTGGCACCCCACTGTGGGTTAACTGGAATGTACCTCTTGAGTGCCCCGCTGGGGCCTTCTCACATGCCCCTACAGCCACATCCAAACCACCAGTCTGAACTTTAAACTGAAATACAAGCACCCAGGTTATAACTAAGCCATTCCCATACTGGATTTAAACATAAACAATTCACCACAGAGCTCTTCCCCATACAGGGGCATACTTTCCCAATGGCTCTAAGCACCTTACTGGCAGTCCCAGGGCAGCTAATGTGTCAGCCAGGTACTCCTCTCTGGCCTTCCCAGACAAGAGCTCTTCTCCCTGCTGCCTGCAAAGCCACACTGACTGCCTGGGCTCAGGCCCTGGCTTTATGTACCTCCTGTGCCCTGCCCCTTTCTGTCAGGTATCTCTCTAGCCACCTATAGGGATTTCCATTCTAGGCCTGCTGACCAGGCTGCTATCAGGGCAGTTTACTGCTGCTACCCTTGCTGCCTTAGCAATGTCCCTACTGCTCATGTGGGGCTCGGCAGCCGACCCCACAATAGGCACTCTCAGCCTATGAGTCCCTGGTTGCCTATTCCTATACATATTGTGTAGTCTGCCCCCCAGCACCTTGTGATGTTCCTGCTGCTGTCTCTACCCTCAAGTAAGCAGAGCCTCTGGCTTTGTTACATTTACCACCATCTTTCACATAACCTCTGAATTTTAACACACATTTTTAAGCCCACAATTATACAACTAGCTTTTGTCACTCATAGTAACGTATTTCTCAGAAGGAAGGATTTTTCCCAGCAGGCTAGTGTTTTGAATGAGTTTGGCATAAAATTCTAAATAAGTAACACCATCAAACTGTGTTATGAGTGTTAGTGTTCATGCTTAGTTGACTTTTTTTCTGTTTTCTTCAAATACGTTTCATCAAAGTATAGTAGGGTTGCAGTCTTGTTGTAGCTGTAATAGTCCAGGCTATATGAGAAGCAAGGTTTTAATGGGAATATCTTTTATTGGACTAGCTGTATAGCTGGGAGAGCTCATTAGACAAACTTTCAGAAACAAAGCACACTTCTTCAAATTGGACGTTAATTCTACTGGACTACTTGTTTCTGGTGAATGCTCAAAAATTATGCATTTTTTTAAAAAGTTGATTAAGAGTGAGGGCCTTTCAGGTGGGAATTTCTGGCTTTGCTAGTTTGGGCTGCAATTTAAATTATTCACATCCAATATTGTGGTCTGAATAATAGTATTTGCATAATATTCCTATTTATTCTCTTGAAAGATAATCATTTTGTGTCATTTTTTTAGAGACCAACTCTTTTTGAGCTACGTTAGTTGATATGAGACAGAATCATATTATGATGCTACTTTGGTTACTAGGGAATCCACTGTAAAACGACAATTGAGTAGGGAAGACTTTTGTTGAGTTCATTAGACCATTTGTATAGAGTTGGCATGACATACATGCGTATATGTTTCAGTCAATCATAGATAAGAGTAGTAGTAGTAGTTTGTCAAAGAAGACCAAATAAGTTTCTTTTAGTATAGACCACACGTTACAATAAACCTAGTTTTTCCTGTAAATAGCTACTGGCTGAATTGAGCTTTGGCTCAATTTCACATTCTATATATGTTATCATGTAAGGTAATCCATATTCCCTTTTTAGGAAAAACTGGGATTTTCTCTCTATGTTACTTCAAGGTGTGCTGAAGAGACAGAAAACTGACATAAATATTTACTGGAAGTAATAAGGACTAGGACATGCAAAAATCAAGCTGTCAGAAAGAATTTGTTGACTAGAACTTTGAAATAGCTATATAGTCTCCTCTGTTGACGTTGATCAATAGCCTATGTGGGTAATGAAGTCTTCTCTAATATACTGGTATTTTTATATGTATCAACTACAGTGATTATTGTACTCACTAGTCTTTTAATGATCACTACACTTTAATCTTGATGTAAGAGCCTGTAGTAATTAGTTGACTTTTAGTTGTTTGCTGTGGAAAGTAAGTTTGAGGGGGGTGGGGGGGAGAAGAAACCTACTATTAGAAAGGTGTAATATCCAAGATAAATTTTACAATGTAAATAACAGTAACAATTATTAAGTCTCAGAAACGTATGAAAACTGAATTTCCTGAGATAATGTTTATAGTAGAAAGAGTTGCATGGTTTTGTCAAAAGAGATTTTTAACACGAATCATCTACTAATAAGCATCAAGTAACCCCATATTATAGTCAGCAATGGAAAGTATAGTAGTAAAACTAATGTGAAACATTTGCTAATTGCAGGGCTTGTAATTCAGTATTTACAGCACTAGACCAGTGTCAGGAAGCTATAGAAATAACCAGCGAAGATCATGTTATTCAGGTATGGAAAAGATCATTTATTTGAATATCTGGGGGGGAACACTATTCACTACTCTTTACTTTCCTTGCATCAGTTTCATTGATCATTGGAAAGGTTGAACAATGAAACCACATAGAATGACCTGCTTGTTTTTGTATTTTGCGTGTTAGCATTGGTTGCATTTTAAGGCCTTCCATTCGCTGACCCTGCAGAAATTTGATTTAAGTCATCCCCAGGATTTTTAGTTATGTTTTTATTTTTAAATACAAAGCTGAGAAAGGAAAAGCAGATCTGAAAAAATACTACTCAAGGAGTACATTTACAGTCTGTCCAGTGTTGAGGCAATAAGAGAACAAGATGTCCTTGAGAGTCAAGTACTCCTTTTTTACCTTAACAAAAAATGTATAAGTATTTTTTGTTGTTGTCCAGTCAAATGCTCTGTGCAACTATTTTCCACTCACGTGGCACTTGATATTAGAAGCATGAGGATGGGGCACACCAATAAACAAGAGCCTAGTAATGGCTTCAGGCTGAGACAGACAGTACCTGAATGATTGACAAGACATATTTTTTTCTTTTTCCTATGGGTTCTCCCTTTTGCTGTCTTGCCTCATGACACTTCGATGAGTATTCTTGTTGTTATAGCTAACAGGGCAAATCGACATGTGAAATTTTTATGTGATACACTACAAGCACCAGAAACATGCCAGTATACTATTGTTGTGCAATTTGTAATTTGATCAGTAGCACCAGCACTCAATTTGCTATTTTCACAGGAAATAGCACTGACCACCTACTCACTGCCCTTTATGCAGATCACAGCAAATATGACCAAAAAAAAATAAAAAGTTGAAGACGTTCTTTGAAGTAAAAAAGCACAGATTTGCGTAAGCAGTAGTCATAAGCTTTTTTTGCTTTATGAAAACTTTCATGAGTGTTTAAATTTGTTTGCTTGTAAGAATCTACACATAGCAAAAATATGTGAAATCAGTAGCATAACTTGATGTAGGTGATCCTAAGGGTGGTGCCTGGAAGGGGATAGGATAGGACGAGAGAGAGAGGGCAGACCCCCAGGGCCTCTCACTACAACCTACCTTGCTGCTGCCTGCCTATTCCGTTGCCTCGCTCTGCTGGCACTTTCGGGCTCCATGAAGCTGTGGGCACAGGCAGTGGGCGTCATAGGGTGCAAGGCATTCTGAAACATGCAGTTTTAGAGAGCACCAATGGAGTTTCCTGCTACTGCCAAATTCAGCTTCTTTTTTTGCCCTCTACGCATGTACTCCAATGGCTCTCTGCTTTGTTCCTATGCCTGCAATCTGAAGGGGGAAGGAGGGTGTGGAAGGGTAAAAGACAGTTGCATAGGGCACATTTTTTCCACGCTATGCCTCTGTCTCAAATGGTCACTTGTATTTACTTGAAAGTTACACAGTCTTTTTCATGGGTATCTTGAAACTTTTGTTTTCCTTTCTATTTCTACTTGCATATATATTTCTGTCATCCAAACAGGAAAGAGGTTACTGTGCACTTAAAGTGACTAGTCCCATTCCATATCCAGTGAAACTCACCCATTTTGAAAAAGACAGTGTGGGGCCTAGGTAATACTTAAACCTCACCTATTTTGACATCTTAAGTTAGATTTTAGGGGTACCATGGGCTTTGACCTGGCCTTCTGCATAGGTCTGAATTTCACCTCTGGGAGAAAATGGAAAGCACAGCTGATGGGAATACTTAATAACAGTAAATATGCCCAGAGGCCTAAAATATATAGTGTTGGAAAAAATATAGATAGCAAGCTTTTGTTAAAAAAAAAACACATGAAAGAAAAATGAGAAGGGGGAGGGAATTCTGTTTATGGATAACTGGCGAACAGGTAAAGTGGTTAAATTTGCCAAACCTATTACTTGCTATGAATAGATCACTCAGCCTTGATTATAGTGTATTGAATAATAAGAAGAGAGGTTGAGTGTGGGTGTTTTTTAATTAAAGATCTCAGGCCAAATTCTGCACTGGTGTACGACCTATATAATCCCTTGATTTATTTCTGCTTCTTCACACATCATCCATGTGTTAGAACCCATCCAGAATCCTACAGACTTTCAATGGGAGCAAGGTCAGGCCTTGACGAAAAATGCTTGCTCTGGTAAGAAGCAAACTGTGGGCTATACTACGTGCATTTTTATAACAGAAATAGCTGTTGGTATAATGCATGGTACAACACTTTGTTTTATTATCAAAATGTTTTGACATTTATGTATTTTGCGTAAATGCTTTCCTATTTCTCATCTTTAACTAAAATCAAAGAACTTCTTTTGACAGTATGTCAATCCAGCCTTTGAACGCATGATGGGGTATCACAAGGGAGAGCTTATAGGAAAAGAACTTACTGAACTACCAAAAAGTGATAAAAACCGTGCAGACCTTTTAGATACAATCAACACATGTATCAAAAAAGGGAAGGTAGGTAAATAAGGATAAAGTTGAACAAAACTCATTTATATTTCTATACTGCCTTGTTTAGATTTTATTAGAATTGAAAATGCCACGTCTCAGCTCTGCTCATAAATCACAAATGTATATGCAAGCAGGTTAGGGTGGCACCTTATAGGTTAGCTTTTGTCTACACTGGGCAACTGAATGAATTAAATTAGTCTCTAAGGTATCCCCCTACCCTACCTTCTGCTTCACTTCAGATTAACATGCTCAACTACTTCTCTCACAAATGTTTAGTCAGAACTCAGTCCCCTTTGGGGGATATTTGGCCACAACGGACCATGATACCCATATCCATACCCCACGTGGCCTGAGGGCATGGCTGGGATCCCCTGTGCTAGTTAGCAGAGCCAGGTGCTATATGGACAGTCAGCTGACCTCCAGATCAGGAAGCAAGGGTGTTGTAAGGTGCTTTTAAAAAAGCTTTCCTTGCTCTCCACCTCCAATTTGCACCAACTACCATTGGGTCACAACCTGAGGTATAATCTGGGATGTAATCTTTATTACACCATTTAAAGTGCTTATCTGTCTGGATATCAAAATGACCCATTCCAGATTGCCATATTCCAAAAGAAAGCTTGTCTACATGTGTTAGAAATGGCTTCTCTTGTTCAGTTTAGCCTATTGATAGCCAATCTGAATGACAACATTGAATTTAAAAAATCTTGCATTTTTTTTTCATGGAAGCAGCTGACCCCAACCTAACCTGCATGCACTGTAGTCAGTGGAAATTTTGCTCTTCATACAGTGAAGTAGATTCAGATCCACCTTTGATGCTACCTCATTGCTCCCTCTACACAGACTTCTTCCCAAAAGGACTTGGTGTTTAACCCGTGACTTCCTACATCTGTTCCAGAGGATACCCAACATCAGTGTTGTGTGAAGCCCTTAACCTTTACTGATCTGCATGCAATGAGGATGTAATTACAGGGCTGAAAAATCTGGGTTTTTTGTGTTCCAGTTTCACTCATCCATACTGGTAAAAGTGTAGGTGAGAAATAAAGCTAAAGGCTTAAGGAGACTGCTTAAGATCAGAAGTAGCTGGCAAACCTCACAATGTGCAGTATTACTAACCTCAAGTGCTCAAGAGAAATTATAGGAATTCTGGACTCTTAAAGAAAATGCATGGCTGACTTCCCTATCAGATAATTATAGAAAATATCCATTAAACATGGTATTCTGAAATACTCTGTCAGAATACAGCCATACTTTTAAAATCAAAATGTAATGAAATCTAATTTAAAATATACTTAGAAGTTCTCATTACATTTGTTTAGGAATGGCAAGGGATTTATTACGCAAGAAGGAAATCAGGAGACAGTATTCAACAACATGTAAAGATAACACCTGTGATTGGTCAAGGAGGGTAAGTAGTTTACCCAAAAAGCAAGCTTTAGTTTGTTTTCACAATATGTGAATGAGACTGTTTTGCATACCTGAGACTTTAGTATGGAAACCCTTGTGTGCTCAATACGTGGATAAATGTTGATTAGACTGTTGCTTATTCTTTGTAAGCTACCTAGAGGGTTAGTAGCATTATCAAAGTTAAATGACAGGGCACCAAATTCTAGGCTGATGAACATCTATTACAGCCCCACTGAAATTAATGCAGCTGTGTGGTTGTGGACAAGGACTCAGATTTTAGCAAAAGACCCATGTTTAAAATTGTAGGAGAGGAGTCAAATAGCAATAATAATAAATTGTTAGAATATCACTAAGAAGCCTGCAGATGAATGTTTAGTGGCATGGTACTATCAAAAGATTAATAAAGCACCTTCTTAAATATAATTTTAAGAAAGATTTGCCCTAGTATCCAAACTGTAAGTAAACCATTCAGGCAGGCTGACCCTTTAGGTGAAGGCTTTCTTTTCTTGTTCATGAGCATGCTTTGCTGTCCTTGCAGTTACACACGCATGGCCAAGTTCTACTCTCAGGTATGCAAATGAACCTCCCACAGAGGTATACAAAACAAGTTACCAAGGACAGAACTTGGCCATGAAATAAAAAGAGTGCTCTTCACCTGGTAATCTGTTTTATGCTTTGATTTTTGTGTCTGGTTTCATGTGATCACCACGGTCTCTGCTTTAAACAGGGAGAGGAATGTGTTAATTTAAGCGTGCCACTTTGTGTCTGTCTTAATAATTTCATGGAGTAACAATCTGTTATTTATATTTCTAGGAAAATTAGACATTTTGTGTCTATCAAGAAGCTGTGTTATACCAATGAAAACAATAAGCAGGTATTTGTAGTACTTTTTGCTACTTTTCTATTTATGACCAATCTATTAATTTCTAAAACAAAATTATAAAATGGTCAAATCCTCTTGAAAAATGCTGCAGGTAGTATGCTCTGACTGGAGCAGGGAAGGCAGTCAGGCTCATGTTTCTCTGGTAGGTAAGTATGTCCATCCAGGACATGATTTCATGGAGCAAGTCTTGAGGACACATGCTAGAACCCTTCCTGCTGCCCCTCTGAATGGAAGCTGTTTGTATCATGCCAACATTAATGCATGCCTTCTCTACCCTGCAGTCTTCAGAATGTCACATATGTGCTGACAAGTTAATTAACAACCTCTAGACCTATTCTATAGTTGGTAAATTTATCATGTTCAAGAACACAGAAACAAATCTGTTCTAACCGCCACAATGTTAAATATACTTTTCCCTTTAATGTGGATAAAGATATTTGTGCTTAAAAAGTGTTAGCCAGTTATTTTTAATTCTATGGACTTATTATTGTAATATATCTTCTGCATGCATGGGGCAACTTCTACTTTTGGATGAAATGGACATATAGGGCATGTCCCCACGAGCCAGAATGTGCATTCCCCAGGGACAACTAGCAGCGGCACATAGTTGTCCCTGGGGAACGCCTCTGCACATGTACACATTGGTGTGTGGCAGATTGCCCCAGGTGGGCTAGGGGAGGCTGGGAACAGCACCTGGGCTGGTCCCAGCAGCCTGTCCTGGGGGCCTCCTGGGGCTCTAGCAACAGTGATCAGGATACGTGGAGCCTGCCACTACATGCACATCTTTTTTCTGGCGCAGGTTTTTTTGACACTGGGATCTCCTGGTATCAAAAAGCTCACTGCACTGCAAATTAGCAGCGTGGCAAATGCCTGCATATGCAGTACATATGGTTTGTGGTGCCGCACACAGGTGCCACATGCTAGACAGGCCACACTAGACAAGCCACAGGCCCCTGGACCACCTTTATAGATTCTGTCCTGCTCTGCTCTGTATGGGCACCCCCCACCCAGCTGCTGCCCCATGTGGGAATGATCTCTCCCTCTGCATGGCCCCAATTCCTCCCACCCCAACCCTATGCTCATCCTAGCCTCATCCTTAGTTCCCCACACTACACAGCACTGCCCCACTCTTTTGCATGAGGGTAGGAAGCAGCAGCCAGGGAAGGGAGAAAGAGCTCAGAGGCTTCAGATCGTATTGCCACTAGAGTGATGGGGAGGAGCAGTGGGAGCAGAGACTCAATCAGAGTCCAGGGGCTGCAACTTAATATCTCATGGGCTCCGTGTGGCCTGTCAGCTGCCAACTGGGCAATCCTTTCATAGATTCATAGATTGTAAGAGGCTGGAGGGGACCTCGCAAGATCATCAGGTCCAGCCCTTCTGCATTAGGCAGGAAAGACAGCTGGGATCAGGTGACCCCAGCAAGGTGACTGTCCAGTCTCCTCTTGAAGATTTCCAGGGCAGGTGATTGAACCACCTCTGGAGGGAGTTTATTCTGCAGTCTGGACACCCTAACTGTGAAGAAGTTTTTCCTAGAGTTAAACCTGAAACAGTCTTCCAGGAGTTTGTGGCCATTACTCCTGGTTTTCCCCAAGGGTGCCCTGGTGCACAGTTGTTCACTGAGCCCTTGATGTGTTCCCCTGATATAGTGGTAAGCTGCTACCAAGCCCCTCTCAGCCTTCTATTTTTTAGGCTGAAGAGGCCCAAGTCCCTCAGCCTTTCCTCATATGGCTTGCCTTGCAGGTCTCTGGTCATACAGGTGGCTTTTCTCTGGACTCTCTCAAGCTTTTCCACATCCTTGTGGAAGTGTAGTGCTCAGAACTGAATGCAGTACTCCAACTGTAGTCTCACCAACGCTGAGTAAAGCAGAAGAATCATTTCCTTGGTTTTGCTTGAGATGCATCGGTTGATGCATGTCAGAGTATTGTTTGCCCTGCTGGCTACAGCATCGCACTGACGGCTTATGTTCATACTGTGGTCTATTATTTCCCCTACGTCCCTTTCAGTTGTGGTGCTTGTCAAATTGGCGCCACTGAGCCTGTAAGTATGTTGGGGATTGTTCATTGCCAGATGGAGCACTTTACACTTCTCAAAGTTGAACTTCATCTGGTTCTGATCCGCCCATCTTGCCAGCCTGTCTAGGTCAGCCTGTTTCTACAGCCTATCTTCCAATGTGACCACACTCCCCCATACCTTGGTGTCATCTGCGAACTTGGCCAGTGAGCTCTTCACCCCCACATCCAAATCATTGATAAAGATATTGAAAAGCACTGGACCAAGCACAGACCCCTGAGGGACACCACTGGCCACTTCTCTCCAGGATGGCACAGATCCGTTCATGAGAACTCTCTGGGTCCTAACCCGCATCCAGCTTCCTACCCACCTAACTCGCAAGCAGATAAGCCCTCAAACCTCCAATTTTCCCATGAGAACATCATGGGATACGAGATCCCATGGATGAGTGAAGGCCTTTTGGAAGTCTAGGTATACAATGTTGACCTACTGTCTCTTATCCAAGTGGCCAGTTACTTCGTCATAAAAGGGGATTGGTAAGACAAGACCTGCCAACAGCAGAGCCATGCTGGCTGTCATTCAGAATCCTACCTTTTGCAAGCGAATTGCACATAGACTCCTTGATTAATTTTTCCAGGATTTTCCCTGGGATAGAAGTCAGGCTAATTGGCCTATAGTTGCCCAGGTCCTCTGTCCTCCCCGTCTTGAAGATGGGTACAACATTGATCCTCTTCCAGCCTTCAGGGACCTCCCCCGAGTGCCACGAGTTAACCCAGTGTTGTGGGCCAGTGAGTTTTTAAACATTGTTGCTTGTGCAGATCAAAATTATACTTTAAAATCACATTAGTTTAGAAGGGTTAAGTCCTTAGAGATACATTTTGCTAATAGATAGCAATACCACCATTGCATATATTTTTAATTCTTCGTTCATTTGTAAACAAAGCAAAAGCCTAATAGTGCCTTGTTTGCAACTTATTTGATATAGGTGTTAAAGTGGAGTGCTGCAGATGAAGATTTTTTAAAATAAATTATATACGCAGATAATAAGTAGAATGCATACAAGAAAGTAAAGATGCGCAGAAAAATAAAGCTATCTGCATAAAGAAGTAGTAAAGGGCACAAATTAAACGTGGCTTTTACAGTTTACCTTTGCTTTTTCTGTAATTTTCAATTTCTGTCATTTGGGAATGTGTCTTTATGTATTAAATTCATACAGTTCTAGTAACAATAAGTTGAGAGATAACTTTGACATTGCAGATTTGCACCCTCTGGTGGCAAAGATTGGTTCAAACAAAAAGAAGCTGAGACCCTGTGTAGGCTGCTGTAAACTCTCATTTCTTGAGCAATTATTGTGCAAACTTCAAAGCCAGCAGCAGCTTCTTGACAATTAAAACTAAGTCTTCTACAGAATTAAATGGAAATAAAAATGTGCAATTAGAATGGCATCTCCTGTTGTTCTTGTTGTTTTGCACGCCCTATCACAGCCTCTGATGAAGTGAGCTACAGCTCATAAAAGCATTTGCTATATATCT
Organism: Gavialis gangeticus; assembly: GCF_001723915.1. Lineage (NCBI taxonomy): Eukaryota > Metazoa > Chordata > Crocodylia > Gavialidae > Gavialis > Gavialis gangeticus. Next base: position 129,950,046 of record NW_017729024.1, read on the forward strand.
ACATTGGTTAGTATATAAGGTGCAAATCTATCTTTTTTATTTGTTATTGCCACACTTGTAACTTTTTATTGCCTCACTTGTAATTTTCAACACGGTGCAGGTTTTTCCTCTGAATCACATAACCGCAGTATAGAAGTTGTCAGAGAGAACGGCAGGTTTCTGGAACTGTGGCAATTTGGGCTTTCTGTATCTGAGATATGATTAGCAGATTAAGAGAACTCTGTCCGTGATTAGGAGTGAAATAATTAACAGTGGTTGTGTCTGTGCTTGGGATGTTTTTCACTGGTGTGAAATGTGCTCTTCTGATGTAAAGTAGAACTTTGCAGAGGCATAAAATGGTTGTACACTGAAGAAAAATCCAAGTCCAGCATCAGCCCTTAAATTGGTTTCAGAACTGAAAGCACATTGAGATATATTAAGGCACCAACACAATAGCATAACAAACAGAGCCGGTGCCCAGGGCAAACCCTGCAAGGTGGGAGGACTGGTGCATGGTTCCAAAACCAAGGGTCCTGCACAATCTGAGAGCAGGGGGGCTGGGTTCCAGGGCAGGGCAGGGGGCAGCTGCCTCATCCATATTGGGACTCCTACACAGTTTATTCTCTTATAGGATAATTCATCATTCTTCCAATTCCTTATCAATGCAGCTTTTTGCCTTTTCCCCTGCCAGTAATTAGTCACTACCAGATAATTAGCTGTAACTTGCATTTCTCTTTCAGTGGCAAATTAATCAGTTAACTGAAGCGATGGTATTTCTCAAATGCCACCCAAGTGTGGCCTCAGAACAAACAAAACTTCTGTAACCCAACCTCTCCTATCTTACTTGAGAGATGGAATTGTAAGGATTCTTATTTTAAGGATTCTTATATTATATTAAAGAACATCTCTATTAACATTTTGCTAAAATGTCTGAGGCAGTTTATTCCTTAGCAAAAGTTTTCCTGTCTCTGCAATCAGACTTCTCTCTCTGCAGTGATTAAGTTTGTTTTACCTTGGTGATGTTTTTGTTTTACTTTCTGTTGACTTATTTACTCACTCACATGAAAGATATTATAGAGAATAAATTAGCTAGGTTTGGTCTGGCATATGGTCAGCTGTAACCGTCTGAATCCTGACAGTGTTGCTGCTAGAATGTCAGATGGTAAAGGGACAGGATTTAGTGGTGGTGGTTATAGGCAAGATAGCACCTGTTTAGAAAGGGCTTGCTAGTGTTACTGTCTTTTGAGGCAGCAGTAGTATACACTGTGTAATGCAGTACTTGCAAATCTTCCTGAGTCATTTTGGTCTGTGCAGACGTGTCTCTGGGAATCTCACTTAGCTCATAAGGCTGGGATCCCCATTCCCACCAACATGTCTCACTCTAATATTGGTAGATATTGCCTGATGACAAGAGCCCTAAATTAACCTAGATTCTTCCTTGATCACTGGTAGGATAAAAGTAAACACACTGCATAGACATGCTGGGAGTGTTTAATTTTTTTTAAAAATACATGGGCCAATATAGTGATCCAATTACAAAAAATGTACTTACAGAGTCCAGATGAAATTAGAAATTGGCTGGACTAGATTCTCATGTCTGTTACTCCCACTTTACACAGATGGAAGGATCAGAATCTGATGTAACTCCATTGAAGTAGTTTTTATTCACTAATATATTAATTGGTGTATTGTGTGTGTATAATTCATGCTCTTAAGATGCAATGGTCTTTTATTGCTGAGGGAGTTGTGGATGAACTGTGGGTCTTTTAATTATGAAAAATAATGAGTCACCCATTGTTAGGAGGATAATGCTTTGTAATATAAAACTCTTAATTAGTTCTGGATTTACTGCATTTTCTTACATATAAGATGCTCTGGAATATAATACACACCTTGTTTTTGAAAGGCAGCATGAAGAAAAAGATCTTTCCTCATGAAAAGTAACTGATCAGTAGCAGCAGCTCCCAACCCTGCTACTAGCCCTACATGCTGGATGGGGCCAGCAGACCAGCCCTGCACCCTGGGTCCAGAGCTAGCCACTGACACCATGTGCTAGCCCAATCTAGTATGCAAAGCCATGTCATGTGGCTGGGGGGCTCTCCATGGGTCCAAAATATTGTCAGCAGGGAGCAGTGGCAGTGTTAATTGCCATTACTCCCAGTGTTGCAGCAATTAATGCTTCCATTTCCCTCCCAGCACCGAATTTGCAAACCTGTGGGCAGCCCCATGGGCCAAATGGCTTGACCCCACAGGCCAGATGTGGCCAGCAGGCCATACTCTGAGTACTGCTGCAGTACGTGTTAGAACCTGCTTTTACTGTGTTTCACACATAAAATACATACTCTAATTACTTCCAGCTGGTTTTTGGGAAAAAGCTGTATCATATGTGATAAAATACAGTTTACCAAATATATAACTAGCTGAATAAAGAAGAGCACGATACTTTTTAAAGTTAAGATTTTATGTGACGGGTTAAAAAGGAATTGATTAAATTATTTGTAGTTATGGGACAGTAAAAGCTGCCATGATCTGAATTTTGTTCAAAGTCTCTACTTCATGGGGCCTATGAAACTCTAAAACTGCTTGGATTCAACACCTGCCAATCTTATACACAGACACAAAAGTTTCCCTCCTTGAATTCTCATGCATTGGCCACTCTTTCTTTTTTATCAGTGTGAGAATAAAGCATTGATGTCTTTGTCTCCATCAGAGGTGTCATTGTATAAAGAATTCTACATGGTGATTTCTAATGTACAGGTTTCTGTGCCAGACTCATAATGTAGCAAGAAGTTATATGTTACAGATTTGTGCCTAAGAAATTGTACTTTTTTTTCTTTTTCTTTTTTTTTTGGGGGGGGAGAACAAGATTATAGTGAAGTTTATATTAAGAAAAGGTTTCTAAGTGGAAACTTACTTTCATAAAACTATTATATGTGCCTAATTTTAAGCACAAATTTAATGCATTCTGATGGAGACAAAGACATGAATCCTTCTTATAATTGGGGAGAGGTTTAAACCCCCACCCTGCCTGCAGGGATCCCAGCTGGGGTCTGCCTAGGGGGCATGGGGGGGAAAGCAGCCCTTGCCAGGCTTTGGTGGCAGGGGGAAACGTGGCCAGACCCCAGTTGATTTACTAAGAAATAGGACTTAGAACTAATATAAAAAGAAAATCCATTCTTTTATAGTTAAGGAAACTAAACAGGAAGCACTAAAACATAAGACATGCCACACTGGAGTGGACCACAAATCCATAAGCCAAGTATTCTGTATCTCAGAGTGGCACTAAGTAGAAGCTAAGGGGAAAAGTATTTATGCAAGGCCTATCCAGACTGATCTGTCCCTTTGCAATCATTCCTTACAGTTTCTAAGACCTAGGAAGTCCTAATTTGGAGATTGCGTCTTAACTGTAATGTTTAATACCTAATGATGGACCTATCCTACATCAGTTTGTCTAATCCTCTTTTGAACATGGTTCAGTTGTCAGTCTCCACAACATCATGTGGCAATGAATTCCACAAAATAATTGCACACTATGTGAAAGAACTTCCTTTTGTTAGTTTTAAACCTGTTTTTTAATTCCTTGTGTGTTCCCTACTTCTGATATCATAAGAGATGGTAAATAGTAAATCCTATTTACTTTCTCCACACCATTCATTATTTTATAGACCTCTGTCCTATACTCCCATCAGCCATCTTTTTTTCTAAGCTAAAAAGTTCTAATTAGTCTCTTTTCATATGGAAGCCTCTCTACGCCCTGTGTCATCCTTGTTGCCTTTCTCTGCAGCTTTTTGAGATCCACTAATAATACAGAAAAACAGTATAATTTCTTGTGTGTCCCTTCTTTCTCTCATTGTTGCTATTTCTATATATCCAATTACATTTTAAGAAGGCATTTTAAAGACTTTTTGCAAGTAACTGAACAGATAGCACTTGTTAATGTTTGTGTTGAATGTACGCCTTTAAAATCTTTTCTTTTCTTCTTTTTTTTCTTCTTTATTTTACAATTCATACAACTTCAGCTCCACAAGAGTCATCGTGATGAGAAGTATGCAGGCGACAATTCTCAGTCAGGTTAGATATTGACATTTATCTCTATATACTTATATAGTTTCAAACATGTGGCCAGACCATTTGCTGGTATAAGCAGATCTTGTCTTTGTTCTGTCCATTTAATGGCCAAATGGGTCTATATCATCAAAGGAGCTGGCCCATGTTTGATGCTAGTGGACCACTGTACTGCTAGAACAACATGCCATTGCTTTTGCACAATCTTTAATGTTAGTCATTACCCTTTTGTTGCATTTATTTATGGAATAGTGCTGATAGTTAACATAACTGCCATAGTTATATTAATGGATTTGATCCCCAGCATGTGGAAACTGGCATTGTTCCACTGCCTGAACTGAATATATATAACAATGTATGCTGTTGTAAAATCTGGCATAATATCAGTCAGGTCAGGCTCATTGATTGGTTAGAATTAAAAACAGTAATTCAGTAGAACTTGTCAAAGTCTGACAGACTTGTTTAAAGACCTAGTAATTGCTTGTTCTTGATGTTGAGAATGAAATGGTGTGGAGCCCAGACCTGGAGTCAGGAGCTCAACCTGACTTCTCATTCTCTCTGACCTCTGCTTCTTTACTTAATATCCCTAAAATCTATAACTCCTAATGTCATATAGTTAAATGTTGTTTTGCTTTCATGTCAACTAATAATTAGGTTTTTTAAAGCCATAAATTAATTAAGGCTAGTTAACAATTTAACATTGCATAACTAATAATTTGAAGTAAATATTAAGACACTCATTTCATTGATGCATTGTAAAGATGTGAATTAGCTTGGCTGCTGGAAGTTGCCTTATGCCATCATCAGGACAGCCTTATGAGTCTCTTAACAGTTTGTTATGATGGACCACTGTATATTCATATATTTCAGTCATGGAAATGCATACAGAGACATAGCAATGGCAGTCATTTTCTGATAATACTTAAATAATACAGTATATGCAAGTTAGTTACATTCATGAGGCATTTTTTCCTACTTGCAAAAAGTCATCAAGTTCTCTGCCAAAAGTTGGTACAGTAGTTAGTGAGGGCATAGGTAGTACCTCAGAAAAGTGGGGGAAGGAAATAAAGTTGTGAGGCAGCTGCTTTTTGGAAATCATACGCTGTTAGGAAATACTGTATGTTTATTTCATCTGGGGAGGGAATGCCACAGGATCAGTTTTAGGCTTATTGTTATCTTATATTGATTTGCCTCATCTGCATTATTAATTAGATACAGTGTCTCTGTTCTACTTTAGTTAGTGTAGAGCTCATGTAATGTATCACAGTAGTGTGAGTCCTTTTCTACTCTAAAACATTGTGGGGTACAGCTGCGCATTCTTAAGCAGTTCATGATGCATTTCAGAACACAGTGTATTCCAGAAGTGGGCGAAATAATCCTTCTGTATCCCTCACTTGCCTTTTAAAAATGTATACGTATACATATACAACCACCATCCTATCATGTGATATCATGTAAGAATGATGATGATTCTAGGATATACAAAACTTGGGCTGATAGGGCCCTCATACAGTCATCTAGTCCAGCCCCCAGCTTAAGCCTTCCCAGCCAAGTGTCCATCTAACCTGCTCTTGAAAATTCCTGGAGCTCCAGAGTCCAACTCATAGTATAGTATCCAACTCAACTTCTCTATGTAGCCTGTTCCAATGCTTGACTACCCTCATAGTCAAAAGTTCTTCCAGACGTTCGACCTAAATTTCATCTGCTTCAGCTTGAGGCCATCGAATCCTGCTCCTAGTCTCATCCCCTATGACTATTCTCTCTATAATCACCTTTCAGGTATTTGAAGACTGATATCAAGTCCTCTCTCAGTCTTCTCTTCTCTGGACTAAATAACCCTAGTTCTTTCAGCCTTTCCTCATAAGTCTTGCTTCCCAAGCCTGTAATCATTTCTATTTGTCTCTGCTGAACTCTTTCCAATCTGTCCACATCTTTTTTGAAGTGTGGGGCCTAAATCTGGAGGCAGTACTCCAGGTGAGGCCTCTTCAATTCTGAAGTGAATGGAGGAGTCACTTCCCTTGATTTGCAAGTGACACTGCTGCTGATACAACCCAGCATGCTGCTGGCTTTTCTTGGCAACAAGGCTGATATTCAACTTATGATCTACTGCAATCCCCAGGTACTTCTCTGCGGTACTCAGCCCAGCCATTCATTTCCCAGTCTGTATTTGTGCATGAAATTATTCCATCCCAGGTGCAAGACTGTACTTTTCCAGGTTAATTTTTCTTCTTTGATTTTGGATCATTTCTCCAGTTCATCCAGGTCATTCTGGATTCTAACCTTACCCTTTGGAGTGTTTGTAACTGCCTAACTTGGTGTCATCCACAGATTCACTTGGCATGCACTGAATCCCATTAACTGAATCCCAGATGTTGAACAATACTGGCATAAAAACCTAACCCATAGCTGTAATTGCAACCACTTGTGAGAATGTAGGAGGGGAGCTCTAATCTAGAACACTACTTTCTCAGGAGGAAAAGCTATTTTGAGAGTATGAGCACATGAGCAAGTTATTGTACTGCTACTTTTCTAAGTCTCCATGAGCAAGGCTTTAGCCTGAAGTAACCTGGTTTGGTTTGCCAAAAAATGAACAGAAAACCACACATAGGTTTGATTGTCTTAACAGTGTAATTGCTAGGCCTGTGCGAATAGGGAAGTATTTGATTTGGATTTGGCCAATTTGGAGGACAGTGATTTGATTTAGAGATCTGGATCACTGTCTCAAATCAATTCAGCCAAACTGGCTTTGAAACATTCAGCACCTATTCGGAGAAATTCAGTGATTCAGCCATAGACTATAATGGGGAATCACTAAAATACCTATAACTTTGTCATTTTTTGGCAGATTTAGATGAAAACAGCAAGGATGCTAACTCCTTCTGAGAGCATGGGGGCTGCCAGGTTTCAAGGAGATAGGTGCAGGAGTTTCTGTGAAACTGCCCCTCAAGGTTCTGAAAGCAAAACTCGTGGGGGGGTGTTAAGGGGTGTAGGTTGTAGCCATGTTGGTCTAAGGACATAGGCAGACAAGGTGCTTTGGGTCAATCTGATATCTTTTATTAGACCAATTGAATAGTTGGAGAAATATATCTTAGCAAGCTTTCAGGTTTAAAAACCCTTCAACAGGCTGAGGAAACACCTGTAGTTGGTGTGTGCTCTTCCTGGATGGAAGGAGTAGTAAAGAAGCCAGAGGCTGGTATGCATGCAAGAAAGCCAGCCAGTGAAAATGGAAATGGAGGTGTGAGGGGGTGAGAGACAGACTGGGAGGTGGGGCAGGAAGGGGGATGTAGCAGGTAAAAGTGGAGAGGTACCTGGGGAGTCAGATGTCAGGCAGGTTATAGTGTGTCATAAATCTA
>NW_017729024.1:129957586-129977431 GCF_001723915.1 Gavialis gangeticus
GGTCTCTTTCTCCCTCTTCTCAGTTTCTGTTTCCCTGTAAGACAGCCTTCCAAATCTCCAAATCTTTTTCTGAACCTTTTTCTGAATCAATTTGGATGCTTCGAATTGATTCAGAGGTTTTTATGGGTCTCCTGATTTGATTTGATTTGAATTTAATGATTCGGCCTTTGAATTGAGCCGAATCTTCTCTGAATTGAATCAGCAATTGAAGCTTTGCACACCCTTAGTAATTGCATCTGTCTTCAAATTTAGAATGCAAGTTAAAAAAGAAAGAAAAGAAAAAGAAATGAAGACCTGTGGCAATCTTAGTTTGGTGCAGTGTAGTAGACAGTGTTGTGCTTAAAACAGAATTAAGTGTCTGGAGACCTGGTAACATGTCTTTCATATACAACAACTTGCTGGTTGATTTTGATCAAGCCACTAAAGCTGTCGGTGCTTCAGCTTCCTTATCTTGTATAATGGGGATTGTGGAGATAGTTTCTTTAAAGTTTGTAGCAAGCTTAGGTTTTCAGTGGGCAAGGCTAAAGAAATGTTGATTATTGTCACAATGTTAAATCTTTCATTTTCTATTTATAGCATCCCACTCCTTCAGATGCAAGAACAGGAGGAAAGACTCAACTGATATCAAATCAATAACATCTCGAAGTAGTGATGGTAAGAAAATAGAACTCAAGAAAAATAAGGAAGTTCCCAGAGCAGTCCAAAGGAGTTGGTTTAAACAGGAACAAGATTGACAGCAGCAGAATCCTATACAGTTATTGCTGAAGAGATGTGTGAAAGGCCTTTGACTCCCCTTTCCTTTTTATATCACTTTCATTATCCCTTTAGTTTGAATTGGAATGTGCTGCTGCAAGCATAGACATCAGCGCTGCAATACAATACATCATCAGGAAGATCCTGCCCAGGAGCAGAATGTCACACAGCCAACCTTTGTACCCTCTCACTTCTGGTTCATCTTCACCAGTGTACAGATAGGGAGAATCTCCTTTATCCTACAGGAAGCACATGTTGCTCCTGGCTAGGATTATAGCACTTTTGTTGCATATCCCATCTGTAGGCAGTCCTTGTACTTCATTGTGAAAGGATAATTGTGCTTTCTGCTTTTTTGCAAATGTACACACAGTGCCATCTTTTTCAGGGATCTAAATGTTTGGTTGCAGGCAGGCAGATTGGTAGAAGGTCTATGGTGTAAAAGAGTGCAGAGAGAGTGAGGGATCAGAGACTGACTGAAAACAGGGGAGGTGGGTTGCAAGAAGACTGTCACAAATCAGAAGTGAAACAGGAATGAGAAACTTTTTGAAGGAAAGGGACAGACAGCAGGGAGCCACAGGAAAAAGGAGAGACAAAAAGCAGAGTCAAGCAAGAGACAAAAGTTCTAATGAGTAGGATTTCCTAATACAGAGGAAGACCTGCTCCCAGGAAGGCCATTTCAGGTGTGCAGGAGTAGTAGGGAAGGGCTACTCACTTGACTTAAGGCTAGAAAAATGAAGAAAAATGTAAAACAAACAGAAAGGCAGCCTTGCCTTAGGCACAAAACTGCTTTGACAGCAGTGATTCTTTCAAAGAAGAAGAGAAGAGGATTGCCAGTACTCCCTACCATTTAGATGCACCTTATAGAAAGCACCAGTAAATTCAACCGAGTCAACAGGAAGGGTGGTACCAATGATAGCCTACCGCTATTTCCTTATGAAAGCACTCCTGCACCAGTGACTCACAGGATTGTTATTTAAATACACACTCTATGCTGTGCAATGTCAGAATGTAAAGTGATAATTATTCTGAAGTCAAATTCTCTGTATTTTATTTAACCACAGCCCCAAGTTTACAAAATCGCCGATATTCATCAATGGCCAGAATCCACTCTATGACAATAGAAGCTCCTATCACAAAGGTAAGGTGGTTATTACTGCCTATTACTACAGAACACAAACTCTGAGTTTGGAGCTATCCATGCCAGAAAATATGGTTCGCCATTCTATTTACAACACAAGGTCTTTAGATATTGTATCTTAATTTTAATTGCTCTTTATAAAAAGAAGTCTCCTCTTTGGATCTCTTGAAAGAGAGAGAGAGAACACCTGGGATGTTACCTACAAAGCAGTTTTTTAGTGTTATTGGCACTTATGTACAGGTAGGCAGTCTGTAATTGTGCCTGCACACCATGTATGTGTATAGAAGTACTGGAACAAAAATGAAGAGAAGGAGGTCTGCCCCGTGTTTTAGCCCTGGTCACTGTATAGTTAGGGATTTTGCCCAGGAAGCTATAAATCCTGGTTCTAGGTCCCCTTTGCTGAGAGGGGATTTGAGCTTGCAGCTCTCTGACTTCCCAACACAGAGTGCTAACCACCCCTCCAGAAATCAGGTATAATCTAGTCCATTCTCTGGCACTCCTTTTGAACTTCAGCCTGCTGCCCCTTATATGCCTCAGTAGGATCAAGGTGCCAGGCTAGAGCTCAGCTGCTTCTTTCCAGGGCAACAGCAGCCATATAAACCATATACCCTCTGGCTTGCTCTCTTCCTCCTACTCCCACATATCTCCATCTCTGGGTGGCCCAAGGGGCCAGCTTCAAGAGTGCTAGAGAAGACTCTGCAAAATCCCTTGCCTCTGGTATTGTGGTTAGCACGCTCTGACAGGAAGGCAGAACTGTAGGCTTACACCCGCTCTGTATGAGGAGAGCCTAGAATATCCTCCTCCCTGTATCTAACACCTGGCAGTTGTGGGTTTGGGGCTGTCTATGTTTTCAGGCCATGAATACCAGCGTGCATCTGCAAGGGGCAGGGGCATGTAATCATGTATGTGTGCAGCCAGCAAGTAGCCTGCTGTGCATGCTCAAGCTGTACATGTAGTATGGCCACTTACTTACATGTCCATACTGCCAGGAAATAAAATTACTGCCTGTGTGCTTGTGCCAAAAATGGCTCTTAGATAGCTATAAAAACCAAATTGCTCCTTAAATGATCAAAGGGAAATAAAATTCCACCCCTGCCCCTCGATGTTCTCTTTTTCCTCTAAATTAAGAACCGTGTAGGAAATCAAGCTTTCTCACTACAAAATGAGTAATAACACAATCCACTGAGTATGACAACTTTGTACTAACATGAGAGAGAACCTGTTTTTTCACTCTTCCTCCCCCAGGTTATTAACATAATCAATGCTGCCCAGGAGAACAGCCCTGTCACTGTAGCAGAGGCCTTGGACAGAGTTCTGGAAATCTTACGGACAACAGAACTTTATTCCCCCCAGCTAGGTACCAAAGATGAAGATCCTCACACAAGTGATCTTGTTGGAGGTCTGATGACTGTGAGTAAAGAAAGAAAGATTGAAAATTAAACTGCCTCCACTCGCTGCACTAATGTAAGAGGAGCTCTGTGTCCATCTGACTGACAGAGAAATGACCAGCCCCAGTATCTGGACAATGGGAATGGTAACTGTCACTCAGTTTCACTTTAACTTTATATTTTACTCTTAACAAGAAAGTTCATCTGAATGGCATTAATAAGTACCAAGGTGGTAACCATTGCTGTTATTCAAACAGCTGGCTGGATACACTGATCCTCTTACAAGGGTGACATTACAGTTCCAAGAGAAACTACACACCTTGGTCACCTAATTTGTTGCCTCTCATTCCTCTAACAGTTTAGGAAGCATTGCCCTGATTGCTAAAATTAAACAGAAGATAATTAAATGTTACACCATATCCATTTAGTTACTAGATGAGAACTGTAAAACTGACTTCAGAAGAGTGCCTTGTTTCAGTCCTCTTGCAGTACCCAGACTGTCTTCCACACCAAACCTCGGCTGCATTTCTTAATGGAATCTCTCTCTTTTTTCCTTTTAGCCACTGCAAACCCTATAAACAAACACACTGGGTGTTTTGTGGAAATATATGAAGCAGTCAATGAGAAGGAATTAAAGGAGGGTAGTATCTAAAAATGTTACAGCTGGACTGTCCCTGAAATCTAGAAATACACACTTTAAAAACACATATGGTAGCTGAACACTTCTCAATTCAGGGGCAGGGGAGTTCGAACAACTAAAACCTAGGGGTACCCAAATCCACATCTGAACTGATACACTCAAAAAGAAGCAAGGTGCTTAAGGCACATTCTAAAATATGACGAGTGTTTTAGTTATCCAAGATTAATTCTTCTGAAAAACTGCAACATATTCTTAAAAATGGAAAATGAGGTATACATGTTGCATGGTTTCCCACATCTTATAGTGTCCTCCTTTATTTCAGGATGGCTTAAGAAGACTGTCAGGAAATGAGTATGTATTTTCTAAGAGTAAGTTTCTATGGTAAACTTTATTTTGCCTGTGCAGTGTTTCATTTATTGCTAACTTTGGCATAGAGCTCCAGGCTAATTTATAGTTTGATTTATTGCTTTTGGAAATGGTTGTCTAAATAATCTAAGAGCAAGTGTTAGAATGTCTCCATTCAGAGCTGAAACAGGTTCAAGCAATGAAAATAATGTATCTGAGCAATTTAGAAAATAAGACTGAAAAAGAATTAACTATATTATCCAGATAAATGACCATAAAATTTACTTGATTTGATCTGATTTTTCCTTTTGGTTTATGTTCAGACTGACTATAAAAAAGATGAATTTCTATAAAATGCTACAGTATCTGATTTTACCTAAATTATGCTTTGAGGCGTTAGTTTCTAATAAGGATCCTGCAAGTTGGAATAAAGTTGTAAAAACCATAATTGATTTCATTCCTGAATTTCCATTTTGACAGACATGAACCAGAGCCATAGTCACCTTTCAGTGCCAATTGCAATCAACGATGTTCCACCCTGTATTGCACAGTTGCTTGATAATGAAGAAAGCTGGGACTTCAACATTTTTGAATTGGAGGCTGTTACAAATAAAAGGCATGTCTGCTGTCTGTGTACCCTTAATGAAGCTGCTAAAAGAATGGGTTTCACTATTTATTTGCTATAGTTCTTTCAAAAAGCTTCTGAGAGTCCCTTCACTGATCTCTGTGTTGATACCTATCTGCTTTGCTAACCTGTTAAAAAAAATTCAGGCTGTCCATGCTTTACAGTTCAGAAACCTCACCCTAGCCATCTCTGAACATCCCCTTTGGAATTCTTTCTCCATCAATTTACTTTGACCCCTAGCTGTTCCTACTCCCTATCAAAATATGCATTCTCTCTGGAACAATCTACTGTCCGTACTTCCTGTATGTCCCACAGCATCCTTTTGTACCAGCCACTCCACAGAGCATCTGGGGTATATTTTGGATCTGGAGGCTGCACATAGTCATGCTAAAAATAGTAACCCCCTATTAAAGGAAGTTCTAGGACTATTGTGGCTCTGAATTAGTGATTTTAAAAAATAGATAGAAGGGATAAAGCAGCACTGGGCTCATCAGATAAATAGATCTTCTAGACCAGAAGGGACTATTAGATTTGGCTTCCTTTATGATACTGGCCATAGACTTTTGTCCAGGTAGTCCTGTATTGACTAAAGCAGAGATGTAGTACACACTGCAAGTGGTATGGGCAGCCTCTGTGTATGGCATGAGGGAGACCAGAGAGGGGAGAGGCAGCACAGCAGCAGATAGGCAGGGAATGGAAAGTAGAGCAGCCGATTGGGCAGGGAGCATAGGGCAGGAAGCAGAAAGCTGCACAGTATTTCAGGCAGAGGAAGGGGATCAAAGTAGCACTTAGGGAGGTGTGGGGCTAATTTGGCATGCCTATCAAAAAGTTTGAAAGAATATCTTCAGAAGAGGCATCCAGGCTGAGTTTTGAGACAATCAGTTCCCTTGGTATTTTTCCACAGGGGTTGATCACCTTCAACATTAAAAATGTGCTTTATTTTTTATTTGAATTTATCTGGCTTTAACTTCCAGCAATTGCTTCTTGACTAGATTTAACATCTATATAGATTGTTCAGCTGCTAAACAGTAGATGGGAATTCTGGCCCTTCCCTGAAAGTGGTCTTGTGCTCCTAAGACTGGCAATGCTTATACATGAAAAGTGTAAGTAGGACATAGGGAAGGAGTGACTTAAGACTCCAAGCTCCCTCAAGAAGTATAGATGAAATGGGGGTGTTATCAACTTGAACAGTCAAACATTCAAGTCATGGGGCATGTCCCTAGAAGTCAGAAAATCTATTAATTAATTAAACAATGTTTGATTATTTTTATTTGCCTTCAGTTTTTGAGCCTGTCAGATACACTTGGCTCATGTTTTCAGGAGTTTTTTTTCTTTCTCTTGGTTATTAGGTCATCAGAAGCTAGGGTTTTATAAAAACATACCAAAACTCAGGAGACCTGAACTAAAATCACAAAAGTCAATGTTCCAATAACTCTGTGGTGCTTTTCATAGGACATTACATTACTGCACTTACTTGAATATAAGACACCCCCCCACAATAATTAGATTCTATATATGGACAATTTATAAATTTGTTATAATTTTCCAGGTATAGAATCTAATTATTAGGGGGTTTGTCTTGAATTTACTCCCCTCCCACTATTACAGCAGGGCAAATAAATCTGGGGAGGGGGGTCATGTGGCCCCCTTGCCATCTGCACCCAACTCCTTTCCCCTGCAGCTTCCCTCCTCCACATTACTGTCCCTGAGCACATGGGAAGTCAGGGACAAATTTGAAAACAATGACTTTGAAATAAACATACCTATTTAAACAAAAGATTGCAGGTTGCCATAGGCTCAGTTCATCCAGAATAGATGCATTTGACCTTTTTTGAAACTGCAAGTTTTAGCACAGGTACTCCATAAGCACACTTTTAAGCAGCACTTTGGCACCTACTTATATATAATATAAACTGTGCATGATATTAGTCTATAGTCAGGAGGTTCATGATTTAGATTCAGTCAAAATTTGGAACTTAATTCAGAACTGATTTGGCCTTGGAAACAAAATTTTATTTTAAAAAATCTGTATTGCCACCCAGTATGGGCCAACTTCTGCTACAAAATGCCACCCTTCAGCTGAAAATAAAAATCCTTTTCAGCTGGTCGACACTTTCTCCACAATAAACTAGAGAAAGAAGCAGCTCCCTGTGTGAAGATGTGTAGACTAGCCACGTACAGTCTAAGAGTGTAGGTGTATCTAACCACCTATTTCCTATCCATCTATTTATCATTGGCGGATGCTGTCCTGCAGCAGATTCCCAGGTTAGGTTTAACCAACTCTCTCTCACTCCTTGAGTTTGCAGGCATGTTCAATGTTGGCTGCATTTAATCAACTTCATAGTTGGTTTCCATTACTGAGCACATGCTGCTTTGGGCAGCAATTTAATGATAAACAATGTATTTAATGAGGTTTCTTTGTATGCAAATGTAATACAAGGAGCTTTTTTTCCCATGCTGACTGGGGGGGGAAATCTTGTCTTATATTTGAGTCAATATGGTACATCTGAAAAGATGGTAGAAACTTTAGTAACTACCCTGGTTGGCCAGGGGTTTAAGAAATTATGAATATGTGTTGTTTTCACTTTTTTATTAAAACATATTAGAAGGAGCCATGAACAGATTTTTTAGACAGGGAGATGTTTAGAAAATTGTAAATTCTGTGCATGTCTGTATCTCTTGAATTTGCTTTATTTTCACTGATATTGGTTTCCTCACTTATTTTCCAGGCCATTAGTTTATCTAGGTTTAAAAGTTTTTACCCGGTTTGGGGTCTCTGAATTTTTAAACTGTTCAGAAGCAACAGTACGAGCCTGGTTCCAGGTGATTGAAGCCAACTACCACTCCTCCAATGCATACCATAACTCCACACATGCAGCAGACGTTTTACATGCTACAGCATTCTTCCTTGGAAAGGAAAGAGTTAAGGTACAATATTCCCTGAACGGTCTTTAGTTTGACACCTGTTTAAATACATTTTAAGCAGGCTATTAGCTATTAATAGTTGCAGCCATAACGGTTTTATTTTACAAGTAAGCCACTTGAAAGTTGGGTGTTAAAGCAACTTAAATAATGTTCCCTACCTCTGATCCCTGACCCCACCATGTCTGCAAGTCCCACTGGTGCAAGCAGTTTCATCCAAAGCCATGGGGTTATTCATATGAGTAATGAAATTACATGAGGAAGGATCAGACCCCCTAAATAGCAGCAACAGAAAAACCCTCCAAACCTTTTATAAGTGTATTAATGATTTTCCTGAAGCAAATCTAGAAATAAAGAGGCAGCAATTAAGAAAATCATCTGGGTTTATTACAGGTAAGAATACCAAGCAGTAGAACAACTGCTGATGGTATGAAGCATTATCTTTCCAACAAGGATTTTGTGATGAATAGAATAGCTTTAGTTACCATGATCCTGTCTATTTCCTTCCTTTAAAATGTTTCTTTAGTCAGAGGAATTAAAAAGAATCAATTACAAAACAATTTTTGTTTACTCTTTGAAAAAATGGGATCTACACCAATTTTTCTAGCGAAGGGAGAAAGTCAATATGGGGCTTTTTTCTGTTTCCTTACTCCAAAACACATTTTATTCACCTGTCAAAATAAGCTGAAAGAAATACTGAAATTATTTTTTAATGGAAATTCCACATCTCAGTTTATTACTTATAGCAGAAATATCTGATTAATTCCTCAACAGATATTTAAGATTATTACTACTGTCATTCTTGGTAGAACTGTATGTGCATGTGGATACGTATTGTATGTGCACACAATTCCTTGCCAGACACAAAGCAGAACTCCCTTGGAAGGAGCTTAGAGTCTCATTTCAGGCTGGTATGCTATATAGAACAACATCTAAAGCAAAAACTGTACAAAAGAGATGGCTTGGGTGTAAGAAAGCTTCATGGAAGCAATGGATAGGTGGAAACAGCAGATGCTCTTGACATTCAGTAAGTGGGAAACTTACAAAAAGACAAAGGCCATGCCCCAAGGAGCTTATACATACTTGGTAATTATGCTAAAGATGATCAGTTTTTATTGTGGCTCATTATGTGATAAATAATTATCCTTTTACTCATTCTTATAGGGAAGCCTGGACCATTTAGACGAGGTGGCTGCACTAATAGCTGCCACCATTCATGATGTAGATCACCCAGGACGGACTAACTCATTCCTCTGCAATGCAGGCAGTGAATTAGCTGTACTTTATAATGACACTGCTGTATTGGAAAGTCACCACACAGCATTGGCATTCCAGCTCACGGCTAAAGACAACAAGTGCAACATTTTCAAGAATATTGATAGGTTGGTCTGCTTGTGGCATATGTTATTTTATTTGGGGCATTTTTTTAAAGCTTTAGGTAGATTGAGAACTACCTTCAGACACTAAAGATGCCACTTTAATAAAACCCTTTTCATCATTAAGGTATCCTAGGACTTTAATACAAACTTTTTTTTTTTATGTTTTAATTTTATGCCTCATGTTAGTCTTCCAGGCCTTGTAATGTTTGGAAATGTATTGCGGGGTATGTTACTGTTTAAAATAAAACAAATCAACTCCCAGATAATGGGAGGTGTAACAGAAATACACTGCTAGGATCCCTGGTGTGCAGAATTCCATGAATTGATCACATTGGTGTGGGGAGGCGTATGCAGTAAACCTAAATTTAATTATTTTAAGATTTTTTTCTGTGAGTGCCCTGGTGACTTCCTATTCCCACTTAATTCAGTTTAAGACTGGTATTTTAAGAGTAACTTGTAGTGTTTATTGATTTGTATTTTATTACATAAAACATCCATAAACCACTAAAACACCTGAGCATAATAAGGATGCAACCACAGTTACTGTTACTTTCCAGTTAACCCATTTTATGTTTAATGTCTGTCTCAACTTCCCTTTTATAAACTTGGTGAGAAGGTCCAGAGAAAGCCAGAATTAACTCTGACTATCACCTGATGAGTAAACAGTTTTTTCTCTTTTAGGAACCATTATCGGACATTGCGACAAGCTGTTATTGACATGGTTTTGGCAACGGAGATGACAAAGCACTTTGAGCATGTGAACAAATTTGTGAATAGCATCAATAAGTCCATGGCATCCGAGGAAACTAATTCAAATGTAAGGTGACCCAGCTGGAAGCTTCTAAGGGACTTTTTCCATTTATACCTCAAGAAAACTTAAAGTGTTATTTTCATTTATGGTCATTTTGAAACACCACAAATAGACTTGAGAACAAATACTGCCTATTGGTGTAGTATAGATGTTTGAGAGAACATGGTGCTTGACCCTGCCCCCCAAAAGCTTAAAATAGCTTACAGTATAAGTTACCTGTCAGCAACTGTTTTACAGCAGTGGGCCAGAATGACCCACTAGGAGCCATGTGGGACAATGCAAGGACCCAACCACTGCCACTTCTCTCTGCCAGCCCTGGTGCAGCATGGACAAAGCTCTGGCCGCAGTATGGTGCAGCATGGGCAAACCCATTTGTCCATGGCATGGCGCAGCACAGGAAAGCCTGCACAGTGCAAACGAAGCCCCTCCCCATCACCAAACATTGCTGAATCCCCGTGTCTACAGCAGGGGTGGGCAAAATATGGCCCATAGGCTGGATCACCAAAAAACTATTGTATTCCAAATTTCTGTATGAGCCATCAGGCTCATGTCCAGTTTCCACATTTACAGTGTAAGACACTGTTTGACAATTTTGCTCTAAGTATCTTACACTGAAACTAGTTTTTGGAGCCTTTGAGCAACACTATGACCTTTTCTATTTAGCATCATTCTATTTTTTTGCCACAAAAGATGCCAGTCATCTGGCCAGAGGCTTCCCCAGCACAGCTCATAACTCCAGTGAGAAATTCCTGAACCAGAGGCCTGCTGTCTTCACACGTTCTTCTTGTTACTCCTGTTATTTGTCCCCATACTCCAAAATCCAACACAGCCAGTTTCTTGGTAATCCCTTGAAGATAATCAGTCAAGCCCTGATCTTTGAATTGAAGTCTGGTGCCTCTTGCCCACATTGTCTCATCTCAAGGTCAAGTACTGGTTTTGTGCCCCAAGAATTAACTGCCACCAACTTCCTCATAATTTTGTTACCCACTCAAAAATAATCTGCTTATACCACTGCTTAAAGGAAACAAAGTTAATTGAGGAAATAAATGAGAAAAGCATATAATAGGCAGTTTCTCATGCTTTTTCTCTATTTGCATATGGGTACGTTCATGGTTCATCCCTGGTATCAAATGGCTCCTTTTGCTTTTGGTTTGCCATTTACACTTTTCTGGCCCCCAAAAGTGGCAGCTCTGAGATTGCATTAATGCAGGGGTTGTCAACTGGGGTTACTTGAGAAGTTCCTACAGGGTACTAGGATGGCTGGATGCGAGGGGCAGGGGAAGTCCAGCTGGATGCGAGGGGCGGGGGGAGCTTACAGATGGTGGCTACTGCCACTCCACGTCCAGCCACATGCCAACTCCCTTCCTCCCCCATTTCTGCCCTTGCTCCGTGTCCAGTCTAGCTGCCAGGGGTACACTGCTCCATGTCTGGCTGCCAGGGGTACACTGATCCAATGTATTTACTATGGATTCCATCCCAAATAACCCATTGTGTTTTCTAAATGTATTAATGTTTATATGCATCTTTGCCTTCATGAATAAACAAGCAATTGCCCTTCTGTAGTCTGGTTTTAATTTCAAACCTCCTTTGTTACTTATATATAGTTACTAACCTTTCCTACCCAGAATGGGTTTCTCCTTTTGAAAGTTGACTCTTGTGTAGAGAGATCTAGTTTAATATTTAGGCAGAAAGCCAAACTCTACTTCATAATCTTAAAAATCCCCATCTGTTTAGTAACACGAATAGATATCAAACATGATTTTTCTCTGTAGAAACTATCTGACCTGCAGTAAAGACCTTTCCCTGACTGCAGGAATGTAGCTGGGAAAAACAACAGATCTTTATTTTAATAATATTAGCCATCTTACTCCTTGTTACCCTTCACTAGAATCATGCTCCCTGTGTTTTGTCACATTTGCCAGGGGGGCTAGAAGCCCTTAGAATCTGCAAACCCAAGAAGAGAGAGACAAGTGGTTAAAAGTAACCTGGGAATCTGCTGCAGGATAATACTCGTGGATCCAGTAATAGGTGGATAGGAAGTAGATGGTTAGACACACTTACACTCTTAGACTGTACATGGCTGGTCTATATATCTTCAAAAACAGAGCTGCTTCTTCCTCTAGTTTATCATGGAGATAGTAGCAACCAACTGAACAGGATTTTTATTTTCAGCTGAAGTATGTCATTTTCTAGCGGAAATAGGAAGATTGAATGGAATTTAATAGGTTCAGGATTAAAATACTTTGCTTGCCTTCTTCAGAAACGGTTTAAGCAACACTAATCTTTAGAGCTGTAGCACTAATACAAATGGCTCAGTATGGCATTATGTAGTGGAGCCACCTCCCCACTTGCAGAAAGTAATTACCCAGTTTGCATGGCTTTATTGAATCCAAACCATACGTCCAAATTTAGATTTTCAGTTTTTCAGCTTGCTGGCTTGGGTCACTGTTGTTGCTGGAATCATTCTGAAAAGTCTTTCCAAAGTAGGTCGCACATGAGAAATCTGTAAAGTGTAATAGATTATACCCCCTCCTCCCCACTCCCCCTCCTTCTGCCACCTTCCCCCTGGTCACTTCTTTTAGGGCTTTATGTTTTTCCAATAACTGACTTGGCGTAGGGAAGATCCAGAAATGTCTGAAGGATTTTAGGTGTACAGGTCCCATTCAATGGTACCTAAATCCCTGATTTGTTTTTGATAGACTCCCTTTAATCACATTAACCTCTGGCATTTGCTGATGTACATGTAAATGCTTCCTATATATTCTACTACAATCAGCATTTTTAAGCTATAAAAAGCATTTGCTCTGATTCACTCTCTTTTATCTTGCCCATTTGTAGCGGAGACTATTGTATAAAGGGAAAAAGGCTTGAAGAGTAATAAAACTGCAATGCAAAAAGAGTGATAGTATAGAGTGAGCTTTTCCTGGCTGCAGTTTGTCCTATTCCTTATTGTTAACACTGCTTTTTCCTACTTTTGATTATGGGCAGCAGTTAGGAGGCAGGTCTAATTGGGCAGTTCTTTGCTGGACTACCCATGCTGAGAAGAATTAACTGTTAAACATAAAGTTGGAAGATTAATGCCCCCATTGGTAAGAGTCACTGCAAAAATATCTCCTCATAAACCACAAAGACATTAATTCGGCACTGGTGGTAAAAAGTATTTATGTTCAATTTTTGACTCAGATTTGAATTTAGCAGCAGAAAGGAGGACAAAATTACACAAATATATTATTTTGCGAGTAGCATTAATGCCAGAGTGAGCTGAGGTGTCCACCTTTTATTACTCAATAAGGAATATAGTATACCTGTGCCCTTCTAAGCTGCAAAAGGGCCAAAAGATGGCTTCATAGCAGATGTGTCACAAATGCTCCATCTCTTCTATGCACTTCCCCAGAGCAGTTCAACAGTTCATTGCCTTGCAAGTAGAAAGCTACTGCAAATTACCCCCTCTTTTCTTATATTTCCCTACTGGTGACTTTTTGAGCTGTCTGAAATGTAGCTATGCCATAGTGGTTCCAGCTCTGTAGCTTAAAATCCAGCCCAAAGCCCAGGCATGGGGAGTTAGCATCTGTGTCAAAAGATAAAAATGTCATGTACCTGCAGGAGATCTTCTCTCTGCTGGTCTGCTCTTCAAAGGCCTCAGGCATATTTTCTTTTTTCTGCCTTTTTTTCCTAAATATAAACTAAAGTTTCTAGACCTCAGCTTACCCCCCCACCCCTTCCTTTTTTTTAAGCTCTTTTTTGTGATCTGGAAAAGGGAAGCACATGTAGCAATCTAAATGCTGCTGTTTCACCCCCAAAATACTGATTCAAATCTAGGTCACTCATGGTTTTACAGTGATATTTCTGCAATGAGACTGATAGTCCAGTGGGCACTGTCCACATCAGAAGCCACCAGCACAACTCTTTCCTGAGTTCATGAGGAGTAAAAGTTTGAGACTATTGTATTGCTGACTTCACTGCTAATTCTGAAAATTACCCAAACCGTACTGGAGGTAATGGTGATGTAATTACAACTGCCTAATAAGTTGCTGCACATAGAAGGAACTTTATTTTCTCTCCCTATTCTGCTTAACCTGTTTTTTTACCCAGAATATTGTGCATCTAAGTAAACAGGATGTACTCTGAGAAGTGCATTAGAAAGGAATTAAATAGTAATGTATTTATACTTGTTATTGCTGATGGTGACCACGAAACCTTGACGGATTCTCTATTACAGAGCGAAGGCAGCGATTGTGATTGTACAGCCAACGTAAAGAATTTTCCAGATAACCAAACACTGATCAAGCGCATGATGATTAAGTGTGCAGATGTAGCAAATCCATGTCGTCCTCTAGAACTCTGCATTGAATGGGCTGGGAGAATTTCGGAGGAATATTTTACACAGGTATGAATTTTGTATTATTTGAGTGAATGATTGTCACATCACATACAAGCGCATGGATACCAGCTGCTGTTTTATGATATTCTGGCTGGAGTAGATCTTTAGTTTAAAGATAAGGGTTTACTTTACTTTCACAGCTGGTCTTACTCTCGCAAGTACTCATTTCATGCAAAAGAGAAACAGGCTGACACCTTCCACTACTGCTAACATGCTGCCTGTGGGGCTAATTTTGTTTGTGGTGTGAAACTGTGGACAGTATTTGTATGCTTCGTTTTGTTTTGTTTTACTTTCCCAGGCTGCCTAAGACTATTGTTGGTCTCTGCAGTCACAGTCAGTTACACTCTAGTACTGGAGAGTTCCGTTTTTCAAATGAGATGCAAGTCAACTAGGTATGATAGAGGTCCTCTGGTAGCCTCAAAAAGAATAGGGGTGGGAGCCCAGGTTTTCCTTCCTAAGTTTCACTTCAGATAATGGCATTTAACCTACCCCGAACATTTTGTGTGGGTTCCTGAGAAGCATGAAGAGTTTATTTTCTTGTTTTTTCTTTGCTTAGGGGCATCCTACAACCCTCTGAGGCTTTGGTTCAGTGCCAGTAGGTATCTGCCTTCCACCCTCACAAACAGAGCCATGCCACAAGGCCCTACTACCCTGGATTTCACCACTGACATGAGCTATCTTCCTTCCTTCTTGGTTGGCAGGTTGCAGTTGCTAGATGTGTAGGAAGGGGTGGTTCCCCTTTCTTCCACACAGCCTTACCCAGACCTGTTTAATCTCCAGGTCTCAGGGCATGCCCTTCCCGTGAGGGCCTAATTTGAGCTTCAGATGGGCACACGAGGTATATTTGCTTGAGGGAGACTCACAACTTCAACAGCTACTCCCAACACCTCTCAACCCATACAGGTGACAAATAAGTCCCTTGTTGTAGGACAGCATAAGCTTCAGCCCTGGCACCATCCCCCAGACCCAAGACTTCTCGGTTTCAAAGGATTTCTGCAGAGGCTTGAAGAGACCCAGATTATATGCCGGTGCCACCTTGCACTGAGACTCATAGTTTGGAGCATAAGGGACATAGCACCCAGCACAGAGCCATTCAAGGGTTATGCTTCTTTAATATCCCAGTTAGCCAGAAGGCCATGGGCATTACAATATTTATTTACAATGATGGAACCACATAATGAACAGATGTCTCCATCACCCTGATGTGCAGTGGCATTTCCTTGGTCCTGTCCAAGAAGCTAACAACTGGTATGACTTACTTGTGTGGACTTCCTGGCACCAAAATGTCCTCTGGTACCAGACCCCATCATAAAGGCTCCAAAAGCCCCACCTTCAGTCCTGGCCCCGGTGTAGCTCTGATCCTCAGCACTGAGTTTTCTTCGCTTCTGAATGTCACTTTCTGAATGCCAGTCAAGGTCTTCCACAAGCACCAGATGGCCAATACTTTCAGTGCTCTCCAGAGGCTAACCCAGAGAGCAGTACCATGTAGACAAGCCAACAGGTTCTTTCTTGTGCCTTGGGCACTGCCCTACAAGATATTTAACAATGTCAGTCTAGCTGATTTGGCTGTGGAGTTTTTGGCAACTCCCCCAGTGCAGAGGCTCCACTGAGATCAAGGACATCTACTGATGGCCAAGACAACCCTACCAGCTGTCCTGGATGCAGCCAACACGGCAGTGAGGTTCATGGCATTGGCAGTGGTCCTGTGCCAGTCATTGTGACTGCAGGGATCTGGCTTTCCCCAGGAAGTCCAAGCTAGAGCAGAGACCTCCCATTTGAAGGTATGGAGCTTTGTAGCATCAGGACTGATGAAACCCTGCATCCACTGAATCAAAGGCTTCTGTTTAATCCTTGAAAGTATTTTCCCTTCATATAAATACAGATTCAAATACCAACCCTGTGCAGTGTAAGAGAGGCTCTTGCTTGCTACTGCTGGTCTATGATTCATCAATGCAGTCTGTATCTCAAGCAAAGGGACAGCAAAGATTTCACAGATAGAACCATCCTGATTCAGAACAGCTACCCCTAAACCAAACTTACTGGTACACTCAGAAGATAATGTGCTGACCCTCCATCCTTCCAAAACCACTTGGCTCAATTTTATAATATATGGGCCAGCAACATCTCAGAATGGTTTCCTGGATGTGGTGAGATAAGTTATCCTATCCAGTTTTACAAGGGTAGATTTGATTTAAATGAAATAGATTTAAATCATGGTTTAAATCACAATTTAAATCACTGGTCAGGAAGTCTCAATTTAATCATTGTTTTCGACAAAAAGTGCATTCTTATTGTTTTACATAATCTACATTAAAATATTCCCAAACAGGGTCTCTTTTATGGCCTGGCAAGCCTGCTACCATGGTAGGTTTTCCCTTCTACCATACCATTCTCTCACTGGATCTCATATCAATGGAGCGGCTATACACATGGTAGCCACCACGTGCAATTCGCTGGCACGGTAGTTGCAGCCTTCCAGAAATTGGCCGAAGACCCGCCCACTTTTCCTCAATGTGGCTCTGGAGCACAGTGCAGCCCAACACCTCCCACCACTCTGCTTTTCCCTGTGGGGAGCGTGTCCCAAGTCCACTCTCATCCCTCCTTCTCTTCCTCCAGGACTGCTGGCTCAGGTGCTGGGCTGCTGGGGCAAGGGCTGCAGCTGCGCTGCTTACCCTGGGGTACACTCCCTGCAGGGGAAGCTGGAGCGGCTTGGCAGTGGAAGGGCAAGGTGGTCACCTCCACTCCAGGTTGCTCAGCCCACCCCCCTTCTGGCCCCCTGCTTTCCAGCTCTTGAACTTGGGTGGAGGATTGGATGTGGCTCCCAGGGTGAGTAACTCTGGCCACCCCTGGGCTACATTCAGAAACTTATCCCTCAAGACTTCTGAAATATTCTGCTCAAAATGTTTCCCTTTTGTTTCTACTGCCCATTCCTCCATACATTTATCTCCAGACTCCTCCTTTCCCAGATATACTCCACCCCCAACAATTCTCTATTCATTTACCTTCTTGAAACTTTGCACACAGTACCACTTCCAAGCACTTAAAAGAGCATGTCCTACAGGTTGAGATGCCCAAAGGCTCCAATAAGAATCTGCCCATCAATCCTACAGCATATGGCCTTTTGTGCCTTTCTAATACCACATACTAGACATCACCTTCAGGTCTTGCAGGACTATCTGCCTAGAAAGAGACTGATCTGTAGTATTCAAGCTGGTACACTCTTTCCTTACATGATAGAATGATTGCAAGCATCACTTGCATATGGCATTCATACCTTCCCCCTCCCAGCTTCTTAACATAACATGTCTTACTGAACGTGCTTGGAAGACTTGAGGTACAGGGTCTCTATATCAGTGTGGTATAGAAATCTTAAATGGCCTTAACTGCATTTAAGGGTGTCAGTTCTAGAACAAGACAGCCACCTCCACCACAATGTTTTCTCAGTAGCAGGCCAATCTTTTTAGCAGGCATGCCACAAATTAGGTCCACACTCTCCTCAAGTGCCACTTTGATCCCCTTCATCTGCCCAATCTGCTGCTCTGCTTCTGCTCTCTGCCCTGTATTCCTTGCCTGATCTGCTGCCTGTCCTCTCCCCGATTTGCCTGTGCCACTGGTGGCATCCATGCTACTGGGCCTCCCTTGTTTTATGTCAACACACAAGGAGGTGCCAAATCTCTCAGCCTGTGCCAAGAGGCAGTAAACCTATAGCAAGGGTAGCTAGACCACCAGATATTCCTGACAGTGGTCTCCAGAACATGGTGGCTGACCTAAACAGTGATCTCTGCACATCTCACGGGATGAGAGCCATGAGGTCGGTGTCCAAGGTCACATTTGTGGAATTTCAGTGTATAGCATTTGACAAAGTAGGCTATTGTCTATGGAAGTCTATGCCTTTTTTTATGAGTTAGTGCCATCTGGCATTCTGCCATCCAGGAACTGTTAATGTCTTCCTCTCCATCTGCGTTTGAGAGCAAACTGAGGAGTAGAAAGTACATACTGCCCTTAACATCCTTGATGTGGCACAAGGAAGCAACAGAGTTCACTTTACAGATACTGCTAAGGTAAAAAAAAAAAGTCTTTGGAGTCATCTGACCACAGAACTCTTTGCAAATGAGGTGAAAAGGTAATAACCTTTCCTTTTTGTTCCAGGGGAAAGCTCTTCCTAGGTTTCCTTCTAGTTGTATTTATTATTCAGTGATCACAGAACTTCCTCCATATGTCCCTGCCACTCTTCTAATTCTAAACGTTCTCTACAAAGTGATCTAGGACATAGGATCCTTATAATACTCATAGCCCCCATGTGACTGAGATAGTTTTGGTATCAAGATTATCCTGGTTGTGATTCACTGGACTAGACAATCAGGATTGCCTGGAGGAGCCTAAGCTAGGTCAACCTCATTCTTTGTATAGGAAATGCATGCACCTTTCCTGCATGATCTGGATCACCCTCTAAGGGCAAGGTGTCTGAATGCCCAAGTGGAGACACAAGATCTATTTGGATCTGGCCCAGCTATCTTTCCTTGGCACTTCCTACCTGACCTTTTTGTTACCACTGGCTCAGCTTGCTGGTAATTGAAATTCATATTGCTTCAATTAGTGGTTCTTAACTGTTTTTTTAGCATTAAAGCACTCCTTTGGACATGCCCCCTCTTAGTTTTGAGTCATACAATGACTACAGAAAAATAATAGAGCAATTCTGTTGCAAAGAATTCAGAAAAACCACAGCAGGTCAGAATGTTTTTAACACTAAGGATTCCTATTTGAATATTATCGGTTTATCTTGTAAATCACAATTGCACACCTTAAAGTGTACTTGGCACCAGCATTGCTTGGCACCCTGCAGCACCCTTGAAAGGGTCTCAAGGCACCCCAGACTACTGCAGTGCCTGGATTGAGAATTACTGGCTTGGATTCTAGCTCTCCATGTACATCAGAGAAGGGAACCAAGGCACCTTGCTTGAGGTTGTGAATTCCACTGGGTGGCAGTGTATTTAAGAGTTTGGGCACTGAGATGATATCGCATCCAAGTCCTTTTGACTCAGACTCTGTAACAGACTCTTAAAAACGGACTTGCATGCACATCAAAATAAAAATATCTTTTTACAGCTTAATTAGTAATTTGTAAGTGTAGTATTAGGAGCCAAATGTGCCTAGACAGCTTTAGGGACATCTCTGGTTTGCCTTTTGATCAGAAGAACTTCAAAGGCAGAGGGGACAAGTTGTGATGCAAAAAATATGGTTACATTTTGTATTCTACCCCCTCTTTGCATCATGGGGACATGGTCCCTGACCAGAATTGTGGAACTGGGCATCGTGGAAGGTTAATGCAGTAATTGTGATGGGTCCACAAAATGGAACCATCAGTTTGTAGGTTTATAGCAAATTATATTGTAATGAGCAATAGCCACACAGTGGGCTTGTTTCTCTCGCTCTTTTTTTTTTTTTTTTTTTTTTTTTTTAAAA
>NW_017729024.1:129977505-129988602 GCF_001723915.1 Gavialis gangeticus
TTTTTTTTTTTTTTTTTTTTTTTTACTTAAAATGCACTATTTTTCTCTTTATGTAAAAAGTATTAAGTACTTGGTCACAATTTTTGCATTCTGGTGTTTGACTTCAGAACTGTCTACTTACAAATTTGTCTCATCACTCTAGGATGGCAAAGGGAAAGCTATAAAAGCTAATCCTAGTTTTTTTTTGGGGGGGGGGTGTTTTTTGTAGACTGATGAAGAGAAAAGACAAGGTCTGCCTGTTGTAATGCCAGTATTTGATCGTAACACCTGCAGCATCCCAAAGTCTCAGATATCTTTCATTGATTATTTTATAACAGACATGTTTGATGCCTGGGATGGTAAGAAGTTCCATGTTTTTCTTTTACCTGTGGTACAAATGCATTATAAACTCCCCTTTATTCCAGTATGCATTATGTCACACTACTGCATAGACTGTTTTCTCAGATTTAGTAATTGTGTGTGCAGTTCTGAGTGTATTATGGTCATGAAGTTCTTAATAATTTAGTCAAACACTTCTCTAGGATGGTTTAGACAGGGAGGATCCTGCCTTGCACAAGGGTTGGCCTAGATCAGTGGTCACCAACCTGTCGATCTCAATCAACTGGTCAATTGTGGAGCCTCTGACAGTTGATCTCAGTCTGTCAGAGGCTCCATGATCGGGAGCGGCAGGATGTACGTGGCTGGGCTGAGCCACGCCCCCTGCCGCCCAGGCTGGGCTGGGTGAGTGGTGTCAGAGCCTGGGCAGCTTGTTTGGGAGGCAGGAGGGGTGGGGGGCAGGGCACAGGGTGGTAGAACCTGGGGTGCCCTTTACTTACAAAAAAGTGATCTTCATGATTAAAAGGTTGGAGACCACTGGCCTAGATGACCTACTGTGGTCCCTTCCAACCCTACTTTTTTTATGATTCTAAACCTCACAAAACCAGCCCTTAACTTTAGTATAATTAATGCAAAACTTACACTCTCTCTTTCGAATAAGCAACTATATATCCTTTTTCTTAAGTTCATGTTCATTTTCTTGAACTAGCTTGAGTAAAAATTTTTTTTTGTTTGCCAAATTCCTCCTATATCAGAAAATTTCTTCTGAGCAGATAAAAAGTTAGATTTTCCAGAATCTCTGATGAAGACAGTGTTTGTAAGAAAAGGGCTTGCTTAACTGAGCTGTTGCTTTCCATACATAAAGACAGCACAGCATATCCTCTATAAAGCTCTGTAAGGGTAGCATAACTCCAAAAGGGGGAGAAAAGGTTACACTCAAACTCCCTGGCAAATTAATTGCAGCCAATGTAAACTTAGGGCTCTGGCAGGATTCTACTAGCTTCTGAGCACCTTAGCATACTGCAGTATTGTACAGTCTGTTGTTCCTTCTTTCCATTTCAGCATTTGCACACCTACCTGTTTTAATGCAACACTTGGCTAATAACTACAAACACTGGAAAATGTTAGATGAGCTGAAGTGCAAGAGTCTCAGGCTTCCATCAGAGAACAACAACTGACGGGAAGAAAACCAGACCTTCTGATCTACCAGTCTCACTGTGAATTATTTACTAACTTAGATACAAGGGTTGGTGTTTCCTTTAAAATGAACGGACTGCAGCAAGGAGAAAATATTTTATTCTCCACTTCTAAATCACTCTAAAGTCTACAAAAAATTGTTTTCATAAAGGTACTTATTCGGAAGCTGAATAGACACCCTTTGGAACTATCCTTTTGCGGCAGCACAGGTACTTCTAAAGCTAACTTCTAACCTTATACACATTTGTCAAATGTAACTAGTACAGTTTTAGTTACTGACAAAACTATACTGAGTACAAATGGTTCTAATACCGAAGCGTAATGTTTGCAAGGAAAATCAGAATAGGTTAAACAGGACTAAAAAAGTGAAATCCCCACAATTTGGCATAAATTGCAGAAGTATTTCAGAGAAACTCCTTTGAACTTTAGCACTGAAAAGAACCTGTGAAGTAGAGCAAATGAAACCTCAGAAATAGGATAAATAGGTAAATACTGCTGATTTCAGAAAGGACTGCTTTCTAACGAATGCCTAGAACTTTACCCAGTTTGTTATTAAACAGATTAAATATAAAATTACCTCTCTCATGCAGCACATTATCAACCTACTTCTCTTTTCCCATACAAAATTTTGATGTAATAAAATCAGTCTAGTCCAATTAAAATGTGTTATGTGGGAGATTAGGTTGGCCCATATTATTGCTGCCATTCACACTTTTCTCTGCTATCCTGGAGAGATTACCATAAGAAGTGGTGTCAAATTTTACATAAGCCATTGCAATGTGGGATTGATCCTACATCCTTTTAAATAAAATGCTGTTTGTACACATGATTGCTAATATTTTAAATTAATCTAAAAATTTTATGACACAAGGCCATATATTGTAGTACGTTACAGTAAGGACCTGCAGCTTTTTAAGAGTTTCCAGGTTATACATTACAGCAGCATTATAATTTATAATGCTTTTTGCCCTCCTCGTAGAATACTGTTTTATTATATGATGTAAGAAGTATTTCAAAAGATGTAAATAAGTTAAAAACTGAACATAGTTTTTTCATTAGTTTTAAAATATGAAATTATGCTAAAGCTTCCAAAGCACAAATGCATATTTTTATACATCTCATTTTAATCACTTGCAGAACATGAGTTCAGATTTTAAACTATTCTCAGAATATTTGGTTAATATATCCTAAGAAAACTGCTGATTTTTAACACTGTGCACTCCAGGCTGCAGTAATGAGGTAGATTAGAAGCTGTGACTTCAGTTAAGGAGGTAATAATACATTGCTTATCAGAAATAAAGGACTTGGGACAAGTTATTTATCCCTCTTGTGCTGTATCAGGAAGCAAACCAGGTAAAAAGAAAATGGGCTAAAATAGCAGTGGAAGAAAACCGACCATGATTGCAGTTTCCTGCAGGTAGCTTACATAATGTGCCAACCTTTTTTCTATGTTTTGTACCAAGTTATGTAAACAAATAGAAACATTCATAAAATTTACGTGCAGAGAAATGTATATAAGCTATATTTTTGTTAGAATTGTAATAGAACCTTACTTTTGTCACAGCTAAGGCAGTTTGCTCTGTATAATAATGCTGCATTGTGTATATATGAAGAATGGTGTTTTTTGGTGAAGTGTCTATATTCATTATTTCTATATGTACCACTATCAAGTTCTAGTTACATTTTTTCAATGGATTTCTATTCAAATAAGTTGACCTCCAGTTTTTCTACTATAAAAAATTTGCTTTTCTTATGCCTTGATATCAGAGCAAACCTTCTGTTAATAACTGTACCTTGAACCAAACCTACTAAAGACTGAACTCTGATTGCAGCTCATGTTAGAGGAAAGGGGGAAAGACCTGTCATGTTTTCAAAGCTCTGTCATTTTAACTTCATTTGTTAAACACAATATTAGTTGGAAAACAAACATGTAAAGCATTTATTTTAATTCACTGTTACCAAATTTGATACCCATTTCAAACTCTGATAGTAATGTGGGAAATGTTATCTACACAAGGAACCTAAGAAATAAAGCTCATCCCTCAGTTCTGTTCATCTTCTACAGCTTTAATTTGAAGTCAATATTAGTTTTAAGATGGCACTATTTCCCCAGCCAGTGACTACCTTGTCCAGCCTCAATTTCTGTTTAATCGGAGTACAAATAGACCTAGGTCAATAAAAGCCTTAGAGAGCCCTCTTAGAGCACAAAACCTGCAGGCATTAGTCTCAATGAGCCCACTTGCCAAAGCTCTCTAACCTTCTTAAAGCCACAAAGTAACCTACAGATCTTCTTGTTCCATGATGGTGCTATTTCAGAGGTGCTTCTGTTTACATTCCTATTAAAATAAAATGCTTTCCTCTGGTAATTGCCATTAATATTTAGCACAAAGGCATTACCAAAAAAATTGGTATCTTCACAAGGCTGACACATGAGAAAACTAATACTGTCAGCTGAAAACGTAAATAGGAGTGAAACTTCAGATTTTGTCAGCCTAACTATATCCTACCCAACTTAGTCCTCAGCAGTTAATGTTGTAAGAATTCATATTTTATACTTGTAACAGAAGCATGCTCTAAAATCATATCACATCCATCCTCATTGTATTTACTATCACCTCCAAAACTAATGGCAACGCACAGACAGCCTGCATCATTTGGGTTCTATTTCACACCCCCAACAATTCAGGCAGCTCTGCAAGAAGAGTATCTTGCAAGGAAGTCTATTAGAGACAATTTTGCCATTTAAATGTCAAACCAGGAATAATGGCATTTTTTTATTAGTATAAAATATACTTGAAAATTCAAGAATATTCACAGCTGCATTACATTCTTGTAAAATGCACAATGAGTTTAGTGAACAGAAGTGTTCAGTTAAATAGATCTATTTTTCTACCAGGTATTCATTTAAGAG
Organism: Gavialis gangeticus; assembly: GCF_001723915.1. NCBI lineage: Eukaryota > Metazoa > Chordata > Crocodylia > Gavialidae > Gavialis > Gavialis gangeticus. Next base: position 129,981,929 of record NW_017729024.1, read on the forward strand.
CACTCACAGAGAATGAAACAATTTTCATGGTACAAGAAGAAAAGGATAATAGGAAGATGCTCGCTCTTGCTCCCCATGTTAGACAAATGACATGATAAGTGGAGCCTCTGAAAAAAATTAATTGTTTCTCAGTTTCTCTTCATGATTTAGTAATATATATAGAGAGAAGTAAGTCACTGCTTTCCTGGGAAAAGCTGATCACTGAAATACTTTTTTCTAGGTCCAAACTGAAAAATAAGCCCAAGAAATATGTTGCCAGTCTTCTGAATACCGTGCCTTTTCTGAAGAAATTGTAAATATCTGCTCTAACGGAAACAGATGCAACACACTTGCTGCTTATGAACACATTTATGTAGCGCAGGGGTGAGCAAAATGGTGAATTCCCTTTTCCAGATTCCATTTCCCAGCAGCCCCTGCCCACGTCGCTGCCACCAATTTCCACAGAGAACTAGCAGCAGTGGGGCCATGACAGTGTGGGGCCAGAGTTTCCATGGAGATGACCCCAGCAGTGCTGGCAGGGCCCACGGCTGCGCGGGGAGCTGCTCTGGGGCCAGGGCTGGGATCTTACAGTGATGACAGAGTGATCTGGAGCCAGGGCACAGCCACGATCCACTGCCTGCAACCCCTGCCTGCTGTTCTGATGTGGGCAGAGACTGCTGGGAAATGGAATCTGCTGCAGGCCCAATCTGGCCTATAGGCCAGACTTTGCCTGCTCCGATGTAGCAGAATTTGTCAGCCACAGATTCACATTCTCACCTACTAAACATTAATATACACAAGACTAAGGAAGCTGCATCAGCTGCAACTGGGAAGCATCTCTACAACTCTCAGTAGAACTGCCCTAAACAAAAAGCTTGCTGCCAATTAAAAGACTTCAGCTTAGCTCATCCCTTCCCAGCAGAAGGGAAGCTGTTTCCAACCAAGCTATTTCCAGTCACAGTTGGCTGGAAATGTTCATGTTCTGAAGATCCAAGGGAATGCCAGTGCTTTTTATTCAAGTCAAATGAACTTCAATGAATAAATCATATAAATAAATCATAATCAATGAATAAATCAAATTGTTACTACACTTCCTCTTGTGCACATCAACTTCTTTTTAGCCCCAAACTCACAGCTACTGCGATCTATCAGCATCCTTGTAACTACATGGGTATTGGACTTTTGGCAAAAAAGAAATAAGCAGTCATTGTCTATTCTCCTTTCTTCTCCAACAGGAGTCAAAGAATCACAGGTCTGGAAGGGATTTTAGCAGTCTTCTAATCCAGGAGAGCTCAACCTCCAACCTGTAGGCCAAATGCAGCCCCCACGAGCCATGGAATCCAGCATACAGGGCTCCCCAAAGGTCAGGAAATTTGACAGTGGGGAGAAGTGACAGTTAATACTGCTCCCCCCCTTGCCAAAATCCCAAGCCCTGTGCAGTGGCTTGAGCCAAGCTAAGACCCTCACCCAGCCAGGGCCATTTCAAGTCTGGGCCACTCCTGCTCTCCCCTGGCACAACTTGCTCAGGACCACCTCAGGCTCCTTTTTCCTCCCCTGCCCTCCCACCCCATGGGCCTGGGCCATGCTTCCTCCCCCTGCACTGCTGGTTCAGGGCCTCGCCATTCTCCTTCCCTCCATGAGGCTAGGTGACACTCCCTTTCCTTCCATCTGGCTAGACTGGAGCCAGGCTATGCCCCCTTCCTTCCACTGGGTTGGGACATGCCCTCTCCCCCACCCCCCACTGGATCAGGCCGGGTTGCCACCTGCCCCAGCCCAGCGACAGGATGGGGACCTGCTGCACCTGTCCCAAGCACCAAATTGGGTCCACCAGCAGGATCTGGCCTGTGAGGAACCAGCCACTGCCCCTCCAGCCTGCTGGATGAAAAAAGATCAGACACTGCTGTCCTAGTCTAGCCCCACTACACCAAGGCAGGATGAGCGATTCCTAATGTTATTCTATTTGATGACAATGCTTATGATAATTTTCTGCCAAAATTTCAACACTCGCCACCACCACAAAAAAAAAAAAATCTTCTGGCTAAGAGGAATTCTACAAAGGAAGACCCCTATGCTTTCTTTCCCAATTCCCACATGCATTTGGTTGATGTAGAAGTGTTACAGAAGGATTACCAGAAGGACAAAAAAACCCAAACACTAAACAGCTCCATCCAAGGATTTCTGCCTAATTCTGACCTTCAGACATATCATTTCTTTAAAAGAATATAATGACTAGTACTAAAACAATTCTAATTGAAAGATTATTTTCAGCAGTTTAGATTGTTGATGCCAAGGTTTTAACACAATTCGCAGATTCATTGAAATCTGACAGGCTTGTTGTGAACGCTTATGCTATAGCTGTTCACAACCAAGTTATGGGTATTATGCCTTTTTAACAATGGTTCATCTCCCTTAGAACAGCTAAATTATGGCAACAAGCCCATGTAATAGATCTATTAAAGCTAGGGAAGGAAGCCTCTGGCCCAGAGAATTTTAAGCCAGTGTCACTTCTGTGTTACCTTTATAAGCTTTACAGACGCCTTATTCTCAGTCGCCTGTCACTTCATACTGAACAACATCTAATTTCAGAACAAGACGGATTTAGACCAGTCCTGCACTGGCCAAATACTAAACATCACACAGCACACGGAAGACGGATTTAAGAAAGGGATGATAACAGGTGCTGTGTCTGTAGACCGATCAGCAGTATACAACACAGTTATCAAATGCCATCAAAACCTGCTAGCCAAAGTCTACAATATGGTGATGCAAGACTACAACCTAGTGCAGCTCATCTGATCTCTTTTGGAAAACGTGTTTTTACATAGCACTATGCAAGAAACAGAGCCACTAGAGACCAGAAAAAAATGGCCTCCCACAGGGGAGCACGCTAGGATTGATCCTTATTAACACATATACCAATGACCAACCCATACAAAGTAATACAAGGTCCTTCATATACGCGGATGATCTATGCATCACATAGCAAGAGAAGGATTTCACCACTGTTGAGAACAAAGTGATTTGTGCACTGAGCAACCCTCAGATTACTACAAGAACCAGCTTCATGCCAACCCAACCACGACGGAGGTCACAGCTTTTCACCTATGCCATAGAGAAGCCAAGTAGAAATTAAACATTACCTGGGATTGAATCCCACTGACTAATTACCCGAACCCTATGCACTTCAGGGTTACACTGGACTGAACACTTACCTTCAAAGTATATGTAGAGAAGACAAAGGGAAAATCCGCGCCTGTAACAACATACTTTGAAAGTTGGTCACCTCAAAGTGGGGAGCAAACAAATTACATTACGAATCACTGCTACTGCCTTGTGTTACTCCACTGCAAGGTATGCATGTCCAGTATGGGAGCAATCAATTCATGCCAAGAAAACAGACTCAGTTCTAAATGACAGCTGTCATGAAATAACAGGAAGTTTAAAGACAACACCAAAGGATACCCTGTGCTTACTGGCTGGCACTGCACCACCTGAGATCAGAAGAAAGGTAGCAAGCCAAAAAGAAAGATAATGGCAGACAGAAGACCTTAGTCATCCACACTATGGTCACAGAGAAGTAACTAAATGGCTTCAAATAAAAAATAATTTTATGATTAGTGTTGCACTGTTGGAAATGACAGCTGACAGGCACGACTAAGGTTATGGAAAGAAAGATTACATGCAATCAGATGCTTTGAAATGGACCTGGAACTCCAGGAAGATCTTCCAAGAGGGGCAGATCCAGATGGGCCAAAACGGCAATACCTGAATCGCCTGCATGTGCAAACTGGAAGATCAAAAACAAACATGACCAAATGGGGCTCCACTAATGACACACATATGCAAGTGCAGTGAAATTTATGCAAGTGTGGTTTCATAGTTTCAGTTGGTAGGGTTGGAAGGGACCTGAGCAGATCATCAAGTCCGACCTCCTGCCATGGGCAGGAAAGAATGCTGGGGTCAAATGACCCCGGCTAGGTGTCTATCTAGCCTCCTTTTGAAGACCCCCAGGGTAGGAGCGAGCACCACTTCCCTTGAAAGTTGGTTCCAGAACCTAGCCGCCCTGACTGTGACAGTTAAGCAACAGAAGTTTAGGTTAGATATTAGGAAAAACTCTCACTATAAGGGTAGTAAAGCATTGGAACAGGTTACCCACAGAGGTAGTGGAAGGTTGGAGGTTTTTAAGACCTGGATAGACAAATCCTTGGCTGGGAAGATCTAATTAGGGATGATCCTGCTTTGAGCAGGGGGTTGGACTAGGTGACCCCCCGAGGTCCCTTCCAACCCTCATTTTCTATAATTCTAAGTGCAGACTACAGAGTACGCTCATTTGCTGACTGTTTGGTGAGATCTGTACAAAGGAGGACCTTGCGCTGCAGCAATGGAAAGAGCTACTGCTTGTGCACAATTCTGGAAAAACATCTTGTTTACAACAGGGACACAATAAGAAGTCATTTAGAGAACAAGCATACCTGCCATGTTTGCTGATGCTAGGATACTATCGTTTCAAATGTGAAAAAAAAATCACATTTGTCTGTTTAGCACAACAGTAATTAATACTAGAAATGGAAAAAATACTTATTTTATTGTCTGGCATTTCAAAGGTAAGTCCTATTATACAGTTATTTCTCAGCATTTACGATTTGTTAAATAGTTCAAATGTCCTTTTACATTCATACTTAATACACACCCAGTGCATGCAAGGCTTAGCCCTTACCAATCAACTTAGAACCTAAGTTGCAAATCACCATTTTGCTCTAGTTTCTGAAATAATGTCAGACTGCGCAGCTGAGACTCTCTCTCTCCATCTTTCCACAAAATAATCAGATGATCAGCAGAGCACGTCACCAGTCCAAGTTCACCAAAGAACAGGAACATCTGCAATGGAAACCATTAACATTACCCTGCTGTATATGTAGGTTTTAGGCAAAATCATTTACATTCAGCATACAGCAAAAGATAACATAGAAAGAATGTCTGAGACAGGTAAGCTGAGACAACAATATTTTAATTCAAATAGTGTAACTCCCTAATATAAAGAACAATGCAGGACTGTGAAATCTCTATGCTATACATCAGCTGTACCATTAAAATATTAGTCACATAACCAAAACTTCTGTGCAACAGAAATTCTTTTATCAGTAAACTAAGTGCTGTAACAAAAGCAGGTAAAGAGAATATTTTACAGATAGGGAAACTGAGTGCAGAAGGGTACAGCAACCTGCCCAAGACTACCCAGCCGGCCAGCAGCAGGCTCCTGAATTGCAATCCAGCTCTCTATTCACTAACCCAGGGCTGTCAACTGGGAGTACACATACCCCCAGGGATACTCAGAAAGGTGCTAGGGGCTACACGTGGGCAGACAGGGACAGAGCGCCGCCAGGCACCACCCTGTGCTGCCGCCTCCCAGGAGCAAGGCTGGAGGGTGGGGCTGAGGGTAGTGGCTCCCCTCTGTGGGCCGCATAGGCGCTGCCAGCTGGCTGGATGTGCAGTGGGGGGAGGGGGGGAAACTTGTCTTATATTCAAGTAAATACAGTACGTTCCCAACTACTGAAACACCATCCTTTACAGGGGTTCCCAACTTTTTTAGGCTAAGGACCAGCAGACCAGAAGAGACCATGGACTGGCAAGCCGCGGACTGGAAGTGACTGTGGACTGGCAAGCAACAGACCAGCAGTGACTGGCATACTGTGGGCAGGCAGCCAATCCTTTTTTTTTTATACTCAGTCGAAAAAACTGTTATAAAAATACTGTTTAAAATACTGTACAGTATAAAAATACTGTTTATGCTCAGTATAAAAAAGTTGGCTGCTGGTCCACAGTATGCCAGTCACTTCCAGTTCACAGTTTGCCAGTCCACAGTCACTTCTGGTCCAGCAGCCAGCCCTCCCTCGGCCTGGCACTGGACCACAGCTCAGGGGTTGGGAACCCCTGCTCTACCCTCTTTCCTTTCTGGAAAGGTCTTGAGAAAATGGCTTCCTATGTCTGCAACAGAAAGGAGGACCAGTTAGATAAATGGGGAATTCTCCACCACAGCAGTGATAGCTCCATGTTGTTCAGTTTTACATATATAGTCTTGATGATATATATGGGATTAACTAGATGCATCTAGCTAGGTGTTCTACCCATGAGACTGCCTGGAAGGACCGGGTCATAGGCACTCTGGCCTAATGAGTAAGCCAACAGGGGAGGGCTAGAAACAGGTGCTGGGGGACCCAGAGCCACACTAGGCAGCAGAAGCTTGAGTCCAAGTTACCAGACATGAGGGGAAATTCCAATAGCAGAGTCCAAGTCACCAGCTGAATGTGGGGCTAAATTACCAAAACAGAGCGTGACATCCAGAGTGGCTTACCACAGCATTGGCTGCAATCTGTTACACAGCTAGACTTACATGGAAAGGCTGCTCTCTCCAGCAACCAATCAGGAGGCCCTAACAGTGGTCAAATGGTTCATCAGCCACGATTAGGCTGCTAGTTAAGAGGCCTGGCAGGTTTGGCAAAGTGGGCAGTGGCTGCCTGCTTGCCCCCCAGAGAATTTCCTTCTTACACTGAAGTTTCATAGGTTTCATAGATTTCATAGATATTAGGGCTGGAAGGGACCTCGGAAGATCATCGAGTCCAGCCCCCCACCCAAAGGGCAGAAAGTCAGCTGGGGTCATAGGATCCCAGCAAGATAAGCATCCGATTTGCTTTTGA
>NW_017729024.1:129989352-129998089 GCF_001723915.1 Gavialis gangeticus
CTCTTTAATAAGCTTTTCTAAGATCTTCCCCAGGATAGAAGTCAGGCTAATGGGCCTATAGTTAGCCGGATCCACTTTCCTCCATTTCTTGAAGATAGGCACCACATTGGCCTTCTTCCAGTCTTCGGGCACTACACCAGAGTGCCAGGAGTTTTCAAGGATCCGTGCCAGAGGCTGGGCTATGATGCTCGCCAGCTCCTTGAGTACCCTGGGGTGTAGATTGTCAGGGCCGGCTGACTTGAAGGTATCCAGCTTCTCAAGATGCTCCTTCACAAGATCAGCATTTATGGAGGGCAGGGGATCTCCCTCACCTGGACCTCCCTGTCCCGTAGCGGGCATGGGCGTCCCATGGGACTGATGAAAGACCAACACAAAGTATCCATTTAATAGGTTGGCTTTTTCCTGGGCATCAGTTGTCAGTTGCCAAGTTCTATAGAACAAAACAGATGTTCTTTATTGGTGTCCCTCAGACTGAAAAACACCAAAGATGGGATAAGAGAAAATACTCCTTAATATCAACCACTACCCTTTTGCTGACCAGAAAGCAGTAGCTATCTGAACGTGCAGGTGTGAGATGACATACTGTCATAGGACATTTTAAGGACACATTTTTCAACTGAAAGTACTGTACAAACATAACATAAATGTTTCTCTAAAGGCTTCTGTTGGACATGGCAAAAAAAGAATGCCATATACCTTGCAGAACAGAAAAGCTACAAGACTACTGGTCAGGTTTACTTACTATGTACCCCCTATCTAGGTAGCAGACTGAGGATGGAACCAGAGATCTAGGCCTCCAAGTTCCTAGCTCCAGCTTCTGCAGTCAGCTAAGGACTCAAGTAAAGGCTATTTGTAAGTAGCCTTGTAACAAGAAGATAATTTTCTGTGGCTTCTATCTACACACCTCTTCCACGCACCTACAAGTGTTATAAATCTAACCCAGACTTCAGCCAGCTGATACATTTCTCACACCTTACACTAAGTACACTGAAAAACACATCTGGCCATTATGCTGGCTTTTAACAATTTTCTTAAGAACTCTGCTGGAAACCCAGAAGAGTCAAAGCTCAGACTCTGGACAGCCCTGTCATGCCACCATCCCAACCTCCACTGCAGTCATAAACAAGGCATTTAAGAAGAAACATTCTCATATAGCAATAAAAGAAATCCCTATGTTGCTGTTCTACCCAAAGCCAACGTACCTGCACAGCTGATGAGTGACCAATGAGGTCACCAATAAGCTCCAAGGAATACAAAGTCATGCTTTCTTGAGTCTTTTTGGCAGTTTGGTTTGCTTGCTTGTTTGCCCTCCCAAATCCCCACATGTTGAAAAAGCCTGGAAAAGACACAGCAGAGTTAATCTTCCTTTTTACAGTGGCAAAGTCACATATTAATGCCTGATTAGATAAAAATTATTTATTTTGATCTAGCCAGAGAGGGTATTTGGGGGATGCTGTCACTTAAACAAATGACACGTATTTACAATTTGAGAAGTAAAATAGAAATTTGCAGAAAAACATATCTATGTTATGACAAAATATTCCTTAAACCAGGGCAAGTGAAGCATTAGATACTGTGATTCCCTTACCAGGAGAAGTTTAATTATCCACCTTGTTTGTAACTGAGGTAACAAAAGGAAGAACTTTTTGCAGAAAGGTAAACTGCAAAAATAAATTCAGTGGACAAAGGTGGGTAGTGCAGAACACTGCTGTTTAACTCTGCTTTGTTCTGAATACATTGTTTGAACTGAAGGGAAAGGGGAAAAGGAGGTACTGATCTCTCTCTCTGGCATTCTTCCTGCCAATGGTAGCATAAGCTTTTGATGCCAACTTTCTGTTCGTGTACTCTCCATCCATATGCCACCCTTCAATCTAAAAGCTATGATCCAGAGGAACTGGAAGGCAAAAATGGTCTTACCAACAGCATCTCCAGGACTGCTCATACTAGCTGCTACTACCTGGATAATCAGACACAGCTGGCAGTTCAAATCACTTATGGAACAAACTTTAGTAACACAACAGAGGCAGTCCACTCAGGACATAGAAGAAATCTCTAGAATGACCGCCAGTGTGTTATCCAAGAAGATTCACAACCCACACTTTCTAAAAGAAAATCAAGTAGTCTGCATAACTGTCCTGACAGTTGGAAAGCCAAGTGTCATCTACATATACACTGGAGACAATACAGCCCCATACTCTTCCCACTAGCCCTTCTATTGGTCCTATAAATACAAAGTGAACAGACTGTAATTCTATATGAGAGAGATGCCAGAGCAGATGAACATTACTCTTTGGGGCTGGTTAGAAAGAAAAGAGAGAGACATTCAACAGCAATTCTATCCACCCACCTTTGGATATGGATTCATTTAACACATGCCTCCAACCTAAGGACTTAAAACCACATGTGACAATGCCAAAACACAATCAAATCAGCATTTTTTGTCATGGCTTATAAGATAATGGGAAGAGAGATGACAAATGAAAAAAAGAAAAAAAAAAAAATCAGTGAATACTGCTTTAGCTGGAAGTAGTGAATCATGGTTTAATTGTATAAATTATGCTTATGAATCTCCATTCTGGTACAGGTGCTTTGGTGATCCCTATATCTTTTTACATCATTTTATTTAACAAAAAACTTTGAAGACACAGACACACCTGTTGGAACAGGCTCAGCTGAAAGCTGTTGCTTTTCTCGTAGCTCCCAAATACGAAGACTGCCATCCTCTGAACATGATAGCAGCTGCCTGTCAAAACAAATGATGAGTGTTACTGACACAGAAGAACTAGGCTGGATATCTATCAGTACAAATCTGCTTGTAATATTTCCTTTGTGGTTAGACAAGTTCTTCAAGATACTACACATGTTTATTAAAAGTGCATCATAGTTGTTATTTAACAAGTGGAAGTCATTTCCACATGAATTTTGTATCAGGAAAAATTATACTCAGCTCAACAAAATTTGTAAAACAAAGTAAATTTGCAATCCCACCTAACAGACTTTAAATGTATTGCTTTATAAAAACAAATGTAAGCCTTGACCCTGAAAACACATGCACCTACATTGTCCAAGTGACTTCAGCAAGTTTACTCACGTTAAAAGTTAAACATGACATAAGCCTGTGCAAGATTAAGGTTTTATTTTGTCTTGTTAGACTACTTCCATATAGCAACAATAAAGAGAATGGCAAAGTTAAAGTATACATCTCTGTGGCAACCATTTAGCTCTATTTTGATGAATTTTTGACTCCAAGTATAAAAATTAAATTCCTGCTACAAACTTGGCACTAAAGGTCAAACCCTGGGAGTATTAGTTTTCTGTTTAATATTTTTTCATTATATTCTTTCTGAACAACAAAAATTAGTAAATTAATTTGGAATGTATCTGGAGTGTGTTTTGGTTTATTAGAGCCAAATGCTATACATAGTCTACAATCATATTTCTATAACATAGACTAATTGTCCTACTAAACTTGAATATAAAAGTCAATAAGTATTTAATGTGCCAGCAGTGTTCAGTGTATACTGGATTACGTTGTGCCACATCAAGTTATAAGGGTGCACTTCTGACATTTAAATCAATGCCTTCTATTCCCCCTAAAGGCAGATCAAGCCAAATATCAAGTTCTCTGTGCTGCCTCAGAAGTTTAAATGTAGGCTGTCTTTGGATGTCTTTGTGAGACCTGCATTTCTTTAGTACACTGCAACATTTACCATGACTAGTACCTGTTTGGAAGTTTTGCGATGTGCAGCACACTGGAGTCATGAGCTGTTCTCTGGCAGGCAATCACACGCTTCATTTGAAGATTATATACATATATTCCCTTCCCAACAGCTGCAAACACACACTGGAAAGAAAATTCAACAGAACATCTTACAGACACCAACATAAGTATCATGCTGTCATGGATATCCAGTCATACTATGACATCATAAAGCCACTGTCACCTGGCTCATTCCTATCCCTCTGAACCTTTGTTATTGCACTACTGGCTTGTCTACAGCATACAAATGTCAAAAAAAAAAAGCGCCTGAGAAAAGGCTGGACATTCGAAAATGAAAAGGCATCTGTTTAATGTGTAAGAGCATTTTCACATCACCACCCCCTATTTTATACTGTACTAATTGTAGCAGTGTACTGTAATTCTTCTGTATAATGCAATTCAAGCTGGCTATGGGAATACCAAAAGTTTACAAACCGTAACAAGTATTTCTTTTATGAAATATTTCTATTCAACACCTTTTTAACCAACCATCATAACTGTAGTTTAAAAGTTGGTGTTCTAAAAATAAGTTTCAAATATGCAAAAAGTCAAGGAGCTTGCATACAGAAATGAAACTAGAGTCATGGCACACAAATACTGCACGACTTCAAATATCAGATATACTTTTTAAAACTAAATTATTTCTTCTCAAAATGACGTGTCTAAAATTTGAAAGGGGAAGAAAAACACAAAGCCCTTACATGAACTGCAGAAGCTATGTTCTTGTAAACATGTATTTATTTGATGTTTTATTTTGCTGCTTAAATTGAAAGTCAGAAAATGTGGGCGTCTTAAATTCAAGGGTGTTTCATATTTAAAGCAATACAGTGAGTTTAAATATGCTAGTATGTGTTCACTATCAGCTCTGTCACAAATAGAATTCCATATGGAAAGAACTTCTCTTTTTCAGCAAAGTCTGATGGACCTTTCAGGAAGGCAGGCTACTGTGCAGAATCACAGGGCTCTTATCTTAACTCTGGACCTGGGGGGACAATGTATTTAGATGACTTTTTGTCCTTGTTATTTTATATTTTATTGCAGTTGTACCCAAAGGTCCAAATTAGGGATCTAGACTCCACTGAGCTGAGCACTTTATACAAAGGAAAATGGGCCCTACCCCAATGGTGTTGCAAAAGCCTGAAAGCACCATCATATATAGTCATATAGGGCATTTTTACAAGTGTTCTGGGAGGGGGGAAGGGAGGGTGCTTTAATTAGAGCAGCTCTGCGAGGTGCTCTAAAGTGCTTGAAGTATCTTTTGTATCATTGTCCTTGGACTTCAAAATGGCAGTGGGGGAGCTTAATCTAAAGGTCATTACATGAGATTTAGTAAAGTGTCCCCACAGTCATTTTGAGGCAGGGGGATGCTGATATACGAGATGAGGAGGCTAGCCGGAGCGTAGTAATTACCGTGCTCCAGCAGACTTGATTAATCAAGTCTGCTCCAATGCGCTGAGAAGTGAAATTTCAGGCTTATTTTACAAGGGAAACTGAAATATAGGAGAACATTTACTCATTCTATGCAGAGTATCTGCTACCTGACTGTTGTTCCCCAGGTCATGAGCAGCTTCCATGCTGGGACCTTGGATAAGCAGATAGCAGTTTGGAACGACACCTTTCACATATTGCAACCATTTAGGTGGCAAGATCAGTGCACTTTACATTTTTGATTCTGCAAATCCAAGTGTAACTCTTTTAAACATCACACTTGCAAAATGCTCTTGCTTAAAGGTGGCAGAGTTTTGTTCTTCCAGGAGCAAGCTTTTACTTAGGCACACTACTGGTTATCTACCTCCACATCATTCCCTTGCATCAGCACTGGTTTGCACCACAAGCTGTTTTCACAGGTGGGGTCTGCTAACTCTGGGTTCTTGGTTGAGATTTCTTTCAAGCATGCAAAGGTACTTCAACAGCCATTGATCCTTTTTATTTGCTCAGGCTTTCATTTCTCATCCTGTGAGGCTACATCCCAAGACTTCTCCAGACTCAGATTAGTGTTTTCCTTCTGGGACTCAGCCAGTGTTGAAAGCTGCCCCTTGCCTTTTCTAACCACCTTTTTAAACTTTTCTGTTGCTCCAAACAAGCATTTTGGGAACACTGCTTTCAAAGGCAGGCACCTCCTTTGGATCGATGTCTATCTCCTGCCTGGCATTCCAGATTCACCTCTCTGCTTTTTCACAGCTGCTGTCCTGTGTCAGTAACATACTAGTACATACATTGTTTGGGGTCCTCTTTCTCAGTCATTCCCCATTAACCCATCTGTAGGCAACCCAGCATCTGACCCCTTCAATAACACAGTCCCACTTTGCCCATTTCAAATGTAACTTGGCTGTAGTGAAGGAGAACATGTCCCTCCAGTTCCCTGGGGGTTTATCCGTCTATTTGAGAGAATCTTACCAGGGAACCCCAGCAAGGTAGGCTATGGTGTCACTCAACCCACAGGTCAAGTCACCATCACTGTGCCCTGTTAACAGCCTAATTAAAAAAATGACTGTTTCATTTAAAAGAGAATTAGGCATGTAAGACCTTAAACTCAAATCACTTTAGCTTAGGCATTTTAGAAAAATTTCCCCAAGATGACCTAAAATAATTGGTTTAATTCACTAACCATAGTTCATACTTCTAATACTATAACAGTTAATAGTAGAGGTGCCCCAATATCTCAGTCCATATCGGATCAGCAACGTAAAAGAAAAATTTATGTTATTGGCAATCTTTTTGGGTTGGTGTAGCCAATAATGCCACCGATAAATGCTGCGTGCTTGCCAGGAATGCAGCCTGGCAGCTTGGAGACCAGCGTCCAGCTGGTAAAAGTTTTTTAAATAAACTTGAAGTGCCGGATTTGTGTGTTCAGTTGAATTCAAGTTGGCATCTTAATACAGCTTGATACAAATCTGAGCAAAACATTAATCATCTAGTGAATAAAAAATATATATTTTACCATTTTATAGCTAAAATGTAGGATTTCTAACAATCCAAATAAGTTAACTATATATTTAGAAAAATATATATATGCACATACATAAGCAGGCTGCACGTGCATGCACACACACACATATATAGTATGCATACCTAGGAAACACATGTACCAGAACTACTGTTAGTTGCAAATGAACATGTTTTGTTATATCAACCAATGAAAATACACCTTTTAAAAAACAAATAAACAAAAAATACAATGGCAAGGTCAACAACAATGAATAATTTAACTCGGGCTTATGGCTTGCCGATTTAAATCATGATTTATTTCACTGATTTAAATCAAGTTAATTTAAATCAATCCACCTTGAAAGGAAGTAAGGGGGGAAGGAAGAATGAGGCTGAGGAGATAAAGGAAAGGTGGGGAAGAGCCGAAAAGGGTTTGGGATAATTGTTATTCCTTTAAGCAATCTCCCTTTCAGCTGTCTGGCGGCTCATTTTGATTCTTTCTGTTTTCTTCTTTCTTTTCACTTAAAACTTGATAACTTCATTACAATTTCATAACAATGAACAACATCAATTTGAGGACACTTATTCTTTGTAAACTAAGTTTCTTTGAAAGAACAAGCACTCACAGACTATTACTGAAACAGTATAAATGAACTCTGTAGTTTTGGACCCATCTTTGTGATTGTTACAAATTAACTATATAGGCCAAGTCTCTCTGAACAAAGCAGCAACATTTTGTAAATATGCCCTTTTTTAGTTCAGTTTGTTAATTTTAAAGCACCTGCAGCCAGAAACATCTGAGGGGCAAATTTTGAGAGAGGTGGATTTGTGGAAATAGGAAACATATTCCATAAAAACAGGCAATTCGATTGTTTTAGAACAACTTTTAAATGTGCATTCAATCTGCCTTTGTCAATTTAACACACAAACTGTGATTGTTCATTATGCTAGGTCTGAGGTTATCTATTGACTCTCTGTATTGAACTGCTCAGACAGGATTTTATGCTGTTGTAACCTTGAGCTAGCCAACTGAGCAAAACCTTAAATAAATGCTATTGACTGGCATTAAGACATCTGAGTAAATTTTAAACAAACATCATGTATTTCTTACTGGAGTAATTAAACTGAAAACAAAAACTTACAGCACTCTTATTTCTACTGTAAGACAACCTGGTTTCTTACCTCCTCATCAGATGCTAGACACTGAATTGATATTTCTTTTTGGTTTTGTGTTAACTTGATTTCCTGCTGCATGTCTGTGTGAAGAGAGGAATCCCAGAAGCCACATTCAGATGCCTGCTTTGTCCAATCCAATGCATCCCAAACTATCAGCTCACCCACATGAGAACCAGTAACAAAAGTCAAATCTAGACAAAGAAGTCCAACATAAAGCCACATATTATAAATAGGGGTGCATAATAGGGGTAAATAATTAGGGGCGCACTGAGATTTCTAAGCCAATTTTTAAGGAGGCATATCACTGACTACCGATTTGATTTCTGATACACAGCCCAGCAGCTTGGAGAGCTGCATGCAGCTGATGAGTCTGTTGTGGTAGAAGCGGAGGAGTAAGGGAAAGAGCATGGGGGAACAGATCGAGGCCCTTGTGGGGAGGGAGTGAGTGGAGCTGGGGCAGGTGCTGCCCAACCCCAGGGCAAGGCAGGGCACAGGACAAAGCCATGGCTCATCCAGGGGGCAGGAGTGTGGTTCCTGCCAGTGCATGCACTCTGGGAAGGCACATGGGGGGCATATGCCCCCCAGATGATGTGCAAGGAGGGCTGCAGCTGCAAGGTGGGGTGGCACTGGGCTCTTCCCAGTGGGGGCTGGGCAGGACAGCACTCAGGGCGGGCAGCACTAGGAGTGAAGCTACAGGGGGGTGCTGCAGCCACCCCAAAATTCGCTGTAGCCCCTCTCCAAACCCCCCTCCCAGCACTGCCCGCCCCAAGCACAGTACGGCCCAGCCCCCGCCAGGAAGAGCTTGGCACAGCCCTGGTCCAAGCCCGCAGTGGCAGCCATCCCACCCCACACAGATCTGGGGCACATGCTCCC
>NW_017729024.1:130003089-130019543 GCF_001723915.1 Gavialis gangeticus
TCAAGGAGGGCTGCAGCTGCAAGGTGGGGTGGCACTGGGCTCTTCCCAGTGGGGGCTGGGCAGGACAGCACTCAGGGCGGGCAGCACTAGGAGTGAAGCTACAGGGGGGTGCTGCAGCCACCCCAAAATTCGCTGTAGCCCCTCTCCAAACCCCCCTCCCAGCACTGCCCGCCCCAAGCACAGTACGGCCCAGCCCCCGCCAGGAAGAGCTTGGCACAGCCCTGGTCCAAGCCCGCAGTGGCAGCCATCCCACCCCACACAGATCTGGGGCACATGCTCCCCATGCCCTCCTGGGGTGAGTGCAGAGCCACCCCCTCCCCCCAACTACACCTGCCAGATGAGCTGCGGCTCCATCCCACACCCCACCCCACCGCACCCAGGCAGCACCTGCTCCAGCCCCACTCCCTCCCTCACTGCAGTGGCCTTGATCTGCCCCCCACCTTCCCTTCCCCCACAACAAACTTACTAGCTGGATGCAGCTCTCCAAGCTGCCAGGCTGTGCTCCTCACCAACCACATGCTGCACCGTGGCTGTGCACATGCATGGGGCATTTATCGGCCACATATGGCTGATTTCCGATACAGACAATTTTCTTTATATCATTGCCCATCCGATATCAACTGATGTATCAGTGCACCTCCATAAATAATCAATTTCAAACTAAAAAACTAAGAAAATTTCTAAATAGAAACTAGTTTCAAGTTAAACTAATAAGAATGCATGGTATCTGTTTGGCTAAGTAAACTCATCACTTCTTTCAAAGATACTAATTATATTTTTATAGCTATCTAAACATTAAATAATTAGTCAGGTTTTGCATAATCAGAATTAAGAAAGAAAGTATTTCAACTGTTGTGCTGTACATAATGACAATGTATACTGCACCACTGACTGAAGCACATGGAAATATTCAGAACTTTGCCTTTGATCTGCATGAAAAGACACTTCATTTCTGGTGTTTATTCAGATCATCAGCTCTAAGGAAGAGTATGCAAGTTATTTTTCTGCTTCCCCAATTTCTTGATGTAAATGCTGTAACAAACTGCAATGTTAAAGGGTACGACTGAATCATCTGCCATGAGTTTGAGATCACATGGAAAAGACATTTCTACCAATGGCACTTAAGAGTTGTTATTGTTTTGCCTTGTTATAGCTAGCATTGTTCATCTCCTCTGAACCAATGGAAAACTGTGGGAACAAAAATGCCACAGTCTGCTTCTTCAGATTCACAGCTGCTGTCCTGGTCCCTCCCCTTCCTCAGTTCCAAGCCACAGCTAGGTGCCTCATTACTTTGAGGGATGGTTCTAAGGCCTTGTCCTTTCCTTAGCATGTCCCACAGTTTGGCTTAAGGCAGCTTGCCACTCAGCTTGCTGGCTTCTGTGACCTTCTTTCCTAAATGTGTAAGTTTCCCCATAAAATGTATCAGGAGCTTCAGCTCTTAATTTCATCCTATGAATGTTACTGAGCCCAGCTAATTAAGAGGGAGGTGAAACAAAATACAGTAAAACCCTTTGTGGAGCTAGCCCCACTCAACTCCAATGCTGAGCACTGAGCCAAACAACGTATTCTTGGTCTCTGTGCAGACATGACTCTCGTTCAGACTCCAAAGTTGCTCCTTTTTTTCCAGACGATTTTGCCTTTGTACTGAATATCAAGCAAATATAAATCAACACTTACATTACAGCATACATTGCAGTATGCTGTAAACTGTAAAATAGTTCCTGAAATTTCCTTTAAAGTTTGCAGTTTCTTTCTGCAACCCTGTCTACAATAAGATACTGCACTCAAATAAACTAAACAATTGTAAGCGGGAACAACTTCAGTCAAGCACATAGGAAGAAATGACAGAGCAGTAGCTTTAACATCTCACTTCAGGACCAAGGCTTAGAGTTCATTTTCTGTCACTGACATTGACTCTGTTGTGCCCCAAACAATTCATAACCTGCCTGGTTTAGTTTCTCTGGTTGTACATAGAGAAGACAAGAACTATATTGATAATAATACTTACTTTGCAGAAAAGTTATGATCACTACTTAGGGTTTGTGAAGTCCTTTGATGATATAAAGGTTTTCATAAGTTTCATCATGTAGTTTTACATTTGGTTACCTTTGCAACTACATAACTTTGTCTATCAAGTAGTTATAAAAGTAGGTATTTGGTCACAAACAAAATAAATTTTGCAGCTGAAAATATTCCATTGATAACTAACAATGCTATATCAATCTTACCATTGACATTGATCAATGACAGGATGTTATCCTGATGGTCAACCAGGCGTTTCACTTCAATAACACCCCAACTTTCTAATTCATTGGTGGAAGCAATCAACCTAAAAATGACTTAAGAGAGAGAGAGTGAAATTTTTAAATCAGCTTTATCACTCATGTAGAGCAAAGCAAACATGTTTAAATAATGCATATAATTTCACTTTGATATAAGCTAATTACTGTGTGAAGGACACAAAACACAGTATTTGCTAATCTGTGCTGGACTGTCTCTTATGAGTTTCTTCACCCCAAAAATATGTCAATTCGTAAACAAAGAACTAAAATTTGAAAAAAAAATCTAAAAACAGGTTTTTTAAAGTACATAAATAATAGTGCAGTTGCTTAGGAATAAGAGCTGCACATACCTTTTAAATTACTGTAATTTACCTGGAATTACTTCAACATCTCTCTGAATATTTACAAAGATCATTTCTCAGACTCAGATGTTCTGAGTTTTCCAGGTGTCTGAAACAGCAAAGGACTTAAGACCTTATTTTAATCTGTCTCTAAATTCCTTTTGTGCCTCATCAAGAAGATTATAAATAAACATTCAGGTGCAAGTTTTACATTGTATGCCCATTTCTAGACATAAGGTTAGTTTTAATTTGTCCCTACTTCCTTTTTCTTAAAATATCACAGATTGCTATTCTTTAGCTACATGCGTTTTGCCTGCCCAACAATGTATCTGGTCTCCAGTTAACTGGAGTTCTCCTATTCTAGCCTCTAAACAACTGAAAGGTACTATGTAACTTGATATTATTTTTAAAGACTCTCCTTAGATATCTGCAAGCTGGCTGCTAGTTCTGTCCAGCTAGAGAGAGCTCTCTCTTCACTCTCTTCAAATAAACACCAGTGGATTCTCACAACATCTAATTATATCCTCTGGATATAATCCCCCAGCATGCATGGCCTTGAGATAAGCAGACTGTAAAGTAGCTTAACAAGAAAAAAGACTCAGGTTGGTGGAGAAAAACATGAAAGCAAAGTGGAAGCTCAAATGGTAAGTTCCAAAGGAGGATTAAGGGGTATTTGGCCTCTGCAAACCAGGCAAAATAATTAAAACACTTCCTAGTTCTTTTGTCAATAGATCCCAAAGATGATTAGATCATCATCATTATCCCTATTTTATAGATGAGGAAATAAGGAAAGGAGGCTACTAAATTAGAGCCAAATACCATTTAATTTTCCTACACCATTACAACAAAATTGATCAGTCATGCATCTCTATCAGCTGCATATCAGAAATTCTTGACTATATAGTGAGACATGAAGATTAATTTGAAATGCAATATGCTTACTCAATTCCTTGCCAACAGCTGCTGCAATGCAGGTTTTAGGCAACTCAACCAAAGCACTGACACCTTTGAAAACATCAGTAAATAAAACAGAAACAGTTATTTTGCACCCAAAAATATACCAGTTAAACAGGCTCTCTTCTCACCATTATAAAAGATGTGGGCTTTTCTTTAAAAAAGTTCAGTTCCATATTTGATATTTTCCACATACGATAGGCCAACCAAATATCACATACATACCAGCAACACACACACACACACTATATTACAGTAAAATCTATAGTCTCTGTACTGGCATACATACACCTGACTACTGTAAAACAGTAAAAGGGCTCCTTTACCAATTGCATGCATATTTAATAAAATACAATGGACCAGATCCTCAACAGGTATACACTGGAAAGGCTTCCTTGACTTTGATGGCACTATGCCAATTGACATATGGTGGCTTTCCAACCCAATGTTTTTCCAAATATTTTTTAAACTTAAACGTAAGAAGCAGGTATACTCTATTACATTATATAATTCAAACTATATTACATACTGATTGCCTAATGCAGGGATTGTCAACCAGGGGTGTGCATACCCCCAGGGGCACTTGAGAAGGCCCTGGGGGGTATGTACAGGCAGGTGGGAACAGAGCGCCACCATGCAGCATCCCGTGCTGCTGTGTAAGTGCCACCCACCTGGCTGGACATTGGGGGTGGGGGGGGGTTGGAAATCGCATGCGGTGGCTGCCGCCACTCTGCATCCAGCCATGTGCCACCTCCCTGCCACCCTGCTCTGCATCGGGCCACCAGGGGTACAATGATCCAAAAAGACTGAAACCCCCTGGCCTAATGTACAGAGATATCATATACCCAAGTTCCAGTGAAATCAATGTCAGCTGTGAAAAAATTAGGCAATGCAATATGAAACTCCTATAACAGAGACAAAAGCCTCTTTCCTTCAATTGCAGGCTCACCTGGGTGTTTACAGTTTTGTGCAAAGTATGATAGCAACTGATTTTGAACATGGGAGTAGAGGGCATCTGACACCTTAGGATCAGGCCCTTATTCAGGAAAGGAGATGCAGTCCTATAAACAAAGAATGGTGGTTGTTTGTGATTGCTTACTATGCAACACTATCATAAGGCAGCTTACTTTAGCCCAATTCAGAACTGCTAGCATTGTTTGCAGCACTATACTACACTTCTACTACAAACTTGACTTAGTAATTTGTTTTTTTAGCTGCCATTCTTTCAACATTCTTTTCTTTCTCTGTTGAGATGAGTGTGTTATGTACAAAGTACAACAGGACTGACTTTTACAGGTAATTCAGGACCCCTACTCCTGACTATAGTTTTCAAAATGTGTCAGACCCTCCTCCTCTTCTCCCTCACTACACTGTCCTTAAGGGCTCTCATCCCCTTAAATAGCTTCAGCTAGCACCCTTGCATTTACAGCTCCCAAACTTGCCTTTTCACTTTTCATCTGCCTCTGATTCCCTTTATCAACATCCCATCTTGGCCTGTCTCCTTGACATGGTCTCTTGAACTTAACATGACTAAAATGATCCTTCCTCCCAAAGCTGCTACCACACGCTGCTTTTTCTGTCACTATCAGTAATATCACCATCTTTTCTATAACTCATGCCCAGAGTCATGATCTCATCTTCACTTTCCCTTGATCCCCACACAAGGCCATGCCCCAAAACTATCATTTTTACCTGCATATTTTGAAAAAAATCAGATTTTTTTTTTTTATTTAAAACCCTCCTACAAGCCCTTATTTCCAGGGCTTCTGCCTTCTTTGTTTCTGGCTTCCCAACCACCCCCTCTTATTCATTAAGAACAGAACTGCTACAATGAGCTTTCTTGTCCATCCAACCATACTGCTCTGCCTCTGAGAGTCTCCTTCACTGTTTCACTGCATCTAAATCATACTTCTTGTCCTTAGCATCTAGAGCCTCCCCTGTACTTTATCAATGATGCCAGTGTAGGCCACCTGCTTACCCTGTCCCACTGTCTATATTTTCCTCCATGCTGCCCTACATGCATAAATGTCTATCACTAACTGATCCAAAGCCCACCATCCCCTTCCACTTCACACCTCTCCTTACAGAGCACTTAATTTGTGCCACTTATGAAAAAGAGCAATGGGGTACAAGTAAAGTGTGCACAGCTTATGAAAAAGGTACATGGTATTGCATATATATTTTCCTTTGGGCTTGTGAAAATTAAATTCTTGACTCAGTACAGCCAGGATTTCACTTCAAGGGTTTTGGAGTAGGTGCCATGTTTTCACATCCATCTGTATAGCAGTTAGGACAGTAAGTCAAAAAGCTCCATCGGAAATTTTAAGTGTTTGTATTTTATGGGCACATCTATGAGACGTTTGCTGTGGAGCCAAGTAATTAACTCCACAATAAAGTCTCAGTGGGTATGTCTAAATGAGATGCTACATCACTGCAGTGACATGCTATGGCAACATAGCATCGGTGAGCGCAAACCGTGACGCCAATGATAATGCGCAGTAGGGTTGGAAATAACCTGTGCACTGCCAAGACTCCACAATAATGGCAGTTACTGCACAGTCATTTAGTAGGTGTGCCCAGTGTCTACACATGCGGCCCTATTAGACCATAGTGAACTAATGAATGGCACTGAAGGACAATACTTGTTACCACAAGTACTATCCTATGGTGGCATTATTTAGCGTGCCGCCATGCACATGTAGACACCGACACGGTTGACTGGGGCATGAGGGTGCTTCAGTGCAGGGACTGCCGGCTGGCTAGCCCTGCACTGGAACAACCTCACGCTCTTCCATGGCACTCTGAGCTGGACTGGAGCAGTCCCAGGCTGGCAGGCTGACTCCCAGAGATACCCCTGACAGCCAGAGCTGCTCTGTCCCAGCTCAATGTGCTGCAGTCCCAAGTGCAAGTGTAAACACTGCACCCAGGAAACAATAAACGCTGGTGCTAACTGCACTATCATCACATGTAGACATGCCCTATAAATAGCAACCTACATACTGAAGGTTTGAATGACAAACGCCCCAAGCATGCTCCAGAAGAAACAGCCTGAAAATGCTTTGTAATCCTCTTCTTTAATATCTACAATGTTCTATATCATCTCCCTTCCAAGTATAAATTAAATGAAGCAAAAAAATTCATTTCTTACAATAGGAAAGTAAAACAGGGTTTAACCCGAGTGACTTACCTCATATTGAGGTAGTCAAGAGATATGCTCCAGAATCCAGCAAGATTATCAATATTATGCTTTTAATACAAGAGGTGAAATTGTGAATGTATGTAATTTTCCTTTGTATGAAGAGTAAAGATCTCTGAGTTCTTCTGTATTATGACAATATGTACTAACCAATCCAGGAAATTTTCTACAGCTTCCTAGCTGCCTCTGCAATGCTTATAAATAACTTAGAGCATGTTCCTTGTGTAATTAGATGGTACTCAAAGCATGGGTTTATTAATAGCTCACAACAGCATGAACGTTCATATTTACTGTGTTTCTATTTAAAAACGTATTTTGTTTGTACAAATTGAATCTTATGATACATTGTGATAAAAAGTCTTTGGTGCTCCATGATTATGAAAAACCTAGTTCCTCCTAGAGATATAAATTACTATAGAGGGCCAGATCCTCAGCCTAATGGGACCATGGATAAATCACCAGCTGAGAATGTAGTCAAAGTTAATGTATAGTTATTGAGATCTGACATTTTACAATTCACACAGCACAGGAGATTGTAGGTTTCCTTAATTCTAAAATGATTAAGTTAACATTTTAAAATATAGATAGAGGGTAACTTTAATATTTAATGTTATCATAAGAATTAAAGAGAGTTGGTTTTGCATCATTATACAGATCCATTTTCCTTATACTTTATCTGCCATAATGAGTCATTTAGATTTTTACCTGCTTCAGTAAGATGACTAGTCTTACACAAGAGATCTAATTTTCTGTTCCAAACACACAGATCACTCCCTCCAGACAACCATACATCCAGTCGTTGAAGAACCGTCAAACACTGCAGAACAAAATCAGATATATGTCCTTTGCAAAAGTTCATTGGGGAATTTTTAATGAAATTTTCATCATCTTTAAATAGGTATAGTGGCAGGTACTCTGAAACAAGAGCGTTGAAATATCAATTTCCTGCAAAATACAGAATTTATATATGAAACAACATTATTTTACTAACACCACTGCAAGTCTTAATTTTTCAGAGATGATCAATATCTGAAGAGCCTACTGAAGACACTGAAAACCATGCAGAAAGAGTGAAATTCTGACCCCACTGAAGTTAACGACAAAAAATTCCTATTAATTTTAATAGGTATATCTAGCCTGTAAATGTACTATGCCAGCCAGCACCTTCAAACATTCCATACTGCTCCAGGCAGGTTACCTCCTAAACCAGAGCAGAAGTCAGAAGCAGAACCAGGAGCAGTCCAAAAAAAAGACTAGACAAAGTCATGGATGATAGAATCAGTAGTTATTAAACAGAATGGTCAGGTATGTACCCTCTGGCATCTCTAAACCAATGACAGTGGATGCCAGGGAAGGTTTAACAGGGAGATCATTCTAGATCAGAGGTCAGCAACATTTTTGGCCAGGATGCCAAAAACACCCCAACCTTGATCCATGCCTCAACTTGGAGTGCCAGAGGCAGAAGGCAGGAGAGCCACAAGGGGCCAGATCCTCGTTGCTGACAGTGGATGCAGGCACCTCCAGGTGGAGAGCAGGGGAGGGGCTGGTGTTGCACTGCCCCGGCCCCTTCCACACTATTCGCCCCGAGGTGTGCGCAGAGCCAGTGCCGGTTCTCTGCACACAATGCAGCTGTTTGCAGCCTGCCCACCACCTGCTGCAGCTACCCAGAGCCCAAGCCGGCTACGGGAGGCAGGTGGGAGAATGCAAACAGTTGCACTAGGTTCCAGAGCCTCAGAACCAGCTCTGGGGCAGCAGCAACTGCACATGCACCTCACAGAACACAGCAGGGTAGGGGACAGGGTTGCACTGCCCCAGGCCCCTTTCCAGCCATTTGCCTGAAATCATGCAAGCAGCCTGGGCTCTGTAGCTGGCAGCAGCTGTCCAAAGCTCAGGCTGGCTGTGACGTGCTAAGCAAAACAGTCTTGCATGCCATGCTGTGGCACACGTGCCAGGGGATGCCGACCCCTGCTCTAGATATATCATATGTTCTTTTGCTAAAGCATCTACTCCTGCCACTGTCAGAGAGCTAGTAGATGGACCATTGGTCTGACCACACACTGCACTTCTTATGTTCTTATAACTGTGTTCACTAGGTGTTGACTCAGTTAATTAACTATGAATTCCAGCAGGGCTAATTAGTCAGAGTACTGTGTCCCCATAGAACCAATTTACCCTTAAGGTTGTCCTAGTATTGTTTCCTTATGACATCAGCTTTTGCAATTTTTCTTCTCTTTCATGGTCTCTCCCTGAAACATTACATTCCTGACAGACAGACGTTTACAAAGGGTCAGTAGCTATTTGTTCATAACTATGACTGCACTTTATATCCTAGGACTTTTGGCACCTTCATTAGTTTTACTATAGTTCATCACAGCATGTTTTTTCTATTAAGCTTATTTGAGTTTATTTTTTTTAAAGAGATAGATTGGAGTGTTGCATACTAGACTCAAATTAGATTATAACTACTAATGCTGTCTGCCACTCCGCACAGCTGGGTATATCTGCTAGGCTTGTCATTTTTGGCCCTACCCCTCCTTGTTTCCAAAAAACAGTGCATATGTAATCTCATGATCAGCTAAATTGCCAAGCCCAAGCCTCAATGAAGTCAGGCATGGAGAAGTGGGAGCATCTCTGCCTGGAAGCTGTGGTCTTCCAAGGCATCGCCACCAGATAACAAGGGCTAGATTTCCACAGGTCAAAAACTATTCCAGGTCAGAAGCTGTAGGTTATGACCCATTACCCAAACTCATTAGTCAAGAGGCCTAACAAATCAACAAGTGTCCTGTAGACACACCTTCTTGATTAGTAGTTGTTGCCTGCCCCGCCCCCCTGCCCCCCCACCACATGTGTAAAGATACCTTTTTGTTCCCAGTGCCTAGTTCTCAGTCCCTCCTCTACCTGTGAATGTAGCATTCTCAGCTAACTAAAGTGTAGACTGCTGTTCATTTTAATGCATTTGGTCTTCACATGTCTCATCAGCTTTTACTACATGTGTATTACACATACATAAGCTTAGAACACAACTGGAGTTTCTTCTTTACCTTCACGGTAGAATGGAAGGAAGTTACTTTCTGAACTTGCCTGCCACTATTACAATCCCAAACCTGAATTCATTTATTAAGGAAAAAAAAAAGATTACTATATTTAAAATGTCTTTGCTCTGTTTATAGAAATAAATATCCAGAGGCACATGTAAGTTTTCTAAATCTTGGCCTAATTTTCAATGTTTGGGCATGCTGAAATTTCACATTACCATTTGTTATTATTAATAATTTATTACTTTTGTAGCAGGGGCCATAGCTAATCATGGACAGTAGATACAGCAGGGCCCCAATTCTGATTATGGCCTTTGAATGGTATCATAACAATCACCAGCTGGCTTTGCCTGGCTCACCACTCCCTCTAAAATCAGTAGAATATTCTTCAGGTTGAAGGATACAATAACTGTCCTATCAGCAGATGCTGTTAAGATCAAATGTTTTTCATCTTCACAAGCACTAGGTGAAGGAAAGGCTGTAACAGCTGTAATCTTGTGTGTGTGTCCGTGTAGCTCAAATAGTTTTTCTCCAGTCTGAAAAATAAAAATGCATCAAAAACTAAAATAAGAATAAAACTCTGAAAAGCACACAAATCCAGTAAGGTCTAGGTGCTTGTGTGCCTTATGAAAAGTAGAACTTAAACTGCTAAATATAAGAAGATTCACTTCAACAAGCATATAACTTAAGCAGAAAATACAACTCTCCTCCAAAGTTGGACATGCACAAGTTTTCCATCCATAAACAGTTTAAGAAAGTGTGTGTATACTTTTATATCCATTACTGTTACTTGCATATTCATTCTCACCCAGACATATTTCTACTCCAAATTCGAGTTATGAAGTATCTTTTATAACAATGAAGCATTCTACTAAAACTGGGAGCAGCAGAATTTATTTGTTTAGGAATATTTTTAATGAACCAACTACATAAATGGGAGAGACGTTAGACTACCTTTCAAGCAGAAAATGCTCTTCTTCAAACCAGAACAGAGGGTATTTTGTGCCTGAAAGCTTTAACCAGAAAGAGACTTGGGGGTCATCATTGCCCATAAGATGAATATGAGCCTACAATGCGATGCTGTGGCTAGTAAAGCAACCAAAACACTGGCTTGCATCCATAGATGCTTCTCAAGCAAATCCCGGGATGTCATTCTCCCCTTTTACTCAGCCTTGGTGAGGCTGCAGCTGGAGTACTGCGTCCAGTTTTGGGCTCCACAATTCAAGAAGGATGTGGAGAAGCTTGAGAGAGTCCAGAGAAAACCCATACACATGATCACAGGTCAGGAAAAAGACCTTATGATGACAGGCTGAGATCTATGAGGCTCTTTAGCCTGGAAAAGCGCAGGCTCAGGGGTGATCTGATGGCCACCTATAAGTTTATCAGGGATGACCATCAGTATCTGGGGGAACATTTGTTCAGCAGAGCGCCCCAAGGGATGACAAGGTCGAACAGTTAGAAACTACTGCAAGACCGTTTCAGGCTAGACATAAGGAAGAATTTCTTTACTGTCCAAGCCCCCAAGGTCTGGAACAGCCTGCCATCAGAGGTGGTTCAAGCACCTACATTGAACACCTTCAAGAGTAAATTGTATGCTTATCTTGCTAGGATCCTATGACTCCAGCTGACTTCCTGCCCTTCGGGCGGGTGGCTGGACTTGATGATCTTCCAAGGTCCCTTCCAGCCCTACTGTCTATGAAATCTGTGAAACTGGAATGAGGTTTACATGTAGTAAGCAATTAAGGCTCTTTCCTACATAGTGGGTACATCTACACTACACTTTACTGAGGAGTAGACTAATTATTTCCACAGTAAAGTGTCACAGTCTACACATGCACTGGTATTAGGGAGCAGTAAACTAATTAACTTCAGTGTAGGATAGCACCGCCAGGGACAGTACTATCTTACGGCAGAGTACTTTACTGTGCCAAAACGCACATGTAGATGATGACCATGGGTGTACATTGTGCCTGGTCAGCCCAGCCGATTGCTGTTGTCCGGGGCATATGTGTAGACACTGCACCCAGGAGCAGCTGACTCCAGCTCAAACTGCTCCAAAGCTTATTGCATCACATTAATTGCACATGTAGATGCACCTAGTGTTATGCATTTAAACTCTCACTGACTTGAACTTCGTCTCACAGATCTAATTTGTAAAGACGCCTTAGATGTACTCTGGGGGGGTGGTGGCGGGGGGGGAGAAGGAGAAGGGATAAGGGTAATTAAACCAGCTGTCTGGAGCTCTCTCAGATGCTCAGTTTCACATCCAACTTTTCTGAAGCTGACAAGCCTGAAACTTTCTAAATATTTTTATTTTTGTTCAATTAGACATCTCTATAAAACCAACTCATATTTGTACTATTGTCTGTCTCCTGTAAATGAAGGCACTCTTAAGTCAATTCTGCAGTCATAACAAGTGTATAATATGCTACACATAGTTACATTAAGTTCAGTGGAGTGAACATCCCTTTATGCTGGGTTGAAGAATAGAATCAGCCCCTCTCTCCCCAAATTCACCTCTAAAGAAATCAAACCAACCTGAGCATTCCATAAAAATATAATTCCATCATCTCCTGCAGATGCAAATCTGGTAAAAAGCAGAAAAATAAAAAGAAATGAGGAAAATGATAGAGATATTTTTAGCATCATACTATACACCAATATTCACCAATTAAATACAAATAATTATTTAATTTATAAGAAATGTTTATATTAACCTGAAGCATAAAAAGTTACTTGTAAACTCCAAGTATTATTTAGAAACCAAGGTCACTTGAATGTTAATTAATAAGCTAAGACGGTCTACCATTAAAGAAGAAGGCTCAAAAATAGTGTGCTATGAAATCTGTCACTTTCTGCAAGAGGACTACAGAAACAATGTTCTTTCTGATCAGAAGTTTAATGTGGTGGTGGTTTTTCTTTAAACATAAAATAAAGACAAACTAATATTCTAGTAGCTTTTCTTCTACACAAATGATTTAGAATAACATTTTAACAAGTTACAAAGCTGGATTTCTTAAAAGTTAAATTCAGCCCTGGAGTGTTGGAATCCCACATTTTTCCTAACACCATGTTCTTTTAAGTAACTTAACACAAGAGCTCTCTTAGTGGCTAGGCTGAACCGCTGTATATAACACCTACTAAAACCCACTAAGGGGCCTACCCTACATCTACAGTAGGAAAAATGGTCGGATTCTGGTCTGTTCCTAAATAGCTCATTTTAAGCACAACCCAAATTCCAACTTTTTTCCTAGTCTAGAAAGCACCTCTGTAAGCTTGCCTTAGGTTTGCCTACAATAACAGTTTAGCAGCCTGACAGCTGAACTATCAGCAAATAATTGTTACTAGTTTTTCTAAGACCGAGTCACCCTCTATCTAGTAACTGACACAAATCGTTCTGATATGTCCTAAAGATATTTGAATTCATCTCTTGATTAGGACTGTATTGACACTTGAATTTTTATTTGTGTTTTAGGCTGCAGCCAAGGATTAAATAACCAGTATGTGTGTGACATTTAACTACAATTTTCAATTGCATTAATTATCACTACAAAAATCCAACTGTAGACACTAGGAAATTATACAAAGCCTCTGGTGGAAGAAATAGAAGAGAGAAGGAAGCAGAAAGGAACAAAGAAGAAGAAATCCAACCAGACATATCAAAAAGTGTGTGGAAACTAAAATGTGGATGCTACTGATAAAATGAAAAGGAGAAAGGAAAGAAAAGGGTAAAGGGAAAAAGGAATGTTGGTAATAAGTGTTAGGCAGAAAGTTGGTAGAAAATGGTTTACTTTTTGAATGATCAAAATAGAACTTAGCTGGTATTGCATGGCATTGTGTTTAAAAAATTGAACTGGATATGAATTAAGCCCCAAGATATTCCTGTGAAGTAAGCAACATTTCAGGCAGAAATATAGCACCAATTCAATATAAGCAGCCCCTCACTTTTAACAATCCCAACAGCAGAAACTGATCTTTTCATTTTGATAATGAAGCAAACTGACAAACTCCATCAGGATGAATACCCTCTTTAAGCCAATGTTTCTTCTAATCCTATGGGGGCTTGTTATAACACAGTTGTCTTGTAGTTGCCCCCATTAACTGGAATCCTGTAAAAAATGTGTGTATGCGGTGGAGGGGGGAGGGATTAATTTCAACATATCAACAATTGATGGATACCAAAATAAAGGAAAATGAAAGATATGATAGCTTACCTCTTTCCTCTTACCTGCTATTTTTCCTATCCCCTATATCCAGAATTTTAAGGAAGAGGTATGGGGGGGTAGGGCGTGGCAGGAGTGTGTGGAGGGGATGGGTGTGTGAGAGGGTAGTGGGTGCCTGCTGGCACTGGGAGAAGCTGTCCAGGTGCTGGGGTTGCATCAGCATGGGGGAGGCACCTGCCTCTCCACCAGGGGAAGGGGATGGGGAACAGGGAGCTGCGTGGCTGGGATGGCAGCACCAGGGTTGGTGCCTGTACTCACAGGGGTGGGGCAGCCATAAAATGCTGCAGGGAGCAGGGAGTTGCAGGTCAGGAGTGAGGGGCACCAGTAGAACTGGGAGGGCAGGGAGCTGCAGGTCAGGAGTGAAGGGCAGTGGCAGGGCTGTGGGTCAGGAGTGCAGGGTACAGGCAATGCCAGGGGACTGTGGGTCGGGAGTGAGGGGTATCAGCATGATCCGTGGGGTGGGGTACTGTGGATCAGGAGTAAGAGGCTGCAGCAGGACATATCACTGCCCCCCCCACACACACAATCATATTACCCCCCAATCCCAACAGGTGTTCTCTTTTTTGAAACTGGAAATACGGTAACCCTAGTCTGAAAGGCAGCCCCCATAACTTTGTGAATTAAGCAGTATCCCATTTCAAAACTAATTTAGTTATTATAGTGCTTACCTGCTTGGACAAATGACTAGGGAAGAATACAAGATTACTGCTTGGGCATGCAGGGATAAAAATCAGAAAGGTGCAAATGAAACTGGAGTTACAGCTAGTAAGGGATGTGAAGGCTAACTACAGTAAAATCCCTGTTTTCCGGCATTCTATTAGCTGGTATACTTTATTAACCAGCACTGCGCTGCCACCATCCACCACTCTGCACCACTACTGCTGCGTGCAACCCCCCCCGTGCCACCGCTGCTGCCATTCACCACCCTGCACTGCCACCACCACATCCAAGCCTCCCACCCCTGACTTTGCTATTTTTAGATAACTGGCATTTTTACATTAACGGCACCCACCATTCCCTACTCATGTCAGATAATGGAGATTTTACTGTAGAAGGGTTTCTACAAGCATATCAGCATCAAAAGGAAAATCAGGGAAGGTGCGGGTCCCTTGTGGGAGGCAACCTAATGACAGTCAATGCAGAAAAGGCTAAAGTAATGTAGGCCTTTTGTAACTGAGTCTTCACAGGGAAGGGCATCTCCCAGACTACTGCAAGCACAAGCACAGTTTGGGGAGGAGGTAAGCAGCCAACAGCGGCAAAAGAACAGGTTAGCGACTATTTAGAAAAGCAGGACATGTACAAATCCATGAGGCCACCAGACACAATGCATCTGAGTATGCTGAGGGAGTTGGCTGATGTGACTGCAAAGCCACTGGCCATTATTTTTGAAAACTAGTGGAGATTGGGAGATGTCCTGGACAACTTGAAAAGGCAAACATAGTGCCCATCTTTTAAGAACGGGAAAAATGAGGATCCAAGGAACTACAGACTGGTCAGCTTCCCCTCAGTCCCTGGAAAAATCATATTAACCATAAAAGCAGGTCCTCAAGGAATCCATTTCTAAGTACTTGGAGGAGGAGAACGTGATTAGGAACAGTCAGCATGGATTCATCCAAGGCAAGACAAGACTGACCAACCTGACTGCCTTCTTTGACAATCCTCTGTGGATGTGGGGACAGCAGTGGACATGATATACCTTGACTTTCACATGACTTTTGATACAGCCTCCGACAACATTCTCACAAGCAAGCTAAGGAAGTATAAGGATGAAAGTAAGGTGGATTTAACTAGAATTTTCAATTGCATTAATTATCACTACAAAAAGTCCAACTGTAGACACTAGAAAATTATACAAAGCCTCTGGTGGAAGAAATAGAAGAGAGAGGGAAGCAGAAAGGAACAAAAAAGAAGAGATTCATCTGCCTGGATTGTTGGCCTCAAAGGGTAGTAATCAATAACTTGATGTCTAGTTAGCAGCCAGTACCAAGAGAAGTGCCCTAGGGGTCAGTCCTGGGGCCAGTTTTGTTCAATATCTTCATCAATGATCTGGAAGATGGAATTGAGTGCACCCTCAGCAAGTTTGCAGATCGACACTAAGCTGGGGGGAGTACTAGATATGCTGGAGGATAAACCTTGACAGATTGGAGGACTGGACCAAAAGAAATTGTCATGCATCCCCAGAGAGCAGTGGTGGACCAAAAGAAATTGTCATGCATCCCCAGAGAGTGGTGGTGGATGGGTCATTTTCGACCTAGAGGGATGTGGGCAGTGGGGTTCCCCAGGGCTTGGTCCTCGGGCCCGCACTGTTCAACATCTTCATCAGTGACTTGGACGAGGGGGTGAAAAGCACCTTGTTCAAATCTGTGGATGACACTAAGATGTGGGGAGAAGTGGGCATGCTAGAAGAGAGGGACAGGCTACAA
>NW_017729024.1:130024543-130036897 GCF_001723915.1 Gavialis gangeticus
AGAACTGGGTTTCAATACTGACAAGTGCAAGGTGATGCACCTGGGGAAGAAGAACCAGCACCATACCTACAGGCTGGGGAACTCCCTTCCTGTCAGCACAGAGGCAGAAAAGGACCTTGGAGTCACTACTGATTCCAAGATGAACATGGGCCACCAATGTGAGGACACGGTCAGGAAGGCTAACCGCATCTTGTCATGCATCCACAGATGCATCTCGAGCAGGTCCACGGAGGTGATCCTCCCCCTCTATGCAACATTGGTCAGGACACAGTTGGAGTACTGTGTCCAGTTCTGGGCGCTGCACTTCAGGCGGGATGTGGACAGTATCAAGAGGGTCCAGAGGAGGACCACTTGCATGATCAGGGGACAGCAAGGCAGGCCCTACGAGAGGAGGCTACAGGACCTGAACCTGTTCAGCCTCCACAAGAGAAGGCTGAGAGAGGATCTGGTGGCTGACTATAAATTTACCAGGGGAGACCAGTGGGGAATGGAAGAGTCCCTGTTCCCCCAAGCACTACCAGGAGTAACAAGGAATAACGGCCACCAGTTGACTGAGAGTAGATTCAGGCTAGATATCAGGAGGCATTACCTTCACAGTCAGGGTGGCTAGGATCTGGAACCAACTTCCAAGGGAAGTGGCACTCACACTCCTACCCTGGGGGTCTTCAAAAGGGGGCTAGATAATCACCTAGCCGGGGTCGTTTGACCCCAGCATTCTTTTCTGCCCATGGCAGGGTGTCAGACTTGACGATCTGCTTAGGTCCCTTTCATCCCTACCAACTACGAAACTATGAAATCTCAGGATGTTCAATAAGGACAAGTGCAAAGTCTTGCACTTAGGATGGAACAATCCTATGCACCAGTACAGGCTGGGGACCAACTAGCTAAGCAGTAGCTCTGCAAAAAAAGGACCTGGGGATTACAGTGCATAATAAGCTGAATATGAGTCAACACTGTGTCCTTGTTGCCAAGATGGCTAACAGCATGCTGGGCTACTTTGGAAGGAGTGTTACCAGCAGGTCAAGGGAAGTGATTCTTCCCCTCTGTTCAGCACTGGTGAAGACACATCTGGAGTACTGTGTCCAGTTTAGGCCCTCCCACTACAGAAAGGATGTGGACAAATTGGAGACAGTCCAATGGGGGGCAACAAAAATGGTTCAGGGGTTGGGGAACTGGGCTTATTTAGTCTGAAGAAGAGAAGACTGAGACAGGATTTAATAGCAGCCTTCAACTACCTGAAGGGAGATTCCAAAGAGGATGGAGCTGGGCTGTTCTCAGTGGTGGCAGATAACAAAAAAAAAGCAATGGTCTCAAGCTGCAGCAAGGGAAGTTTAGATTATAAACTTTCTCACCAGGAGGTTAGTAAAGCACTGGAAGAGGTTATGCAGAGAGGTTGTGGAATCTCCATCCTTGGAAGTTTTTAAGACCCAGCTAGACAAAACCTTGGCTGGGATGATCTAGTTGGGGATGGTCCTGCTTTGAGCAGAGGACTGGACTAGATGACCTCCTGTGGTCCTTTCCAACACTTATTCTCTATGATTCTATGATTCTAAGAGGGACTGAGGAGGAGGAGCAGCCAGCAGGGAAAAGCCTGTGCTGCTGTGAGTAGGGAGAGGAGTGAGATCTTTGGGGCACAGGAAGACAAGGAGTGGAGCAAGGCCAGGGGCTAACAAACAACCATTACAACAGATGACAACAGGAAGGACACTACAGCACAAGCAGCGGGAATGGAGCTCCCTCAATGTGACAGGAAACCAAGCACCTCCAGTGGAGGGCTGAAATGCCTGTACACAAATGCCAGAAGCATAGGAACAAACAGGAGCAACTGCCCCTCCTGCCTTCCAGCAGGAACTATGATATCATAAGGATAACAGAGATCTGGTGGGACTCTACCCACTATTGGATCGTAGCGATAGAGGGCTACACCCTGCATAGGGAAAAAAGGTGGAGGTGCAGCTCTATATGTAAAGGAGCAGTACACCACCTTGGAAGCTGAAATTGGTACTAAGGAAGGGCAACTTGAGACTCTTTGGATCAAGATATGGGGAGGATGCGGCAAAAGGGACTTAACTGTAGGAATATATTATAGACCTCTGAATCAAGAGGAGGTGCTAGATCTGAAATTCTCCAGAGAACTGGAAGAGGCTGCAAGAGCACAGGATATAGTCATCATGGGTGACTTTAATTATCCAGACATCTCCTGGGAAGAACACTTGGCCAGATCTGACCAGTCACTTGTATCAACGAGCTCTACTGGTCTCAGGAAGTGTATGGATCGACCAGAGGAAATGCCCTCCTAGATTTAGTTTTGGCCAAGGAGGACAACCTGGTGAGTGATCTGATGATACAGGGTAACCTAGGCGACAGTGACCATGACACTATCACTTTCACTGTCCGTCACAGGGCTAGGAAATCTGTCAGTAAGGTACAAATTCTTGACTTCAATAAGCTACGGCCTTTAGTGAGTAATGCCCTATGGGATCATGGACCATGGGGAAAGAGTGTAGGTGAAGAGTGGTTGTTCCTTGAGGACATAATCCTCAGTGCACAGAAGCTGTCCATACCTGTATGCAAAAAAAGTGGCAGAGGGGCTGGGAGGCCATCTTGATTCAATAGGAAAGTCACAGATCTTCTGAAAAAGAAAAAGGAGGCTTACCAGTGATGGACACTAGGAATAGGCGCCAAGGAGAACTATGTAAGACTGGCCCACACCTGGAGGAGGCAGATTAGAAAAACAAAAGGTGGTGACTGAATTCAGGTTAGTGACTGAAATCAAGGACAATAAGAAGTCCTACTATAGGTACATAGGTAACAGGAAGAAAACCAGTGGAAATGTGGGACCACTGCCCAATGCATCTGGACAACTGATCACCAATACCAAGGAGAAAACTGAACTCCTGAACGAGTACTTCGCATCTGCATTCCACCAGTCTACAAGTGATAGCCTGCCCAATGCAAATATGAGACAGAATAGTCAGAGTAGAGAAGATCACCTATCAACAGTCAATGTAGACCTGGTAAAAGAACTGCTGGAGAGTCTGGATATCTTTAAGTCAGCAGGACCGTATGAACTCCATCCGAGAGTGCTGAAAAAACTAGCTGAAGTTATCGTAGAACCATTTGCCAACCTCTTTGAGAATTCGTGGCACTCAGGAGAGGTACCAGAAGACTGGAAGACAGACAAAGTTGTGCCCATCTTCAAGAAGGGGAGGAGAGAGGACCCAGGGAACTACAGCATGATCAGCCTGACCTCAATCCCAGGAAAAAGCCTCAAAAAATGTCTCAAGGAGTTCATACGTGATAAGCTAGTAGAAGGCAACATTGTGAATGACAGCCAGCACAGTTTTGTCATGGGTAGGTCATGTCTGACTGACCTCATCTCCTTTTACGACCAAGTTACTGACCACCTGGATAAGGGAAATGAGGTTGATATGATTTACTTGGACTTTAGGAAGGCCTTTGACTTGGTGTTCCATGAGGCTCTCAAGGTAAAACTAGGGGACTATGGGCTCAACAATTCAATGGGTAGATGGGTGGGAAACTGGCTGCAGGGTTGGACCCAGAAATTGCTAGTAGATGGGTCTGTGTTGACCTGGAAGAAGGTAGCCAGTGGGGTCCCCCAGGCTTCGGTACTTGGACCAGTGCTTTTCAACATCTTCATCAATGATCTAGATGTGAGGGTGAAAAGCACACTTGCAAAGTTCACCAATGATGCTAAGCTGTGGGGAAGTGTCATGCATCAGGGTAGGCTGACAATCCATGCGGACTCAGACAGATTAGTTAGATGGGCGGACCAGAACCAGATGCTGTTCAACACCAAGAAGTATAAAGTGGCCCATCTGGGGAGGAAAATTCTGCAATAAACTTACAGACTCAGTGGTGCTACGCTAGCTAGCACGACATCCAAAAGAGACCTGAGGGTCATAATTAATCATAAAATGAATACGAGCCACCAGTGTGATGTGACAGTTAGCAGAGCAAACAATATGCTGGCATGCATCAACTGATGCATCTCAAGCAAAACTAAGGAAGTTATTCTCCTGCTCTACTAAGCATTGGTGAGGCTGCAGCTGGAGTACCGTGTCCAATTCTGGGCGCCACACTTCAAGAAGGATGTGGAGAAGCTTGAGAGAGTCCAGAGAAGAGCCACCCATATGATTAGAGGCCTGAAGAGCAAACCTTATGAGGAAAGGCTGACAGATATGGGACTGTTCAGCCTAGAAAAGAGAAGACTTCAGGGGATTTGGTAGCAGATAACAGATATATCAGGGGAGAGCATCAAGGTAGCCACTAGGCAAACAACTATATACCAAAGTGGCCCAGGGGAAAACCAGGAGCAACAGTCATAAACTCTTAGAAGAAGGTTTCAGACTGAATATAAGGAAAAACTTCTTCATGGTTCATGTGACCACACTCTAAACTAGACTCCCAGCAAAGGTGGTGCAAGCACCCTGGAGATCTTCAAAAGGAGACTGGACACATACCTTGCTGGGGTTTTTTTGACCCCAGCAGTCTCTCCTGCCCAGAGCAGGGGGCCTGCTGGACCCAATAGTCTCACAAGGTCCCTTACAGCCCTAAACTTCTGTGCATCTGTGTGAGTGGCTGGCAGGTAAGACCCTGCACTTATCTCCACTTTACTACTCTTTATCTCCTCAATGGATCTTGGGTTCCTCTTTCCCACAGCACCCTTCAAAGGCAGCCACGGCTCCTTTGTTAAGAATCCCTGGTACAAGTGCTTGCTTCACAAAATCCATCACAGCTATCATGCTAGGCACTGCTCTCAACAGCCAAGCCACAACTGGCTAGGCAAAGAAAATGAACAATTCTTAAGCTACAGTATGTTCCTTCAAAAACGAGTCAAGGCCCATTTGTACAGTAGCATAAAATATTCTGTATTAGTGCTACAGGTGTTGCATCTATTCTCCCCTGCTATCAATCTAGGGCTTAAAAGATGCACTAACATTTTAAAATTGAAAATAAGTTGTAGATTCACTGGCTAAATGAATAGGAAACACTATATACAAGGTAAATCTAGCCTGGTATCCTGTCTCTGAAGTAATCTGTCCAGTGTTTCAGAGGAAGATACAAGAAACCCCCAAATAAATTAATGTGGGATCCTTCTGCCCATAAGGGAGCTCTCATGAACTCCAGGCACCAGTGGTTAGCTCATGCTGTAAGAAGGGGTAAGATCTCTTCTAATCTTTTTATCTTATCTCATATGAATGTTCTCATTACCCATGGAAATAAATATCTGAATTTAATCTCATTTTTCTCCTGAGAATGAGAGCATTACATGTGAATTCTGTGTTGTGTAAATAGGTTGCCTTTCAAGCTTATTTTCTAGGATGTTGCTTTGTTCTGCCATTTGAACCAAAATGTACCTAATATACTTCTACACCATTCATTATTTTGTATGTCTATCAGGTCCCCTCTCCTCCTTCTTTAACAAATCTTTTCTATTTCCCTTCACTTAACATGCTTTATATGGCTCTATTGAGGTGAGACTCCCACCTTTGGATCCCTTCTATTTCTGCTATATCTTGTTTGATACAAGGATGAGACCCCTAGCACAATCAGCCACTCTCATTTTACACACGACCACTTTAAATTTGGAAGCCTATTTTCAGTGAAGGATGGGAGTATGAGCTGCCTGAACAAAGTTCTGAAAAGGAACCTGACCTCTGAAAGAGAAGGCATGTGTATTTCATCAAAATAGAAGATGTACAGGGTGTTTTTTTAAAAATAGGATTTCTTTTTAAGTATAAAGGTATAGTGTTGAACCAGCCATCCTACAGACATATTTTGTTCACCAAGCTGGAGTTTCATGGGTCACCTGATTCTTTTCCAGTCATGATCACCATCCTCTATAACCTTGTCTGTTTCCTAGAGGAGCAAGGAATGGTCAAATGAGCAACAAAGAAAGCTATTCTTAAAATGTGTTATGAACTCTGTTTAGTTTAATGTGTCAAATACTTGAGTATTACATGCAATTTTATCTCAGCCCATTTTTTGGAAGACTCTTGCTGAGGCTTAGCCTTCTTTAGTGATCTTACAATCAATATGACCCTCACTTCATGTTCAAAAAATACAAAAGAAAAGAAGAAAAAAGCAGCTGTCTCTTAGGTTGATACAGGATTTATTTAGTATCTTCAAAAACCAATCTGGGAAAATTTTCCACTTGCTGGTTTTAGCTGAGCCACCGAGAAAACAAGAAAATCCTTCTGCAAAATTCTCAATAAGATGATATTATCTAAAGACCTGAAGCGTGAAACCTGGCTTACAACAGTTGACAGAAAACACACAATGGAATAGCTACAAAAACTAAATAAAAACATTGCAGAAACAGAGTAACAATACTAATTTTATTGAAAGAAGCAAGTGAAAAAATATCATCAGCTGTTTAACAATGCAGAAACTACTATAGTCATGCTAAACGAAACCCTGAAATGACTATTCAAAGCAGCAAACTCGTCTAAATTGCTCAAACTCTCAGTATCAGTAAGCACCTACAGGATATTAATGCAATATTTCTTATTCATATGTGATTTGTTAACCTGCCTTCAAACTGACCATCTAAAATTTGGTTTTATATGGATTATTATTTGTCTATTTCTATCAGTGTTTTTGATAAATTATGATGAAAACATGTCTTTCCCCCAATAATGGAAGGTTTCTTAGGTTTACCAGGTGCCTATGCACTGACAAAAGGATGCTGCAGGATTTCTATTTGAAAATCTGGTTTTATAAGAATAAGTAGATCAACAGTGTATGTGTTCTGAAAACTGTACTTTGAAGAAACATTAATAAAACTAGACTGGAAGTGATATAGAGACAACACAGCTCACCAGAAAAAATCTGATAATATATTTGAATCTTTTGGGGGGCCTACTCTTATATTACTTAGAAAAATAAGTCTTAAGGAAATAGATGCATCTTTTCTATAATAGCTAAGTAACCCATATATAAGCAATTTACAAGATATATATTGGAGATCTCAAGAAGCCTCTGTGGGCCCTTTTGCAGAACTGATAATTTTTTAAACAACTGCAAAACTATTCAAACTGTAGGACAACCCACATACAGAGGAATCCAGCTGCTAGACTGCAAAGACTACATCAGGGAGAGAAAGACTTCTACAACAAAGTAACTGCAACCTAGAGGAACTACACTGAACTAACAGCCAGGAGGCCATAACATAAAAATCGCATCTCTGCCATTTTCCATATCTATGGGCACATCTACTCATTCATTAATGCACCTTAGTTACTACACATTAAGTTTAGTACTTGTACAGGTTTCCCTTGCTTTATGTTGTACATGCATTCCTGGAAAACGGCACCTAACTCAAACTCGCATAAGAGAACCCCCTTTACAATGTAACAAATAGGGATATGTTCCAAGACCTCAACTGTACCAACCCCCAAACCCATTTCTACCACTTTTACAAGGCAATTTTTTGTACTCACCAACAGCAGACAGTACACACAAGCACAGGGCACTGTCATAATGGGGATGGCAACTACAGAAACATGCGTCGCAGACAATGAGCGAGGAGCACAGATTTACACAAGAGACTACTTTGGTGTGCATCACTCCCATAATGCACCACACAAAGCAGCTGACTGCAGGCTTCTACCACACCAATCACATAAGAGTGAATTTACCTCACATCTAGTGAATTTTTGGTATAAAAAGAGTAATCGCATAAGAGCGAATTTGCACATACACAACCCACATAAAGCAAAGGAAACCTGTAAAAGCAAGTACTAAATCAATGTGCAGTAACTGGTGCTACTGCAAAGAAACTCCAGCGCATGGCTTTATAGTGATGCTAACTACACATCAGCCTAATACTACTCTGCAGTAGTGCATTAGCAAGGTTTTTGCCATGACACTGTATTGTGCAGTAGTATTAAGCTACTGTGCAGTTAAGTGTCTCATGTAGATATGCCCTATGTGTAGCCTATTGGTAAATACGTATCTTAATCCCCGACCTGTCTCAGACCTAAAAATGGCTGCTACAGCCCCCCAGCTATATGTTAGCTCACGTGTTTAGCACCGGAAAGCCTCAGTTCAACTGGCATGTCAGCCAATAAACAGTCGTCACATAAGCACTTCATAAGTGATATTATTATTGAATAAGATTTTAAATCAGTAGTTTTCAATCTTTTTAGACTCAAGGTACCCCTCGGAAAATGCTACCTCTTAGTTTTCACTCAATTTTTTACTACAAAAAAAATAATAGAGCAATTCTTTTGTTGCAAGAAACTCAGGAAGACCACAACAGATCAGAAGGTTTTTGACACTACAAATGCCTATTTGGAATCTCTGAGTTTCTCTTATAAATTGTGTTTGCAAACCTAACAGTGCTAACACTGTATGGCACCCTCTGGCACCCCTTGAAAGAATCTTAAAGCATGCTAGAGTGCTGCGGCACCCTGGATGACAACAACTGCTTTAGATCTCTGCCCAATAAGGCTGTCGAGTATTTCCACATTTCCTAAGGTCACTTCAGGCAAAGCTGGGGACAGAACCCAGGTCTTTAATGTTAACAGCAACAAGCCTTATTTATTCAATAATTCTGCATTTGAAATGCCCATGCTAAATCAGCATGCTGCATCTGGTTTGTAACCATTCTTCTAGGGATTAGAAAACTCCCTTCCCTAGAGCATAAATTTCAGCCTAAATAGTTAAAACAGGACTATCTTACAAATAAACAAGAACTGAGGTCATAATAGAAAGTGTTAGGGACCATATCAATGAAGACACAGAGCTGAAAATGAAAAAAGGAAACAAGGGGAACAGCAAAGACTGTGAGATGCACAGCAAGTGGAAAAGGGAAGCAAGAAGAAATCAAAGGAGAAGTAGGATGGGGAAGTGGGAGCTTTGGCAGCAGCATTATGAATAGAACAAAAGTGGTGAAAAGGTGAGAATCTGAGAAGCCAGACAATTATAGGCTTTAGTATTTCAACACTGCTACAGTTATAAATGAATGGATTTGGGCAATATTAAAAATAGCAGAAAGGGAAGGCTTCCCAGAAGACTAGAAGTAGTTGGAGAAGGTGTGTAAAGTCTAGGAGAGTGGAAAAATGTGGATTGGGTTGAACCACACTGAGATTAGCATATTTAACTGCTGTCTTTTATCTGGGATAACAGTAAAACATCATTAACTTCCTTTATGAAAGCAAGCAGCTGAAATAAAAGCAGTCTTCATACCCAACACACAAAACTCCTATGTCTATAAGAGCAATGCAGAGTTAAGTGGGTGAATGTGTATGCATGCATATTACACGTGTTGAGGAAAACAAATGCATGTGGAGAAAAAAAGCCAGAGTTCAGAACCAGACTAAGAAAAAATCCATGTGTAGCCCTGGAGGAAACTTAGACAGTGTGCTTTGGGCTGAAAAAGGTGTGGAGCTGTGAGCAGGGCGGTTTGATTCTTCCTATGCTCAAGAAAGCAAGACTGCATTCTTGTAAATAAAAATAAATGCTTCAAAGAAACCAGATTCCATGACCAATTTCTCCTCCTAAATGAAATAATCTATGAGAGCCTGAATTCTGGTTAACTGCTCGGGTCAAAGGGAGTACCCATATAATAACAAACGGAGATATGGGAAAGAATTTACAAGGAAAAGTAATTCATTTCTGGATAAATCAATTCTGAACTAAAAGCAGGACTTAGTAGAATGTCAGAAGGCACTGTACAGCATTTAGGTTACTGGTATAAAAGGATGACTGAAGAATTGAAAAGCAAAAAAAAGAGGCATGAAAATGTTCAAGGATCCCAGCGTGAGTTACAAACACCAGCACACCACCTCTGTCTGATGAAGGGAAGTATTTATCCTCATGTTATAGGAACCTAAGGCACAAAGAGATATTAAGAAATATGACCAAAGAACTCAAGAACATACCCTATGCACTACACAAGGTGTGCTCAACCCCAGCCTGCCAGCCAGATCTGGCTCCTGATGCCATGTCATCCAGCCCATGGGGCTTTTTATGGATCTGTAGAGAGCCCTGCAGCCACAGCCCCACACGCCAGATAGGGCACACAGGGTGATACAGCCCCTGATCCAGTGCATGGGGCCAGGCAGGGGAGGTACAGACCCTGATCCTGGTGCCAGGGGCAGCACAGGGCCTGGGGCCCAGAACCCAGGGCTAGATCCTAGAGCACAAGGCTGGGCAGAGGCAGCACAGGACCCACACCTGCATGAGGTGGAGACATTGTGGACTGCTGGCGTCTCACTCCAGTGTGCAGGCCCAATCCTGGTGCACAGGGCTCAATCCAACCTGCAGACTGCCCCGTGTCACTCATCTGGCCCACAGGACCAAAAGTTTGAGTGTCACTGAACCATCTGAGTTGCAGATCAGTATCAAATTCTGTAAAAGTGTAGTTGTGAGACAGTTGTTTATGTAGTTTTAGGCTAGGTCAGACAAGAATTTGTAGTGAATGGTTTGGACAGGCATATTCCTGCCTTGCACAGCTGGACAAGATGACCTCCGAAGGTCCATTCTAGCCCTATGTTTCTATCATTCTTCCAAAAGAAGTATTAAAATACAGGTCTGGATTATCCAATCATATACACTTAGTTTCTGGCAAAAGAGGTAGATTGAAACGTTTCATAATTTTCACAACTTTCCTGTTCCCAAGGATGCAGTAAAATAATCAGAAAAAACAATCTCTTACCGATATTCATCTATCTGCACTAGAAATCGCACTATATCTTGATGACCTCTTAGCACAAGGAGCTCAGTGTAAGGATTCTGAACTTGTTCTTCACCTATGGTCTGCACAGACGATTTCTAAAAATCCATCAAATAAGAGACATTAATCATGACTGTACTTACAGAATTGCTTTTAATCAAGTCTTTAGCCACATTTACCTTTATATGTCTATTTTTGAATATATGGTAAATTTTAAAGTTATATCAAACTTATGGTCTAACCCAGGGGTTTTCAACTGGATGTACTCGTACCCCTGGGGGGAAGGCCTCTGGGAAGGCCTCCGGGGGTACTCGGCAGTGGGTGCCACTGCCATTTCCCCCGCTGCTGTTCCACCACCACTTTGATCAGCTGCTGGGGGACTCACCTCCCCCCCCGCTGGTTGACGGGCCACCAGGGGAGTCCTTCCTTCTCAACCAGCCTCCTGGGGAACACAGACCCAAAAAAGTTGAAAGCCTATCCATTCCCTTAATGCAAACTATGCCTCTCATTATTTAAGAGAAGTAGATTCTTTCATAACATGTACCTTGAGTTACAGTTTAAAATGGTAAAAAACCTCCACACTGAACAATGAACCTTTGCTTTTAGACCACCATATTAAGTCGAGAAACCAATTTGGTTAATGACTACCAATCCTTTTAACTTTATACACTATGCAGTTAAGCGTGTGAAGTTCTCTTAAAAGTGTATTTCTTTTGGGAGGTCTGTGCACCCTTACTCCCCACCCACAGCCCCCCACCCCTGCTGGAATGGGCCTCCAGCTGCCAGAGCTACAGAGCCTGGGACCCAGGTCTGGTGCACCCCACAGCAGTGCCCGAGTCCTAGCTTCCACCTGTGGGAGGCAGCGGCTGCTGTAACCCGAGTGGAGCATGGAGCCCAGCTACCCCTCCCCTATGGGTGGCTTGACTGGAGCAGAGCCCCGGGAGGAGGGCGGGGTGGGGAAGAGGTTAGCTGCTGTGGGCTCCTGTAGGTAAGTCCAATAGACTTACCTACAGGAGCTGCTCTCCAGGCTGCCTGGCTGCCATGTGCACGTGGTGCCCCCTGCCTGATTGCCCTCCTTTAGTTCCCCCCAGCCCCTAGCAGGCTGGAACTCTGCCAGCCTGCAAGGGGATACCCGCTGCTTCCAACATTTTTCTCCTTAAAATAAGAAAGCCTGCATTTTTCTGTGATGAACGGAAAACCCAGATCCCTGCTGATCATCAGTCAGCATCAGCAAAGCATTTTACCCACTGTGCAAAACTGCATCATTAGATGCTTGATTGTAGATGCATACCTTCCTTTCAAATACAGGCAGTCCTTGGACTTATGACACAATTGGTTCCTGAAAATGATGTCTTAAGTCGAAACTTTGTAACTCAGAACTGATTTTCCCCATAGGAAACAATGTTATAAATGGGGGACTGGTTCCTGATCCAAGGCCTGATACCCTGTTTTCACCAAAAATAACCCAGAATTTTGTACTCAACCAATTACAAAGGAATAATATAGCTACATTAATGTATTTATATTGTAAATAGCAATCATATTGATTTGGAAGGACTTCTTTGAGGTGACTTTGCTGGACTTCTTGAAGGGTTCTTGGCTGGAGTCTTCTCAGGAGTCTCGTACACTTTCTTTAAGACAGCAGACAA
>NW_017729024.1:130037517-130042123 GCF_001723915.1 Gavialis gangeticus
CCTGGGGGTTTTTAAGAGGAGGTTGGATGACCACCTTACTGGGGTCATTTGACCCCAGTGCTCTTCCTGCCATGGCAGGGGGTCGGACTAGATGATCTGCTCAGGTCCCTTCCGACCCTAGAAACTATGAAACTATAAGTTTGGACAGATGTTCTCCAGGGAGATGGGTGACACAGCGACTTGCTCGCTGACATGGCATCACATCAGATCAAGCATTGTAAAGTCGAAACTGATGTCAGAAAGTTGAAGCAGGGTGTCAATTTATAAATGCTGTATCAAAACACTGTATGTCAAGGACAGCCTGTATTCAGCATCAGCTAATATAAACTATCCTTCGCTTCAGGATAAGCAAGGTAACATCTTCCAGGACAGCCTCATTATTCCTTGCAGACTCTAAAAGAACACAATTCTAGTGCTGCTACAAAATATCAACTACTATACATTCTTGGTCTTCCATGTAGCCAGACCAAAAAGCTCTCTCTCTGGATGACAAACATAGTTTTCTGAGACTGAAAAAATTACTTTCAGACAAGAGTAATAAATTCCTATTAAATTATTTTTGTATTGTGTTTGGTACCATGAGATCACTGTCCCTAAGTGTCAAGGTTAGGGAATGTAATCAGTGTTTTCTTTTCAAACCAAGC
Organism: Gavialis gangeticus; assembly: GCF_001723915.1. Taxonomy (NCBI): domain Eukaryota; kingdom Metazoa; phylum Chordata; order Crocodylia; family Gavialidae; genus Gavialis; species Gavialis gangeticus. The sequence continues at coordinate 130,038,162 of NW_017729024.1, forward strand.
AGTCAAAGTACTCTAAATGTTTTTGATTTTATCTTGAATTTCATGATATCTGGTATTTTCCATAAAGTGCTGGTTCCAGATTTCATGCGATTATATGGAAATTTCAGCTTCTGTTCCAAAAAACATTCTAGCACTTGTAGCTATGGGAAAAAGCCTAAACACACAAATGCTAAAGGTTCAGAAACAAGTAGACGGCTTAAAAGAAGCAAAAAGGTTTTTTTTAAACTCATTACTTAAGAGTCTCATGGTTTCTGAACAGCTGAAGTTGGCACTGTTGTAGCCAGATGATTTTTTATTCATATATTAAGTATTGCAGTAACTTGGTACAAATGCATGTTTAGGCACACGTTTATGACAAAATAAACTGCCTTTATTCCCTAGTAAAAGTGGAGTGAACCCAGCCCTATGCCTATTTAAATCACTCTACTCCAATCTGGGATAAAAGTAGCATTCAGGAAGTGGGGAATATCTAAGTACTAGAGTATATACCTGCCTGAAAAAAAAGGTTGACCCCACTGGTCTTGACGGTAAAATCTGTTGTAAATTATTCCACAGCATCCTAAGCACCCTAATTCTAATCTTACCTATGGTGAGGTCAGAGTGGTACAGACTGGTGGTTTTTGCTTTCCTCTATAGCAGTGGGAGAGATAGTTGGCCCTCTTCCTCAGACCTCAAGCATATTTTAACAGCCCTTCCAGCAGCAGGATATTGGTCAGCAGAACATTGGTTACTGTTGTCCCTCTATTTTACCTGTGGCAGGTTAGCATGCCTTGTAGTTGTGGCAGGGTTGACTGGGTAGTTTTACTAACAGGTTAGACTACAGATACGTTTAGGATGGTTTGGATAGGGATTATCCTGTCTCTGGCTAGACGACCTCTGAAGGTCCCTTCCAGCCCTATTTTTCTATGATTCTGTATCCAATGCAAGCTTGCATGCTCTACGTTGAGAAGAAAAAAATATAGCCCGTGGGCTGGATCTGCTCCATGGAGGTGTGTCACTCAGCCTGCAGGGCTTCTCACACGCCACACCTCCGCCACAGCCACTGAACCCCCACAGCCGCAATGTCATGCCTGTGTAACTCCCCTGGATCAGGAGCTAATGCCTCTCACTTCCTCCAGACCCCAACCCTGTTGTCCCCATCAAAACCAGGGTTTTTAGTGACCCTTGGTGACTAAGATTGATGGAAGGGAAAGGGAGGGACAAGTAGCTGCAGCATTAACTCTAAAGACATGCTGAAACAGAGGCGCAGTCATCCCACAAGGATTAATGGTGCTGCTGCTGCTTGCACATCATGGGAAGTCCCGCGGTCCTGATTTGGTCCATGGGGCCAAACAAGTTTGACATCACTGTTCTACATTACTTTACTTTCTGCTGTTGTTGCTATTCTACACTGTCCTAGAGAGCCTGGTAAAGCTGAAAGCTCCCCTGTTGGTGAAGTACAATTTGGCCTAAACAAAACAGTGATCACCATTAGTTATTCCACAATAGTGGGGGTCAACCTTTTTGGCATGAGTGCCACAAATTAGCCAATTACCATTCCAATCCCCCTCCCGGACCTGATCTGCTGCTCTGCTCCTTGCCCCATCTGTTTCTCTACTTTCTCCCTGATCTGCATGCTGCACAGAGAAGCTACCCATGCCATTTGTGGCGCACATGCCACAGGCTGGTCATGCCAAATTTATAAGGTACTCTCTCTTTTTTATTACTTCCTTGATATTCACTTAACATTTTGCTCTCGGTGAGTGTTGTAATGTCAAAAGCTGCCCTTCCAAAAGACAGGAGAGCTACTGAGCCACAGTGACAAAGGAATTATAAATTGTAATTAAAATTCTGTGTTGCTGTTGAAGAGTTGTACTCTAATCTTCAGCAAGCTGGAACTGAACCTTTGGAGCACCAAATAAACCCTTTACCAGTTACAAAGGAGACAGAGAAGTGGGAGAGAGGATGTTACCCTGGGCCTAGGGAAAAGCAGGAACCCAGACAAGGAAAATGGGCGTCACCTGAAGAGCAGGCAGAATTACTAGCAGCTGGAAACACCAAGAAACAGCTGCAGGTTAGAAGTCAACTAGCAGGTGTTTCTGTTTCTCTACCAAACCTAACAGCCTTTCTGTATCTGGGTATTCTTTTATTTTTAGTAATAAACCTATTTGGATTTTCTACTTTACAGTGTGTCTGGTGATAAGAATGACTTCAGTGCAGTTGCAGAAACAGGCATCCTATTCCCAGGAGGACTGCAGAACCATTTTCTTTGGCAATCCCAGGGAAACCCCAAGAGTTCAAGGGGTTCTCCACTAGGCAGTAAAGTCCTGTTAGGTTGTGCTTGTTGAAGTGAGATTTGCAAGGGAAGAAGAGTCAACGCCCCATGGATATACAACAGGGCCATGGGAAGAGGATCTAGGGCTCTGGGGTCACTCTAAGGCAGGGTTAAACAAAATACAGCCTGTGGGTTAGATCTGGCCCACCAGGCAATTTCATCTGGCCCACAGGCACCCACCAATTAATTGTACCCTGCCCAGTGAGGGAGGGCCCTGGCCTGTCCAGCACACGCAGCTTCTGGGCAGGGCCACTGCTGCCACTACAGCAGCTGCCGGGGGACCTGCTTGGTTTCCACCGGTTACTCTTCCTGTCTCTGCTAGTGCTTGCTTTGGGTAGCAAGTAGGGAAGCTGCAGCTGGGCAGGAACACAGAGCGTGGGGCTGAGGCTGGCAGGAGCCGAGAACTGGTGCTCAGCAAGGGGGCGGGAGCATAGAGCTCAGGTGGACAAGGTGTGGGCGTGTGGGGTTTGTAGGGTGTGAGGAAGAGTGGGAGGTTTGAAGACTCTGCTGGGAAACAGGGAGCAGGGCTCCCTGCCACTTGCAGCAGAGTCCTGTGAGCTACACGTAGGGAAAGCAAGTGGGGAAAGCAGCCAGCTGCATCACATGGGGCTTCTCCCTGGTGGCACAGGAGTCCCCAGAGCTGCATGTGAGTTCTGTACGATAGAGGTGGGCCAGCTTAGCTCTGCTTCTTGTCAGCTGCCACATGCAGCTCCCAGAACTGGCTGGACCCATGCATAGCTGGGCAGCTGAGCCCATGTGGGCCATAAGCACCAAGGGCCTGCGGCTGCTGGTGGGGACAGGAGCGGTGCACGATGGGGGATAGGCATCTGGGGGGGGTCCCCACAACTCTCCCCACAAACACCCAACACACACCCATGCCTTCCAACATATCCTCCACCCCCCCACGATCTTCACCATATACACTCATTCCCTCAACCACACCCCACACACAATTTACAAAATATTTGATTTTGAGCTATTATGCAATCACCTCTATATACACTATCCAAACAACTCATGAAAAAAATATTTTAAAAAATAAAATTAAAAATACATTGTAGTAGATGTTTGACTTTTAGTATATGATCTGGGTTTTTTTCTGATTCCAAAGAGGCACCTGCTCCCCCCTCCCAGGTACTTCTGGGGACAAGGGGAGAGACTTCCAGTGACAAAGATCAGGGACGGGGGAGGGGGCCTTCTGGCCCCAAGACGGCAGCTGGGGGCAGGCACCTACCAAGGGGCAGGGCTACTGCTGCGGCCCTCCTAGCTCACCAAAACCGGTTCAGCGGCCCTCCAGCTGAAATAATTGCCTGCCCCAGCCTACAGCATCGATGCAACGGCTGCGCACACCGCAGGCTGCCAGCGCCTGGTCAACAGCTCCCCAGCCCTGAGACCAGACCAGGGGCTGGTCACCAGGAACAACCTGGGAGCGTTTCCTGGAAAAAGCCTTAATGCCCCGTTCACCACCCAGCGTAAGCCTCAAATGCGTTTATAAAAACGTTTCTAATGAACCACCGCCGCCCGTATCTATGCACACACTTATACATGCGCAGTCCCGCCCAGCGCGGGGGCGGGGCCAGGTCAGCCAACCCCGCCCCGCCCTGCCCCGCGCGAGGAGACCCAGCTCACCTCGGCAAGCCCCTGCGGC
>NW_017729024.1:130042133-130065238 GCF_001723915.1 Gavialis gangeticus
CAACATGGCGCCTGGCCTGGCGCGCGGGTCGTGTCCCTCACCGCCTCCCGTAGCCGCGGCCTTGGCAACGCCGGGGGTGAACGCAGCTTCCGCGGGGCCGGCTCGCGCTTGGGGCTGGACAGAACGAATCGATTTCCGCACCCTACAGGCTTCCGGCGCCTCCCAGAGCCCCTAGGGCCGGGCGGCTAGGGGAGGGCGCGGAGCACCGAGCAATCGATTGCCCCGCTCCTCGGTTTCTTCTCCCTCACGGGACCCAGGTGGGAGGCTGGAGGGGGGTTGAGCCTGGCGCGCCTGGGCGAGTTTGTCTGCGTGGACTCAGCCTTGCAGCGCCCGGAGCCCTGCTGCACTTGGCCCCGGGCTGGGTGTCCGGCCCGGCCCACTTTGTCCCGAGGGCAGCGGTTTCTCCCACGACAAGCACGACGTGTGCTGGGTCCCCAGCCAGGCGCTGGCCCCGGTCCCAGCTGCGTCCCGCGCTCTTCGGGGCTTGCCATCACCCGCCGCCGCGCCTCGGGGGACACGAGCTCTCCCTCGCCGCCTCTAGCCCCCTCGTTATTTTCCCTATGGGTGATTCTCCGCCGGGTGCCACGAGGTGTGAGGGGATAAACACAGGCTTGTCCTTGCCGGGTCACTCCCCCACCGTCCCTGTCGGGCCCCTTGGCAAGCATGTAATGCATGTTAGGTTTTGAAATTGGGTGCCACTCAAATCCCAGAGCCTATGGAGGTGCCCCCCGTCCAGCGAGGGGTGCTCGGACTCCAGAAGGCTTGCAAGCCAGAGCTCTACATATTCCTTTCCCGCTCCTACTTGCCCCTCTTCTTTCCTAGGTGAATGATCCCAGGCCTTGCTCTCTTTCCTCCTGAGATTTTTTCCCCTTGCTCTTGATCGTACCCAAGACCCTACATGGCTCAGCGTTTGAAGTGAGGCCGCCCAAATTATTATATAATAGCATTATCATACTCTTTGTATAACCCACCACCCCATTCCTTAAGTACCTGATGTGCTAGATTTTCTGACAGGAGTTGCATTGTGAAAGGTCATCCCTGAGCTGTCTGTGATGGCTTCCAAACACTATTTATGAGCTTGGACAGTTTATTTAGACCCCTGAAAGGCAGCAGCTGCCAACGTTTTCAGTCTGCTGGATACAATGAGCAAGCTTGGGTCAGAGACAGGTGCCATTGATGACACTTCACCATAGCACAGAAGAAGCCCCCTCCACCAAATGCCACCAAAGCCTCATGTTTGTAAGCTGGATAGGACAGCTGCTCAGACTAGGTCTGACCTATGTGCTGTAGACTGAGGGCCCCTATTGGAAGGTGTCTAAGTAGTTTACAGTGGGTTAGCGTACATGCCAGCCTACATTACTTAGAGTCCATTCCTATGACTAAGGTTGTTAGCCACAAAAGCTTATGCATCTCTGAACCAACTGGTCTGCAAGGTGACACCCTGCCCTACCTTCTGCCTGACTTCAGAATCACACTGTGGCTGTCTGTGTTTCTACTGTGAAGAATGACTGATAGACATAGCGATCAATTACCCAGCCCTTCCAAGAGCTGCAAGGAAGCCCCTCCCAGTGCACCAGCCAGCTAAGGAGGCAGGGTATGCATCTCTAAGTCAAGATCAGGGGGAGGAGGAACAGCAGCTTCTTACTTCCCTTAACAAAGATGGGGAGATAAGTAACGTGAGGAAAGGAGTGTTAACTGCTGCCAATAATTTAGGGCCTGTACACATTTTGAGAGGTCTGGGTAGCAGAAGCCAGGGCAGGATGGAGACCGCTGCTGGCCATGTACAGTTGCTGCTGACCTGTTGTAGATAAACACAGAACATCAACTTTTGTGGCTGCCTATCTGGCATGTTTCATAAGCATTACGTTATTCTTTAAAAAGATTATTTAAAACAAGAAGTGGAAACATAGCTGCTTGTCAGTGCAGATGTAAACTTCTCTAAGAACCTTGTATGTCACCTCATGTTTTCCTCAGTTTGAGTGAACAGTGCATTTTACTTTCTTCAGCTGACTTTTGCCAGACCCATAGAATTCTAATTTTGAGTACCTTTTCATTTTGCCCTTGAACTAACAGGTGCTCTGTTTTCTACTCTCAACTCATTTTCTTCATTATGCTAACTTTGAATGGCCTATGAATTTCTGTGCTCCTTTTCTACCCATGTGTGTATTCTAAGCAGGGATTCTGTAATCTATTTCATAGGAACCAGGAAGTACCTTGTAGAAGAATATTAAATTGAACTTCCTCTCCATATCCTTAATGGCTTTTCATTCATAATTACAATATTTGTAATGAGTGTGTTGATGATGACAGAAATCCACCAGAACATATTTTATTGCCTTATTTAAATGCAGTTTTTTTTTTTATTTAATGGCTGATTAGCATCAGCTACAGTCAGTCAACAGCAGATCACATTAAAGTTCTATATAATATGAGCATGGCATTTTTATTTTTTCACCATGTTATCCATGAAGCAATCATTAATAATATGAAGCTGTTCATACAGTCATCTGCAATTCTATTAATAATGTTCATTTCAGGTTAGTTTACTATTCAGCACCTAGAAATTTCTACAGATGAATAAGGGTAACTGGTATACACATACCCAAACCTGCATATAACCAACACGTATATGTAGCCTGGGTACACCCAGGGGTGTGCCCTGTCCGTAACTGGAAGGGATAGGATGGTCAGGCAAGACTGCTGTGAGAGGGCCTGCCACCAGGGAGTAGTCCCCTCTTTTCTCTATAGAGCTAAGCGGGGACAAAGCACTTAATTATATACAAATGTATTGCTATACAAAAATAAGAGATATTAAATATTTACAGAAGAATTACTATGTGACACCATATACAATAACCTGCAATCAACACATTGCACCACTTCGAGGGACTGCAAGACACAGAACAGGTGATCCACAGCGTAGACAATAGTTAACCCCCTTGCACAGATGAGCATTAACACCCTGGAACAGGTAAGTCAAGGTATCAACACAATAAACACATATAAGCATCAACTCAGATAAACCCAGGTAAGCTGAGGCAGCAATACAATAGTTGTACACAGGCAACAATATAGGTAAGTTCAGATAATAGGCAGTAAGCATATAGGTAATGAAGACAGGTAAACCTATATAAACCCTCTTAAGGAGTACCCATAACTATATTAACATCTACAATATGAAGCAAACCAATTAAAATACTGGGTGTACTCAGCACACCACGGGGAGTTCCCTGGAGCCCCTCCCCTTCAGGGCCCTGGGATGTGGACACCCCCCACCCCACAAGGGAAGAGGGTGGAGGCTGCAGACCCTCCTCTCCCAAGCCTGCCTCCCCTGTGGGACCTGCTTCCCCAGCAACTCCTGCTCCTGTAACCTGTCTAGGTCCAATTGCAGCCTATTCCTTCCTTCTAGTGTGCCCACATCCCCCCACATCTTCGTGTCATCAGCAGATTTGAACAGGGTGCTTTTTACCCCCTCATCCAAGTCACTGATGAAGATGTTGAACAGTGCAGCAAAAAAAAAAATTCTTGCATCTTTAAGAACAAGAAAAGAAAACCATCCCCACTTATTGCAACAACTATGAGTGTATGTATTGTATTGTATATGGACCATGCTCTTCACTGTTGTATCTGATCAACTTTACAGTATGGCATTAAGAACCATGACTAGTCTTTCAAATGTTTGTTCTCTCATCCTCTCAGAGGGCAAGGTACATACAGTGGAATATCTTGTTTGCTAGGGGTTGAGATTTTTTACTACATATATGTGGCTAGGTGTTTTATTATAGAGAAGGCAGACCAAATAAATGTTTTTTGCATTTGAAACAGAAGGTGGTAGGGTTTTTTCATGATTCTTAGTTCTTAAGGGCTTTATTCCGGTCACAGGCTGACCACTGAAAAAATTATGTCTCTAGTGCAGATAAACATTACTGTATTTAAAACAGTTCCATTGTGCAAATAGAATAAAATTGTCACTGTAATCTTCACCCCACAGTTTTAGGAGGTCCTCAGTCATAGTGTCCTGTATTTTGGGGTTTAGAGCATAGGCGTGCACAGCAGTGTCCCAGATGGGATAAGTTGCCAACATGGCATAGAGTAGGGGTGGGCAACCTGCAATATGAATGCCACAAGTGGCACAAGCAGCCTATATGTATGCCATGTGATACAAGAGGGGACAAGCAGCATTGCAGGAGAAAGATAGGGAAGGAAGCAGAGCAGGATACTGGGCAGGGTCACAGGGAGTACAAAGTAGGGGTCAGAAAGCACAGCAGCAGATTGGACAGAGGAAGGGGATTGGAATGGCACTCAGGGAGTGTGTGAGGCTAATTTGTGGCATGCCAGCCAAAAAGGTTGGCCCCCGCTGGCATAGAGTACCCAAAGGTACTCCTATATCAGGGGTGGGCAAAATATGGCCCACGGGCTGGATCCAGGCCAAGAAGGGACTTTGTCCAGCCTACTGTGAGTCTCAGTCCTCCTTAACCCAGGTGCCGTCCAGCCTGTGGCACAGTATCCTGCCACCTCCAAGTGCACAGCAGGGCTAGGGTGGCGCCACAGCTGGATTCCATTTCCCGGCAGCAGCAACCTCAGTGGTGGTGGCTCCTTCAGGCTACTGCTGCCACTGGCCCCAGCCCCATGGAGACCAGTAAGGACCCGCATGGGCAAGGCTTAAGCCCTGGGCTGAGCGCACAGCCCCAGCCCTGGGCCGCTTCAATTAGGGTATCAAAGTATAGCAGTGCCCACTCTGGACCTGCCTGCTTTGGCCAAAATGAGAAGTGGCAGCAGCCAGGCAGAAGCTGCTGCTGTGTGCAGGGAAAAAGTGGGACTTGGCGGCAGACATGGCTGCCCACCTGCCCCTCACCATTGCTGGGCCTTTCTCACTGCCACCACCCGAAGCCCATGCTGAGGCTACTCTTTGGCTCCTCCGCACCACAACCACCAGTGCCACCCTGGATCTCTGCACCCGGTGGCATGGTGGCAGAGAGGAGCCACAGGGCAGCCCCAATGTGGGCTCCAGGCAGCAAGGGCAAGAGGGAGACATCTGTGCCCACTGCCAGGTCCCACTTTTTCCCTGTGCCCAGCAGCAGCTTCTGCTCAGCCACTGCTGCTGCCATGGCTCATCGTGGCTGGGCTGGGTGGGCCTACAGCGGGCACTGCAGGGACCCCATCCCCCTGCATGGGGTGAGCCGGGGCTGCGTGCTCATCCTGGGGCTGGGCAGAAGCTGCTGCTGGGAGCTGGGAAAAGCAGGACCCGGCAGTAGGCACATCTGTCACCCCCACACTGCTGCTGGGGCCTTCTTGCTACAACCACCCAGAGCCCACATCAGGGCTGCCCTCACCTCTCCAGATGCAGGGGTTCAGAGGCAGAACTGCTGGCAGCACTGGTGGTGGTGGGGAGGAGCCACAAGGCAGCCCCAACCCAGGATTCAGGCAACCACACAAGTAGGCCCCATCAGCACCAAGGGGGAGGCAACTGTCTACTCTGCCAAGTCCTGCTTTTTCCTGGTGCCCAGCAGCAGCTTCTCCATCGTTACCACCACTGCTGCCTCCACATCCAGGCTGCCAATGCCAAAGCTGGACAGCAGTTCCAGCATCTCCTTGGGGTAGAAAGGCGGCCTGGAAGCAGTACTGGTAGCAACAGAGGTCCCAACTGAGCTGCTCCTGATGAAGTTGCCACCTGCCTACACCCATGCCAGCTCCCTCTCCCCCCACCCCCATCCACAGCCCCATCCCACATAGGGTGGTTTGGTGAGCTGTTGTGCCAGGGTGGAGAGGGTGCTGACCTGCCTGCAACAGCTCCCCATAACTTCCTATGTGGCCCATGGGCCCAAATAATTGCCCCCCTCCACCCCCCTCATCCTAAATTGTACCAGTTGTGGATGTGTACCTTCAGCCAAAGGAGGGTAGTGTTAGGATTCAGAGAGACCTCAACATATTGGAGGACTGGACCAAAAGAAATCTCATGAGGCTCAAAAAGGATAAGTGCAAAGTGCTGCACTTAGGATGGAACAGTCCCACGCACCAGTACAGGCTGGGGGCTGACTGGCTGGGCGGCAGCTCTGCAGAAAAGGACCTGGGGTTTACAGTGGACAGTAAGCTGAATGTGAGCCAACACTGTGCCCTTGTTGCCAAGATGGTTAACAGCATGCTGGGCTGCACTGGTAGGAATGTTTCCAGCAGATCAAGGGAGGTGATTCTTTCCCTCTATTCAGCACTGGTGAGGCCACATCTGGAGTACTGTGTCCAGTTTTGGGTCCCCCACTACAGAAAGGATGTGGACAACTGGGAGACAGTCCAATGGAGGGCAATGAAAATGGTTAGAGGGTTGAGGTGAATGATTTCTGAGGAGAGGCTGAGGGAACTGAGCTCATTTAGTGTGGAGAAGAGAAGACTGAGAGGGGATTTAATATCAGCCTTCAACTACCTGAACGGTGGGTCCAAAGAGGATGGAGCTGGACTGTTCTCAGTGGTAGCAGATGACAGAATAAGGAGCAACTGTTTCAGATTGCAGCAAAGGGAGTTTAGGTTAGATACTAGGAACAAATCTTTCTCACTAGGAGTATAGTAAAGCACTGGAACAGGTTACCTAGAGAGGTGGTTGAATCTTCATTCCTGGAGGTTCTTCAGACCCAACTAGACAAAGCCTTGGCTGGGATGATCTAGTTGGGGATGGTCCTGCTTTGAGCAGTGGGTTATACACTAGATAGGGCCTGTGGATTGGGGGGGAAGAGGCGGGGAGCTGGCATGGGTGTGGGCAGGTGGCAACTTCATCAGGGGCAGCTCAGCTGGGATCTCTGTTGCCACCCGTACTGCTTCCAGGCCGCCTTTCTACCCCAAGGAGAAGGCCTGAGGTCCTTTCCAACCCTAATTTTCTATGATTCAATGACTGCAACCATGGCTGAAAACTCTTCAAAATGCTCTTCTCTGGCTACTAGCATCTACTCTGTTTTGCTTGGATTAGGCTTCAACAAATTTCTTCATGCCTTACCCAATCTCATACAAGCACTAGGCCACACTGGCAGTAACAGTATGGTTGTATGTGGTGAAGGATAAGTACAGCAATTTATCTTCTTCATGTGGATACATGAGCCTGTATCTTCTGCCCATTTCACCTTGCATCAGCATATAAATGTTGAAACTAGACAAGAGAAAGACTTGCACTTTGTGAGACTTTATAAATGAGAGGCCTAGGGGTGGAGTTTCAATTTTCCAGCATATCTGATTAGTTTCCCAGCACACCATATTAACACATTACCATGACACCCTGCTTCCTCTCTCAGGCAAGACAATAATATTTGCAGTGTCACCTGGTACAGAGAGGATCAGGACCGTGACCATGATTTTCTGCCCTTTATCAGTTATCACTAACAACAGGAAATCACCATTCATAGATACTGAAGCAGTTTTAGTTCTGCATCCTGGCCTAAATTCAGATTGCATTGTTTAGGGTACTGGCTTCAATTAAATCAGCTAGTAGATGAGCTTGGTAAGGAAAAGAGGGCTTGACAGTATAGCTGGCAATTAACTATAATACATATAAATGCCCAAGTGGGCTGGATTATTGGATGTTTAAAGGAGAGACATTAGCTACTTCAGCCTAGGGAGTGACAACAGTTGCTCACAACTGCTTTGCAAGACAGAAAAGGGCATGCATCAAATTTACAAATAATAACAAATAATACTGGGCTTTCAAACATACTTCAAAGGTCATTCTATTTGCAGTCAAATAAACCAATGGGGGAAGCAAGTTCATACTCCAGGCCTTCCAATGCCAAGAATCTGGAAGTGAAATCTTGAGCTCACAGAAGTCAATGGTAACATTTCTGTAGACTTTGATGGGCCAAGATTTCACCCAAGACAACTGTACAAGTTGCAAATCAACCACTAAAAACTTCACACATTGTTCCCTTCAGACAATAGCATCATGTTTGGAAGAAGAAGGCAAAATAACCATGATTTAATTCAAATAATGATTAAATAAAGTGTGGGTCCTATTTTGTGCCACATGATGCATGAAAAATGCAAAACTGCATACAAATTAAATATTTACTGAATATTTTGGTAGGTTGTCAATAAAGAGAGAGACAGAAGAAGAATCAAATATTTTCTGATATTCTCTCTATAAATTTCTTTATAAAGCGTACAGAAGGTAAGTTCTTGGTCTGTAATGTTAGCTTAGCTGGGCCTGAGCAAAAATGCAAATAGAAACAAGCGTCCATGTTTGGTACTGTCAGGGACTGAGGTAGGTTTGCAAGGGGCATCTCTGGAGAGAGAGGTTAATTTGTCTCTGTAAATGAACCAAATTCGCTAACCTTGACTAGGCCTTAATAAATGAACCTTGAGGAGAGAGATTCTGCAGTAAGTGTGAGGGAATGGGATCCTTGCTGAGGTTATGGAGTGCCCATGAAAGCTAGGAACTGTAGGAGTGGCTGCAGGTACAATGCTCATCCACAGCTCAGAAGCTTCTGTGGCCAGTGGTTTGCCACAAATTAATTTGCTGTCTTCAAACTCCTGTGCAGTAGTTTGGCCTTAGCTCATCTAGACCACTGCTTTGCTATGGAATCCCCCATAAATGGACTCTCTATTACTTGTCCCATTCCAATCAATGGACCCGGAATTCCCCTGCATTTTGGGGACCTGCAGTAGGACTAATGGCTATTCGGACATCAGCAGGTTTGATTTTTTTTAATATCTTGCCTCATGTTTGCCCAACTCTGAAGCAGCAATTGGTGAACTTCTAGAGGTCCTGGGGTTCAGCTTAGTGCATATAAGCAACCATGATTATTACTCAAAATATTAAAAACTTCCTGCGTAAGACATATAAGCTGGATCTCTCCAAATAATGGACTCTCTTATGTCTTTTTTGGGGGGCCATAAATACCAAAGTGATTGCGTCTCATATCATAATCAGCCCTTTTTTACTGGTATTTATATTACAAAATTGCACAGGAGCTTCAGAGCACAATTGTGCTATACAAATATACTAAAATCTCAAAGAGCTTACAGTCTGATTTAGAAAAAATAACACAGGCTATAACAAATGAATGAAGGGACTATGGAAGGCAAAGGGGCTAAGATGGAAAGGCATGACTGCATGGTCTAGATTGATGTGCACAGGCATGGGTGGATTTCACCAAACAGTGCCTGTCAGGCATTTCTTTAGCAGTCTACTTGTGGGCTGCCTGGGAGGGCCCCTGAGCTTCTAATGTCCACAGCTGGAGGGCAGCATGCCATGTTGGCTGCCATAAGATCAGGAACCCAAGGGCTTCTGTGGCCATTGGTCCCAAAGCACCTTGCTATGCAGACTGCATCAGAGACAGGGACCCCCAGGGGGGCTTCTACATCCATACATGAAGATTTCTGAAAGATTGGGAGATTTCATTATTCCTAGTTGAAACAAAACTAAAGATCAAAATCCTCTCCAAAATTGAATTACTTCTCTGTGTTTAACTCTAGTTTTAATATCTAAACATGCAAATTATATTACTGAGCTTCTCATCTAGTCAAAGCCATAATCAAGACGCACAGAAGTGCATAAAAATTAAAACTAAAGATAAATGGGTGTAAGGGGATTATCCACATTTTTTCTAACTACAAAAGTGTTCAAATGTGGTTGTAACTTCTGGCAGAGATTCAGGGCAGTTCCTGTTTTAACTGGACTAGTGCACATATCCCTAATTTAAAGTCAAACAAAAGCCTACTTTGGTAGCTGTTTAATGAATTAGAATTATGGTTGATCTGTTTTCATTTTCAATGCTTTGACTTACTGAATTATCTGGTTTATTTGTGCTTAAATGATCACTCTTCTGCCTGCAGGAACTTTGCAGACTTCTCTGCTATAATCCACTATTTTTAATGCATTTTGTGAATCTATGTGCATATTTTTGGCATCTTTTATTTGTTCTTTGTTCATTTGTAAAGGGAAGCAGAATGTTCTATATATGATCATACTGTTGTCTGCTTTTTCAGTGCCTGCTGACTTTCTTTTTGGGTTCCTACTTCTGCTAATACAATTATATTGTTACTAAAAAAATAAGAAAACAAAAAAAAATCAATGTGTTCGTATTTTGTGTAGAAGTGTAGAGAATACATGTTTAGAATAAGTGACAGGGAAATGTAAGTAATAAAATGCTCTGATTTTGCAGGGAGTGTGATGTCAACGTAAACCCCCAGATGGCATTATAACCTTGTTTTTCTAAATTATTTGTTTTCAGAGAGCCTGGATCTGATTCTTTTGTTTAACAAGAAATTCTCCTCACTATCGTGGTAGATTTGAACAAAGAAATTACAGTAGTAGTCAGTTTTATTTATTTTTAAAGTTTCCAATTTGTATACATTTTGGTAATTCAAAGAGAGTAGCCTTAAACTTAGTCTTGAAATCTGATAGATGTTTAATGGAATCATGTAAATTATACTATACTCCCGATATTAAGGTCCATAAGTTAATGATATACTGTAACAGCAATTCAATAAAAGACACCATTCAAATTTTAAAGATGGTGATTACAGTAAAATTAGTTACATTTCAACAACTTTATGAGAAAAGTGTAAATCCAATTATGACTAACACTTTATAATACTTGGATATTAGCTGGTCCTGTGTTATGATAGAACCTATATAGTATCCAATATTATGGACACATGAATACCAAAGAGTTCAGTAGGATTCATTTTCCTTAGAAGAAAAAACCCCAAAAGTAAAAATAGTTACACTTAATAGTTAGACTTAATGTAATATTTTGACTACAGTGGTGCCATGAAACCTCAGTGGGTGCCATTGCCCACTTCAGTTAGAGTGTCAAATAAGCACCTTTGAGCTTTCTCCCCTGCTGCCCTTGACACCTGTGAGAAGCTTCCCACAAACATCCACAGAGCCACCTCATTACCCGCCTCCAAAGTCATCTTAAAAATGCTCTTTGCTTTGGTATGCCTAAAAACACTTGACAGCAGGTAAGCTGCTGGTGTCCTGAGAACACTGTCTCTCAACTGGCCAGCACTATCTCACTGTTTCCCTGTGCTTCCCCAATAGTCAGTATCGATCTATTGTCTCTAGTCTTATGCTAAGACTGTAAGCTTTTTAGGGCAGGGACTGCCTTTTGGTCCTGCTACTGGCATGTGTACACTGCTTTGGATATTGCACTGCTAAGAAGGAAATCTGCCCATTCACTTCTGCTCTGCACATGCCAAATGCCAAAACAAGTCACATAGTTGCTTTCTGACACATGCCCAAGGCACAACTGGCACAATCACCTGTCTCAGTTTTAGGTGTACTCATGAGAGTAGCACTGGGTGCAACCAAGGCTGCTGTAATCATAGCTACGTGACATTTGGGGGGGGTGTAGAGCCCCAGAATGAGAGTGGGAGTGAGTGAATGGAGCATGTGCTCCTTAGCACCATCATACATAGTGTAAACTCATCCTAACTGCATAGTGCCTAGCCTACTGGGGTCCTGGCAAAGATTCCTAGTGCTATGGGTTGCCAATAAATAATAATAGCAGTATTTTAAAAAGCAGTTCAAGCTGATTTAAATTCCTGTTCAAAATTCATTGATATGTAATAATCACAATTCAGACCAAATCTGCCCAGTATCTGTGAAGTCTGTCAAACTACAGTTAGAGAGCACACAGGAAGATCTGGGATCATAATCAGTCACAGTACACCCTGCAGCAACAAATCCAATATCAAAGCAACAGTAGGGTAGTTATAATCAGGACATGCAGAATGAAGGTTAAAAACACAACCTTTCATCAGCTGTGATGGTCAGAACCAAAGAAATTAATAAGCAATAAATATGTGGTTCTTAGAGGCATTTGGAATATTTGTCTAATATAAAGCTTGTATTTTTGTAACCTGCAAATGTAACTTGTAACTGTTTGTGGAACTGACTAGGCCTCAAAGACAAAGCTATAGCTGTGAAATTAGCTGACCTAATGGTTTTTCTTTGCTCAAAAGCCTTGATGATGGTAAAAACTGGATTCAACTGCCTGGCCTACCCAGTACATTCCAGGAAATCACATCTCAAAAAAGCATAGTAAGAGAGTTCTAAAGAGGTCAGATTTAGGCGAAGTAATATTAATTTCAAACCTGAAGATGCTGCGTCGTAATTTGCTTATAGGATAAACCCTAGTCTAGGTAGTAAACTTTTAGAATAATTTTTAACACCCTTTAATCCCATAGGGTAATAGCTATAGAACAAGATTATGAATGGATCTAAAGCCAACAGATTGGTATAAGACTAGGTATAAAAAGTGCGTGCATCAGGTGATCAATAGGAAGAAGGGAACAGGATGGTAATTGCTGTTCCAAGCCTGGACTCCGGACTCCCAGTGTGAGTGAGGATCAGATCCTGATCAAGGGACCTTCCCCGGTAATCCCTTGGACAGCGTCGATTGGGGACGCCTGACTTTGCTGGAATCACGTGGCGCGCACCTAGCATTGAGGGACTATTGATAAGTTGCCAGCCATGTCTGTCTATTTGTTGTTTTAAACAGCCAGTGGCTGATACCCTCGCAGTGCTCAGCTGGCCTGTGACAGATTTATCTATTTATCTGTTGTTATTATCTGTTGTTATTATTTATTATTCTTTAATACTGCATTATCTGCTTACCACATTTATCTCTCTGTTAACTGTTGTGTGTGTATAAGCTATATAGTGGCTAATTGATATACTCACAGTGCCCAGCTGACGTGTGACAATCAGCCCAGCTGTATTTTAGTATTTGTGTGTGTGACCACCAGGCTGGGGTCCTCCCCGTAGGTAGCTCGTCTGTGGGAGGAGGACCGCCACTGATGTCCCTGGGTTACTACTGAGTGGGCATGGGTGTTCTGACATCCATTCCCAGCCCTAGTTCTCGCCTGCCACGACTTGTTGTTAAGTTCAGTTAGGATGGTTCCTGGGTACTCCGTGGCCCGTGATCACTCGGCAGTCACAATGCAGGGCTTCACCACCCCCTGCATCCCGGCCTTACGCCTCCTTTAGTGCTCCTTCGAATGAGGGACTGACCTACTACTGCCCCTCCGGCCTGATCGGCCCTTGTCATCAGGTACCTTGTATGCCGGTTGACCCAAAGCAGGGTCCCAGAGAGAATAGAGTTCCACTATGGGGTCCCTGGCCCTACCGCCCCGGTTGTACCCCTCAGCCAGGCTATCCCTTTACCGGGAAACAAAACCTGAAAAGAACTGTAAGCTTGGCCCTTCGGCCCCGCTGGCTAGGCCTCCCGCCCGGACCTTCCTAGGGCCCTGCTGGGCGAGACCCTGCCACACAATCCACCCCGCCCTCCCTTAGTCTGTGCTCGCAGTCGGCTGGTGGCAGCCTCTGCCCCTCTGCATCTCCTTAGGGCCCTTTGAGGTCCTGACCCTCTCGGGCGGTGTCGCATCCCTGTGCCAGCGTCCCAGCCCTGAACCTGCACGCCTTGTGAGTTTCGGGTTCGCAGTCCCAGAAGTCCTCTCCACTGTATTCCTCATCCTCGGAGCCCATCTGCTGCCCCTCAGTCATTGTCCTGCGGTTGGTTGTCTAGGGTATCTTCCTCGCTGTCTGGGCAGGTAGCAGCTCACTGCCAGAGCTCCCTGCCTCGTCCCCTAGGGAGTTCACCATTTGCTTGGCTCCGGAGTCCTTGGCTCCAAGTGCTGAGTGGTCGATGGCTCGCCCTGCTCGGGGTTGCCTCGCCCCTCCTAGGGCGGGGCCCGTGGCCCGTTCTCCTTCGGGGCCTCCAGCCTCCGCTGATGAGGAGCCCCCAGCCCCTTCCTCCCCCTGTCCCTTCCCCACGGCCGCTTTTATCCCCAGCGGCCGTCTGCCAGTACCGACCCCGACTTCCGGTCGTGTCGGCGTAAACAAGCGGCAGACGTGTCGCACGGGCTTCTCTGCCGCCACGGGTAAGTCCCGTCCCAGTTCCCCAGGACAGTGTGATTTGCTTAGTTGGAAAGGCATTTCATTGCACATTTAGAGCCTGATCTAGAGATGATAATAAACAGTAGAAGTCTTTCAGGGGGCTTGGGATCAGACAGTAGGTACATAACAAAATGCCTGGTTACCTGAAGAACTCCCATTGATGTAAATAGATTTTGGAACAAGCCCTGAGGTTGTTCCACACAAATAGGTAAAATAGCCATATTTAAGACTGCTACTTAGAAGTTCATGCTGGCATTATTCTTTATTTTTTAAAGGGCTTATCCAGCAACATGCTCTAATATAAGTAAACTCATTCACATATTAAACCTGAAACATGTGCCTGAGTGCCTGGTAGGATCAGGTTCTTTGGGCCAAATTCATACACTCTCATCTTGAATTGTCCCATTAGAACCAATGGGACTACCTACAGAATAAGATCTAGATCCTTAAAGCCACCTAGCTCCCACTGATTTCAAATTCCAAGGAGTTAGGCACTTATATACACCTTTAAGATTCTGGGTCTAAGGTACTAATGATAGCCATATCTGGCTCTAAAGAGCAACAATCAAGTTGAATGTGATACTACGGGTGTAAGCTGCAATGGACCAAAGAGCTTTCTCCTTCCCAATTAAACTACACGTTCTAAATCAAAGGTGCTCAACCACTGGCCCATGGGTCATATCTGGACTCCAGTGCTGTGTCATCCAGCCCACAAGACTCTCTACAGGTCCAAAATTTGGTGACGGGAGTGGTCGCACCACTCCCCTGCTGCCAACTTTGAGACCTATAAGGAGCCCTGGGCCCTACTCTCCATATCCCAGTACACAGGGCCAAGCAGGGCAGCAGCGGCCACTGGGACCCAATCCTGACACACAGGACTGGGAGGGACAATGCCAGGTCTCAGAGCCCAATACCAGTGCATGGAGACCAGCCAAGATCCCATGGAGCCTGATCTGGGCTCACAGGGCCTAAGCCTGGACCACAGGGTTCAATCCAGCTGGTGGACTGCCACCATGACACTCATCTGGCCTGAAGGGTCAAAACCTTGAGCACCACTGTTCTAAACTAGTTTTTTTACAACTTATACCAAGATGTTCAAACAAAATCACTGGCAAGTCAGAAAGGCTTAGGGGTTAGCTAAAGAACTGGTTATGTTTTTCCACTCATGCCGGATTAAAAAGATGCTGCCATATTCATTTTTACTATGTAGTACTACAGGGTAGCTTTCTACTTCTGACTGCCTTCTGTGAAACCACTGAAATTTACCCAAGTTAAAAAATATTCTGCCATATCTCCCCACTTACTCAAACAAACCTCTCTTTCAAGGCATGAGTAATATAAAATCAAGATAAGACCCCATTTGATTAGACCTTGATCTTGTAAATCCTTCCATGATGCACAGAAGGAAATTTGTGTGCTGTACTCCAACACAAGTGAGAGCAGATGTCGTGTCCAGGCTGCAAGTACAGTTAGGCATTAGGTATTCATTGGCACTAAGTGCAAGAACAGCAGTAGTGTAACTAGGGCAAGGTGAGTGGGGCACCAGCCCCAGTCACTCACTATGAGGAGGTGCCAGAAACTCCTCTGAGAATCATTGCCATAGCAGGGGCAGCCCTGTGCTACCTCTGCCAAGCCACAGGAGCCTGGCAAGGCAGGGCCATATCCACACCCAGTATATCAGGGGTCAGGGATGAGTGGGGCAAACAGAATGGTGCTCCTCCTCCAATCTCCAGAGAACCTATACGTATCAGGAAGGGGAGTGAACAGGACACTAGGGTCAGCTCCCAGGGAGCCTAAACACAAAACTTCCACCACCAAAGCAGGTGGAGCTGATGCTGCGAGAGCAGCAGCAGTGACAAAGGCAACAGTTGCCCAGAAAGCAAGCCTTTCCTTCCCTACGCCATATTCCCCACCCCAACATCTACAGTGTTCAGTATACCTTCACCCCTGCCCAAGGCATTCAATAAGCTCACTAGGTAAGTGAATTCATCTCTCACTTACACCAGAGAAGTGGAAAGCATTTCCAGTGAAATCAGCAGTTATGCTCAGGTAAACCTAGTGTAAATGTGAAAAAGACTGGGAACTCATTAGGTATGCCCATATTCAGCTTTGTTCCTGCTACAAGACATGAATTAAGTTGGACTTTTCCCCAAATTCCTGTCTTACCTAATTCTCTGGTCTTTGACCAATCCTTGTTCCTAGTATATTTTTCAGTCTAAAATCTATTCTTAAATTCTTAGTTCCTCTCTTGCAAGATGTTCATCCTGTAGAAATCTAGCAATGGTAAGCCACATTGGATTCCTAGATTTTTTAAGGCAGTTATGATAATTTAGTCCAGGAGTGTCAAAGCTACAGCCTGTGGGACAGATCTGGCCCATTAAGCCCTCTAATCTTGCTCTCAGTGCTTCCCTTGGGTCTCATACCTGATCCACATAGTACATGCTGGACCAATCCCATGTGCAGGATCTAAGATACACACCACATATGGTGTCCATTAAGCTGGTCCACGATCCACACTGTACATAATGCCTGCTCTGGCTGGTCTGGGACATGTGACACCCCAGTGGGTGCTGCATGTGGCACTCATCCTGGACTAACCATGGTGGGCATCCAGGACCAGCCAGAACAGGTGCTGCATACTGCTGCACAGTCTTGGACCAGGAGGAGTGGGCAATAGTTATCTGGTGGCATTGAATTTTTTATTTAGCAAGCTAAACATCTGTTGTCTGATAAGCAGGGGTCCATTATGCAGGGAGGCAGCGTCCATGGGCCCAATCTGGCCCATAAACTGGCCCTGCACCACTCACTCATCTGGCCTGCAGGGCCAGATAAGCTTGACACCCCTGATCTAGTCAGACCTCTTGAAGCTGAAGGATTTCACCCAATAATTTTTGCAGAAAGCCTATGGTGTGATTACCATACGTCTATTCCAACTATTGAATTGTGTTAACATGTTTCTTTCTGCTACTCTAAAGTACTACTCTCAGAAATGTGCAGGTTCATGCATGTGGAATTAATAACTTTAGCCATTTCTTTTGTGGTCTAGATTTCTGACTGGTGTGAAGTGGAATATTGCAGGGACCAGCTTCTATTCTGTTATTCTGATGCAACCATATTGACTTCTTCAGGGATTTACTGGTTTAAATGAGAGGAAGATTTGGCCATTAGGGGTCCCTTCTGTTTGTGCATTGCTTTTGTCAGATTCCCCTACCTTTTTTGAGTAGAACAACAACAGTAATAACTGAGATAGCTCCTTTCATCTCAAAGCACTCCAAAGTAATTCTCAAACTGGATACATCTCACACCACTGCAATGCACAGCCTGCAGAGCTGGAGGCAGGAAACCAAAAACATAGCAAGCTCAATAGCAGAACTGGGAGGGTAATGTGTCAGTGGATATTTATCCACATAGCTTCCATACAGAAAGTCAAAAAGCCCAAGGCTGAATCGATTCAATCTTCACAGGTTAGTCTAAGCTGCATAGATTGAACCAATAAGCAAGTGAATAGACATTTACTTTTGATTCTTCAAGTGCAGCCACATGCCTGCAGTGGCTCAGACTAGAAGCCGGGGGACAGCACATTACAGCATGCCTTCCTGCTCTGCTGGAGTAGACACCTTGAGCCAAGGCTAGGGAGCAGGGGATTTGCAGGGAAGGTGCAAAGCATCCTGGGGGACTGTGAGTTAACTGGAATCTGGAGGGGATCTGGGACAGAAATTCAATAAATCAATTTAGCCTAAATCAATTAAGGCTGATACTATATCCATCCAGGTTTATCTTAAACCAGTTTTAGCCATTATGAAAGAGATATATGTGCCCTGAACTTCTGTTGTGTTACAGATCTGAACCGGTTTCAAATCACTTATACCAGTTTATGTGTACATTCTGTCCCTAGCTATAGAATAAATAGGACAGTTCTCTTACAGTCTCAACCTAAAACCTGGATTTATGAACCCACATTTTCTCAACCCTTCTGGCCCCACCCAAGTCTGTTAGTTACGGTTGATCTTCCACAGCTTCCTTCTTGTTCAGTAATAGCTGGATTCTCTCTCTGCCTCTTTATTCTACTAACTCCAATTAATGCTTTGATCTTAAATCTGTCTCATGTCCCCTTCTTTTTGCCAATAAATCCTTGAATGTATAAATACAAAGCCTCTCTCATTACTAATCTAGTATCTTGATTCTGCCTAAAACCACACTCCTGAAAGCAGAAATCTCAGTCACCCTGAAAACATTCAGGATCCAGTATAAATGTTTTTGAGATATAACAAGCCACCCTGGAAAAATACCTTGCAGTAACAAAGTAGACAGCAAGCTATATGAGTTGAAAGCCATTAATGTAAGTGAACATTTCTGAGAGGACTGTATTTGAATCCAAAAAAGGGGAACTAATATCTTTCTCTCTGTGTATCAGTTTTAAAGAAACCAAAATGAAGACATTAATAAAAGACACCTGAAATCAGTTTATAGAGATCACACAGGATGCAATTCATTAGATGAATATCATTTTGTAAAGGCTGAAGAGGACAGAATAGAATCAGGAACTCCCTTTCATTTAATATTAATTTCTGTCAGAGTACTGGGAAAGCTTAGGCTGATGGCACAAAAACTAGTTCAAATAATGGTACTCGGGCTGAAAACATTGGATTCTAAGTGTAATTCTCTGCATGCTTCTATGATGAAGTTAAACTCCTTCCAGAAAGTGATATGAATTACAAAGAGATAAGATTTAGGGCTGTGAGAAACTTCAGTCCCTGATTTGATTCAGTGGAGATTCCGCCCGATTCGGTGGCCGAATCTCCAAACTTGAATTGAATCAGGAGACCCTTTAAGCTCTCCGAATCAATTCAGAAAGATTTAGCGATTCAGACATAGACACAGCTTTAAATGTTTCTTCTACATACCTCAGGTGGCTTGTGAATGCTGAGATGCTAGGGTGGATGAAGTGTCCCATAGGAGTGCAGGGGGGTCCCCAGCATGCTCAGCAGTGGACCCAAAAGTGGACCAGCTACACCTAAAGGCCCTGCTACACCTTACATATACTACACGATTAACTGGTTAATCACACTATAAATTTAGACCACCCACACATGCAAAGTAATTCTCACACCATAAAAACGACTATCCGGTATAAAAAGAACCAACCAGCTACAACCTTAGTGCTTGAAAATGTATAACCATTCTGTTGCTGGTTTCTATCCAGCTTTAAGTTGAACATAGAATCATATAGAACTATGGCTCAAAGGGACCTCCAGGTGTCATCTAGTCCAAAGCCTTGTCTGAGGCAAGATCATCCCTATCCAAACCATGTATGCACTCCATAATCTAAATTCTACATAAGGATATACCGTCAACCCTGACCTAATACCCTAATCTGCCACAGGTAAAGCAGAGGAAGCACGACAGCCAATGTCCTGCTTCTATGAAATATTGTCAATATACGTTCAAGAGATCCTGAGTAGAGGGCCATGCCCCACACTACAGAGGAAGGCAAACACCCCCTCAGCCCATACCAATCTGACCATGGCGTAAAATTTCTTCCTGAACCCAAATATGGGTATTGGTCTGATCCTGAGTGGAGAGGCAAGACCTTCTAGCCAGGAACCTCTATTTTTGGTCCCAGCAGAAGCATTGGCACATCTGAGTCAAAATCCCCAGCCTTGACTGTGGCCAACACCCAATGCCTCTCAGGGAGGCTTAAAAAATACATAGGCAGATTAATGCATGGGCCCACAGGGTCTGATCCCAGGGGCCCCTACCAATCAGAGGCCCCTGGATGCCTGGGTTTCCTTGGCGAATGGCAGCTTTCCCCTTTCAGGCAGGCAACATTCTAGCCTGCAAGGGGTCTTGCTTAGAGATGCCAGAAGTGGGACGCAGGCAGGCACCATGTGGATGTGCACGTGCACAGCCACATGCATGCACATAGCCCAGAACACAGCCAGGCAGCATGGAGAGCAGCTCCCTGCAGGTAAGTTTATGGTGGGAAAGGGCATGGGGAGGGAAGGGGTGCGAGGGGGCAGATCAAAGCCCCCACAGTGAGGGAGGGAGTGGGGCAGAGGCTGGGGGCGCTGCCCAGCCAGGACTGTGCATGGGACCCGGGGCTGGGGCTGGGGCAGGGAGTGGATCGGGACCATGGGCAGCTCATCCAGGGAGAAGTGGGGTGGCTTCTATCGGGACCCAGAGGCTTCTGGGCCCAGCTCAACAGTACTGGTGCTTGGCAAGAGACCAACATATGTATTTGCTGCATGATTGTTCTTAGTTGCAACCAGCTGCAACCCAGCAAAGATTTGACAGACAGGTCACCCTGACAGTGACACATCCTTGGCAAAGGAAAAGAAGATATCTGGGAATACCCTGGTTGGATGACCAAA
This sequence comes from Gavialis gangeticus, assembly GCF_001723915.1. Taxonomy (NCBI): domain Eukaryota; kingdom Metazoa; phylum Chordata; order Crocodylia; family Gavialidae; genus Gavialis; species Gavialis gangeticus. Next base: position 130,062,387 of record NW_017729024.1, read on the forward strand.
GTCAAAACAGGAATTGGACCTATTAAAATAAGGAATCTGGCTTGGGAGAAAAGAGTAATTATCAATAGCAAAATGAACCCCTACCTAATAATAAAAAGGTATCAGTTGTTGGAAAATTCCAGTTACAGATAATCATATATGGTAAGCGGAAATAGGCTTATTAATATGCATTGTAGTGAAGAGCTTATGCTAATGTATTAGTGATAATGCAGTAATGATAAGGTATATAAGGACAAGAATTGGAACTCCCCCTCAAAACACTCCTGAAGAAAGCGTGAAGAGATCCTGTCACCGATCCAAAATCCTGTCTCAAAATCAGATGTGGGAGCCAGGAGTCCCCTGGACAAGACTTCATGGCCTAATCAACCAGTGAATTTGCGTTCACAGCAATTCAAGGTGGTGGGCATCTGCTTTGACTAGCTACAAACCTAAAGTTTTTAAATTGCTACTGCTACTGCTACTTCAATTTTAATTAGAATTGTATTTGTTAGGGTTCGATAAACTTGCTTTTCGTTTAGAACAACCGTGTCTTTGTCTCCTTGCCTGATATAAGACCCATTATAGCATCATTGGGACACAACACTCCCCACCATTGCACACACCCCTGAGGGGAGGCATGAGGGGGCATATGGCCCTGGAGATTTGTGTATGGGACAGAAGCAGGCTGCTCACTGCAGGCTCAGGGCTCTCTGCTCTGCTGCCTTTGCCCCAGGGGTCCCACGCCTGCTGCGCATCCCCTGCCCACCCGGCCTCAGTGGGGGCAGTGAGTTGTGCCCCCCACATTGCTGGGCAGGCAGGGGGCGCATGGCTGGCACGGGGGTTCCCAAGGCAAAGGCAGCAGGGCAGAGAGCCCTGAACCCACAGCAGGCAGCCCTAATCTGCCCTCAACCTCCTCTGCTCCACTCCGGTTGCAGTAGAGAGAGGGGGGCGGGGAGCAGGGAGGAAAGGTGGGCATCTGCTACCCTACTCCCAGCCAGGCCAGGTCCACCCAGCCTGCCCCGTGAGGTGCAGTGGCCCACCTTTCCCTTAGCAGCAGCAGCAGCAGCAGCACCAGCACCAGGAGGGGAAGGGGCCCCTCCTCCTGCTGCAGCCCGGGGCCTCAGTAAATCTTAATCCACCATTGTAAAAATACCCTGACATATGTAGCAAAAAGGGGGGCAGGAGCAACCAGCAAAGCTCAGAAGTATGGGAAATACCTGTAGTAGAGCAAAGGCAAAGTGATGTCTAGATGGTCCCTGACCAGTGGCTGTCCAACCTTTTCTTGAACGCGTGCAGTGATGGAGAGTCACAACTTCCCATGGCAGTCTATTCTACTTCCTCACTATTCTAACAGTGAGGAAGTTTTCCCAGACATCCAATCTAACCTTACTTTGCTGCAACTTCAAGCCATTGGTCCACATCCTCCTCCCTGTAGCAAGAGTAAAAAGAAGTTTTCCCTCTTTTTTTATGGTAGCCCTTCAAGTATTTGGAGCCTGCTATCATGTCCCTTAAGTGCCTTTTGTGCAAGCTGAACATGCCTAGCTCCTTCAGCCACTTCTCATATGACTTGCTTTCCAAGCCCTTTATCATCTTTGTTGCTTGCCTCTGGAGCCTAACTTTTCCACACCCTTTTTAAAATATGGAGCCCAGAACTGCACACAATGCTCCAGATGAGGCCTAACGAGTGCCAAGTAAAGAGGCATTGTCACCTCCTGCATCTTACATATAATGTTGCTACTGATGCATCCTAAAACTGCATTTGCCTTTTGTGTGGCTGCCTCACACATCATGAGTGGTAGGAAATATTCTCAGGGAAGCATCAGAAGGTTAATAAACTCTGTCCATCCTGACTTTAAGGTCCTCTGCCTTCTCCTTTTCCAGCCCACTTCAGTGTGAGATCCAGGTGAGCCAGGCAGTCTGGGATATGTAGCCTGTTGTGACAGTCAGGACACAAAGGATGCTTCCACAGTCCTCGTCTCCTTGGCCAAAGGGGCTGTCACACGAGCATCTATATTGGCTCTCCAGCAATGGAGTATTGCCATAAATGTGGCAGTCCTTCCAGAATCCAGATTCATTGGATATAGGGCTGCTTTGTGCTAAGAGTGCTTCAAATGTGTAGCGTAATCTAGGATCAGGTCTTAGATTTATGGGCTAGTGTGGAATCCATGAAGCTACCACAATGTTTCCTCTCCTTTCCAGGCAAACCATGCATTGTTGGTCCAAGTGTAGTTTCCTGTTGATTCTAGAAATTACTGAAGGACAGTGTCAAGGGCAGTTTCTTTTAATAGTGTTTACAGTACTACTTTAATATTGTAGCAGTGTCAGGCTGGACACTATGGGCCAGAATACAGCCATGTATGCAAAGAACATGAGATGCACTTGCTTCCATTTGTACATTAGTGCTCTTTGAAAGCTGGGGCAGGTGGTATAGAGGAGCTACCTGTATGTGTTCCCAGGCAATCTAGAGACATCCTGCTGGGCAATCCAGTCTGCACACACACACTGCTTGCTTTACTTGGTATCTGCACAGACTTGGTGTGGATTAAAGATTCTTGGGGCTCTGGGACCAAAGAGACTTGTCCTGACATTGCACACAATAGAAAATTACTACTATCAACCATGTAACAAAATATGAAAAAGGCACACAATATAATAGCACACAGCATGTCTTACATCTCAAATAACTGACATCTTAACATACATTAAAATACTCCTTCTTCCAGGCACTGGACAGCAGTAACAAGGGCTGGGGTCCAATTTAGGAGTTTAACAGCAACTGCCTAGATCTGGCTCAAGCCCCCACCCACACCTGTACATGTATGTATACGGAGCTGCCCATGCACTAAGTCCTGAGCTCACCCAGACAGTGTGGT